>NC_085959.1:35629992-36250192 GCF_963556715.1 Cydia fagiglandana | reverse complement strand
TCGTGTCATAGGTTACTTAGTTTTTTACTTAAAAATACTTTATTCACAAAATATTTTCGTTTTAATCATGGATTGTACACGACTAAAACTAATTAAATTAGTAACTGTTAACGACTCAAAGTAAAAAATGAAAATATTGCATACAAACATCAGTTTACCGACCTGTTCGGATCAAATTGGAAATTTGGCCAAAAATGCGTCAGTAGTTAGTCTTCTTACACACCCACTACAAACTTCACATTTCCTTAAAGATTTGGCCCCCATTTAAATAACAGCTAAAGTTATTTTACCAATTACAATAAAAAATAACCACGTATTTTCACGTTCACGACAATTCAAATGACGTTTGACGTTTTACTACCAATCATACCAACCTAAAGAAAAGTAAGTATAATACGTCTATGTTAAAAGCAAGTATGGTATGTGCCACTAAAATGCAACAGCAGTCATTTTAATTCGATAAGATTATTTCTATGCCTCAATGTTGGTAACAAGGGCTTTCATAATTTATCAAAGTATGGGGTGTCGATGGGCTGGTCATATATATAAAACGTAGTGGTTAGTAGAGTCTGGCTACTGAAATTTTACCTAAATTATTGGCGGGAAATTCAAAAAATCTTGGGCTGGTCACACTTTGTGTAGTAGGAATTATAGTTTTGATACTAGACAATATCTTTGATATTCTGTGCACAAATAAGGTACCTAAGGAAATAAGCTAAATAAACGTTTAAGTGCACTCAAAGTCAGCTCACATAATTTCTACCACTATTTAAAGTACAGTCAACGACAAACACACATGTTTACGTTCCAATATTTAGATTTTATAGATATTTTTCAGAACTTTTAATTTATCCGTTTATAGAATAGAATAGAATAGAAACACTTTATTGACAAACTGTGTACAGAAGATGACATTTATACAAGAACATTGTCCCAACAGTTACCCGACATGGGCGTGCAATGTTTACTTACATCTACTTAATACCTATATTTACATGTAAATTATGTCTTAAACTAATTAGTTAGGTACTACCTAGAACTAATAGTTAGATTTCGCGACTTAAAAGCTAGGTGTTATACAATATTATCTCTATCATATTCAAGATATTCTTTAATGTTGTAAAATGCTCTCTGTATTAGCCAGTATTTTAATTTATATCTAAACTGATTGCCCTCTAGACATTTAAGTTCATCGGGGAGATTATTAAATATATCAATTGCATTTATATATGTACTGTTTTTAAAGATTGAGGTTTTGACTCTAGGACGAACTAAATCATGCTTATATTGGTTACGCAAGTTACTTTTAATTTCCGATTTCTTAACAAAATATTCAACGTTATTCTTTACAAAACTACATAGTTCTAAAATATAAATTCCAGTTAGCGTAAGAAATTCTTTCTCCTTGAAGTAGGCTCTATGTGATAGCGATTCTTTAATATTAATATGGTAAATGGTTCGTAGACATCTCTTTTGTAGGATAAAAGTAGACTGGACATCTGTAGAATTTCCCCAGTAGATAATTCCGTAGGTAAGCAACGGATAGATATTCCCATAATATGCATTTCTAGTGATTTCTTCCGAGCATGTTTCAGATAGTATAGATAAAGCGTAGCATTGACTAGATATGCTTTTATTGATTTTTTCTATATGGGATTTCCAGTTTAGATGTGGGTCAATGTTTACTCCTAAAAATCTAATGCTGTCCACAGTTTCAATGGTTACCCCCGCTTCACTAATATTTAATGTCATCGGGATTGTATTGTAACTTCTGAACTGCATAACATTTGTTTTAGTTAAATTTACATTTAGGTTTAGTTTTCCTAGCCATTCTATAACTTTCCTTAATGTGCAATTTATGTTGTTCTCTAAATTTGAGACATTTGACTTTGCATCAGAAAAAAGTATCGTTACGTCATCGGCAAATAGTACACAGAGTTCATTTACTATCTTCGGGAGTTCATTCACGTAAACCAAGAATAAAAGAGGTCCGAGAACGCTACCCTGAGGTACGCCTGCATTTACTATTTCGTATTCTGATTGATATTTTTCAATTGTTTTGGAATTTTTACAATATTTTGAAATAACAGTACGTTGTTGTCTATTAAAAAGGTAGTTTTCAAACAGTTTTAAAGCATGACCTCTTACGCCTGTGTTTTCTAATTGTTGTAGTAGAACCTTGTGAATTACACAGTCGAAAGCCTTGGACATATCGATAAATAAAGCTACACACAGTTGTTTGTCATTTATTTTATCCCATATGTCTTTGAAAATTCTAAAAATAGCTAATGAGGTGGACTTTCCCTTTTGAAATCCATACTGGTTAGGATTTAGGATCTTATGCGTAACATAGTATTTAATTAGTCTATTATAAATTACTTTCTCGAATATTTTAGAAAAATTTGACAATAAGGCAATGGGTCGATAGTTGCTCATATTGTCCTTCACGCCTTTTTTGTATATTGGTTTTATGATGGCCTTTTTCAACTCGTCAGGAAAAATACCCGATTCTAGGGAGAGATTGATTATATAGGTAAGTGGATGGACAATATACTCAACACATGCCTTTATGACTTTCATTGGTATCTCGTCGTGACCAGAACTTTTTTTAGATTTTAATGACATTATAGTCTTTCTTATTTCTTCTGAATCGACAGGCACGAGAAAAATGCTATTTACTGCCTGTGGTCCAATCGGCTTGTAATCAGTAGATTTTAGCTTGGGGTTAGAGTTTTGGTTTGTGAAAAACTTATTAAATTGTGTAGCCATATTGGTCGGATCGGTAATAATATTACTATCATGATTGATCCCCTCGATCGAGGAGGCAATTAAATTATTTGCGCACGTATTACGTTTAATCAGGCTCCATGTTGCCTTTGTTTTGTTGTCACTATTTTGTAGGAAGGAATCATTTGTTAATATTTTTGCTTTACGTATTACTATCCTTAATAATTTACAATACTTTTTATATTTACTCTTGTTAGCTGTATTTTTTCGTTGTTGTATATCTAAATGCATTCTTCGTTTTACTTTACTGGCTCTTTTTATTCCTTGGGTTATCCAATTTGTTTTTCTTTTATATGTCTTTTTAATTGTCTCTTCGGGTATACACAAGTTATATATCAATTGAAACAAATGTATGAATGTATTATATGCTATGTTAGGATCAGAATAGTGATAGACTTCCTCGAAACTAATTTGTGAAATATATTTAATGAAAATTTCTAGATTATAGTCGACCTTTCTAACATGTACAAACCAGTATTTTTCATTGAAGCTTTCGGTTGTTGGAATCTTTATAGTTTGGCCTGTATGGTCCGAAATTGCTAAATTCATCACTTCCGCGACGTATTTCTTAGTGTTTGTAAAAATATTATCAATACAAGTCTTGGTATGACTGGTAATTCTTGTAGGTTCATGAATTGTGGGATGAATATTATACTTGCGTAAGACAGAAAGAAAGAGGTTTGAACTTGCATCATCATTTAGCAAGTTAATATTAAAATCTCCTGCAATGTAAATTTTCCGTGTGAACTTTTTATTTTTAAATACTAACTTATCCAGAAGAGATTCAAATTTTTGTAAAAAAATGTTTAGGTCGCCGTGTGGGCTTCTGTAAATACAGAGTATAACGGAGTTTAGGTCAGGGATTACAATACCACAAGATTCAAAATGAGTCTCGAAAGACATATCCGAGATAAAATCTAGACTAACGCAATTTAATGATTTTTTTACATATATTGCAACCCCGCCTCGTGTTTTTTGAGTTCTAGAGAAAAATGAAGCATTTTTATAACCACAAATCTGTAACGTTAGAGCATTATTTTTTCTAAGAAAAGTTTCCGTAAAACACAGCACATCAATATCAGTGGTGTCTATGAGAATTTCAATTTGACCCAGCTTTGATTTCAAGCTTTGTACATTTTGGTGGTAAATACTAAAGGTATATTCATTGTCTTTAGGCACGAAAACAATGTTTTGAAAGGTCCGGGTCAGCCTGATTTTTGTCTACAATTTCTTGGGACTCAGCCACGGCATTGGGTGGACTCTTTGACTTTTTATTTCTTTCTTTATACACTTGTCCTATTTATGAGATTCAGGCATTAATAAATTCACGTACTTAATCAAAGTAATCGGCAAATGTTAGAACTAGTACTTAAAGTATCAAAATATTTATAGAGCACCAACCTCGTATTTTGTTTACATTTGGTTAGAAGTTGTAAACATTGCACTTTTTCATTATACAACGCTACACGTCGACTTCGCACATTGTCGTAATTATTTACGAGCTTAAATAATAGTTTGTGAACCTCACTCAGCATAGAAATTATTAATATTATTTAAAATAAACCCCATAAAAACCGCAAACAATTTGAATGAATGACATAAATCGACAACTGACTTTTAGCTTTTTTTCAAATCATAGACAATTGGTGATACAACAACGAAATATCTGTCAACAATTTTTGGCTAGCCAGACTCTAGTGGTTATATTCTCTTTGACGTCATACATTATTTTTGCGCATTGTCAAATTGTTTCAAAATTATCACTCCCATGTAACCTATATAAAAGTGTTGGAATGAGTACTTGAGCAAAGAGGATCTTGAATTACTCTATGCCCTTGGCTTAAAGGACTCGTATTCAGGTCAATAAAGTAAAAAAAAACTCTGTATTGTGTCAGTGAGTTTGAAAATGCAAAGACACATCAAACACATATAAGTTATATATAATTAAGTTTTATTGTTATTGTTATTAGTGAGATAAGTGTTATTAGTGAGATAAAAAGTTTCATTAAGGTAATAAAAATAATAAAATTATTCGTTTTAAATTTAAATGAGTGACTACGACAAAAAGGTAAGTAATTTTTTTGACTAAGGCACTGACATAGGTACCAGCCAGGTGCTTGAAGCTTAGAGCATTTAATAACTGGAGTGGCCATTAACAGCTTACCCCTCTGCCGAAAACCCTGCACTTTTGTATGGACTGACATAGCTATTTGTACGTTACGTACCTATAAATCATGTAGAAATAGCAATACATTTGACGCCCTCACCCCGCAAAAATCGGCAGACTTTTTCGTGAAGAAAATGACAGCGATGACATCTCCAGCGACTAAATGCTCTAAGGCTTCAATTGACCAGGCCCCTAGGTATTTATTTTCACCACGGTGACAGGTGTGACAATTCGACAAATGTCACTGTTGCTGACGTCACAGGCATCCGTGGGCTACGATTACCGCTTACCATCGGGCGGGCCGTAGGTATAGTTTGTCACCATCATTGTATTATTTAAAAAAAACTTTATTATATCGGCAAAAAACAGGTATTTCTCTTGCGATGTTTATGATGATAATGATGACAATTTTCACAAGATTTTAAAGAACTTTCGGTAATTCTTGGCAGCAAATGAGTTCTGTGTCGGAATTTTGTGACAATTGTCGTGTTTCTTGTGACAATTGTCATTAGCTTCGCAAAATAAGTACTTATTAACTGGCGATATAGTGGAGTTTATTTTAATTGACATGTTGGTGGTAAACAATCACACCGGCCGTCTGATGGTAAGCGGTTACTGTAGCTTATGGAGGCTCGTGACGTCAGGAACAGTGATGTCGACAATTGTCGTACGAGTACCTGTCACGGTGGTGAAATAGGGGCTAGACTAGAGAAGGAAATCTGATAATGATACGACAGATGATTGTACTCTTCCTCCAAGCTTTGTGTTACATATTCATATTACTTACTTATTAAGTAAATATTAACTACTTGTATGACATGTATACACATCATTGTATAAGTATTAGTTTAATTTCATTTATTATCTTATTAATGCCAGGTTCTGGCTGCGGCGTAGATTGACCTACTTAAAGGAATCATCAAAGGGGTACCAAATTGACATAAAATTGATTGTATTTGACTACCGCTAGCGAAATATTATTAATTACTAAATTGATCTAATACTTGCCACTTCGATATTGCGATGTAAAAAATGGAGCTTTAGTGGTAAATCAGTTGTTCATATAAAGACCCCTAATTTGAAATAAACGCGCTAGGAGAAAAGGAAAGACCCTGTACTGTATCAAATAACCATAGATATTCTCCCTTAGAGTCCACATTATGAAGAATACTCGACGAGTAAATACGTTTACAGCGAGATGTCGTACGTATACAGAAGTAATACTCCACCTTCTCACCTCGCGCGAAATCTTTCTTGTAGCGCACATGAACATATTTTTTACTCCCTTCGTTTTCTCCACTCGACGCTGTCGTCGGCATTTTCCCACCATTTGAGGTAGAATGCGCCCAAGTCATCCCGCCATCTCCTTTCACATTACAGTACATGACATGCATATTAGCGCAACTAAACTTCAGAATAAGTAATATCATTTCGTACAGTCACCTGTAATAATATATTACACAACGAAGGCCGCAAAAATATGTGACACGCTCTTATGGCTCTACAAATAAGATCGTGTCAGATATTTTTGAGGCCTTCGTTGTGTAATATAATATTGCAGGTGACTGTACCAATGGCTACGCCTAACATTTAACACCGTCAAGGTTAGAGATTTATGATTGAGGCGCAGATTTATTCATTCAGTTCAGGGATTAGATCACAGGTTTACATATACACGCTTGTATACATATGTCGTCTGTAAGTACGTTTTTATTTCTGTAATATTACGTCGCGAGCAGCACTACTGAATTAAATCAACACCGTTTTATACCACAAGAGCCCGTTCTTCCACTATAGATCTCGATTTTTGTAATGTTCATGTGTATGTATGTGTGTGTGTGTGTGTGTGTGTGTGTGTGTGTGTGTGTGTGTGTGTGTGTGTGTGTGTGTGTGTGTGTGTGTGTGTGTGTGTGTACCATGAACAGGAGCACCTACGTGTGGTCACCGTGAGTTGTTATACTCGTATACCTATGCTACATCCAGTAGTTGACATCCATAACGCCATCTGTGTTACAGGTATACCGTGTATATATGGAACTCGCGTGTGAAAGTGCATTAGCTATGGTAATTGGTGCCTACGATATGATCTGAATGATGATTGATTTACATTTATTTTTGCTATGCTCGTAACATGCGTCGCGTATAGGTACTGGAATTTGCCGAATGCCGTAAATAAATATTGTGTAGAGTTAGACCAAGAAAAGTGTGTACATGGTGTGCATAGGGTGTGCTCTCGTCGACAGATTTTCGCCCGAGACGCTGGAAGAAGATGGAACTTGCTTACCTAAAAGATGTCTAGATTTACTTTCGATTTAAAAAGATCCTAGTTATAGTGAACTGGGAATATATTTGCGGGAAATGAATTCCACTTCTTATCGCATGCTAAAGCTGGATTCATAGCCTTTAGTGCGAATGAGTGGCAGAGTAGCGCAAGTCCGCGTCTAGTCCCACGGTGGCAGAACGGATGTGGCATCGCACATTCCCTGAAATTTTAATCAAAGTGTGAACGTGATGCCCTCTGACACGAATTGCAGCGCACTAATAAGCTCAAGCAATCGTATCAACAACGATATCAAAAAACCATAACAGATATGAAATCTGAATACCGCTTCATAGCAGGTGGACTGGACATGTCAGGACATGTCACGGAGCTCCCTAAAGTCTATATAATTCAGCGAGATTCAGCTTTGATCACGCGAACTCAAAGCGAGCTGCTGGATTATCTCAGATGAAACGTTGCATTCCCATGTTGCATATAACATTGCAATAGGTATGCTAGGTATTGCTTGGGTTGGTCAAAGGCGTAAAGCTCAATCAAATATTAATTACTTATTAGTCAATTGGATATTGCAACAAAAGTAGCTTCCATAGCTACGCTTATTAATGTCAGCATTAAGCGTAGCTATGGAACACTTTAAAGAAAAAATATGAAAATTGTACATAACATTAACATTATCAAAAATATTTTATGAAAAATCACCCCTTTTTTGAAATTTTTGTCTTAATCTAAAAAGGAGGATATTTTTGAATGGTTTTACTAGTTAGCCTTGGCTATGCAACGTGCAAAGGTCCGATTATTGCAATAACAATGAAGCCGGAAAATGCTAATTTTATAGGTGTCATTTATTCGGAGTTTGTAATTGTAACGACGGCGCCCATTATAGAAGTTGGCAGCCGGTAGATACTTGGTTGATTGGATGGCGCACGCTATTAATGCACAGATTACTTGACTCACGTCATTAGCAAACAAACATACGGCCCCCTCGATGATAAGCGATCACACTAGCCTACGGCTGCCTGCAATTTCAGGGGTGTTAAATACGCGTTGTCGACTATTTAAAAACCAGTACACTCCATTTTCGAAGAAGTCCATACTGTAGTCCCTCAAGAGAATCTCGACATCCCTATCTCATTTCACAGCGCACCGTGCGCGACCATTTAGGTTCCAGGATATGAGAGACTAATAACATAGGGATCCTGGTATCGAATATGCTTCGTAGGCAAAATGACAATGTGTAGTGTTAGCGCTGTATAATAGTTTAACCCGTTAGCAGGTACGGAAAGCCTCAAAAGCAGTGCTTGTGGATGAACCTGTAAGTGGTACAGTTCTCATAAAATCGATTGCCACTGGGTTTGAAGATTCTTGAGTGTCGACATCACACTCGAACTTATCTCAATAAGGTAGACCGCCGACGATGATGATGAAAATTTCGTGAGCATTTGACCACATGGCCCAGCGTGAGCTTTATACAGACAAAACATCCTCCAGACTTCAGCAATTTTAGCATAGTCGTGCTACCCCCTCTGCCACGCATACAGTAATTTTACTCCATGTTCGAGTCGAAAGTGTCTTTGTGTGACGTCCGTGTCTTTGAGCGGACTAATCACGGCACGGGACTTCGCTCACCTCGTCCCGCGCACCCCCGCATTTTTGGCATCATCGGTTGCATGAAATAATTGCTCTAAACTCGGTCTAGAGGATTCCTAGTCTATGACAGTGGGACTCGTCGACTTTAGTAAGAATATGTCATGAGTGAAGTATCTACTATAATAGTATTAAGTAATCTATGCTAGAGTGTTGTGATTTTTGTAGTCATAACAAGTGTTTAATTTTGAGTGAAATAGGACTTAATGTTTCGGTCTGACTTTAATCAATAGGGTGGTTATTATAGTTAAATCTTGCACCTATACGGAATTACTTACAGTTAACTTTTATTTAAGCAATGAGGAAGCACACTGAAAGGTTAGGACAGATGTCGCCTCTGTAATCTGTAATATCTGCAATATTGCAGTATTTTGGAGAAAAGGGAGAATGTTTACAATTTATTTGAAAAAATGTATGCGATTTGACAGTGACAGCAACTCCGCTATGGAATACTATGGAGGCGCCACTTGGCGTGATAAAATGTCAGTTTGCCTCCTCATTGATTGGTGTAAGCGTAGTTAAATGCGTACCGGACTCCTTTCGGGTTCGGGCATTAAGTACATCTTAAAACAAGTATAAAATTATAAATCCTCCTTTTTAAATTAAGACAAAATTACAAGAAACCAGTAATCGAGTTAATTTAAAAGGCATATCGATCTGAACTTTTCAAAAGTTTTAAACAACGCGAAGAAAGAGAAAGTGAGGGCGAAGTTATCAGTGGATGGTGCTAATGATCGGAGCGAGCCCACACGCAAGGGCTAGATTAGAATCGCCCCCTCTTGGGGTGCAATTTCCGCCCCATGGCCTATACTCACTTTTCACCTAGCGACGGTAAAGTTAAAGATTTTTATTGTTACCAATAGGCATTATGATAGGTTTTCACTGATTTGCTTTGCTTAAATTCCAAGAAAAATCATTTTGATCAATTGAGAATACAACCATAGCAAAAGTTAAAGCATAACCTAGTATTATAAATGTTTGTTGCCCGTAAGTACCTACTTTTCATGACTAAAACACAACACATTTGTAAAAAAAAGAAAATAAAATTTTGTACATCGGTTAGCGAGTCCGACTCGCACTTCTTGGCCGGTTTTATTATGTTTTATTTACTTGTATTACGTTGTACCATTGATAATCTTAAAGGGCAAAATAATTAGGTAATTTGAAATGACAGCTGTCACCGTACCCAAGATATGTGAAAAATACTTTAAAATGTAATTTATCGCTGGAAGGCCGATTCTGATTTACAAATGTGTTATTGTTATGAGTTATGACACAACTATGACACGATTCACAGTGCATCTCATGCGCACAAACGCAAGCGAGATGTCTAATGATACGAAACGAATAAATTTAACATGTTTAATTCATAAAAAGACGCTTAGTATTCCTAGATACTTATTACACTGCTAAAATCCTTTTGGGATTATTTTTGACCTTATCTTGAACAAGTAATAAGTTTTTGGCAAGAATTTCATTTTTGGTACAAGCTTTTATCGCTGATTGTACTTTTCTTGCCATAGGCAACTAATGCTCATCGAGACAATACTAAAAACCCCAAACACAATTAGGTTTCGTTGTTTTATCACATAGTTCCTATGGCCACCTCCGGTTTCCATCATCAGATCAGCTCAATGAGACCATAGTATTGCATTATTACCCGATTTACGTATGTATGCAAAATTTCAGCTCAATCGGAAATCGGTAAATGGATCAAATTTAACTTGGAAGATTTGATTACAGACAACGGTCAGGTGAAAGTAAATAAAAGCTTGTAAAAAATAAATCAGTTATTAATGTGGAGAGAACAGCCGGCCGGCTGCAGCCTTAGTACATACACCTTTAACGTTCAGCATTTCAACAAGTTGTCACCGCAGTTCCGCGATCTAATTACGTTTTGAAAGCGAAGCTTAGAAAACTAGAAACTGAACCGTATGATTAAGTGGGCTTATGAAACGTACCGTTTATGCCTTTAATGCACATCGTGAGTGCCTGGGGGCCTACCGCGAACCACGTTCGACGACTTGCCTCCCTGTTGCACTTACGTTCGAGTTTACAAGTGCGACATAGAGGCAACAGGTCCAACGTGGTTCGCGGTAGGCCCTCAGGTATTCAGAATATTTCGGGCCACTTTCTACCTAAAACATCTTTTTCATAGAGTAGGTATAAAAAACATAATTATCTGTTATTTAACCCTCATCTGTTATTTATTTGTGATAAATTATATATATATATATATATATAATTACAACAGGACGATTTTAATCACGATTTTAATTATTTGAAATAACTTTTACGATACTCAATGCATTCATTGTTCGTGGAATATATTAAAGCAATTAGAGACGTGTGTCCCATGAATACGCCATTGAAATTCGAAATCGGCTTAGTCTTGCAGCTTGTTAAATTACTAATTGCCTTTACAAATAGTGATTCTCCGAATGCGTATACACTAGCTTCGACAAAGGTTTTAAATTTTGAAATTGGATGTGCTTTTACCTTAGCGCGCTTCACAGAATTCCAATTAGTAAAAAACAGGGTTTAATAAAGCTTTCCATAGGTGAACTCCCTTCATATGTTGAAATTTTTGCAACTTCCTTGTTGAATGAAGTTTACCTGGTTTTCGAATCCGGAGCACGGTTGGTGAAGTAAGCGTAGCGTCGCGGCGCTGTCTCAGGGGCGTCGTTATCCGCTATGCACACCTTACGTGTGCACAGAAAAACAAAAATATTTTCTAGTATTAAAACTATAATTCCTACTACGCAAAGTGTGACCAGCCCAAGATTTTTTGAATTTCTCTCCAAACATTTGGGCTCGAATAGCCTGACTATACCGGGTGTGTCTTGCAATATGAGTAAAAAATTTACTGTATTGCTGTGCTCCTCAATCTGACTAACATATTTTGTTCAGTGACTTGTGAAAATAACTTGTAGGTATTTTTAGTGTTCCGTACAAAACTTTGTTTACGGAACACTTATGGGATCACTTCGGTCTTGCAAATCAGTTAAATACGTTTTTCTCAGAGACCGTTTGACATAGATACCTAAAATTTGGAACAGTTATAGCAATTACCACCACTCATATTGTGAATAAGTCAAAACTGCTTATTTCTTATTAAAGGGGGAAATTTAGGGGGTTGAGAGGGATAGGCTGAAACTTTTTTCATTTGTAAGAATCGTGTGGGGTACCATTAGAAAGCTTGCAAAAAATTGAGTCGATGGACTGATTTTGACTTCATTTTAGACTGCAATAGTTTCGTCAAAAAATGCATTTAAAGTTGCAAGTTTTCATACAAAATTTTTCACCTCTGTCCTGGCGATTTTCGCGAAAACTATAGCTAACAGGCAGCTGACCAGTCAATATACCCAACTTAAAGAAGCCTAGAGACGGCGGGAAAATTATCAGCTTAACATTATCTTTATTAGTTTTTCAACTGTAGCTTGACCTTTGGTTGCTTAGGGCTAGCTAACTGATGCTTACACTGGTCAATTCATATTAGGCGAGAAACATCCTTAGTTAAAACTTTGGCATTGAAATTCATGACTTATGTCTTTGACACAAAGTTTAATTCTGCTTGCTTATTTTTGTGGGATATTTAATTTTATCTCAATAGCCTACTATAAGTATGAGAGAGATCTACAAAATACGACCTTATTATATTGCAAATAAGTTTCAATTTCGAACGGGCTTTCCAAGCAATGGACTAGGCATCTCAAAAATCTGAAAAATTCAAATTAAGAATTCCGTTCTTGACTGTCGTTGTGTTTTTTTTCCACAATAGGACACATAGAGTTAGTAAGGCGTATAGAGATAATAAAGTCATTTAATATTTATGAACAGCTTTGGCCTCATGTATAGATTTTATTGAGAGTATCTGATTCGTCGAAACAATATACACAATATTCCTTTTCATTAAGTACCATTACATTTCTGTATTAATTGTATAATTATAATATCTATTAATTATATTCAGTACTTAAAGTTGGTCAAGCCAATCTTGTCAGTAGAAAAAGGCGGCAAATTTGAAAAATGTAGGCGCGAAGGGATGTCGTCTCATAGAAAATTTGAAAATGCGCCTTTTTCTACTGACAAGATTTGCTTGACCAGCTATATGTATATTTTTAAACGGATCGGTGAGCAACAAGATTCAGGGCTATAACCGCGAAAATAGAAGTTCGCAAATTGCGAGCATTTTTCTCTGTCACTCTAATTACGCCTTCATTGGAGTAAAAGAGAAAGATCCCCGCAAATTGCGAATTTCGGTTTACGCGGTAGCCCCTCAGTCCTGTTACGAGAAAATAATTTTGGAAGACATTAATAGTATATGACAGTTAAATATCACAGTTTTTAGAAACAAAGGTAAAATTGACGAAATATTTAAAGTAAGCCGATCTTGTTTTTTAGCAGTTCTAAATAATATTAAAGTCTATATATATGGCATAGAACTAGAAACAAAATCAAATAAAAAATAATAATGAGTTCTAAATTCAAATTGAAGGAGTATGTTACATTTTAAGGTATTATAGGCCAAGCGCGCACCACGATATTAATTTTTGCGACACGATTTTAGAATCGCGCTGTAATATATCGCAGAAAATTCACTGCGCGCACTGCGATGAAAATGAAAAAGTCGACCAGTTGCTTGTCATGAAACGTGTCTTTAATATGCGATTGCTGTATGACTTTGAGCATTTATAACACAAAGGTGATCCCCGTCTATTTCCATAATTAATTGGTCAACATCTCATTTTGAGACTCCATTGGAGATGCAGGTGCCGAGATGTTGGGGTTTGGAGAGCGAAATGCCGACTGAGGTCCGGCCGGGGTGCGATTTTATTATCAGAGTGCGCGCGGGGCCATACAACTCCGCATGCTGCAATTCACTTTGCGACAATCGCGTCGCGAACACTCGCGGAAAAATGTGATAAATCACAATTTAAAAATCACTGCGATTTTTTTGTCGCATATGCGCGCACTAACATATAAACACATACGTTGCATTTCTGCGACAAAATTATCGCAGGACAAAAAATCGTGGTGCGCGCTTGGCCTTACTCTAAATTATTATAATACATCAAGCATTCGCGAGATGCTCGACTTCGGTATTCAAACACAAAGCAATAGTACAAGAATCTAACTAAATGCAAAGGCCGAAGGAGCGATTCGAAGATCCGAATCGTCCGACAGACGCGCGCCTCCCGTAACTTTTCCAAGTATTTTTAAGTACAAGTGTCTAAGTCGCAAGATCCAAAGGCTGAAGTCGCATTGGGCCGAAAGCCCGAAGCATCCAGGAGGTCAGTTCTAAACACAGGTAATTAATACAAGTGTCTAAATGCGAAGGCCGGAGGCCGAGCTCCGCGTAGGGCCGAAGGCCCGACGCCTGCAAGATATCAGTGGTTAAACACAGAACTGACAGCCAGTGCCCTGTTTATCAAAAGCTTGTAACTTGTAATACAAGTGGAAGTCCCTTTCTAACAAAAGCTGACAAAAAGGGACTTCCACTTGTATTACAAGTTACAAGCTTTTGATAAACGGGCCACTGGACGCTTCGGGCCTTCGGCCCTACGCGGAGCTCGGCCTTCGGCCTTCGCATTTAGATACTTATACTATTGTTCTGTATTTAAGTATTAAGTACTAACATCCTGGACGCTTCGGGCCTTCGGCCCTACGCGGAGCTCGGCCTTCGGCTTTCGCATTTAGACACTTGTACTATTGTTCTGTGTTAAAGCACTGACATCCTGGACGCTTCGGGCCTTCGGGCTACGCGGAGGTCGGCCTTTGGCCTTCACATTTAGACACTTGTACTATTGCTCTGTGCTAAAGCGATAACATTTTGCTAAAGCTCGGCCTTCGGCCTTCGCACTTAGACACTTTGTACTATTGTTCTGTGTATGTAGTTGAATACGGTACCCTAAAAACAGGCAAACAACCTCTGTAAAATGTAACGATGCGAGCGGTACGGCTACCATCAGTTTGGCATTGACATAAACGCTACCGTGGGCGTGAACGTAATTTACTTTCTATGCATCTCGCTCGTACTGACATATTAGTGCGAAAGAGATATACCTATAGGAAGTAAATTACGTTCACGATATCGTTTATGTCAATGCCAAACTGATGGTAGCCGTACGGAACACTAAATGCCTCGAGCTATCTCGGACTTGGCCAAATTATTTATTTATAAATATTTTTAAATTTGCGAATTTTGTTTTGTTTAAAACGGGACAAGCAACGTTAATCACATTGATGTCAGCGTATATTGAAGTTAATTATTTGCTCGTGTTAAGGATATATATTTCACTTACACCCGGTATATATTTCAGATTGCGTCCACGCTTTTGTGTCAACTTCATAAGTTCATAACATTAAAGTTGCACTCAGTAGCCAAGCAGGAGTCAGTGTAAAGGTAAACAAACTAATTAAACGTCCTGCGGTCTCTGGTTACGGGCGCAGAACCAAAACGCCTCCGATAAACTTACGTTCAAGTAGCTTTTACGTCCTTTTTATCTATTAGGCCATGCGGGTTCTAATGAGTTTAAAAAAGGTCGCAAGTGCAGCGCTTACTTCAAGTACTTGTATCCTTTTAAATAAGCAGAGTAAGTTTGTTGATGTCTCGTTTAAGCTGTAAAAAGCCGAAGAAACAGAGATATTCAGGAAATTAGCTCTACTGTCACTCATTTAAACTAATTAGGTAGTTTTTAATAAAAGTGGCAAGTCCTGTAAAGCAGATGGTGCAGAACGTGATTATTTGCATAATTACGAGTAGCTTTAACCACTTCCGTTTTTTCCTTTTGAGGTACAAAACCATATAAAAATCTTAACCGAGTAATCCAAATGGATTAAGAAAGAAATACCGTTTATTAGTGGTTTATAAAAATAATTCACATTGTAACTTCATATTTTTGCAATTTTTTTAGGTGTTTGGTTTCTAATCTTAGATGTTTATATTGTGGCATTGCATAATTTAGTTAATGTGAGTTTACCTACTAATAAAGCTACTCACAGAATCCTTGCGAATTCTCAAAGAAATACAGTTAGGGACCAAATGTTTTGAGTAGTCCTTGTTTTTTACGGAATGTTTTGGAATGGAACAAATCAATGTAGCTCAAGAGAGCTCTGACAATGGAAAACCAACGGATGCCATTTTCCGATGGAGGCACGGTCATTGAAAATGCCCTGCGATTATTTTTGGCGCGTGCGGAAGGGATGGGGCGGAGGGCTGGGCCGGGCCCGCGTTCAGTGTGGGATGCGACCTGTTGAAGGAAGGTTGCCAGCGTGGCCCCGCACTATTACTTAAGTTGTACCGAGTCTTACTAGCAAGGAAATAAATCACAATACCAATCATAACAATATTTTAGACAAAAACAAGTCGACTAAAAAACTTTGAGTTGATTTTTGGAATGTGATTTGTTTTCTAATTGAGAGATGACTCGATGCGCGCGCTGTCTAAAGTTTTTATTATATTTTTTAGCCAGCACTGCCAAGGAAAGTAATAATTAATTATAGTGTAATTCAAATTCAATTTTCGAGTGTGGAGCGACTTTACAATAATATACGTAAGTATATCTTGTAATTGTATGTCGCTATGCCTAATAATTATTGTTGTTTTATATACTCGTATTACTCTTCTGCTGCTTAGAATACCTTATACTATTACCTTTACCTTATTGAGCGTAATTTCAATTTATAATTAATTATATATTTTTTTTTAAATATATGTTTTGTTTTTATTTATATATTCAAATTTATAAATAACTACATAATTATGTAAGAAGTATGGGATAATTTAAGTTACCTATATAAAATACTTAAAGTTAAAATGGTTTGAAATTGAAATAAAATGGAAAAAGAGCATCACATATTATAACCATTTTCACCATAAAATAAAATATAAAATAAACATGGAACTCATCTCATTCATACCATTGGCCCAATTATAAATATTGATTGAAATAACTTTGGTTTTATTAATATATGGCAATTAAATAAGTAATAGTAAAAAATGGCAAGTCCCTTTTAAAAATCTAAACATAATTCCGGCGAACATAAGTATATGTAGGTATACTTGACAACACAAAACGTCTTTAGTAGTTTTTAATTTTAGATTTTTTTTTGTTTATATTACATGTAGGTACCATACCAATAAAACAACACAAAAAAGGCTAAACTTTTAACATGAAAATAAAAAGTATTTTGTTTTCTCGATTATAAATAGAAAAGGAGTTTTAGAATTTTAGTATTGTATGTATATTAAAATAAAAAAAGATGACATTTAATCTTAGCACCAAAGCATTAAAAAACTTGTTAGTCTATAATGGAATGGTGAAATGGTAATAGCGGATTGAATTGTCAAACCAACTAAAAGCATTGTAAATAAAATAAATGTATTGTAGCGTAGCGCTCGCCGACGGCACTTTACAAAGTGCTCGCGTTGAAATCTTTTCAAAAGCCACACTAACCGCTTACGGCCAAAATCAAATTTTCGCCATTTTGTCAGTTAGAACAACAATGCTGCTCTAAAATTTGAATTCTCTTCACAAGACCGTTACAACCGAAAACAAAAGATCACTCAATCTCAAGTACGGCTTAAGAGGATAAAACGGTTTTCATTGAATTTCCCGAAAACGCTGACTTTTTGCAATAAAAATCAATATAGCAAAGTTCTTTAGAAGGTTTTTGAGAACATATTGGTGCACTAACAGACTTCATTTTTTTATTAAGTGCTTTAAAAATGTATTACGATATAAATTTGCATTCAACTCGTCGTCGACGGAACGATATCAAGGAGCTTCAAGACGTTTTGCAATATCGTTGCCTATATTTGTAAGTACAAGTAACACAGCCTAAACACAAGTACAGTCACCTACTGTTTCAGACTGTCGATGTTCGAAATAACATTGAGATTTCATAGTTTTCAATTGTTTGGTTGAGTTCATTATAAGGTCTATGTTACAAACGCTACGTACAGGTATTCAATCTTTAATTATTTTATACGGCTTAGTTTTCTTAAATGTAAGTACTTAGTCATACGTCGAAGTTAACGGAATTCAAATAAAGAAACCGTGTGGGTATATTTTATCGAAGTTTAGCTATGCCGCTATGCTTGTTTTAGTATATTTCTTTTGTTTTTCTTTATAAACTTGGGTTTCAATTTACGCTGAGCAAGTTTAACGTATCCAGTCAATACTTTGTTATTAGTATCTAGCATAAAAACACTATTTTTAAAAGAACGGTTCCTTTCAGGTGTATGTAAAAAAGTCATAACCTTTCAGTAGGTATTCCCTATATTTATTCATTGAAATTTTATAAGAGTTTAATTTCTTGATATAAACACGCGGATATGATTTTATGGTTACAATTCGTGTTACAAAAAAAGTAAAATATTATTGTGAAGGTGTGACGACAATGAATGCAATAAATAATTAGCTTTGTCGAATTTAAATTGGCCTGTACTGTATTAATAGGTGCATATTTTAGAGTACTAAAGCGAACTGTGAATCTTTGCAAAGCGAACTGGAGTTAATTGCAATTTTCTTTGGCACTATTTCGTTGGTTTATTACGAAATACCTAGTAATTGACAGTGGAACTAATAATTATAATAACACACTCGTAACGAAGCTAGTTTTTATACCCAACTTGCTTGTTTTTATTCTAGATGTTCTAAGTATCACACCTCTTTTACATTCAAGAAATTTAAGTAGTGAAGCATATTGCCGCTTAACACCGTATTACTTACTTGTGCCTTTATATAAGCTTATTATAGGTATATTTATACAAGCTTTTATGTAATTTGTGCGTAAAGTTACTTAGTATGTACATTAAATACAAGGTTTGTGTAGGTAAAATCTTCCCATAGGACAATATTCATCGGGTAACAAACAAAAGTCACTAACTAACACTATTGAAATTATTGACAATAAACCGTGTTACAAGTCTAATAAAGTGCATTGTTAAGTACTTTAATTTTTGGATAGTACTTAGTGACTTTTGCTTGTCATGCGACATTATGATTCTGATCAAAACCTTTTGGTCAGAATCACATTGACCTATTCCAAACCAGAGGTTGGATAACTCGCACTTGGCCAGTTTTTGAGCATCTTATAAATTTATTGAATTAACTACCTGCCAACTGACCGCCGAAGATATCTGTATGAAAAAAAAACCATAATACAAACACTATACAGCGTTTACAATAAAACAAATAAATAAAAGATCTATTACCTACCTACAGTAATTCTCATTTATAGCCATAAACATAAGTAGCTTAAATTCAGGCAACATTTACGTTAAAAATAAAAATGAACTTCCTAGGCACTGACAGTCACTACCTACCCCATTTACATACTATCAACTGTAAGCACTCGAGCGATAGCTTATCGTAGATTAACAGCAAGATTTATTGATATACTTGCGTCATTATTTAACTTTACTGATTGTGGAACAACTGGCCACTAAAATATTCTGTTAGGGGAAAATGTGTTGAAAATTCTGTATTCTGTGTAAAAATTAGAATTACGCACGACATAATTTTGTAGCAGTCCTAAAATACGAATATGAAATGTAGCTTAAAAATTATAAACTGTTATTTCTTAATCTGTAAAATAATCTCTGGAGTCCGAAGTGCTTTCAGTGTTACTTTTGTTAAAAGTTGCTGCGTGTTTTTTATTTGTAAACGTCCTGCAGTGCATTATTAAAAAAATTTCTACTTTAAGACACCGTAGGTTCCTGTTCCTCTGTGATATAATGTGTTTGAATTTATATTTGTTATTAGATTTAACAATCAATGAGTTTCTACTAACATTTTCAGAAGTGATTTTCACATTTTTAGGTTTTGTGTATAAATTGTTACAATTTATTGAAATGCGGTTTAGACCTAATGATCGTAATTTTATTTTTATTGACCTAAACTCAGGGTTCGAATTGAAGAAAATCTTCAACCTTCTTTTTGTGATCTAAAAAACCCGGTACAATTTTTCTAAAACTCCGCTCCACTTAAATGTACTTAAGTTTATTATTTCATGCTTCAATCATTAAAAAATTGAGTGCCAACCACTGAAGTGCAGTGAATTTTTCATGAAATTTTCTCATTTCACATAATTAAATTTTGTCTGCGTCAAACCAATTTCGTCGCTACGAAATCTGTTTAGTAGTGTAACTGATGAGCTCTGACAATTTTCACAGCATTTTCAAGTTAATTTAATAGTTATTTTCTTGATTAAAATGGGACAAACATTTTCATATTTATTATTTTAACTTAGGCGTGGTTTACGTACAGGTCTTCGAGATTCTACGCCATGCTCTCTAGCAAGCCCTCCCTGCGTTTTGGCATTTTTTATTATATGAGGATCGTCGCTTTCTTCTACATAGCGGAAAAACGCTGAAATCGGCTACGAGTGTAGTGCTACGTAAACATTGGCGTTGGCAATGAGTGTGTTAACTTTACGTATGTCCATAGGACTCTAATTGCTGTGTATTAAAATACCATTAAGAATTATCCTCGCAATCATAGTGGAACATACCTTCAGCATAAGTGCCACACATTTTGTTGACTCGTATAAAATGTTTTGCATAATAAACGTATGCTCAGTGTCCTAGAAAATGTGCAGGTAAGTTACTGGGTAGAAAGATGCTTCGCCGCGTTTTAAAAGGTTTGATAAGGTTGTGTCTAGATACTCTAGATTCAATAAACACCTCGCTTCATCGTTCCAGTGAATTAAAGTATGATGTATTCTGCACTTATTTAAACAATATGCTCCAAGTTACTCTATGCATGCAATATCGCTGCTCACTGTGCGTATCTATATAGATTTGTTATATATAATACAATACAAATATTTTTTATCAGATGCCAAAAAATATACAAAGTATAAAATAGAATATTTTTCAATTGAAAGGTAAATTTCAACGCGTGGAACCAAAAAGCTCCGATCAATCCTGGTTTATTGTCCATACTTCACCGCGCCCGATAAGAATATTTTAATCGTGGTTTTTCCTCTGGGCCTATTTTGTTGATTACTTTGTTTGTGATAGAAAATCGAATAAAATGTGAATGTGAACACGAAAACAAAAAAGTGGCTTGGGAGGGGCTTTAATATTTTAGGTCGTATGTCAATTTTGCTACCTATAGGCATAGGTAAGTATACCTTCAAGAGTTTCCTACCAATGTAATTAACTAGCGCTCGGAAACTTAAAAGAAGAGGTGCAAACACAATTCTTTAAGAATTTGACTACCATGACATTCAACTTAATTTGGAATAAATGTTTCCATAAGATTCCTTCACCAAAGAGCAAAATTAGTAATGTCAGTCTAAAAATATTTTGTAGGTAGGTACTCGCCGGCATATCAACCTACGACCTGTGGTTTGGATTCTGTTTGGCCTACTGTTAGTTCAGCTCTAAGTTAGGCGAGGCGCTCAGCGAACTATTTAATTTCTCACATAATCCTACATATAATAAAGCACATTAGACAAACTAATGGAGGTTGTACCCTGTACCCTCCACGCCGCCGATATGTCCCACACATATTAGTCCTGTGGTCCGTTTATATCTAGGGTTGGCCAAGTATTTGTCCCGGTCTGAACCTTCGAAGTTTCTTATTACCGCAAATTCCTTTGTGTCGCTTCCATGAGGGTTACATAATGATTAACTAACAAGTAGGGCAATGTAGCATGTGCCAGCCGGATTGTAAAAGAATCACATGAATTTTTTTTCAAGGTCTTCTTTAATCACGGCACGGTTTTTTAACCATTTAAACATCCAGCTTCTAAAAGGGATACAATAAAATATTATGCCTTTTTTACGCGCTAGCAACTGATATGTTTGAAGGCGGCGGCGGCAACTGATATGTTTACCATGAAAAAATGTTTTATAAAATATAAATTGTAGTAAATGTTATGCTCTTCAATTCTTGCCGAGATGAAAATAACACTAGAGCTACATAGGTATATTGTTAGTTAGTATTGTTATTTCGCAGCTCACATTTAATCATTTCTCTTTGCATTATAATTTTGTTTTTACTCTACATATTTTCCAACTACTAGTATTTTTTTTCAATTGACTGTTGTGTCAACCGACCTTACCTTATTTGTACCACACCAAGTACTGGCCTCCGCGATACAGGTTTGCCTAGTGCGGAGACCACCGATATCGAGATTGCATCGCACGATTAAGATAAGTTCCCTACACAATAGACTAGTGAATAAGTTTGTAAATATAGTTTTTTTAAGTTTATTGTACTTACCTACTTATCTTAAATAAATATTTTTCATTTTCATTTTTTCATTTTTCATTTTCACATAGAAACTTTAAGACCCACGACAAAACCATTCTTTATGACGTATGACCCTGAATAAATAACTTACGACACACACACGTTAGGTATATGCGCCGACATTTAAGAGAACCTTATAAGAACGCCACAATGAAGGTGTATACGACTTTTCAGTTTATTATCTCTCATTTCGAGGTCGATACACCAGATACCGACAAAACATATCAGTTGTTAGCGCATACATAAGTATAAAAAGCGGCCAATTGCGAGTCGGACTCGCCCATGAAGGGTTCCGTAGCAGCAAGTAACATAATAAAATTGCGGTTTACGATTTATGACGTATTGAAAAACAACTACTAGAGTTACACCGAGAAAAGTTGTAAAGTTTTTTTTAATAAATCCTAATGAACATTATTAAATATATATCATTCAAATTTATCATTTAAGAGTAAATTCTACCAGCCAACAGGAACAGGGAACAACTCAAAATTGGCATCACATTACTTTACCACTCTTGTGAATAAAATGCAACTTTCCAGTTCTTGAATACCCAATAGATCCTTTATGAGCTGGTGTGGTGAAAATATATTATCACAAACATACAATGAAATTGCAATCGGTAACAATGTCTAATATGTCCACACTCGTATCAACTTACAATATTTTTATAGATTTATCAAATAAAAAACTACACTTTTATTTATTTATACTAGATGATGTTGCTCTAAGGGTTTCGATCAATTTTGTAATGAAAAAACAATATACTTTGTATGTTCATACACAAAGAGAATAAGTATGATGTTTCTAATGCAAACACGAGCCGATGGACTAGTGATTTGAGTTTATCCAAACAAGCGGTTGTTTTGAGCCCGGCGGATTTATATTCACTAGTGGATTTACCCCTACCACCACCTTCTGAGTAACTACCTACTTAATCTAAGTTTTATTTACCTACCGACTTCAAAAAGCGAGGGTTTTAACTTGTGGGGATTTCTCAAAGATAGATTTGAAAATTATTATTTTTTGGTTTTAAAATTGTCTATGGGTCTATTATCATTAACAATCTGATAACTAAATTATTTTGAAATTAAGTGAAATGGAATTGGGAATTTTCTCTTTTATTTATTCATCATCATCAGAGATCGTAAATTTTATAGCATTTTTGGTGCAGCGGAGTGGTGTTAACGGAATTGTTCTAGATAATTTCAACTGAAATGGTAAATTTAGGTTAATTTTAACAATTAATACTAATTTATCATTAGGGTTGAAATTGTTTATACCAATTCTGTTAACACCACTCTGCTGCACCGAAAATGCTATAAAATTTACGATGTCTAATCATCATGAACTTATGGTACCTAAACTTGATTTTCGATAAGTTTTTATATTTTATTACCGTGGTTTTCAACATATTTGTACTTTTCTCACAAATCCCTTTTTTCTTGCAGGTATTCAAAGTGCACTTCGTGTCGTATGCATGTTTCTACATGTGGGTGTTGATATGTGTGTGTGCGCGTGAGTGGTCGAGGGTCGGTGCGCGGTCGCCATGTTGTTGAGTTGACAGCGGCGGTTGGCCGCGCCTCACGCCGCTAGACCAACATTACACATTTTACAAGTAAGTGTAGTCAACTAAGTTACCAAATTAAATAATCTGTCTTGGACTAGGAGCAACGAGACGGTACATACACAAAAAGTTTGAAAACCTTTATGCACAAAGCTGTTAGATTAATCACCTATTCAAAACACAATGTCAAATACTTTTTACAAGCTGAATGCCACCCAAGCTAAATAAAAGCGCGCCAAAGGTACGACGCTCGTAGCAGCGCTACGGAAACAAAGCTCACGCGAACGCTACACCGCGTAGTAACTTATAATACTCGTAGGGCCTTTCAGAGCTTATGCTAAGCGGATTTGTTATCGGTTATAATGAAGACCTATAAAGGCATATTGAAATTTTATTAAATATAGATTTGTACCGAAGTGGTGGCAAACAAGTAGCAGCCTATGGACGCTTGCAACTCTGTGGAGTTATGCGCTTGTTTGGGATAATTAATCATACGCGAGTCATGATATATATGTTCTTTTTTATACCTTCGCATTGCATGCAAAGCTTTTTCATATTTTTCGAAACTTGTTCACTGTAATTACATAACATAACAAAAGATAAGTATCTACCTATTAAGTATGATGAAGTCGATAAGATTTTGTACCGTAATGACTTGCAGGAAGTCGTAAAATATTTTAAGCACGGCTCGTTAAAAGTACCAACAAGTATTGATGTCCGGGTAATTGTTAACTTCATTAGACTAATTTAATGACACGGCATTATGTTTATTAACTTATTGATTGGACAAATTGTGTAATGATACGTACAGATCAATTATGTTTAACTAGCTTCTGCCCACGAATTCGTACGCGTAGAAATATTATTTCTATATCACTTATATAGCAAACTCTACCCCTCCTTTCACCCCCTTTAGATAGTTATAATTTCCGAGACAAAAACTATCCTGTGTCCTACCCTCAATAGTGGTGTAGCGTGATCCAATCTCGCCGTGGGCGAAAACCACATCTACGAGGCCCTTTTCTATGTGTTTTTCCAAGGCAAACTTGGCTTTGCGAGGCCCACCTAACTGCGAGGCCGTGGGCGAAGGCCCCGTTCGCCCACGCTTAGCTACGCCACTGTTTCCCAAAACTCAAACTATTTCATACCAAATTTCACCCCAATCAAAGAGAAAAGGTATCCGACAGACAGACAAACTTGCGGAAGACAAAGTTACTTCCGCATTATGTATTGTAGGTAAAAATAATATACCTCTTTCTTGGTATAGTTCTAAACCATGGTAATTGGTAAACCATGTTTGAAAATATACTAAAGGGCTATAGTTGGGTGCTTTTACGCTGGGTAACTATCTTATTCCCGTTTTATAAACAACCCTCTTCCGAACTTCCAGTTATAGTCCATGGGCCAGGCAAGATTTCGGTATAATTTGGGGGTACTAAGTTTCCTTTACACAGCAGTTAGAAAGGCTTATTATGATGTTAAAAAACCATGATTGCCATCTCAAAATGGTAGCTAACAAAAATGGCCGCCAATCCAAGATGGCGGATATTGAGTTTTAAGAAATCAACCATAATTCGAGAAATATACGTCCGATTTCGTTGCTGTTTTTTTTTATCAAAGCTCTATAAGTGAGCTTAAAATTATGTATATATATTATATCGATAAAGTCAACCATTAAGTAGTAATTAAAGAAATATTGAAAAAAAACTCATTTTTTTGTGATACTTTTTTTTAAATTAAGTTTTTACAAAACATCTCGTACATTACAAAAAAGTTTTAAATGAGGCAAAATAGTTTATTAAATTAACTTTAATTTGACGTACAATTTGTATGGGACTGATGACTGAAAACTCATGGAAAAATGAATTTGGTTTTACTTCCGTTGAAATTCACCGTCGACTAAATCACTACGTACAAAACAAAAAGCTTCGGATAGATGTTGTATTGTACAGAAATCATGTTTTTAGTATATTTTAATAACTTTAGCAATTGATTATAATAATATTAGAATGATAGTATTATTAGTTTTATTTGTTACAAGTAAACTATGTTAAAATCTTGCGTTTTGTACACATAATTAATGTTACTAACAGATCTAACGCGATTAAATTTCATTATTCATTGAAACGTCGGAAAAAGGTAAAAAATAAAAATTTAATTGCGTTTAACCGTTAGTAACATTAATTAGCTAAAAACTAGTTATTCAGTGAAAATCTTTTCGGCTATTATTAAGTTAACTAGATATTTGTATAATATGTAGCGAAATAGGACGATTTTGTAAAGTACACCCCCAAAAAGGTGGACAGTAGGCATTATTCAATTTTAATGCAGCATTAATAAGGAATTTTGAGTCTATTCTTATCTTATTGTTTTCGGGGGCCCTTGTTTGGATACACTTCGATCCATAGGGATCTTTTGCGTAGTTACCCCCTAGAAAAGATCCGTCAACTATTCAAGAGCTTTTCCCACCATATCCATGTGCCGGATGATGGAGCTCCTGGTTAGCGTTTTAAAGTCCTTTGGTTCAAGATATCCTGCTCCAAAGTCCTTCATTCTTTGTCTGGCGAGGGCGTAACATTCACAAATTAGGTGTTTTACTGTCTCTCTTCGCCACACATACGCCAATCGGTGTTGTCAGAGTGTCCCATCTTGGCCAGAATTCCTTTGACCCCGTAATGGCCTGTAAACACCCTTGTTATGATTTGGAGTTGTCTTTTGCTAAGCTTCCAAAGCTTTTTGCTCCAACCGGAGTCTACTCCTTGCATAAAGAGCTTTGCGTGCTTTAGACCCGTCAGACTGTCCCATTCTTCCCGATGTTTGATCTTAGATGGTCTTTAGCGTTATGATGGTTCCCTGTGAGAGCCCCACAAATCGTTCCGGACCTATAAGGTTACTTACAGATCCAGCTCTGGCAAGTTCATCTGCATTTTCATTGCCTACGAATCCCTCGTGCCCTGGCATCCATACCAGTTGCACTCTGTTTTGCCTTCCAAACTGGTTCAGAGCTTGGACACCATTGTATACCAGTCTAGAGTCCACTAGAGTCTATTACTAAACGACGTGATATAGGTAGGTACCGGATGAAAACTCTTTACTTAAGTTATATTTAAGAAAATATCTTTGAAGAATCTGTTACGCTAACGACATCCTCTATTAAGTAAGAAATACGTTTCGCAAGTAAATACAGAATTTTGAGATTTTACTCTTGGGTTTATTAGTTGTCAAGCGGACCCCAGGCCCCTATGAGCCGTGGCAAAATGCCGGGATAACGCGAGGAAGAAGAAGACTCTTGGGTTTATGATAACATGCTTCTTCAGTTACAATATCATCACCACACTAGCTGATAAAGACTCTCTTGATTGTTCCAAAGCTGATAAGATAGTTGCATTTTATTCACATGTGAGACAAAATAATCAAATGCAAATTTTGAGTTGTTTTCTTATGTTTGCTGGTAAAATTGACTTTTAAATGATGATTTTGAATGATAAAGATTTTATAACATTCATTTTGAATCGAATCGCTTTGATTTTGTTTGATATTTTACAGTTAGTATTTTCCTCGTGTTGGTGTGGTGAAAACCTCGCTACGCTCAAGATTCCATTTTTCGAACCACGAGCGTAGGGAGTCTTTTTGTCTGTAATTTTATTAAAGACGTGATATTGGTGAAATGGACTCTATATTGGCAGTGATATTTCACAGTGTATACCTAACAATTCATCCGGTATATCACGTCGGTTAGTAATATCCTCAAAACTCCTTATTAATGCTGCATTAAATAACAATGCCCAAGATTGTCCGTCATTTAGGGCCTATCTCGCCACATATTTTACACATATTTTACACATATCTAGTTCACTTTATTTATAGCCGAACACATTTTCACTGAAGACATTTCTATTTATACCGAATACCAGTTTTTACTTGGAACAAATCAAAACCAATATTACTATCATACTACTATTCAGGTTCCGTAGGCGGTATTAAAATACCTGTTAATATCGTTTTAAAACCTCATTATATCATTCATCATGGAACGCAAACTACAAAATTACTTCTGACTGGTAAGAAGGGGAACGGAATTTTATGGTTCGCGGGGAACGATATAACACCGGTTACGGTTACTGTCGGCTTTCGGAGACTCTCAGTTAACCTCGTTGTCATGTTGTGAAAGAGATTTTCTACCTATCTTACTTCGACATTTTCAATTTAATCGGTTAATTTAGTTCCACAAAAACGAAAGGCGAACGCATATCAACGGTATCTCAATAGAACAGTTTTTTAACTGGTAACCGAAACGAAATCCTTTTCGTTCCCGGGTTTATGAACGAAACCGGTTTGAAAAATAAAACGGTTTCCGAGCCCTGCTACTATTATTATAAATTATTAAATTATACTAAAAATATCATTTTTGTACTCTACAACTTCATCTGACGCTTGTTGTTCTGTACGCAGTTATTTAGTCAACGGTGAATTTAAACAGAAGTAAAATTAAATTCATGTTTCCATGTGTTTCAGTCATCAGTCCCATACAAATTGTGCGTCAAATTAAAGTTAATTTAATACACTATTTTGCCTCATTTAAAACTTTTTTGTAATGTACAAGATATTTTGTAAAAACTCAATTTAAAAAAAAAGTTTCACAAAAAAATAAGAAAATTTACAATATTTCTTTAATTACTAATTAACGGTTGACTTTATCGATATAATATAGGAACATGATTTTAAGCTCACATTTAGAGCTTTTGTTTAAAAAAAATTGCAATGAAATCGGACGAATACTTCTCGAGTTACGGTTGATTTTTTAAACTCAATATCCGCCATCTTGGATTGGCGGCCATTTTTGTTAGCTACCATTTTGAGATGGCAATCATGGTTTTTTAACATCATAATAAGCCTATCTAACTACTGTGAAAAGGAAACTTGGTACCCCCAATTTATACCATTTTCAAAAATTTGACCAGCTGGCCCATGGACTATTAACGGCGGGTAAATAACATAAAAAACAGCTTTCGCGAACTTTTCCCGTATTTAGCTTGTTATAAAATGAGAAATTCTACATCCGGTTTTTGAGTCAAACCAACTTATAATCGAGACGCTAATTAAAGTAATTAATTTTCCTAAACAAATTAGGTAAACGTGATGTTTAATAAATATTTATTATGTATTTGTGTTGATGCTTAGAATTACTAATAAACACGTACAGTCAACGTCAAAGATATGTTTACATTATTTGCCCTGTTACAAAGGAGTAAGGTGCAAAAGTGTAAACATATTTTTGACGTCGACTGTACAGTATACATAAATGATTTATCTAAACAGTTTTTATATCGTTAATCGATATTTATAAACATGACATCATCATCAATTATTTATAAAATTACTTCAGGTATATTCCACAAGTATATTTTATATTTAAAAGAAGGTTCTATCCTTATTATTATTGTAATATAATTGTAAAATAATAGATCTTCAGGTGATAGATTATGTTTTTTTCTTTCACCTAAGAACTTTAGCTTCGGTTGAAGTATAACGAAACAGCGTATAGTTTATTTCATGTGGGTGAAGTATTTGAATAATTGTCGTTAATAGTTAAGTGCTTACGTGTATTGGATAGTAGATATACTATCCAATACTAGAACCTATCTGGTCTATGAACTAGATATAGTTCATAGACAATCACGCGTATTCGGGAAACGAGACAATCACAAGATCTAGAGACGATATAGAGATCAACTAGATTTTGTAAAAGACGGCGAGCTTCAAGAAGGAAAAGACTCAGGAACTTTAATATCTTTTATTTACTGTAATAACTAACAATTACTTTAAGACTATTAATGCTATCAGCTCATAACATTTCAGTTATAATTTGGTAACAACAAGCGTGGCGTCTGTCTCTGCCAACGTCTACTGTCTCTCTCTAAAACTCTAAATTCCCGCCGGCCGGTGTCAGCGGACGGTGCCTCAAACTATGGCGCCACTGTGACGTATGCGTTGGCGGAGACTGGAATGTCGAAACAATTCAAATACTAATTAAATTATTACGAACATCAATACGTTACCAAATTAATGATAAATCTTAATATAAATAAAAGAGTAATTCTAACAATTCGGCCATCCGCAACATGTACACGTCCCGTGTACAAGAGAAGTAAATTGAACCATTGATCGATATCACAAAATCATTCCTAACAGGCCGCCACAACATATAAAGTTACATAGCTACAATCTTTTACATTTTGATGTTATACTCATATCTAAATGAAATATCATTATATAACCTTAATTATGAAACCGCAATTAATTTATCTAACCACGAAATTAGTGGTACAAGTCGCTACTACCTTGAAACCACCTCAATCGTGGCGCAGTCCAAGTCTCGTCTACCTTGAGCCTGCCCCTACTGACTCTATATAAAACTATCAAATGCGGTACAAGTCGCTTCTACCTTGAAACCGCAACAAGCTTATTTAACCTCGAAATTAGTGGTACAAGTCGCTACTACCTTGAAACCACCTCAATCATGGCGCAGTCCAAGTCTCGTCTACCTTGAGCCTGCCCCTACTGACTCTATATAAAACTATCAAATGCGGTACAAGTCGCTTCTACCTTGAAACCGCAACAAGCTTATTTAACCTCGAAATTAGTGGTACAAGTCGCTACTACCTTGAAACCACCTCAATCGTGGCGCAGTCCAAGTCTCGGCTACCTTGAGCCTGCCCCTACTGACTACATAAATTTTTCAAATGCGGCACAAGTCGCTTATTTCCTATACCTGTCTTATACATATGTACGACATTCACTGATTCTCGATTCTGTAACCATATTAACCTCTTTGACACCAATATATCTGCACAGTGGGTTCAACGCCAAAGACCGATTAATCGGTCACCTGTCACAGAGCAACATAGACCTATACGTGCGTATGTATAACGTTTAATATTAGTTTTGACACTTAGATGACGTGGCGTCAGCGTGACAGCTTTGGAGTTTGACACGGCGTCGAAAAGGTTAATAATACTTTAAATCTCCAAATCCGGGCTTTGTACAGTACTATATATCATACGTTATAACATAACATAACTGTTAGAGTTCCCCAGAGAGTTGAAAACATGCAATGACTGAATTATAATATTAAGTGTCTTTGCGATGACTGTAAAGTTCCTCACAAAACGTCAAAAGAAACTACGATACAGAAACCTACAAACTGCCTTGTATTGTATTATTGCGATGTTGATATAAATCCTGTACCCCTGTACCCTTCACAAACAGCTAGTATACATCTCTAAGTTTAATTATTCAAACCCAAGATAATCTGCACTTCCACTTTGTGTTTAAGTGTCAGTACCGCTTTTATAATAATTTTAGAACCGATCCTATAATAATACTATTATAAATACTTAGATATTGCAACATCTTGCATATAAACTGACGTTATTTTACTAGCAAAACAAGGCACTGTCTTTGTTTGTAATTGTAAATAAAATTTGCTAGCTGTGCTTTACACCGAGATCATACCAAAGATTTGATGACCATATTAAAAGTAAAGACCGGCCCATACAAATAATTCCTAGCAAATATGTGCACCAATGAACTGGCCCACTTCGTACTGCCCGTAAGAAGTAATTAATATATAGAAGTCGATGAATCATACGTAGAGAAGGAACGTCAAGGGCGCGTTAAGGCCTGTGTACATCCGATGTGCGTACGTAGACACGCGCTCTGGCCTTTATTGCCCAAATTTCTCGTGGCATTTCTCGGAATCGCCAAAGTTTGTATACCACGCCTATTATTACGATCAGTCTTTTCCGGTTTAAAGGTCATTATTACTCAAAAAATAACAATTATTCACATAAAATAAGAATATTCACAACAATCAACTACAAAATTAAATTAGTGAGCAAAATATTAAATATAATCGTGCCCCGCTAGTAAGTAAATGAACAGATTGCGCGAATGTAAAGAAAAGAGTATGGAAGTGGCTAAATAAGTGCATGCATTTAACTACGCCCCGGGTGTGGTAAAGGTGTTTTATTGTACTTATCTTCATTTATTTATTTATTTTGGTACTGAAATAGATGTCAAATATCAAACAAAAAGTGACGAAGCCCTCCAGTGGTAAAGGCCGGATACAGTAGTGGACTACTTTTAAAAAACATAAATCAAAATATTACTTAACTAAAATGCTCCTAAAGTTGTGTATTGAGGTACTAACTATTTGCAGCTTAAGTAAATAAGTTTTTATATTACTAATTTATACAACTATATCGTTTAATTATTTACTACTAATCAGAAAGAACATCTTTCTAGATTTGAAGGTATAATTTACTGCTTATGGTTTAATTGCTGCTGCTTACGAGTTTGATAAGTTAGAATACTTAGAATTAATTATATTGCTCGATGTTTCCTCGCTCCCGAACTCGAAAAAAAAACGCTCGCAAGCTATTTTTATTAACCAACATCATTATATATTAATTATTATTATTCGCTTAAATGTATTAGGTAGGTACTTAGCTAGTTTTGTATAAGTCAGTTTTACACATACTCGGCTATGATATTTTGATAGTACTGTCAAAGTGCTTATAGTTATTTGTCCGACAATTTTCGGTGGAGTGACCATGACGCATGCATTTGCCACATTTTAGTACAGGTTTAGGACACTGGGATTTATAATGGCCGTCTTCTAAGCAATTGAAGCACTTTATCGATTTATCACTACTATTGGGTATGCTCTTATTATTATTACCTAAATCTGATTTACCCTCGGTCCTAGCTTTAGACTTTTGATCGCCATACGAACTATTCTTGGCGCTCTTTAAGAAAGGTAACAACTGATCTGGACTACCAAAACGAGCCGCCTCAGCCCCTAAGCGGACACTACGATCATCTATGCCAAACACTAAACAATCAACGGCTTTTTTACCAGTAATACCGCAACGGTTTAGCAACATTATCTTGTCATAAAAATATTCCTCTAACGAATCATTAAACCTAGCACGCTTTGCAAGCATTGTCGTAAGTAACTGTCCATGATTATCATCGCTAGGAAATGCTAGTTTTAATTTATCCTGCCATTCTGGCCAGGAAAACATAACAGTCGAGAGGCCAGCGTACCACTTTTGAGCTAAACCTTTAAGTTTTGGTAACGCAAAGTGAACGGTTTGACGATCGTTCCAGTTATATATAACTGCGCATTCGTTCACTTTGTGTATCCACATCGCAATTGTTTGTTCCTTACAAGATGGATCAAATTCTGGTATTGTATTTTGATTCGACAATTTTTCATTAGAACCCTTATCACCAATGGTACGCAATGCCTCTACTAGTTGTAAAAGTGTAACATTATTACTGGGAACAGGCAGAGTACTCGGAGACTCGCGTACGGGTCCGCTCTCGCGTCGGCCCCCTTGTAGCGAGGATGACACGGCCGCAGCCCTGCTGTGAGCCCATCGTCTCTCGCTATGCTGCCGCTGGCCGCGCGAACGAGACCTGTTTGGACGACCGCGTCCCCGGTGACTGCTACGGCTGCGTGTGCGACGCCTGTCGCAGCCATCGCTGCGGGACCGGCGTCTGCTGGTACGCTCCCGTGTCCGCTGACTGCTCCGGCTGCGCTGCCGTCGCGTGCCGCCACGTTGACTGCGCGAACGGTAGTTACTGGCTCGCTCGCGTGTCCGACGGTTGCTTTGACTACGCGAACGACCACCTCCTCGTCTTTCTGCATGCCTGGTCCTGCTGCGTGACTGGTGCTCACCAGAAGGTGGCGTCGTCAGTACACGCGACCTTTTCTGCTCATGCTCCATTTCGTTTTACTATTTGTTCAAACCAGGTTCGACTCAAGGAGTGGATACTTACAACTCCTTTACATCCCTTTCTTCTGAATTGTAAAAGACGGCGAGCTTCAAGAAGGAAAAGACTCAGGAACTTTAATATCTTTTATTTACTGTAATAACTAACAATTACTTTAAGACTATTAATGCTATCAGCTCATAACATTTCAGTTATAATTTGGTAACAACAAGCGTGGCGTCTGTCTCTGCCAACGTCTACTGTCTCTCTCTAAAACTCTAAATTCCCGCCGGCCGGTGTCAGCGGACGGTGCCTCAAACTATGGCGCCACTGTGACGTATGCGTTGGCGGAGACTGGAATGTCGAAACAATTCAAATACTAATTAAATTATTACGAACATCAATACGTTACCAAATTAATGATAAATCTTAATATAAATAAAAGAGTAATTCTAACAATTTACATTAGATATCGACTAGATGTGACTTGGATATCTAAGTCATAACTTGTCGAAATCGTTCAAGAGGACCTCCAGAATCGCGGAAACGTCAAATTTGACATTTCTATCTTACAAATATCTTTAAATTATCCATATCGTAACTTGTTGAGGTGTAGTAGTGATCTAATTCATTTCCCGAATCGAGCCGAATATGTATTAAAGGCACTAGCAATATAGGTAGGTTTATATTACTTCGTGTATTTACCTGACTTACACATACGTTGACGACTTACTTGCGACTATATCAGGTATATGTATCTGTCGAGCCTCTCCCGGGCCGTCCAATCAAGGAGAACAGCCCGCAGAAACGTTTCTCAATACATAGTCAATTTACGTCACTTAGCTGGAGTTACTGAGCGAACACCTACCGTGGAAGCAATGAGGTCAGAGACAAATGTAACCTACTGTGATGTAAGCCCAATGTGAGGGCTACTAGTCTTTAGGGTTCTTAAAATGACACAAGCTGAACCTTTATAGTTTCGTGGCCCTTCTGAGTGCATGTCTAATCAAAAACTTTATATGTATATGTTGAGTATTTAAGTCCATACATCTTCGAGCAACACCGGCTTCCGACACGTCGGAAGGGAGGGGCCCAAGCGATATCTCGCCGTACAAATCTTTCTGCCATTTTTCGCGGGGGGAAAGGTGCACACAGTCGCATTTCTCACACACTTACATACAAAATCCAATCTGTAATGACGACACAAATACATAGAAAATGACACACGTTAAAGACAAATCTTGCAAACCTCGATCTCTTTTTGTGTACGGACGAGTGACTAGTGTCACAACACGCACACTAACACATTTTCGTTGAAGTATGTCATTGTATTCTGAGAGATGTGAAGTCGGATTTGTCGCTCGACCGATCCGCAATTTGTACTGAGCGAGCAAAATCGATAAATCCAACAATTACTTGAGACTAAAATATATTAATTGTATTTAAATGTAATTTAACGTATGATATGTAAAAAAAAATATTACATGTGAAATGTAACACTTTCTTTTTGTAAATTTGATGTCCCCGACCTCTTTTTATAACAAAAAACCGAGCAAACAGGCATTTTTGTGCAGCAGTGTTCACGCGCGCGTCTGGACTCGGTCTAGTGAAAAATCCAAGTGCAACTAGTTTTATTACCCGCGCTAGATTAGATTGACGCGCTAATCTTGTACCTCGGCAGAGGGGAAATAGTGCGAATGCCGCCTCCCTTCCGTGTTGCTCGAAGCCATACATAGTTAGTTTTGTAGCGTAGCTAAGTATTTAAATTACTTACAAATTTTGATGTATGGCATGGTTCACGATCCACGACACGATATTTTGGTGACATTATTTGCCTTGTGACACACAAGTAAAGTGCAAAAGTATAAACATAGCTTTGTAGGGAACTGTACCTACGGATAGTACGGATGTCACTTTGAAACAAGATTGTTAAAACAGGTAGTGCCATCAGTTGAACTAGGGGTGACATCGGTTGTTAAAAAATAAAAATAAAACAGCAATTCCCCGCAGCGCTCTAGTTCTCTCTAGCTTTTTCGTCTAACCCAAAACTTTCCAATTATATTATCAGTGCGGTTCACACGAAAGAATAACGGTGCAGGGGGTCGATTTTTGAATTTCGATCGCTCGATTTCGTCACTCGAAAGTCGGTGAAAACGCCGAAATGCTAATTTTTGAAATACGAGCGATCGAAATTTGGAATCTAGTGGTATTAATCACTCGATTTCAATTCTATTAGTAGTATTGAAGTGCCTTGTATTGGAGATATTATTTAACGAAATACACGAAATCGAGTGGTCGAAATTCAAAAATCGGCCCCCAGGAGACTATTGCGTGCGCCGATTTCCGGCTGACTTTCATTAGTCCGGAGCAACCAACCGAAGCGGACACCAACATAGAGTATATTTTTTATATACGAAGAACCATTCAAAGGAAACTTTTAGTGATCTAAATAAAGGGAAATACGTGATTCAAAAGTAAAACAATATTAAAGTTTCCACTATGTCCGAAGTTATTATAAATAATCAGCCATGGCGTAACTAAGCAATCCAGTCCAGATCCTTTGTGGATGTTCAAAGTTAATAATAAATACAGATCCAAATTGCCCTGGATTTGTCTCAATTAAGTATATCTTCAGGCTGGAATAAACTGACGAAAACTGCGTAGCCAATATATTACAAATATGTTGCCCATTAGATGCAACAGTGGTTCCATTTGTCACCGAGGCCGGATGTGTGCCGGAGCCACCACGTTTATTTTTAATAAAAGACCAAAAATATAGGCCATTGAGTCGTTACAATTATTTTTTCTGTTTTTGAGCAGTTAATAGTTTTGGAGTCGTTCTTGATAGAATGTAATTACTGGGTTTTAGGAATTTGGAAAATAATTATTTATACGTGGTCGATTAATAAACAATAAAATAAATGATATTATGTACACATAATATAAGGGTGCAGTGAGAGCACTTCATTATTAAAAGTAGTAAAATAATATAATCTACATTATTTTCAAAAAAACTTTCGGTACCTATGTTATGAATTATGGCAACAATTTTTCCCCGACACTTATTGTTCTTTGTGTGAGATTCGTTGAAGCATGGTAGGCATGTATTGTTATTCAATAAAAGATTATAGATGGTACCGGAGGTTTTCCTTAACTTTTTGAATAAACACAGAAGTTTTGTTGTGTTCAAGTTTCTAAAGAAGCAAGCGACTCATTACTTTTTGAAAAACAATATAAAGTGGAAATAAAACAAATTAATTATGTTTTATTCATAATGTTTGTAAACCAATCTTAATTGCAGTGTCTGTCGACCTTCTAGACTCTAGACCTTGACTGAACATTGCTTGAATATGTACAATGTACCTACATATAATTCCACAAACTGGATAATATATTAAAAACATTTTTATCTACACATAAATCATAAACTCTTTATGATTCGTACTAAAACTGCAAATTATGACGGGCATAAAGTAACCTGTGAAAATGTAATTATTGCATAATAGGTACAGTCAGCAGCAGAAGTTGCTAAGCGGGCGAGGTGTTCAAAATTAGCTAGACGCGCTCTTATTCTTATAACAATAAAGTCGCATCAAGATCATTTTGAACACCTCGCCCGCCTAGCAACTTCTGCTGCTGACTGTACTGAATATTGCTTGAGTATACAATATATATTTCCACAAACCGTATATACAGTGAGTAAATCTAATACGGGCGATAAATTAAATCGGACATAGTATTCATTAGTGTAATCATGAAGTAAAAGGTTTTTTTGAGTTGCAGTTCATTACGACCCCATAATTAATTTTTTTAAAATTTCTCAACAGCAATGTACTGTAAACATGGTTGCGGTACCGAAATGTCAAATGTTCATTAGCAATAAAACAATAGCATTTACAAACTTACCTATCTGGAGGAACGTTCACAATACATGTTAGCATTACACTGCGTTTAATGTTTTGTAGTTATTTTGGTAGATAAAAGTACTACTAGGCGTGTTAAAAGATATTAAATCTTATTTATTTATCATGTTTATCAACAAGAAACTGACTTCATTTTAATCAGTCACGATGACAGCACTTGACGTGATTATTTCTAATCTGAGCAATAGACAATTAAGCACCTTTAATAGCACACCCTTTTTGAAAATTCATCTAATATCAGTATCTCATAAGTGATTATTGTGTATTCATTTCGTATTTAATTTGCCTGATTTTTTGGCGGAAAATAAGCATACCGTCTAAACACCACAAAACTTGGTTGGTACATTGTGTGAAAACGTGGCAAACTCTTTGGTGGAATTGCAAGTTTCTTATTTTATTTCAACTCTGATTTGACAATGTCAGTCGTTCGATTCAAAAGTAATCGTATGTTATAAAAATGCCTCGTTTAACAACTTTTACTGCTCCTGAATTAATGGACATGATTTTAATTTACGGTGAAACACTACAAAATGGTCATCGAGCGAGCTGTGTACAGAGAGCGATTCCCTCATCGGGTTGTACCAAGAAACGCTCGAGTAATTGTAAACGCGATACAGCGAGCTCGCGAAGGATTGCCCGTAACTGGAAGGGTAGAGGGGGCAAAACTAAACTCAGGTTTCTCAGAATTTGTATTGTTGTAAATTGTGTTTTTTAGTTTTCTTTTTTAGTTGGTTTTCTTTAGGTAAGTATTTCAGCAACTTCAGTACATTTCAGTTGTAATTTCAATGGGTCGTTATTAAAATAAATGATTGCATTAATAAGATTTTTTGATGTAATTTGATTTTAAACTAGGTAGTAATTTCGTCCGATAAAAAACATCATACTTATTTATTATTTACCCACTCATGACAGTTAATGACATTACATACGCAATAGGAGTTTTTGAAAGTAACTGTCAACGAGCGTTTAACTTGAGTGCGTTTGCATTACATTGCGGGCTGAATTATTTTGTATGGACAAAATTATTGTTGCAACTTTAAGTAAATGTTATCTAATTACCTTTACTTTGTCCTATACTAACCACCGTTAAGAGATTCGCCCGTATTAGATTTACTCACTGTATATTAGAAACATTTTTATCTACACATATATCATAAACTCTTTATGATGCGTTCTAAAACTGCAGATTATGACCAGCATAAAGATAAACTTTTTTGTTAGAACATATTTCTTATCTGTGGAGTTTTTTTTTATCTGTGAAAATGTAATGATTGCATAATTATATACGGCCCCGACACTATCATGGATACTGACATTACTTTGACGGAATGACGTTTTTAGTGATAGTGTAGCATGAAGGAATGACGGCAAGTAATGAAGTTTATTTTAATAATTTCCGTCAGTATTGGAGTTATGTCAAAGTAATGATACTAGAAATGACATTATACTGACAGTGAATTTATTAGAATGATGGAATCAGAAATGACAGAAAGAATGATGGACGATAATGAAGTTATTAAACATTTTAAATATTTTTGAAGAAATGTCAAAATAATGACATTATACTGATAGTGAGTGGAGCGCATCACTCTAATCCCTCATTCCGTCATTTAAAGTACTTTAGAAGAAGGTTTTATACTAACAAGAGTCATTACTGGCATTTAAATCAATAAGTGAAGTATACCTACTCTATTATCATTGCTCTAAAGTTTATTTTCACTTGACTCTTAAGAAAAAAGGAAAACATGCAGAATACGATGCACAAAGAAAATCTCTGTCCCTTTCTAAAAGTTTCCATACATGAAATAAAAATAAAAAACCTTTTATTTTATGTTGTTTACAACAATTTAATTATATTTTTACCGGGAAACGCGAAAATCTAAATTTAGTTATCTGCCTCTTTATCGTTCGAATATGCAAAAGTGAGGATGATGATGATGAAAAGTGATGAAGAGGTTAGATAACGAAATTTCGTGTTTCGCGGTAGACCCCCAGATTGTGATGGATTGTGGTAGTGGCGCCCCCTACGCAGAGTTTCGAGTAATATTCCCTATTCAGGGAAATAGAATAATATTACGCAATACTCTGCGTAGGGGGCGCCTCTAGCACCTACTGAGGGCTTACCGCGTAATTTCGTTTTCTGCCTCTTTATCACTCTTGCGTATTCGAGCGTTAGAGACTGATAACGAAATTTCGATTTTCGCATTTCGAAGTAGACCCTCTGAATTTGCTAGTGGACCCTACGCCGACTTTTGCGTAATATTCCCTTTTGCGTTTTATTTCGTGCATGGAGTTCAATATATTTTTTAAAATATGGTCAACATCCCTATTTTGTATATTCTGTATATGGCCTTATATAATAACATGTTGTAAGTATGCATCTATCCTATTAGTAAACTCTCTGGTTTATGGCATTATTTATAAACGCGTTACTGGGCTGAATTAGCTATGAATAGTTTTGATCTTCTTGTTTTGGTCTTTATCTCTCATTTTGACTTATGTATTTGTAAGAAGGATAAAACATATTAACTAAATCAGGCCTGTAAAGCTTAAAAAGTTTTATGACTAATTGAGAATGAATAGTTAGTGTTTATGGTTGAATGTTCCATATAAGACTATCCCGTTCGAACTTGCTTTATGACGGACTCTTTTTTTATACCTTACTTCGAACCTCCACAGATATTGTTTTTACTAAACGTCAAGTCAACCGCAGAAACCCCGACTAGTTTTAATCAGCAAAATCCTAACCACTGTTTTAATAATTAATATAATTATGTACAAGTATTAGTATTTCGGATACCCCAAAAACCTGTCTTAAAGTGGGCTATAATGGTTTGTACAAAATAAAACGAAAGAACATGTACATTAAATTACAATGAAACAACACAATAAATTGAATATAAACCAATCGAGTACTTACGGTGCACGGAAATCTCAATGCTACGACTACACATATTTCGTCGGCTAGAAGACTGGCGTCAACTAACAAACAAGTTGTTGTGTTGCTGTTTGCGAGCCAGAAAATTCGAATATTGGCGAGAACTTTTAAATTTTAGCAGTGTTTTAAGCTGTTATTTTTTATTTTAGATTCACTTTACCGGATCCGAGACCGGATCCTGTGATCTTTGCCGGATCCAGTAACTTGAAAAATGTGCCGGATCCGGCCGGATTACCGGATCCGCCGGACCGGATTGCAATCCCTACATATCAGGTACCTTTTTTCTTAACCAAATCCGTATACATTCTTACATAACAGAAGAATCCAGTAGGTACAGTCAGCGTCGTATAGTAGGTGGCATCCAAAGTATTCAAATAGTTCGGTACACCATATAATAGGTATGTATGGCGTACCGAACTATTTGAATAGGTACTTTGGATGCTACCTACTATATGATGCTGATTGTACTTTAAGAATAGTTTGATTCCCGGTTCGTGGTAAGAATAAAAAAATATATTTAGATACATTTTTTAACTACCAATCTTTCACACAGTCATGACGCACGCACGCACGAAAAGGTTGAAACATATAAATATTCTTTTTAATTAACTATTTCTTTTTCTGCATTTTTCTGGCTCATCGGGCATAGAGTTGCCACAGTACATAGTATAATTACGACAGGTTAGAAATATTTGAATCGATGATTGAATAATGTCTTGGTTTTGTGTTCTTCAAAACGTACACTACAACATAACTAAGAACGGTTAGGAAAATAATAACTTAAAATTCCCCGTGAAAGGTAATGATGAAAATACTGATAAGTGTGTGGGGAGATTTAGGAATGTCATGACCTGAATGGACCAAACGCTGGAGCGTCGTGAAATTTCATGTCATTGCTAATGATAGTGTCGGGGCCGTAATAACATCAATATTGACTTATTCTAATACCAGTCGAGAGGAAGTTTTATTCGAAAAATTATGGCAAAGTATGTAGCCGCTATGGACTAGGGGAAACATACGTGTTAAAATTTTTTGGTCATCATTAGCCATAAAATGAGCGATCAAGATATTTCGGAGATCAAGATTTTCATTTCCACTTGCTTTATGAAATAGGTTTTCAGTTTGTGAAAATTTATTAAGTATAATAAATATTATAGAAATGCTTTATTAAATTCAGGTTCTCAAGTCAAGCAGGACACGAGACTGGACGGGATTGGAAGCAGGAAGTTAGTGCAGCAATTTAAATTGTACGAAGTTATGCTTCTCTTGTTAACCTAACTAATAGCCGTAATGGTCGACTCACGTGTATACTCGTAAGTCTCGTTACGTAACATATATGCTGGTATGGAGAGTAGATATTAAAATGATCAACAACAAGTTTACACAACAATCAACAACTAGTTGTTGTCCACAATAAAGCTGAAACAAAAATGACAGTGTTTGTTGTGTTGCATTTATGCTTGAGATGATTGTTATAGTTACTGACAGCGTCGTTGCGCTTTACACTTTGACACAAAGTGGCATTTTTATCTCAGACCGTAACATTTCATCAACATCATCCCATCTCTTTTGGTTGATAGGTTAGTACCAATAAAGTTGCTTCAGTTGCAGCAAGTTAAGTTAAATTGAACAGATAGTTTTACAACGTCGGCCTAAGTGCAGCGAACGCAATGTTACACCGTTATTCAATTAAAATTTTAGCTCGTGGAGGTTTAACGGATTTACAATTAAATTTGACTACGCCTCGGCGAGGCGAGTGACAGGGGCTCTAATTGCTTGTGGATCAGATTTTAACACTTTTTTGTTATATTTGCTTCATTTGAATAACGTTTTTTATTTTAATTCAATGGAACCGTATTTACACTTTATAAGAGTATGATTATAATTTTTTGTAGTCCTAAGCTTGTCAGATTTATAATATTGATAAATTATAAATAATATAACTGTCTTCTACCTGTAAAGAAATAAAAGTAAAATATCGATAGTGTTAGTAATAAATATAGATATTTTGTCCGTTTTAGTTAAGTACCTAAATATTATTCATAGCCCACCCTGTATATTGCCTTTATACCAAAAGCCTTGACTAACGAGGGAGTTCCATGGAGCGGACGGCTGACGAGTATCATCCGATGCCCGCCTTTGTACTTGTATTACGGAACTTCAAAGATTGGCAAATAACGACACATTGATATCAGTATTCCGGCCCTGCTGAGGTTTATAAGGAATTCAATATAGAGATTTACAATATCCGCTATAGCGAAGAAAGCCCCTTTTTATTAAGTATTTTAAGGTTAAGTATTTTGCTAAACTTACCTATGCCTGTATGACAGATATAAAAACATCTAAATTCTTTCAATAGCTGTCAATGTAACAGGAAAGGTTCATTTGGGTGCTCTCATATTCATCAAAGAGTTCATGCAACTCTTTGATATGGAAATTTTACACTCGTAATCCTCACCTCATTAATTACTTAACGCAAATCAATAAGCGCATGTGAACACCGCAATACACCATTATTACCATTAAACATTACCAAATAATAATATGAGATATTTTAATGAAACCGAAATCCATCATCCATCAGCGCAAAATTGATATGCTCCCAGGTACCTCATTATGATTGTGGCCAATATTAAACAAGCGTCGGTCTCTACCACATCACTTCAGGTCTCAAACAGAATATATCACAAAACAGATCATTCGTGACTTTAAAGCTTATTACCGCTCAATTAAGTCTAAATTGGCAGTAGGCGGGTTCCGTTTTAAGGCTCTTGTTTTGTACTGTAAATTTAGGGATAGTGCAACGGCATTACATAGGTAGTTGTAATGTACGGACAAAGCCGGGACTTACGGTGCTAATGCGATAACGGTCAGGTTAGTTGTAGCTGCATTTTGTAAGATTAAAACGTACCTACACAAAACAAACATTGCGTATTGCTAATTTGTATAGATGTAGGTACAATCACGCTCCTCGATTGTTGCGCCATTTAGGGTTCTAGCTAAATTGGTTGTTCAATACTAACGCTATAGATTTTCAAATTTAGTTACCAAGAACCCTTAATGGTATAACAAACTCGTGTGGTGAGTGTACCTAAGGTCGTACAAGAAGCGTCTTCAGCATTCGCGGCGGGCGGAGCTAAGCCTCCTTACAGATTTTAAGTAGATCTTATTATTTTTCTCGATACAACATAGGGACCTTTGTTATTTCTCTCGTATCATTAAAATGTGGACCTTCCTTAAAAATAAATTATCAATCGACTATTACTTATTAGCGCATCTCTACCCATCACCGATCAATACTCAATCTATCATTGTCCTTGACTATTCATGAATGTTGACAGCACCGTGATCTTTAATGATACCTAGGGTTGACGACGGGACGACTAACCGAAAATATATTCATATAATCTGGTTTATTTTTATGGAAAAGGTAGCCGGTTCCGAGCTTTAGCGGGGTTCCTTTATTTCATTTTTTAAATCAAAGAGGTTATCCCGGCTCCTTTTAGCACTCAAACCTAATGACCGAAAATCAATTATATGCGGTTGACGTGTTTTCACATCGCCCGCCGAATAAAGCGCGTCACAATTTATGAAGTTACCGAGAATTTTGAAATTTGATACATCAAGTTACTCGCTAAAGGGTTTAGGTATGCCTTTGTTTGGCTTTGCTCATTCTTTTATAAGTAACTTGCTAAATGTGTGTAATTTTATACGATGTTTATTAAGTCAAATTGAAAGGATATATATTTCATCGATTTTAGGATAAATTGTCGTGCGTGTTATAAGAAGATTATTAAACCGCCTTGACAATTTAATTAGTCATTATTAATTATTAAATTTGTACTGAAATAGATTAAAGTACCTACCTATTAGTAATTTGATAGGTTTAATTAAATTAAGATCAACTTTGAAATTAGTTCAAGTTGATGATTTGAAGGCCTAATCTTTTTTAAGTACCTATATGAAGCCTAGAAAAGATCGTAATAAATATCGGGTTTGGTTACATACTTGTGTTTTAGTATGTTTAGGCATGAGATTACCCTGGAAAACTTTGATGAAGTTTTTCTAAATTAATATTGAAATGAATTTATACCTACTTATATACAAAATACATCTTACAAATGAGCAATATTTGTAAGTCAATACCCTCATTACATGAACGCACGACATCGTTAACTGTCTAAGGCTAAGGTAATTAACTAGCATAAGCACACACCTACATATGCTCGCAACTGGCATAGCACCTACGTTATATGCTAGCATATAGGCAGACTGAAGAGCCCAAGTCTAACAATTAACAAAGGAACTCGCTGTGAAAGCCTATCAGGTATCTGACATGCACAACTGGTTCTATTCGCTCTCAGTGGACTGGAATCCGGTCCTTGAAATGCTTTGTACAGTTTCATAGATAGGTAACAAATTATATGTATCATAGTAGAACTTTCAGTGTCGCGAGTCGTTAAACTGTTACGTCTCATTGAAGAATAAACAGGCAGGTTTATTATGAATAGGTATATTTTCACTTTATTATTTTTCTATTCGGTGGTTATGACCTTGCCTTTATAAGTAAGAGTTAAACTCGCACCCCAAACGCCGTAAGATTAACAACTGTGAAAAAAAATTGAGACCCTGTGGTTACGGGGTAACATTAGGGGAAATAGTACCAAACTATTTGCCTGTTTATAATTAATATAACTTCAATTCAATTTAAACAATGTATTTTAAAATTATTTAAATAACAGTTTTAGATTTTCAGAACGAGCCTCTTCATTTCATACGTTACAGCATGGCAGTGTTATGGTAGGTATTTGCCGGTATAAATACTATAAATACATATAATATTTTGGTAAAAATATAATTTATAAAATTTACCTAAATCATTTAAACATAGACAATTTATTGTTATAGTTATGAACGATAAAAGCACACAAATTTTAGACGTCATAACGTTATATAAGTGCATCATTATTTTCGAGTGAACCCTTTTTTAGTTTAAACTTTAAATGCTACCGTGTCTTAAAGCTAGAACTGGAAAGGCCATGTAGACACAAATAAAATAAATATGTAGATAATGACGTAGGACGGTACACGTCGTAAATTCCGAATGGTTCGCTGGCAGAACCCGTACATTTAATGGGTCTCTTAATAAAAGAGCGTAGCGTAGCGAACGTTTTAGCGGCTCTCTAAGAAGAATTGTAAAATATTACTGGCAGACATTATTTATTATTCGGCTGATAAGTGTCACATTTTGGAAGGGATAGCGAAACTGTTTCATTTTTTATTGATTGCTATGCTGCTCTTCGACAAATGATGGTATTCGCATTATTTATTTGTGTTTAGTGCCGTATTTTGTGCCATTATGTTATAAAAATACACTTAGTTTAGTTACTACTCAAGTTCTTATTCTTACTCATAAGTATTCATAATATAATGGAACTTCACTTGGCTTGGGGTTATTTCGTATGATTATCAGTTGACATATATAAATGAGGTTGTTGAGGGTGTTCAGTTTGAGATGTCGCCATTAGTAGCAGTATCGAAAATTGTGTTTTTAGTAAATGTCGATTCGACATTGTGTTAACGGCCGCCCTAGCTAGTTAAGGTGACAATCGCTATCGCATCACCATCGAATCGCTTTGTGTCTCTCTATCACTCTTTCATATTGGTGCGATAGTGACAGTTGCGTTTCGTTCGCTATGGAGCGTTAGCGATTGGCATGTTGTCTACGGGCCGGAACCGCTGAAGTGACTATAAGGGCTTATTAGATTCACACGGCCGGGCACTTGCGATTGGAAGCCGATGTCGGGCACTAAGAGTTGCAAGGGTCGTTTTCTTGTCACGAAATATCAGAACATCGTTAACAATGTTTGAAATGTAAAAAAATAGTTTAAGTGCAAAAATATCAAACGTTGTACATTTATAGCAATACAAGTAAAATAGATTTTTACATGTCAAATATTGGTAACGATGTTCTGATATATCGTGAAAAGTTGGAATTTTCGATTCGTTCGTGTGTGGATCTAATAACCGCCATAGGAAGAAAAAAAGAATGAGTCTCAATATTGTAATCCGGAAAACACAATATTCAAAAGGAAAAAATGTGAGATTAGTTTTATACTTACAAGAAGTTTCAAAGTCTAAGTTTTATACAAATAAATGTTTAAAGCGTACCATTTCCTTCACTTTTTGCTATTGGCTTGTCAAAAACCGCATTGTAAAATGGTAAAATCGAAAAAAATGTAAAATTTAAACAACTCACTTGCTTTATGCGTTTGGCATGTTGTCAATATCAACCTCGTCCAATAAAATTATCCATGTCACCAAAATCTGTGTTGAAAGCTGATGGAAACGTATTTAAAATAATGGTACATTTAAAACATTTACCCATTTTAACCTCTGCCTTTGGTACGTGAGCTACTACGTAACTAATTAGAAGCTTTTCTTTCACGTGAAACGGTAATGCAATATTATATTAATTTTTAGGTGGAATTTAATTTGTAATTACTTATACTATTAAGTATAAAAGGCATACTAAAGTGGATACCCTTTAACGGTAGCAGGTAAATACCGCGTTTACTAGACGGTACACATCCATGTCATACTGGTATCGGCTGGTGTCGTGAAACCAACCGTTTATCATTTATTCTCCGTGAATGATTCGAGATTAGGCCGGACGTATTTGCCTACCTTCAGAATGAAAACAGAGAGATTTTGAGATCTATGAATAGCTGCTGCACCGGCGTGTCCGGAGCGACCCGTGCCATTTTTATAATAATTTTCTTTTGAACAAGGAATTCAACGTTCGATGTAAGCAGAAAACCCCACATAACTCTGCCATATGTTGGAAAGGAGTAGCAATACGCGTGATAAGGCTATTAAAAGATTTTGTTTTGTTGGAGGTATAGTAGGTATGTTTTGTTCGAGGCGGGCTATTATAAAATAGATAGAAGGTTTTTTTTATGTTTAACTTAATCGTTTAATTTAACCGATTACTCAAATTGGCCATTTGTCACGATAAGAATTAATCGTTTGAAAGGAGTAACTTCCCTTTTTGCCCGTAAAACTTGGACTAATCCCCAGGCTAAGCCCTGTTACTACTTTACTGACGTCACTAACATTCTTTAGCGCAGAGTTTCCGAGAAGTAAAATTTGTTTATTCACCTTAACAGTGAATTAACTTACGAATTAAGATACAAGATGTGCGTATAATTATGTTTATATACCACATTGGTATTAGTGGTAGCTACATTGACCTTACATTATAATAAAATATTCAGACGAATTGAGAACCTCCTCCTTTTTGTAGTCGGTTAAAATTCATCACAATTAATCAAAATGCTTGATAGAAACACTAAGTCAGGAAAGAGATGGAATCTTATCTGAAAAAAATATGCGAAAATGGAGACGACCCACGACTGGAAATACTTTTTTAGGCGCAGTTTCATACAATTAATTGGAGTTCTTCAAAAGACTCGTAACTCTCGATTTCTCACCAACGCTAGTCATCACAAAATGTAAATGTGACCGCTAACACCTCGGCGGTTCCTGTCATCGCTCACCGCAAACAGGCGAGTGTTGTTACGAAGTGGTATGAAGTTTGACCTTAAAATCTCTAACTATTAAATTAAATGGAAAATCAACCAGAAAGTGAAAGTGTTATTTTTAAACGTGCTACTCATCATAATGTGTTTTATATAGGTATAGAGATCGGCAATTGAGGTTGATCTTTGGCTTGAAGACATTGGCCAGCTCAGACATTATGAGCCGAAAAAATCAAAAATTGTTGCATATCGTCTCTTATGACGGCTGGGTTTGATGGAATGTCAAGTGTTGAAATGGTTTAAGTATTGCTTGAGTGTGCTTGTCTGCGATACACTGACTTTTATTTTTAATGACCCGAACAGCTGCGTTAATGCATTGGTTCCTGGCTGATTTTGATGTCAAGGACAGGCATTCTCGTCAGTCAGATTTGAATTGAAGGTGTCGCGGTTAACCTCACTGCAGCTTCAGAAATTATATTAAGTATTTTGTAGCTTTTTAACCCGTGGAGCGCCCCAGTATTACCACAGCATGGAACTCCTATACTAGTTACCAGCACACGTGTGACAGTAGGGCGCTTCGCGGGGTAAATATTCCGTTCATCGAGTATCATAATCTACGTAATCGTCTATCAATTGCATTTTTTCTAGTGTCAATGTTTGTTGTGAGGGAACAGGCTACACAATACTCCATACTGCACCGAACCCGCACAGTCAAAAAGCGAAATTAATCTGATATTTATGTCTGCTGTACAAATACTCGCCCTTCGGTTGGCAAGCAATCAGAATAAAAAGCCACCTTCCGTTCCAACTGCGGCATGAAAATAGTATAAATACATCGAATCCCTACCTACCTTATTCTCTTTTAAAGTAGATTGGTGGTCGCTATGGAGATTGTAGCCCCAATACAAACCCTGCTCACTCATTCAGCCAAAAGGAAAGTGCTGTCATCAATTTAAATCATATTTGTGGCTGATAAAAAGTTGACTACCTATATTTTTGTTTACGTAAGGTCAGCGTTCAGTAAGATTCAAAAGCAAAAGAAACATTTTAAAAAAATATAAGAGAAATCACATTTATTCCCTTACCCCTTCTTAGAACCATTATTTTTCATAAAGTTACACTTTTTATTTAGTGACTGCGTAGGTGCGGCAGGATAATGATATCGTATATCTGTTAGACTGTTACTATTTATTCTGACTATACGAACTACTATGTATATGGTGTGTCTATTGATATTACAGACAAAATACTTTGAGTACCTTATTGTTACACATTAAAAAAAAATAGATACAAATGTGAAGTCTAGTTATTTCGTACACTGAAAATTAAAACACTTTTTTATTGACATGGTCCTAAACATAAGTACTGACTTTGCTTTTTTCTATCAGAAATATTTTTTAATCTAAGTTTCATTGGTAAATTGTTTTAAACAATCATCATTATTATAACACATTACATAAATAGCCGACAATGTTTTTATATTTAATTCGCCAACAGATACCTAATTTAATATATCTAGTCTAGACAATTACATTTAAAGAACATAGAGAAATACAGAACATTGACAGATACCTACCTACTTAACCACTTATAGATGACCACAGCTCATACATAATCAATGATATCTTCGTTTCCAAAGTCTCAAAAGTGCCATTTCGTCAACCAAAAACGTCACTTGTGAAGGTCACACGTAGGTAAAGGTTAGCCTCTGGTATAACCTTTCGATAATCATATTTAAATCATAATCCTCATTTTGCTTTGCCGTAGTCCGGTTAACATAAATAGGAAAACATTTCATTTATCAGAATCGGTAAATATGCACGAAACGCTGCATTTTAGTTTTTAACCAAATTATTGTTGCCGTATTTGTATTCATGGACGCGGCTATTAATCACAAAACGAGCGTTTCTGAGCCAAGTTAACAATGTGCTCTCGGAATACTTTGAGCTGCTGCTGAGTATATTATTTATAAGGGTAAGTTCATTTTCCACTCACGTTTTATTACTTTCTTCTTCAGAACTTTACTCCTACATACGCAGACTGTTTTATATACTTATAGGTATGGTGTTTTTATACCCAAGTATTTATTTTATGGACGTGTTTTCTTTAGGGGAGATTTATAAAATTAGTTTATTATGCTTAGTATAAGTAGAGCTTGAACCATGTAGGTATTAGTATTTTTTTCTATCACGTTAGTTTTTTTTTATCATACTTAAATAATCTGTAGGTATTGTTAAGAATACATTTTGTCATTCTCCAGGACGAAAGCTTGAATTCGGCTAGATAATATTTCAACACTTGACTATCATCATGTCTGCCTCTCTTGCCTCTCTTGGATTTTGTCCATCGGCTAGACATGTCATTTAATTTAGGTTGCAACATATCATGACTATGGACGAAATTTAAATCGATCTTATTTTCATACGGATAGAGTCGCTTTTACAATTAAACAACTGAATAAATACTATACGATATTGTAGTGTTAGGTACCCACCAAAATCAATTCCATGCAAATTGGATTTCAATATCGAGCGGACGAATTTGCAAATCAAAATTCGGGTAATGGGAGCTACGAGTAGACTAGCGATTTTAACTAAGCCAAATTATTTTAGATAGCGGTTTTTAAAGTAATATTAATTTTAAATTGAACTTTAGCAACTATCATATGCAATATTCAATAAAAAAAAATCAACCTGTATTTTATACAACAGGTATAATTCTACTGAAAAAAGTCATAGGCAGAATTACTGAAGTCTTTACAGAATTTGTGACATTGTAAACGTTTCATAGTTTTGTTTTGGCAACTACTTATAAATATAATAGAACTAGCGACCCGCCTGTGCTTCTCACGGGTTGACAAATTATGACATTATACACCTAAACCTTCCTCAAAAATTATTTTATTGATAGTTGAAACCCGCATGAAAATCCGTTAAATTTTTCCGTATAATTTTTGAGTTTAACGAACATATAAACAAACACTCATGATTGTAGGCAGATTTATAAAGAAAGTTTATTTCTGATGGCAGACGCGGCGGAGAACTTCGTTTTTTATAAGGTGTTTAGTGATTAATGACTTATGAGTTACCCGACATTTGAAATCAATTCCAGCAGACTAAGTGTTACACATTACGGTAAACATTTATGTTATGAGTAGGTACAAATGTGACTGACTCTATATTTAAAATAGGTACCTAAATATGAATTTATACCTAGGTATAATGTGTATTTACGATTTATGGAAAAAATTTAAAGCCTTCGATAAATTTTGCACGACTAATTCGTAATGATAATGAACTAGTATTTTGAATTTTCAATTCCTAAAATAATTTCCTGAGCTCTCATATTGCATCTTATTAGAAAGAGCCTTTTAGTACGTGCAAAATCACTTTTCTTCTCGAATATTAATTTACTGAGATTGCGAAGCCAGTGTACTGAGTTCGGAGAAGTCATATAACAAACTGCGTTCGCTCAAAGGCATAATGGCGCTAATATTAATTAAGACCTTACCTGTATGCAGGTATGCAGAAACAATTTAAAAAGAAAATGGTGTTGGAAATTGTGATTTTTTTTAACATGAATTAATGTGTAGTTTGTTTCAGTTAATTCAATCATCTCTTCGTAAGAACAATCTAGCCAAGTTAAGTACCTACTCCACGCTCTCGACTGAAAAAAATTATTATATAAAACGTACAACAATAATTGCGTTGAAGTTTTGTGGAATTCTAAGTTGTAATATGAAAGTGTTATAGTTAATTAGTCCGTTTGCGGTAAACACACAAGGGCATTGCTAGGCTATATAATTATACAGGCTTTACTGTATGGGAGTAAAATCCGTAGGCCCTGGGGGCCGATTTTTGAACTTCGATCGCTCGATTTCGTCACTGGAAAATCGGTGGAAAACGGCGAAATGCAAATTTTTGAAACACGAGCGATTGAAATTTGGGATCTTGTGGTATTGACCACTCGATTCCAATTCTATTAGTAGAATTTAAACGCCTAGTAGTGGAGATATCATTTAACGAAATACACAAGATTGAGTGGTCGAATTTCAAAAATCGGCCCCCTGAGGTCCTATCACTGGCCTTTAATCTGCAGTGCAAGAGACACCGTGTATAGTTGAATATATTAAGTCTTTTTCCACTCCAGCCGCTGTGAGTTAACTACCCAACGAGCTGGAAGATATTGCTTTTTTCTTTATAAAACACCTTTAAAGCTAAACAAACTTACGTTCGATTTAAAATGCCTAAATGGGGCCCACAGATTACTCGTTCACCGGACGATATCAGAATGTCAGTTGTTCAGACCGATCAAATTTTGCGTTTAACTGACAGGCTGATATTTCGTCCGGCGAACTGGTAACCAGTGGGTTAATTTAACAGTTTGAATAAATACGTTCATAGGGAATCTTCAACGGTTTGGTTTCACCATTGAACAGCCTAAATATAATAAAATACCAACATCTAACTAAATGAACCCCTACCTTTAAAAACCGGCCAAGTGCGAGTCGGACTCGCGTTCCAAGGGTTCCGTACATTACCCAATTTTTAACAATGTTTATTTTTGACAACGTCACGGGACGGGTCATGAATTTACATGTGTGTACCAAATTTCAACTTAATTGGTCCAGTACTTTTGGAGAAAATGGGCTGTGACAGACGGACAGACAGACAGACAGACGCACGAGTGATCCTATAAGGGTTCCGTTTTTTCCTTTTGAGGTACGGAACCTTAAAAAAGTAACTCTGCGTCATTTCTAAAAAATATTATAGTTTGTTAAGCTCGTTGGCTCATGACATACAATCGTAGGTGATAAAGTATCATAAAATGCATTTCGAATTTAGCAATTCTGGTAAGAACCTGCCATTTCGCATCGTATGTTTACAAATATTTTTTTATCCCATCTACGTAAATAACTTAAAATCGGATCGATCGCCCGGGCGAAATAGAAAGGGAAGGCGAATAGGAATGGGGCGACGATATCAACAGGTCCCGGGACTTTAGAAAATTCGCACTAAATTATCTTCTCTCCAGTTTCTGTGCAAACAGCAAGATTATTAACTGGCTCCACTTGATTGGGCGCTTGGTGAGCTTTTTATTCAGCACTTGCTTTAAATCAGCCATGGAAATCGATTAAAGATTTAAAAAATCGTTTTATAAGAGCCTTATTTTTATATTTAACGATTCTAAAAATATCGTTTTATAAGAGCCATATTTTCAGCATTTTATTGTAGAAAGACGGCTTAAATTGTAGCCTGTACCCATAAAGGGTCATATCATCATATGAGAAAGCAACACTTAATTAGTAAAATCCGATCGTCTTTTATGTGCTACATACATATAATATGTATACTAACTGCCGTATTCGAACTTCAAGATATTCACAAGAGACGACACGTACTAGATCCATTCTAGATACGTTATAGTTTAGATATCAACTAGTTCTCTTTTGCAGCGCAATTCGGGCAACCAATGTCACTTTTACGAGTTTTACGTTAGATATCTACCTATTAGATGTGAATTGGATCTCTAAGTCATATCCTGTGGAAATTGTTCAAGAGTCTCTCCAGAATCGAACAAATGTCAAATTAGACAGGTCAGATCTTAAACATATCGTTATCGTATCTTGGGATGTTTAAAAGATATCTAATAGATGTCTATTTCAAAATCCGAATCGGGCCCTAAATGTAGTTGCAAGTGTGTCGGTGGAGAATGCAATGTATGTAGAGTCAGTCCATAAAAAACCTGCAGCGGATTTGATAGCCTACGCAGTGCACGTGTTATTTTTAACGTCAAACTTCTATGAAATTATGACGTATAAATGACAATTGCACTGTGTGGGCTATCAAACCCGCTGGAGACTTTTTTGGTCTAACTCTAGTACAGTTATACGTATAAACTATTTATTGGAACTTACAACCCCGATAAGCCGATTGCCGATATCTGTACGTTAGAAATTAATACAGTAATCCATTGATCGTATCTAGTGAGCAATGTTAAGCCGATAAACCGTAGAGAAGTGGTTGGACCTCAATTATGTAACAGTAAATTATTAATGCTTTTTAGTAGACTCGTAATTACGATATTGTTTAACAGATAATAACAGTTTTAGAGCTATCTAGCTCAATTTTGTCACCAGAGGTTCAATTCAGCGGGAAGCAATCACCTGTGGCCCGTTTATCAAAAGCTTGTAACTTGTAATACAAGTGAAGGTCCCACAGTTTGACAGCTTTTGTTAGAAAGGGACTTCCACTTGTATTACAAGTTACAAGCTTTTGATAAACAGGGCACTGCACGTCATTATTTTCACAAAAATGCCAGGCGCATAGCCACTACTTCGGTAGGTCCTTAAGTGGTTGCTTAGAAGTTGCAAAGGATCTGACGATAGAACCTTATTATTACAGTCTAATGAAAGCATTAATTAAGGTTAATTTCACAATGTAAAATAAAATAATTTGCTTTTGAACTGCTTTATGACGACGTTAATAAGCCATAAGGCCATAACTTAGCACATAAGGTAAAATAATTTAACTTATTGGTAAAAAGATTACATTAATGTTTAATAATTTTAACCATTGCTGGTTAAAATTCAAAAACATTAATATATAAATAATACTTATGCCAATTTAACAGCAATGTTTTATGTGGCTTCCGTGCTTGCATTCTATTTTCTACTTAAATAATGATACTCGTACTTGTAAAATACACTATCACAAGCTTAAGGTGTAGTTTATATCAGTGGAAGGAAGGGACAGTTTTGTACTATTATGAAAGAACTGGAACGGAGCATTCATAAGATCGGATACTCGTTGCAATTTTTATGAGTTACTTTCTACGAACGTGGACTGGATTGCGTGGAGGTGATTGCAATCTTGCGCCGATCATATGCAGAGAAAATTTATAGAAAAACCTCTTTTACGAGTAACTTTATTAATTACACAATACGTAAGGTTTTAACATTCTGGAGCCATATTTTGTCTTATTATGATACTGTAGGTACCTGCATAAATAACTTTTCTTATGATATGGTCGATTTGAATCTTAAATTAATGTAATGTTAAACGTGATTCTAACCTTCGGCCAATGACGGAACACAGAGACAGAAAATTGTTTCACATTGGTTAAGTGTGTCTATTTTTTTATAAGATCCAAATCCACGGTGAAATGATTATCAAATAAAAAAATATTTATCAAGCTATGAGAGCTGGAGTCGATAAAACCGCCATGCTGAAAAAGAAAAACCATCTTGTAATCACGCCTCAGATGCCTCAGATTCTAAATAGAGTGACCTACTTATTCATCCATTTTGAATGATTAGATTATGTATTGCACAAAGTGTTAGTGTCCAAGCTAATGTCCAGGAACACGAAACTTCGAATATATAAAACGGTCATAAGGCCAATTCTTATGTACGGATGCGAAGCCTGCGGGCGCAGCACGGTTCCATTTTTATCGCCTATCACTAAGCGTGTCCCTTTCGCACTTACATACTTGTTAGAACGTGACAGGCATGGTGACAAGCCATAAAAACGCGACCGTGCTACGCCGCCTGGACACTAACACAAAAAGAGGAGCGCGCGCTGCTGGTAGCTGAGCGGAAGATCTACCGCAAGATGCTGGGACCCACACGTTGAGAGGACGGAACTTGGAGACTCTGCAAGAACCAGCCGGCCTAGCCAAGGTTACAATCGCTATAGCTTCGACAACGAAAAGCATTATGTCTCTCTATCACTCTTCCATATTAGTGAGACAGTGATAGTTGCGTTTCGATCGCTACGGAGCGTAAGCGATTGGCATCTTGGCTACGCGGCCAGGAGATTGAAGACCTGGTGTCCGAGCCGAACATCATTGGAGAATCGAAGGCCGCTAGACCGGATGGGGGAAGACCGCACAGTCTGGAGGGCATACTCTGGAGTACCAAGTGGCCGAAGGCCGTCTGGACGCCCTAGGTACCGCTGGAGAGACGAAGTGCAGAAAGACCTTAGCGAACGCGGCGCCGTCGACTGGACAGAAATGGCTTTGGACAGAGTAGCATGGCGGTCTTTGGTGTCGGAGGCCAAGATCCACTTCGGGTCGTTGCGCCACAGCAGTTAGTAAGTAAGATTATGTATTGTGATACTTAAAAGTTATCCTGTAAACATTTATTAATTTCGAGGTTTGAGGCTTTTGTGCATTTAATAATATCCATGATTTTATGTTAATTTTATTCTAATTTAGGTATATAACGTATTATTTGCTTTATTTAGTTTTTCTATAAAAGTCGGTAATGTTTAAAGATCTTTAAATTGCTGTACTGGTTTAAATTAATTTATTTTTAATTTTATTTATGTTTTGTATTATTATTATAAAATCATTTATTATTTTGATGTCCGCGGAATTGCAATTTTCAGATGAATAGACGGCGTTCATGTTGTAGTTCTTTTAATACCTATTTAATCGAGGCGGCAGACTCGTATTGTAAAAACTCATTCAGCCATTTCAATATTACCAATCGTTCAATATTTTATCGACAGTTGTAAAGTGTGCCGTACTATTAATCATTCCATCCAATTTAATAGAGTGCCTGGATAAATACCATTTTGGTGTTACCGGACAGTTGTTGACAGTGACAGGAACACAATAGGTAAAATATTTTTTCAGGCATTTTTAGTGATGTTTGTGGGTGAGTAGGTATTTATTTATAAAAGTAAATGAGAAATCACAAATCACATGGGTACGTTTACCGTGTTATTGTATGAGAAGTCTGCGCTGACGTGGAAGTTTGGAGCACATAAGAAAATTTGCAATTAACTGTTTCTTAGAAACCTCGAGGTCATCCACCCTCGGCAATTAGTACTGACATTCTTAATTTAATGAATGTGTCGTACCTTTATGTAAGGAAGGCGGTTAAAATGCGACATTATTACGCTCCGTAAATGAGGTAAACTGACGTCTTTGAGCTCGCGATGTGTTGTAAAAATATTCGCGCGTTTATTTAGCCTGTGACAACTTTGAATATCAAAGAAAACCGTTTTGATATGGAACAACAGCAAACTTTTGATCTCACTGATAAAGTAGGGTGAGATACCTGAAATATAAATAAATATAACAATCTTTCCTCTCCGGCCAACTTCGTCTAGAAACATTTGTTTTAATATTTTTAATATCAAAATTGTGACTAAAATAACTAAGTATTTGAGTTTCACATAAAGCTAAACCTAATAACTAGTACGCTATTATTCGTGACTGTGTCACATAGTTATGTAGTGGTGCACCGTGATTCTTATGTGTTTAATGAGAATAGTTTTTCCAAGCTTTTATTTAAATTTCAATGCTTGTTTGTTTGGGCCAAATCTTGCAAGCTAAATTAGACCCAAAACACTGATTTATACTTTCACGATTTTTACACATAAATCAATTGCACAGTCAGCCAAGAAAATGGTCTACCACTTTTCGACTCTATCATCTGATTGATAGAGTCGAAAAGTGATAGACCACTTTCTAGGCTGACCGAACGACGGGACTTAATTTAAGTTTTAAGATTTACCTCCGACGTTTCGACGGGGACGGCGTTGTCCCCGTGGTCTCGGAGAAGACTGACTAAAGTTGACATCAACTTCTTCTAGCCGCACGAGTATTTCGAACTACCCGCACTTGGTCTTGTTTGGTCGGTCGGGCGGATAAAACAACGCAACCTCTTTATGTTTGTGTTTATTAGAATTGCCTCGATGAGTATTAGTTGTCTGTTGAAGGAAAAGTACAGTCAACTACTCGTATAAAAGCTTGTGACAAAAGCTTATTTCAATTATACTCGTAATCATCTGAACGAGAAATTGCGTACGAACACAACAAAAATATAATTTAACTGCATCATTTCATAAAATGAGAACCGCGCAAAGTAGATTTTAAGGTGTAATATTATTGTGCTTCGTGAATTTAAATAAGTATCTATTTTACAAATTACGAGTAGATGACATGATTTCCGATCTTTGATTGAGGTACGAAAATGTGTGTCATCGCACTTCGCCTTCATGAAGTAGGGTAATTCGCCAGTAACTGGCCAGTTTTAGTAACTGGCCGCCTTAAACTAAAAATGAATTCTATTCACCTATAAACAGAATTCATTTTAGGTATAAGGCGGCTAATTATTGAAAGCTTGCCAGTTATTGAAACCTTATACTGAAATAAACTCTGTTTATAGGTGAATACTGAATAGAATTCATTTGGTGGCCTGCAGTTACTGGCGAATTACCTTATTATACAATATCTAATTCCGTAGCCTTCTAAAGTACCTACTGTTCATTTATTTTATTTATTCCTATTCACAATACATGGCCAGAAAAGCCAACGGATAATTAGAGACAATTTCGTCTTATTTCTCATTATTTCAACCCTCTGAAATGAGGGACGGGTACATTTGGCTTCCCTAATACACCTAGTAGCGTGGTTATTGGACGCAACCACTTATAAAATTCCATTATGGCGGAGACGGGCTTGTTGGGAGAAAAATTGGGGGTTCCTTGCAAATCGCTCCTTAGGGGGCTAAATGTTGCAGGCGGCTGTGACGATTATTGTAATTTTAGACGATACATATAGTTAGCATTATGAAATAAAATAAACTTAGACCGTGGTAAGCCTGTAAACGATTTTGACGAATTAGTTGTCAAGCGGACCCCAGGCTCATGAGCCGTGGCTGAAATGAGGAAGAAGAAGTCTGCGACGCGTGTGCGCGCGCGAGTGTGTGTGTGTGTGTGTGTGTGTGTGTGTGTGTGTGTGTGTGTGTGTGTGTGTGTGTGCAGGCTTATCTCGGTCTGACTCTACTATCGTAGCTTAGGTTTATAATGCGCATATTGAACATATTTTATTGTGTCAACGGAATCTATTTTTGTGGATATACAAACGTGAGAAATAATAAAAAAACCGGGCAAGTGCGAGTCTGACTCACGCACGAAGGGTTCCGTACCATAAAGAAAAAAAAAACGGTCACCCATCCAAGTACTGACCCCTCCCGACGTTGCTTAACTTTGGTCAAAAATCACGTTTGTTGTATGGGAGCCCCATTTAAATCTTTATTTTATTCTGTTTTTAGTATTTGTTGTTATAGCGGCAACAGAAATACATCATCTGTGAAAATTTCAACTGTCTAGCTATCACGGTTCGTGAGATACAGCCTGGTGACAGACGGACGGACGGACGGACGGACGGACGGACGGACGGACGGAGAGCGAAGTCTTAGTAATAGGGTCCCGTTTTACCCTTTGGGTACGGAACCCTAAAAATCCACTTTGTACAGTATGTGCCTACACGGTGTAACCACTGACAGGGTAAACTGTCTAGGTTAGTCCAGAAAATGGATTTACGAGTAGGTATAGGTTTAGTAATATATGAAATTTCCGTAGTTATACACCTTTCCTCATAAACCTCTGCTTATTCCTTTCATCTTGCTCTTGAAGAAAGTATTCTTCTTCGCGTATTACTTTGAACCTTATTTGTACACTATAACTTTGCACCTTAATTCGTTATCAGATTTAAGGACCATATTCTATGAAATTTACAACACATTTCAAGCTCCTTCTTAACGCCCCCTTTCAGCCACAAAACTGCCATGATGATAGTCCATAAACACGCCAAAACACCACTATAATTATATCAGACGTTATAAAATGACGTGAAAGTTTGCTGCCGGCTCACTCCCTCTATCAAGCGCATGTAATAGGACTTAAACTTGGTAATGGCGTAAAGTGAGATATATTAGTTCAAAAACGTAAGAAGTGCTGCTAATACCTACATATGGGTCAATTTTTGAAGAGGGTGTTTTTTCGACATTTGTATGGCAATTTTTTATTTTTGAAAAATCTGATTTATAATCATCGTTTCAGGAAGGGTTTTCAACAACAAAAAATATACTGTAGGAGGCACCTCTGTACTATTTATAGTTAGCTAGATATGGACGTTTAAAGATCGACATTTGTATGACACTATTTAGCCATTTGTAAGGCGCTTTTGACATGTATAAGGCATTTTTTCGACATTATATGGCAGTATCAACATATGCCACTATTTATTATTTTTGTTGCATTTATAAGACCCTGACGACATTTGTATAACACCTTCTCGACATCTGTATGGCACTATGTCGACATTTGTATGCCACAATCGACATTTATACGGTCAAAATCGCCGTATAAATGTCGCCATACAAATGTCGCGACATGTCGCCAATAATATTTTTTAGCGATATTTCCTACACAATACAACCGATTCACTTATTTATTTTACTATATATTTTAACACTATATTTGTAACTATTATTATAAAATAAACATTTTTATTCCAACTATGTACCAACGTATTAAGCGTCCATACAAATGTCATTGTAGTCGTACCAAAATATATCGAAAGAGATTTTTATCTGTTTTTAAATAAATTAAACTGTTTCCGGGTCTACATTTGATGTCAATCGATGCCCAACTAACCGCACTATTGCGTTGTAAATTTAATCTAACCGTTATTCAATAGACAAAGAAGATTATAGGGGGTATATTTAAGTCATAACAAAACAGGTGCCGCGCGGGACAGCGATAAAAAGGCTTCCCTTGTTTTATTAAATAACGCATTAATTTATCAATATGATTAAATAAATTCTTTAGAAAATGCTCTTTATAGAAATACAAAGTTGTTTATAATACGTTGCCTACATCCAAAGTTATGATTTTTTTTATTGCGCGATGCCGCCACTGGGACACGCGAAAAACGGCAAATTTCGCCGTTTTTGGAACTTCAAATGCGATTTTGTCAGGAACGAATAATATTTTAGGTACAGTTGTGCATGATTTTTAAAGCTTATAATACACTGAATGAAAATATATACATAGCCAGTCTTTTAGTCCTATGGACTTCGAGTTTTAGCCGTGGGACAGCAAAAAATGCCTATTTGAAAATTGACCCATATACATATATGTATCGGTCTGTTACGCAAGTTTAATTGCTGTAGGCACTAGTTCTGTGCGCAACAACTTGCAATTAGCCGGTGGAACGCTTTACCTAAAATCCTATGTACTTAGTTATCACCAGTGATCGTACATTTTTCATCAGCATTTTTGGTGCAGCGGAGTGGTGTTAACGGAATTGGTATAAATAATTTCAACCCTAATGATTAATTAGCGTTACTTACGTGAATATTAACCTTAATTTACTATTTCAGTTGAAATTATCTATACCAATTCCGTTAACACCACTCTGCTGCACCAAAAATGCTGGAAAATGTACGATCACTGGTAAGATTTTGGACATTTTCATTATTCATATTTTTTGGGAAAAATAAAACACTGGTCTGAATACAATTTACAGTTCAGTGAAATGACCTGCCTATATTCGTTGTCGACAAAATGAAATACAAATATTGTAAGAGAGAAACCATCCCTTCTATAAATTGTTCCTGCCATAAAATCAAATCCCTTTTATTGTAGCGGCGCTCGCTCTACCTGTTGAGCGGGTCTACTACACGGGTTCACGAGCGGTATTCGATATTGTTTTATTTTAGCTCGTGGCATCACTAATCCAAGATACGAGTAGTCATGATAAAAAATATAAATTATGTTAATACCCTACACTCCCTTATACTACTATACCTATACTTACGTAATTGTTTCATCCTAGTTACCCTTTTTAGATCTTATTTTTCCACATCGTGTACTTACCTGATATATTCATTTATTTTCTAAGAGAAGCCACTTTATTCGATATACTTTTGATAACGCCAAATCACTGCTTTCTAGAAGCCGACATAATAATACATATGTACCTACCTATACTTATGTACTTACAGAAAAAATATATATAAGCCTTCTATACATCAAAGTTCTTATAAAAAGGGTATGATTATCAAATTTACACTCGGTGGTAATTTTTTAATGCCTACTTCATCTGCAAAAAAATAATGGATTCTGTAGAAAATAACAATTTACGTTGTTTTGAATTCGGGGGTAAATCTGTTTCCGCAACGTAGACGCAACATCGGTTTACAGAAATCGATAAAACTCCTTAAGAAATATCACTGTCGAAGCGATACTTCCTTTATACAGAAATAGATCCGTTCGAATCTGTGGTCACCATGGATACAAATCTCACGTCTTCATCTCCTCGGTACGATCAATCGTGACTCCCCGTTTACGTGGTAGCTTAGATGCGAGTAAGATGAACCTTTTCACTGGGGTAAATATTATTTATTTAATGATATCAGTTTGTTAATTTCACTTTTTTACATAGGTATTCGACAAGAGCATATCAGATTTGCTCTATATAAGCTTAATCAACTCGTCCAATGATGACTCGTCAGAGTGACAGATGTTACGGCAATAAATTCTTCATATATTTCGTTGCACATAATATTCATGATTTGATTAAAACATGACGTGAAACAAATATCAAATATGAGATCTTCATCTGAGAATAAACGTTAAATCTGTAAGGACAATGATCAATAATCTTATGAATTTTCCAATTCCTGGTTAGTCAAATGTATACTAAAGGAAAAGGTCTGTCCTCCCGGGTCTCAGGTCCGCGCCAGCAAACCTGTGTAACGCAATTTGTGGCGACCCCACGTAAAAGCTGGCCGCACGAAATGTCGATTCACATAAGTACGTCTTTGTAAATATGTTGGATTCAATTTGCCTTAAGCCTTGTTATGAAGGTGGATATTATCGGCATCATTTGGAGTACCAGTAGAAATGACTTTAACCATATGGCCGCCAGGTGGCGACAGCGCCACGCGCGGCTTTTGGCAAACCCCAAAATTGGGGCTGAACGGATGTACCTTCGTCGCTTTGCTACCTGTAGCAAAGCGACGAAATCGCGGAGTGAGACACGCCTGCTTTAACTCAGAACCGCGGTTTTATTGAACGGACACACTTATTACATCCATTTTATGATAATTAACTATCTGTTAATTATTAATAAAACAGGAAAACGGGGAATCATATTTGTTTACAATTTCTATTAGGCTTGTTTAATATGGTATTATATTTATCGCAACATACCTATGTTTTGTTTTTACCATCATCATCATCATCATCATCCTGGCGTCTATCCCGGCTGTGCCCTCGCGCGGGGCGCGAGGACCCGGGGTCCGCCTTTCGACTCCTTCGTGACCACTTTGCCCGATCTTCGGCATCCCTGGTAGTGAGTCCGTTGGCACGCATGTCCTCCTTGACGACATCAAGCCATCGCTTCTTGGGCCGGCCTCTTCTTCCCGTACCGGGAGGAGGCGGCATGGCCAGGCATTTGTTACCCACGTAACTTGCCGGTCTGCGCGAGACGTGGCCATACCAACGAAGGCGACACTCTTGCAGTTTGTCTGCGATGTCACGGACGCCAAGACTACCCCGAATGTGGGCGTTTCGGACGCGATCCTTGCGTGAAACTCCGCACATCCACCGTAGCATCTTCATTTCCGTGACACGCAGTTCCTGCTTGTGCCGCTCTAGTAAAGGCCAAGTCTCGCTGCCGTACAGGAGGGCAGGTCTAATGATGGTCTTATAGACCTATCCCTTCAACTTAATCGGCATTTTGGGGTCACAAATAACCCCAGTCATCATTTCATTTTTTCATTTATTTATTTCTATAACAATATGATATTGTGTTAGAAAAATCTTACAAACTAATACATGCACATAATTAAAATTATACAATAACAGCGGGACCGGACAAGTCAATAATTAGAATTCCAAAAACACACTTAAACCAACAAAAAAAAAGTAGATACAAATAAAGTAATAAAAATGTCATCATTAAAAGTGTAAAGTTACATGCACGATAATTTTGTAAAAATCAGTTTAATTTGCAAAGATCTCGTCAATACTGTAAAAATCTCCCGCCATTTGACCCAGTTTTTACCGTTTAAGGCCAACTTATGCTGATCTGCAGCCAGGATCCTATTAGCGCCCTAGCTGTTTCGTTATTAAATAAACGGATGAATAATGCAGTTATACACTAAAGAATAAAAATGACTACTTGTATTTTGTATTTTTCTATTTGTTGATTATTCATAATGTAATCTTGTATGCTAGTAACAAATGCTTGATTAAGGAACAACCAATACACGTAAATAAATTTAGTATACCTACTCTTTGGGCAACATGGTTTGAACTATCGACCCCCAGCTTCTACCTACATATATCATTATTTATAGGTATTTCGCTCTAATGTCGATATATGTAGATATTTGTCCGACTACGGAGAACTGATATGGATATCTACTTCGTATCATATGACTAGTATGTCCTATACATATCCTACTTCAAATGCGTATTGCATTGTATTTACGAGTAGGTACATTTGACATTCCAGCTTCTGGGGGAATTTCTGAAAGGGTGTTTATCAAAATAGTATTAATAAATATTTTATACAATACGATGTTGCGAAGGAGTGTGGTTCTTGTGAATTCATATTACTAAGCATATAAAATAATAATATCCTCTAGTCGCCCAGAGGCCTATAAAAAGGTCTCCCATTCCAGTATACTTTGAATCCTTATTTTGATAAATCTAAAGGTCTTGGCATGTTTTATGTTTGGGCGGCTACGGAATATACCGACACATTCGTCGAGTGACAAGCAAAAGTTACTAATTGAGACCATTGAAATTATTGGACAATAAACCGTGTTACAAGTGTAATACAGTGCATTATTACTATAATTTTTTGATATTACTTAGTGACTTTTGCTTGTCACCCGACGTTATAATACCTTTAAACGAGCAATTCTTGTTTATTTATTTTTATATTCTTGTTTATGTTTATTTATTTATATTTCGGGGATCGCGGAAAGGGCTCTAACGAATTCTATAAAATTTGCTTTTATGGGGTTTTCGGGGGCGAAAAATCGATCTAACTAGGTGCTATCTCTGGGAAAAGGTGCATTTTTGAGTTTTATGTTTTCCGAGCAAAGCTCGGTCTCCCAGATATTTCACGCTTAATGTAGACAGGTCAAAAATGTAATTTGTAATTTGTCATAGTGATGCAGATATTTAATGCTTAGTGTAGACAGGTCAAAAATGTAATTTGTAATTGGTCATAGTGACAATAGCATGAGGTCTCTCGCAACTTTCATATTAATTGTCACTGTGCCAACGTACGAAAATGGGTGGGAAATTAAATTCTTTGACTGTACCTACCTACTGTTTTTTACGTACCTAACTACTACGGTTTGATATTTCTTGTAGATACCTATATAAAATCAAAAAGGAAACTTACTAATTTATGCAAAACAGTAACGGCTTTTGCTGAACCTACATAAAACAATGTCTATGTAAATAATTGCATGTTTTATTTACAGACAAGAAAGAACATGACATGTCCGTCGTAGCACAGTGACGGCTACAAATGATAGTCTCGTAATTGTGTCCAGTCGGCCGCTAGGGAACAATAGGTACATGCAGCCGGCAATCTTATTAACTATATGGACGGTGCGGAGACCTACCTTACCTTAGAGTAACCGATTGGCCTGGGGTGAGTTGACAGCAGCATTTGTCGTTTAATTCGTATTATGCCGTTCAAATTAATTTGAACCGTATTATTTATTAAAAATAGTATAAAATATAAGCAATTGCTGCAGAGACAAACTTTAGTTTTTAAAACAGGTTGGATAACACTTCATAAATAGAAAGGGGGCGAATGCACTGAAAAATCCTGCATTCGAAGCTGTAGGCTACGGTATGTTTGTTTGTATGCCAAAGACGGAATATTAGAAAATCCACAGAAGTAGTACATTGGCAATATCACCGATATGTCATAAAGCATCTGGAATCAGCCCCCAACAAGGAGATACGGTAGGCTTGTAATAAGCTGATAGATGATGACAGCGACACTAATGAGAAGCGACGTTGATTGAAACTTGAATGACATGTACCTTTAATGGATTCGCGGACTAAAGGTGCTATTTAAGTTGTGCTTTATTTGCCCTCGATTAATTTGTAACCAGAGATGGCTAAAAATAAGTAGGCAAATTTCCCTTTTTCTACAGTCCAATAAATTATACCAAGAATATTTACAAAATGGTAAGCACTAGGTATTTTTAACGGTCACTAGTTTACTCTGAACGAATAGGAACATATTGCCGGTGAACTATTTATTTTATTTACATACCGATGTTCTACAAATCTATATATACTCGTATAAAGCGTATTTAAGGTAATTTCACATTTCAAAAGTAAGGTTAATATGTGAAGGCATAGTTTTACGGTTGGGAAACTTGGGAAAACCGTCATAGGATTCAAGTATTCTCGTATTTGTATACGCACGTCCCATGCGCACAGTCAGAAAAGAAGAGCTTTTGTCATGTGGACTAGCTAAATTCCAGTTTCCCACATACTTCAATTTCAATTTCTTTGATGTTAAAATAACACATGTCAAACAAAATCAATAATGTTATATCAACGTTAGTCCTACCTAATTTTGTCACTTTTAGTTATATTATGGTTTTTAAAATGGGAAATAACTTATTAATTAAGCACTCAGATCGCGTACGACTAACTTAACATTCGACACTTACCAAAGCCTCGCATCTGAAGACAGGCAGTAACTTGATCAACAAGACAAGACTTGCCACTCTCGCAAACAAAGCGCTCTTACTATACAATGTAGCATGAGGGTTCGGGGGCACTCCGTCAGTCGATAACTTTTATAGGACAGTCATTATAGATTTTGACCCGTGAATAATTAGTTCTTGGATTTTTTTTTCGTAGGGCCCTCGGGGGGGTCACTGGGAGTGTAAATTCAAAAAGTAGGCTTAATCAGGCTCCTGCGTATATTCAAAAAATGGTTTTTTTCCAAAAAAACGGGTTTTCTTCAATAACTCGGCCATTTTTGATTTTACAGTAAAACCGTAAGGACAAAAATTGTAGGAAATTTGATTCTCTACAAGTTAGTCCAGTCATTATATCCAAAAAACCGACCCTTCTCGTGAATAATCAGTTCTTGGATTTTTTTTTCGTACGTCCCTCGGGGGAATCACTGGGAGTGTAAATTAAAAAAGTAGACTGAATCAGGGTCCTGTGTATATTCCAAAAACGGTTTTTCTTGAATAACTCGGTCATTTTTGATTTTACAGTAAAACCGTGAGGACAAAAATTTTAGAATATTTGATTCTCTACATTGTAGAGAAAGTCTACAAGTTTGGTCCTCACAATTTTTCTTCTAGGATCGATAGTTTGGAAATAAAATTTGAAAAAAGCGACAAATTCAAAATATTTTCAATATCTCGTTTATTTTCAACTTTACGACATAAATGAAGAGGACTAAACTTGTAGAGAATCAAATTTTGAACAATTTTGGTTCTTACCTTCTTTCCCCCAAAATCGATATTTTAGAAATTAAACCTGAAAAACGCGACAAATTCAAAATATTATCATTATCTCCTATGTTCCACGCTTTACGGCATAAATGAATGGAAACGAAGTTGTAGAGAATCAAATTCTGAACAATTTTTGTCCTCACGGTTTTACTGTAAAATCAAAAATGACCGAGTTATTCAAGAAAAACCGTTTTTCGAATATACAAAGGACCCTGATTCAGTCTACTTTTTGAATTTACACTCCCAGTGATTCCCCCGAGGGCCGTACGAAAAAAAAATCCAAGAACTGATTATTCACGGGAAGGGTCGGTTTTTTGGATATAATGACTGGACTAACTTGTAGAGAATCAAATTTCCTACAATTTTTGTCCTTACGGTTTTACTGTAAAATCAAAAATGGCCGAGTTATTGAAGATAAATCGTTTTTTTTGGAAAAAAAACCATTTTTCGAATATACGCAGGAGCCTGATTAAGCCTACTTTTTGAATTTACACTCCCAGTGACGCCCCCGAGGGACCTACGAAAAAAAAATCCAAGAACTAATTATTCACGGGTAGGGTCGATTTTTTGGATATAATGACTGTACTATTATGTTCATTGTTATTATCGTTATCGGTCTATCTTAGCCCGTTTCTATCATGTGTTATACCACAAAAAGTTAAAATTAAAGGGCATATTTGTCGAATCTTGAAATTGTTTGTGGCTTATTATTAATTAAAATACCAAGAACTTTAACGTGACTGGAACATATTTTTGTAACTTCGTATTTTTTTTGTAAAGATTCGTTTAATATCAATATCAAACTGAATATTCCGCAATAAGAGTTCTAGATGTCAGTTTTTCAAAACAATATGATCGAAATAAAAATAGCCACTCAGAGAGAATAAAACTTAAAATATTTTATTTTTTACATAAATGTTTTATTTTCAGATGCTATTTTCTATTTAACTTACTCGTATACCTAGTAAGTACGTATTCAAGTAATTCAGGTATGTTAGTTTGCTAGTGAGGGTCAAATCTTGGAATTTAATTTTGACCCACTTCTCGATTGCCGAATGAGCTTTTACATACGTAAATCGGATGACAATGCAATATTATGATGACAAGGAGCTGATGATCTGATGATGAAGACAATCGTCGGGTCTCATTGGCATCCGAGATGGTGTTTGGGATTGTTATATAGAATTGTTTCGATGACTACTAGGTTGCCTGTGGAAAGAAAAGAACAGTCAGCGATAAAAGCGCGTAGATACCAAAGAATGATCTTATTTTTAATCACGGCAACCCAATCGAAGTGTTCTTTAATCTTAAAACATCAATTCCAATTAATCATTTCTTCGTTAAAGGTAAGCTAAACTGAAGTTACGCGGTGGCCGATGAATTTATTTCTACAAAGTTTAGAAGTATGGGAATTTTGTTCCCACACTCTGGAAAGTTTAGGCCAGCTGGATGGAATAAGTAATAAATATTCAGTGGTCTACCTATTTATTTACGACGCACTTGACTATGCTAGCAGGGAAGCCACACCTAGGGCACTCGGGTACCTTATTACAGTTATCGTATTAAACGAAATGAGGTAATAAAATTATAATAAATGCATCAAGAGCGTCTTGAAGACCTCTTTAATAACGTAATTTTCTGCGCGTGTAAGCTCGTTTCGGTGTTATGCTTTTATGCCTTCAAACAAACTTGGTTGTCGTATGTTTGCTATGTCAATTTCGTTTGCGTTATATATCACGTTTGATATAATAATATAAATATAAGAAACATACATTATATAAGTCCCTCGTTCTGTTCCACCCGATATAAAATAAACATATATATACAGATGTAAATTTGGGCTATACGCTACGCTAAAGGTAAGTATATTTATTTCAACTATTATAAAATTGTTTTGTTAAAATAAATGTAAATTATTAATATTTCAGTGAAAATAACCTTTGTAAAATGTTAGGCTAAATATAGGTAGGTATGTCTAATGCTAACAAAATTTCTTATATTGGTTTATGTTGTACTTTTTATTTAAATAAATATAAATTTTGTATAAAAACTTATAAACTAAAATTATACCAAATTAATAAAAATAAAATCTAAAGCCGACCATTGCCTAACAGTCCGCCGGACGATATCGGCCGGTCAGTTATTCGGAACTGTCAAATTTTTGTTCTAACTGACAGGCCGATACCGTCCGGCGGCCTGTTAGTCAGTGGTCGGCTTAAACTACAATAAAAAATCGGCCCTCAGTAAGGTGCCGTAGACTTTTTATTGAATTCCACTTTAGTACCTAAGCGAGCCATAAATTACGTCTACCTATGTTGTGTGAGGTAGGGAAAACACTCATCATAATTATATAGAACTTTTACTTTTTTTAATTAATTTATACGAGTTCTTTAAGCTTCAAACATTCATCGCTCTTAAAGCCAAAGTAAAGTTTTTCCATCACCTGACGGCAGCTCGTTCAGGGCGCCTCGTAATCGCTCAATAACCCGTATTTACACTCGCGTCAATCAAACGTCAGGTTAATAAAAGTTAGGCAATATAAATGTAAATGATGTAACGTACGCAAGCGCGAGGTGAGCGGAACATTCAATTGGGTTACATACGCGTGCTTATAGAGTGCATGTATTGCACGCACTGTTGAGATTCGACACTAGAAGGGTTTTTGGAGTGCGCACGTACTACGGAAATAATTTTAACTGTAAGGTGCCAATGCAGGATACAGGAAAGAAGGAGACGTGTACACGTTTGTTATCAACATTCAGGTGTACTAGGGTTATTGGTTGATTCCGAAATTTAAAAATTAAGTAATAATGTCATTATATTCCATGTTTATCTGGCCTTTCGTTGCCGTTCAACATGATCACCAGAAGAATGTCAGCGGTATTCGAACAATGATATACGTCAAATACTAAATACTGAAACGATATGGATTGGATATGTCAGTGTCAAACAAGTGTCAAAAGTGACGTTTTTGTTTGAAGAAACTTCAATTTTGACACTTGTTTGACACTGACATATCCAATCCATATCGTTTCAATATCTTGTATTTGACGTATCTCATAGTTCGAATACGGCTGTGTGTGTCAGGTGTGATAACATTTTCAGAAGTAACTATTCACGATCTTTGGTGATTTTGATCCTATGTGTGCCTTAAATCCATGCGGTGACTTTAAACGAAGAATTATTTTTACGGTTTTTCAGATAATCCCTCTTGGGAAAACGCAATCATATTTTATAATGCCAGAGCCGTATCCGCTTAGGCGAAAATGTTTTTGTATGTCCGGTTGTCCTCGGTTGTTATCCTCTACAGCCGCATTTATCAACCCCATTCTTGTGAAAATTGATGAGCAGGCTCAAAACTTACATGGCACTGTTTTGTTTTGTCCATTCAGTATTTTTAATTAAAAAAATCGTCTAGCCATGGATCAGTATATCCAATTAGACAATTTCCTGTAGGAGAAAGTTTAAGTCTAATCATGAAAATTACTATACACTCGCTTCTAAACGTAGGGTAGGTATAACCTAAATAATGTATGTTTACTAAAAGAATCCCTTTCCTTTTTCATCAGTCGGAACACAGTATGTTCTCATTACAGCAATACAATACTAAAATGGCAAAGCTACTCCGTTGGATACGTGCTAGGAGAGAAGCAATTATTTAAGTCGGATTCGGGGCCGGGTCACCTGTTGCTCGGGAGTCGAGACGTAATGGGTGAAGCTGTGTAACTCGCTAACAAGTTCGGGTATTAAGCTGGTCAGTCGGAGACTTTCCGGCTATGGCGGCTGTTCATGCTTTACGTACCTACGTTTATACTAGGCGCCCATGCCCCATAAAAAGCTCGTAAACCAGCTTGATTTGTGGTTTTGTGGGTTTTTACCGAGTTAATTTTTATTTTATTTTAGTATTTATTAGTTTTATTACATACGTGGAAGTACATAATAGCTATTCGTGCAAGCAAATTAGCTGCAGGAACAAATTATGTTTTTTCATGGAAATGGAAATAGGTAAGCCGCTGGTAATGCCTGTCGGTAATCATATCCTTAAAGTTTTATACTTAATTTATTAATATTAAATATAACACCTCAAAAACCACTCAATGTAATAAGCAAATTTGCCTTTATACTTTTTTTTTAATCTATGGCTTTGCAAATGGGCGTCATTTTGCTTTTATATAATATTAATTACAATTATCCGACACCCAGTCAACAAAATTGCAAAAAAATATTGAATTTATACTTTATAAAATACTGTTGTAAAACAATGCATTCAAAGAGTCTCCCGAGATGTGTGTGTAAGCGTTCGAAATGGAGTTTTATACTGAAGATTCAAGCTTTTATAAAAGTTTGCTATTATTAAGGTATGATAAAACCCGTCTGGCGCGCGGCTTATGCACTGTATTATCTGTTGCAGACATGCAGCGAAGCATTCCTATGTGTCAAAGTTAATAAATTCAAGGCCAAGAACCCGACTGTCGGGTACCTACACTACACTGTTACTACGCGCTCCGTATGGCGTAACCGTAACTACGCGCTACGAGCGTAACCCGTAGCACTTAGTGGCAATTAATGTGTTAATAAAATTCAATAACAGTAAAACAACTTGATTCGCAAATGCCGATTATCGGCCCGATTCTAACTTTAAGATACGTCAATTAATAGTTATGGAAACGACATATCGTTTCCATAACTATTAATTGACGTATCTTAAATTGACCGTAGTTATGCAGAAAACGACCAACTCAATTTTTTTTACAATGCAGAAAGCGACCAAAGCCACTGAGTTAGGGTGTAAGTCACTTTGACAAAAATAAAAAGTTGGTCGCTTTCTACAGAACTACGGTCAATTTAGAATCGGGCTAATCCATAGATTAGATATGTCAGTGTCAAATGTGATGTTTCTTCAAACAAATACGTCACTTTTGTTACCAAAATTATTTTAGGGGGGGGTTATTCTAAAAAATTTTAAGGAGAGAAAAGAAATACAACCACTGTAATTACAACGTTTATTCGATTAAGAACCAAGGAAAGTATTACCCGGGCCTTAAGGGCCTTGCAAACACTGCAGTTATCTTAGACTAGCTCTTAATTTTATCTAAATTGAGACTACACTAGGGACGAGAGAGAGCGAATGTGGGTTAGCGGCTAAAATATTATGGTTGAACACTTTTAGTCGAAAATTTACAATTTAACTAGAATATTGTTGGGCGCCGTAGAGGTAAATTAAAGATTGGAAGGAGCTGACCTGATCCGCAGGGTTTAGGGTACCAACAACACCGCCACGTCGTCACCTTCTCGGTACAGGCCAAGGCAGCACCCGCCGATCACCGGTCAACGCGGTTCACCGAGCACACACGTAGGTAGAACCCGCGCCAGGCGGATTTACAGGTAAAATTGTAGACCCTGGAAAGGTTTTCAAATAGTAAGACAAGAGTACACAACGCTTTTATCAACGCTGAAACCTAAATAACTTTGCAACAAAATGGAGTCCAGACATACATAATTTCGAATTTGGAACGGCACGCGTCAGGTCAAGGTTAACATTTGACCAGCGCGGCGGAAGGTTACTCTTAAAAAAAAAAACAAATAATAACTTACTCGCTGTGGAAAAATGGCCCGCAAAAGGGTGCTTTGCACATATGTCGACACGAGCGAGGTCTATAAAACACGGCCACAAAGGCCCTTAAATTTGGGGCGGCATGGATTCCAGTCCCTCGCCTGGGCTGAAAATAAAAATCACCACACTATTAAACTGAATCTTACACACAAAACTCGTCGCAAAAATCACTAAAATACTCACTCAAAGGGGAGATTTATCCCGATTGGTTTAGAAATCGCCTGAAAAGGCTTGTTCTTTGCGGAACAACTCCAAAGAAAATGTCCGACCTTCATTTTGGCAGGATATGACAGACCAAATGACAGAGTTGCCACAGCCCGAACTGGATTCGTGCGATCCTAGGTGATTTTGAAAAGAAAACATTACCTTTCTTCTTTACTTTATTTGGGCTAATATTAAATAGAAAGGAAAAACAATATTTGAAGACAATTTTAATTTACAAACCCCTTTCGATTAAAAAAAAAAACCAAAGATGCAGGAAGACACCGAAATTATTTTTAATCTAGCAACCCGGACCATGCTTAGTTCGATAGGGCGCTGGGTGAATACGCCTGCGCTCACTAGATGGCGATAAAGGTATCAAACGAAGATGGGTCCCAAACTAAACAGTATTGAAAAAATGAAGAATTAAAATTTTGTTGTTACAGTGCTCCCCTACCCGAAGAAAATTTTGACAACGGCAAAATTTTGAGCTGGCCCCCAGCTCGCAAAACCACCCTCTTATTTTCTAGACGAAGTCCCAAAAAAAAATCGACGCCAAAGGCATAAAGGAAAGCAACGACCACCCAATTCGAACCCACGCATTAAACTATAATAAAAAAAATAAGCACAGCCGAGCTGTGCACAAGTTACCACCTACAAACTATAATATTACTGTACTGTAATATACACTATGATACCCTAAGCGTATATTAACCTAACGAAACTAACGCTAATAAGCGAAGCTGCAAAGCTCCCTACCTACGCACTGCATCGCTGTATATCTTGGCGGCGCAGCGAGCGACCTGGGTCGCGGGCTGCACGTCCAAGTTATATGGCGGAATGTGCGTAAGGTAACAGATTATTCAATAATCTGCGGTAATGACTGAGTACAGTCAATTACCCAAGTGAGTCAAGGACAGTGTCCGATAGCTCGGCTAAAGAGCCACTGAGCTACCAGTCGACACTCTTCACAGGAACACTGGCCCTGCAGTGCGAAATCAGGGATTTCGCCCTGCACTGCCAACGCTCACTGTGGATAGACGGCTTATAGCCAATGAAATTGATCACGGATCAAACCTTTTAAGATTCCGGGCATGCCAGGACCCTAAATTCTTACCCGTATAAAAATCTTCCAACTCATATACTAAATTCGAGAGTTTACGAACTATGCGGCACTTCACGTATTTAGGAGCAAGCTTAGCCATAAAGAATTTACTGGCGTCACTCAAAGGAAAAGTCTTTTTCATAACAACCTCGCCCTCACTAAACTCAACCGACTGTCGGCCCTTATTATAATAACGCGCCCCTCTATCATGAGCTTTTATTAATGATAACTTAACCCTATCGAAAACTTCCTTTAAGCCGCCTAAAGATTCCGCGTACCGATCTGGAGAGTCAATTGATAGGTCTAGTTTCGAAGTCTGGCAATCTCCATAGACTTTACCGCAAGCAACAGCCTCCCTACCATGAACCAGAAAGAATGGAGAATAACGAACCGTTTCGCTGGTGGTGGAATTCATGGCGAACTGTACCTTCGGCAAAGCTACGTCCCAAGCTCGATGATCGTTCTGGACCATGATAGAGACGGACGTCATCAGGGTCTTATGATAGCGTTCTACGGTGTTAACCTGAGGGCAATAACGCGGGGTGTAATGAATTTGAGGAATGAAGTATTTCTGAAACAAACCTCTAAGCTCGCTACCAGTGAATTGCGTAGCATTATCCGCAATCACTGTGCGCGGCACGCCGTGCTTAAGAAACACCTCATCCTCCAGACGCTGAGCGATAGTCTTCCCTACGGCTCGCCTAAGTGGGAAAAACAACACGTACTTAGAAAAGCAACATAATACTGACAGAATATAAGTATAACCTGCCCTGGAACGTGGTAGTGGGCCCACTAAATCGATACTGAGCGTGTCGAATGGACGCGAACAGTTCTTAGGGTGTCCCATGATACCTATAGGGGGCTGCTGTGAATTTTTATACGCAGCGCAAACCTCACATCCTCGAATAAAATTAGCTACATCTTGGTACATTGAAGGCCAGTAATAATGTAACGATAATCTTTTATAAGTTTTAAAAACTCCTAAATGGGAAAGCTCCTCGTTATGACAAGTTTTAATTAATTCTTGTCGTTGACTCGATGGTATCACGACCTTCCAATCAAATTCCCCTGAAAGCTTGAATTTACTTTTACAGTAACGCATAAGTTTATTATTTTGAATCGCGTAATTCGGACACGAGCCTGGGGATACCCGGCAACGTTCAAAAAGCTTATCATACCATTCACAAGTATGAATTTCCAACACGGGTACACTACGAGATAAAGCGTCCGGAACTACATGTTCTTTACCTTTACGATGTACGATTTCGAAGTCATAAGGGGATAACCTACAACCCCAACGTGCTAACCGGCCCGTCGGATTGGTTAAATTAAAAAACCACTTTAAACTGGAGTGATCGGTAATTACCTTAAATCGTGGGCCACCCTCTAAGTATGGCCGAAAATGCTCGATACTGAAAACAACGGCAAGTGCCTCGCGCTCGGTCGCGGAATAATTGCGTTCGGCGCGGTTTAACGAGCGGCTCGCGTACGCTATCGGATGCTCCAGCCCGTCCTGCATTACTTGGGTCAAAGTTCCGGCCACGCCATACCCGGACGCATCACAATGTAGAAGGAACGGCTTCGAGAAATCTGGGCACGATAATATCGGTGCCGAAACTAAAGCCGACTTAAGTTTTTGAAAGGACTCCTGAGCTTCCCTCGACCACGCGAAAGGAGGAGCATTCTTCCGAGTACTCGTCAAAGCATTTAAGGGGGCTGCGAGGTCACTGAAATTTTTAATGAATCTACGGTAATAAGATGCAGTACTTACAAACATTTTAACTTCCTTACGGTTAGTAGGAACGGGGTAATCTACAATAGCTTGAATTTTGGAAGGATCGGTATGCAGTCCACGCTCGTCTACTACATAACCAAGGTATTTAAGTTCTTTTCGAAAGAACTGTGACTTCGAAAAATTAATAGTTAAGTTAGCGGCCGACAAACGGTCTAATACCCTAGTTAATAACGCAATATGTTCTTCAAACGTCTGACTAACTATTATTATATCATCTAAGTACACAAAAAGCCTGTCATTAAATTCGGGTCCAAACAACTTATCCATTAGACGCTGCTGGGTACCAGGTGCTCCGGTCAACCCGAAACACATGACCTTAAATTGAAATAAGCCACGTTTAGGCACCGTAAAGGCCGTTCGTTCGCGCGACGCCTCATCTAACGGAATCTGCCAAAACGCGCTTTTTAAGTCAATTGAGGACAGGAATTTCGCGTCCCTCAACTGGTCCAGAATACGTGATATATACGGTAACGGATATGCATCGCGTTTACTAACCGAATTCAATTTGCGACTATCCAAGCAAAAACGTAGCTCCCCATTAGACTTAGCTGTAAAAAGGGTAGGATTATTCCAAGCACTAGTACTAGGTTCAACTACGTCCTGCTCTAGCATCTCATCTAATTGACGGTTAAGCTCTACCAGACGGTGTGGCGAGATCGGATAATAACGTTGTTTAATCGGAGGACTATCACCGGTATCTATGGTATGGGTGAGCAAGTGCGTACGCCCCAAACCTTTCTTCTCAAACGAAATGTCCTTGAAATTACAAATAATCCCGTCCGCTATGGCACGTTGATCAGGTGTCAACTCTTGTAAGGAGCACAGGTGTTTTTCGGGCACGACCTCATTCACGGTAGTGTCCGGTTCCTGGTTCCCATACTGACTAAACAATTCCGGTGCGATATTGAACGCCTTAAAAAAATTAACACCGAAGATCATACGTGTACCCACGTCCGGTATTACATAAAATTTAATTTCGCGTGTTAAATTTTTAGCTTTAACAACCAAGTACATACACCCGATTATTCTCGAACGAGTTTTATTAGCCGCTATAATATGATATTATCCGTGGCAGAAACCAACTGAGCTCCTAATGACAAAAATTCCCTATGCGAGTTCGAACCTATAATACTGATCCCTGCCCCAGTATCCAAAAGACCACGAAAAGAACGACCTAAAATTCCCACCGACATGTGAGGTCGCTCGTCTTTATTCAAAATGAACCGACTCCGAACCACCGAAACGGGAAGAGACATTAAAGTACTAACTATAAGTGGGTAATCAGGACAGTCTGGATTAACCCCAATGTCCCCCATAATATCTTCACCAAAATCGACCAAATTACATGAGTTCCCACGCTCCAAATCGTAGGGACTCGACATTCGGCGGTCCGGAATAATTAGTTTTTTGAAACACCAGGCACAGCACCTGCATCTGGCGAAGTAGAAGTAGAAGCTCTAGGAAAACAATTGGGACAATCTGGGTAAGACACTCCCGCCCTACCACATTTGAAACAAACTACCCGTTTAGACTTACACTCCCTCAGACTGTGCGTATCTACACGACAACGAACACAGAACGGCTTCTCCTGCGGATTGGCTGCCTCAACTTTAGGACGCGAAGAGGTTTTACAACTCAAGTCTGCGGCCAAGGTAGACGATGAAGGTCTGGGAGGCTCCACAAAAGCATTAGCCCGCTGCCAGCTGTCCTCAAGCACGCGACACACCCTCTTCAAATCCTTTAAGGTAGTAACCGACTGAATGGCCAAAGGTACCGTATACTCCGGGCGAACATTAATGGAAACTATGTCAAATTTCTCCTGATCCGACAATTCCGTATTCAAACGACTGAAATAATTCTGCATAATGCTAATGTATGTAGAAATGTTCTCATTAGAACCCTGAGTACGATTTCTAATTTCTTTCAATAAGCGCCTGTCATAATCGAATGGCAAAAATTCATCTATTAAGACAGCCTTCAATTGGTCCCAAGTGGACACCTCAGTGCGTATACCGCGATACCACATTAGCGCGTCCCCATCAAATAATTCTACGGCTGAAGCTAAAAGCCTGGCTTCCGTAATACGACGCGAAGCTGCCAACTCCTCAACCCGCTGTAAAAAGGCCTTAACACACGTCCGACCATTAAATTTAAGATTTAAAGAACTAACTGTTTGATATTTATTAAAGCACGAGGTAGCAGGAGCTGTCGATGAAGTTTCAGGTTGGACAGGGCTCCCCGACCCTTCCATCGCATCATCGAACCCAGCATTGGAACGAGTCGACACAAACACCGATAGCATATTATCTAACTTTGAAAGGATTCGCATGAGTCGATCCGTTAACCCCGAGTGCAAGGTGACATCAACGGACTCCTCCGGGTTAATCCGTGTTAAACGATGATACAAGTGATGCCCTAAAGCCTGTACCCGGTTAAGAGACTTTAAAGTTATTGGAGTCTTGGCGGCCGTGGTCAAGTTTTCCAATTCAGTTAATTTATTTTGAATTATAGAAAGCTCCGGCGAAATGTGCCCAACATACTCTTCGATATCATCTGATGGTAAGTCCCTCGCTAACTTCCTAATTTGCTCCCTCAATCCCTTTACATCATCTGCCGGAGTGGCATCTCGCACCTTCACTTCATACTCTAGTTCATCTTTATGCAGTAAATTAAAGTTAATGGGGCGGTCCTCCATTTTAAAAAATTTAAACTTATTGTACAATTACAATTAATTTAACACAAAAGATTTTTCTTTTTGTTGACGCTAATAACCCTATGACAATACCCCTATTCGGGACACAGTAATGCATGCAAAATCAATGTAAATAAAGATTTGAAACAATAAAATTGACCTTGTGTGCTCGGCCCGATACAACAATACACTTCTACTAAATAAAATTATCAACCTACTATTGTTCACAATAGTACCCAAAAAATAAACCTAAGAGGTAAGTTATTTATTTTTAATATATCTGGAATTTAAATACCAGCAAGAATGTATATTTAAAGTTTAGACTATTAATATTAACTCTTATCACTAACACTATTCAATTTGTATAATAAGTATTCAATTGACACATGTGCTGTTATCACTAAAGGTTATGACAGTAAGTAGAATTAATGCTACAACAAGTAGGTACACTAAGAAAAAAAAATGTTCAACCATAAATTCCTTTAGCTAACTTCTATGTGACTAAAGGTAGCTCGCTATGAAGGCCCCGCGATGGGTGACACTGTTACCAAAATTATTTTAGGGGGGGGTTATTCTAAAAAATTTTAAGGAGAGAAAAGAAATACAACCACTGTAATTACAACGTTTATTCGATTAAGAACCAAGGAAAGTATTACCCGGGCCTTAAGGGCCTTGCAAACACTGCAGTTATCTTAGACTAGCTCTTAATTTTATCTAAATTGAGACTACACTAGGGACGAGAGAGAGCGAATGTGGGTTAGCGGCTAAAATATTATGGTTGAACACTTTTAGTCGAAAATTTACAATTTAACTAGAATATTGTTGGGCGCCGTAGAGGTAAATTAAAGATTGGAAGGAGCTGACCTGATCCGCAGGGTTTAGGGTACCAACAACACCGCCACGTCGTCACCTTCTCGGTACAGGCCAAGGCAGCACCCGCCGATCACCGGTCAACGCGGTTCACCGAGCACACACGTAGGTAGAACCCGCGCCAGGCGGATTTACAGGTAAAATTGTAGACCCTGGAAAGGTTTTCAAATAGTAAGACAAGAGTACACAACGCTTTTATCAACGCTGAAACCTAAATAACTTTGCAACAAAATGGAGTCCAGACATACATAATTTCGAATTTGGAACGGCACGCGTCAGGTCAAGGTTAACATTTGACCAGCGCGGCGGAAGGTTACTCTTAAAAAAAAAAACAAATAATAACTTACTCGCTGTGGAAAAATGGCCCGCAAAAGGGTGCTTTGCACATATGTCGACACGAGCGAGGTCTATAAAACACGGCCACAAAGGCCCTTAAATTTGGGGCGGCATGGATTCCAGTCCCTCGCCTGGGCTGAAAATAAAAATCACCACACTATTAAACTGAATCTTACACACAAAACTCGTCGCAAAAATCACTAAAATACTCACTCAAAGGGGAGATTTATCCCGATTGGTTTAGAAATCGCCTGAAAAGGCTTGTTCTTTGCGGAACAACTCCAAAGAAAATGTCCGACCTTCATTTTGGCAGGATATGACAGACCAAATGACAGAGTTGCCACAGCCCGAACTGGATTCGTGCGATCCTAGGTGATTTTGAAAAGAAAACATTACCTTTCTTCTTTACTTTATTTGGGCTAATATTAAATAGAAAGGAAAAACAATATTTGAAGACAATTTTAATTTACAAACCCCTTTCGATTAAAAAAAAAAACCAAAGATGCAGGAAGACACCGAAATTATTTTTAATCTAGCAACCCGGACCATGCTTAGTTCGATAGGGCGCTGGGTGAATACGCCTGCGCTCACTAGATGGCGATAAAGGTATCAAACGAAGATGGGTCCCAAACTAAACAGTATTGAAAAAATGAAGAATTAAAATTTTGTTGTTACACTTTTAACACTGACAAATCTAATCCATATCGTTTGCAGATCTATTAGTTGACGTATCTTAAAGTTCGAATCCGGCAGACTGTTTGTATTTACATCCTGCTGATTTTCAAAACAATCCTTCTCAGTGGAGCTCGACAACCTTGAAGAATATAATTACTATATTTACTCGTAATGTATCTATGTATGAAATTTCAGGATCATAACGTTTTGGCTATGCGATGTAAGTCGGTTAATCTATAACGGAACTGTTTTATATTAGATTGATACGAGTATGCTCGCAAACCTTGTTTAAATCGCCAGTAACTGACCACTTTTAATAACAAGCCGCCCTAAACTAAAAATGAATACTATTCACCTACACCTAACTAGAATTCATTTTAGTATAAGGTGGCCAGTTATTGACACCTTATACTAAAATGAATTCTGTTTATAGGTAAATACATTTCATTTTTGGTTTAGAGCAGCCAGTTACTAAAACCGGACAGCTACTGGCGAATTACCCTATTATATATTTAAAAGTCAAATGACAAAAACTGATATAATCGAGATGAGCAAGACCGGACATGTCTCCCGAGTCACGAGTCTTTCACAAAAGAGTCTTTCTTTTGTACAGTATCGCAAGGGAGGCTTTTAGTGGTGTTCCTCTCGACTTTTACCTAATTACATGGCCCCGCTACGTCGAGTCAGTCCTCGCCCGACGCCATGTACAGCCGCCATCAGATGTATCAGAGCGGCCAAGGTGTTCACAATATCTGAATACGCACTTTAACGCCCTGACAATAGAGGCGTGTTCAGATATTTGTGAGCACCTTGGCCGCTCCGATATATCTGATGGCGACTGTACGAACAATGTACCTGTCCCTTGTATTATGTCACGTTTAAAGGGAAGCCGAGATGGAATCGGGAATACCCGAATGGCGGAGTCTTAGTAAGATTGGAAGTTGTGCTTCTAGATTATATATTGTATTGGTTAACTTAGCTATTGTTGAGATTAAGTGGACAGGTTCATAGAACTTTTTAATTAAATTTTTGCTATGTCAGTTTTTATTATGAAACAAAAAGAAATATTTGGGATTTTTTCCAAAAAATAAACTTCAGTTTATCAAGTGTGTTGCGCCTACGGGGTTTAAGGAAATAGTCATAATACTATATAGTATATAATTACTTTATACCTAGTATTTTCTTTGTAAACCCCGTAAAGATATCCCGTACCTGTATTTGAATAAAACAGTTAATAATACATCAGTTTTCCTGGACTTTAGCGATACAAAAACACTTAGTTCGATGACAATAGACATATTTGGGTGAGGATGTTAACAAAGCTGTCGTCGACTACTGTAGACAAATAACTTGACGCCAACTGTAGACAACTTCTAGTTTCCATTGTCATAACAAAGTTGATCTTTGGTTTGTCGTTGTCTTGCGTGGGAATCGTATTCAACGAATGGCGCCGAGAAGTTTTGCTGCTTGAAATTTCAATAGGAAATTAATAAAGTATTAACATTATTATATTTCGTTTAAAAGTATTTCTGATTATCATGAATTATCGTTGATCTCTGGTTTAGGTACTAATGCGCAACCGTTTCGCATAAGTCATATTGTACCTACTTAAGTACCTATATCAAGACATTCAAAAATTTCAATTTTTGAATTGAAAACTTCTTTAGCGCCGCTGAGCACTTTTTGAGGTGGGGAAAAAATGATAAACTCGATTCAGCGTAACGCGTAACGTAACGCTGACGTCGTGTGTCACGGACAATGTTATTCACCAAAGAACTTTAGTCATAACGTATCATAATCAGGTCAATTATTTAAAACTGGACTTTTATATTAAGCAATAATGCTCAATGTTCTAATCTTGTACCTACGGGCTAAAATAAGAGGATCTCACAGTTACATTCTAACTATACAGGGTGATTCATGAGACGTGAGCAGGACTAATCCTGCACACAGTAACTGATAATTGATCGATCACCGTCGTATTTAGGCGAAACAACCACAGTTTTTCCTATTTTTTAACTTTTTAGTGAGGGCTAGTTTAATTCTCTACAATCATGGTCACCCTTCAAGACCTAATCACTGAACATAAAAACTCTTTAACCGTAATGACAGCGTTATGATTACGAAGAAAATAACTGTCAAACTTGAGATAGTACGAGTTTTCAAAAGTAACCAGACCGTGATGACAGTGATGGCATTAAATTTGACACAGAGTATCGGTAGTTTAGTATTGTAATTTTAGGGTGACCATGCCATCGTAAATAAATCAATAACTTTTCTTTTTCAACATGACTACAAAATTAACGTTAATCTCACTAATAGTGATACGAAACAGTTGCTTATAATTTACGAAATGCGCAGTGTTAATCCTGCTCACGTCTCCTGAATCACCCTGTATATCACTCAAATATAATTCAATAAAGTTACATCTTGATGAAATCGCTAATAAAAGTGAACTCTAGTACTTACTGGTGAATAAAACTCAAAATATCATGACCATTATATTTAGATGCGAGGTCTACAAGGTAATTTACAATTTCTATTCGAATTTTAAACAATTAACGCTACAAATTTAAGCTCACTGGCGAGCTATTTCGGAACTAAAGTTTTTCAATAGAAAGGAGGCCATGGGTCAATTATACATAGTGCTGCAGATATTTTGGACTAGTAATTGAGTTTTCACTTCTGTCGGCACTCCCGGAGTGCAACCCGTTGTTTTTCTATTTTTATTAAATTTATTGTAATTTTGTATGGAAAAGTTGTATTTGTATTTATTCAAAAAATCAACTGATGTTCCGAGTCTGTGGAGGAACGTCAGTGGACTAAATACGCGTGGCAATGAAGGGTGAATTCTAATTATTTAAATAATTTTAACCATTACTTTCCGCTGTGTAATTTGAGAAAATTGTAGTTCGTGTCACAAGGAAGTAAAATGACATAATTACGGCGAGGACATACATTGAATCCTGAACGCAGCGAAGGATTCTATAATATAAGTCGGATCGTAAGGAATTGTAAAATATAATCGCGAGTGTAATGGTGTGTAAAACTGTTGAATTGCTTTATGGAAGACTAGTTTACACGCTTAGTAACTGCACTTTGTTTTGACTCGATCACTAAAAATAAAATAATATCAAGATTATAATATTATATTTTATTAATGTATAAACTATCTGTACAAAGTTACATGTTTGTTCATAATGTACCTGTACTAGTATTATAATATACTTATACACTATAATCTTCTCGAACCATCTCGAAACGAAAACTCTTAACTAACAAATGGGTAGAATTAGACACATACTATGTCTATTTTTTACACAGGACTGTTAAAAAGCGTGTGTAAGTACGTACCTAAATATCTAATGCAACATCGATGTCACGATAGTGTCATAACTTGGTTGTTACCAAAAATGGTATAATAGACGAAGGCGCGAAAACTAATTAAAATACTAGGAAAATTCAATGTAAACTTAGCATTCCTGCGATAACTCATTTCTCTTAAACAGATTTGATTTCGCTTGAGAGGGTCTGTCGACGTCCCTGCCTAACTAATATAACTTTGCTTTACTTTATTTACTGTGAGCCCGGGGGAACAGAACTTCTAAGGTATCTTAGCAAAGTTATCACTGCCACTGGTGAAGTGTGTAACTGATACCTCCGCCCTGTGCAATATGATAGTGTGTAGGATTGTATTGTTCACAGTTAAAGTTGGCACCACTAGAAGAATAATTAAAATCGCTTTGACACTTTATTGCCGTAATAAGTATGCCAAAGGCGACTTTGGTTTCCTAATTAGAACATAAAGTACAGTGATAAGAGACTTGCTATTTTGCCAGATTTTGTAGTAATGTATACCTATTGAGCGGAGCCCGAAATAGGGACAAACATTTTTTAGGCTACTCCTAATACATCCAGTTACCCTGTAATTTAAATTTAATAATAAAACATGAGCACGAAAAGTGAAATTATGCAAATTATATTCGCTAGTTTAGAACGAGTATAACAGCGAGCACTACAAATGTGACAGTTAATCAGAAAAATGCTAGGTAATTTGCGACACGCAATTTAATTGGCGAATCAAAGAGGCAATTAGTATGACAAGGGTACAATCAGCTTGGTAATTATGCTGAGCTGGTACAAATGTCACATCGCATGAATAAGATACCATGGAACAAAGCCTTTTGTTTAGAAACAAGAGAATTGATATTTTTTATGATTGCTCGTTAAATAAACCCTAAGGAAGTGTATATACGTAGATTGATTGTTTAGGTTTAAAGCAATTTGGTAAAAGTGATTGAGTGGTTTTATATATATATATATTTTCATTACACAATAATAGGTACTTAATTTTAAAATTTTAAATCAATACAGTAAATACAATACAATAAAGCTAAAAGTTTCAGACAAACTAACATTTTAATATGTTTGACGTTTGTGGTTGTTTTTAGTATGTAGTCTGATAAACACAGATTACTTAGTAAAAGTGCTGGAAAATGAGCTTTTATTTAAAAGATACATGCACAATATGCACATCTAGAGTTGTTGTTTACACACTTTATTGGGTACGCCGTACGCGCATATGAATAACTTCGTAAATTTCCTTAAAAGGTTGTATAATTAACTTTATTCCTACCACATAATTTATACTGCAAATAAATAAATAGAAAAAAGACTTAAAAAAGCAGCGTTCCTCTGATTAACAATTCTCTTTTTACTTTTACGATGCCAGTGCTCGTTTCCAGTAGACATTCACTAAAGTAAATTCGAGTTCGTTACTTATATTAAAATGAAGTAAGTACCTATAACTCTTGGACGGCCCATCAAATGTTGACCTTTAGCTAACATTCCGCAATTTGAAAGTGTGTCGAAGATTTTACCGGCCGCTCCAATTACTTTTTATTCGCCGTAGAACATTACTTCTAGTCAATTAGAATCCGCTGATCTTCCCGTGTGTGTACTACTATAGAACTAACTACTAATTCAAATTTGAATCTAGAAAGCCTCAATACCACCATAGGAGATGATACCTACCGCGGTATTACCAATATTTCTAATGAAAGAGTGTATTAATAGCTCCGGCCCGGACCCGGCCCGGTCAAACGTGAGTTCTTTAGAGTATACACCTACTCAGACGTTTAAGTTTAGACAGGCGTAGCTCACTCCGCGATTTCGTCGCTTTGCTACAGGTAGCTAAAAGTACATCCGTTCGACCCCAATTTTGGGGAAAGCCATAAGCCGCGCGTGGCGCTGTCGCCACCTAGCGGCCATATCTGTGCTGATCGTAACAGACGCGTTTCGTTAGAGAGTGAGTCTTCTGTACCTAGTACTATTATTTATTCTGTGGTTTAGAGCAAAACGCTGTTGCTAAATTATAATTTCCTCATTTTCTCAGCTAAAGCATTAAATTTTAACACCGGTAAATATTCGTGCTTTCGTATCTCGAAGTAATTAACTAAGGCTCAAGTAGGTACAGCTAAACTAGGTGGTTTTAGTTGAACGTTGCGAAGTTCCTTTTAATAATGCAATAAAAATTGCAGTAGAATTTCCACGCGCCGGTAACTAACCAGGAAGCATTTCCCACAGGTTGCATCGCACAGGCGAATCGGACGCCTACAAGAACCAGTATAACTAATTACTTTTAATTTATTACTGATTTGGAGGTCTTAATCTACACTGGTTCATTCTAACGCTCGACGCTCCTGTTTTTTTTAAGCAATGGGAATAGATAGCAAGTTCTTAAATTATACGCCATAACAAGATCTCGACTCTCATTACCTGGAGTAGCTTCAGGAAAGCATTGCATATCGAATAAATAAGAAGAATAAAATGCGAAAACTGCAGGTGGACCAAGGAAGATATAAATCAATAAATTTATACTGAAGAGCAATGAATTCGGGTTCCTTTTAATGTAAATTTCTTTGCAAACTTACCCCTTATCATTGCTACTGACTGTACGTAGGTATAGCAATTACTCAAATAAAAATATAGTATAACAAAGAATACAATGTCGCAATTTATTTAAGCAATAAACGTAACTTTCGTACTGTTATATATAAGTTTATAAGTAATTCTATCTAATTAGACTTACCTTCATAAGTAAACGAATTTTACGATGTATCAAATATTATTCTTTTTTTCTATTATTACTGTTACTATAGAGTCATAGCTGTTGAGGCAGAAAAGCTCTTAACGCATTTACTGCCAGCGCGAGCTATGCGCTACGTTCGTAGCCGAAGACACGGGAGAAACCATATGTAGCGAACAATGCCTACGAAAATAGAACCCGCCTAGCGGGTCGGTGGCACTGAGTAGGCCCAACCCAAAGAAGCATCACTGTGGACATTCTTGAGGGACGCAGTTTCCCGCATCGAAAATCCTTCGCCTGATGATGATGAAAAAGAAAAATAAGAAATCCGAGTAAGAATATTATTTTCAAAAAGCCCGCGTTTGATCCGCTGGCCTCCAGTAATAAATTGGTAATTTCGTCGCACCCCAACTCGGCATAGGGCGTTGCGAGTTTGACGGTACGCCTCAGCGCATTGACAAGGGTCAAACAACGATCTCGTTATTACCAATTCTATACATACTTGTCGATTTCCAGTTATATCATATTTTTGTACCATGAACTGAGGCTATCAATGAGGCGATATTGAAAATGATAATGGTCCCTATACGACGCTATGTCAATAGACGATAAGATTGCAACCATCATTGTTATGGTTATGGTAATTGGCGCGCATTTCACGCACGACTTTCGCTTAGTTTCGTTAATTAACTAAGTGCATGGACATAAGATCTAAACCGTAACATACTGTCCTAAGACTATGGGACATCAAGGGAAAGTACCTTAAATATCGTAGATAGGATATTTTGCTGAAAGAAGAATTTTAATTCAAAAAACAATTTAAACTGCATTCATAGATTTTTAAATAATTACATGAGACCATGAGACCATTAATTTTAACATTTGATGTGAAATTTAGCGAAATCATCAAAAGAGTGCGACTTTATGGGAGTCATTTTGAGCATTTGATAAATTAAATTGATTAATTTTGAATTGAAATGTTAAAATTCATGGTCTTCCTTTTATTTCTGACACTATGTTTTTAGCAAAAAATAATCCTTATAATGAATCCTTTCGATCGGGATGATAACACTACAGGGTGATTTTTTTTCTCGTGTAGCGGGTTCGATTCCCGGTTCAACCATGTAATTATTTAAAAATCTATGAATGCAGCTTAAATGTTTTTTAAATTAAAATAATGTCTTCTTTCAGCAAAATATCCTATCTACGATATTTAAGGTACTTTCCCTTGATGTCCCATAGTCTTGGGACGTCCTGTATAGTATGTGATTGGCAAACTTGCATAAATGTTGCAACCTTACTTCCACGTTGATAGAAGATAAAAAGCGCAATTGTTTAGCACCAAGTACCTTGTATCTTCATAATCATAAATAAATCATTCATAAATCATTTATTTTTCGTGATAAACTTAGTGTACATACAAAAGTAACATGCAAGGCTTTTAATACAAACATAATTACAAATTGTTTACCACGAAATGGGCTCGCCTCAGCATAATGCTGACCCGAGAGTCGGCGCTGATCTTCCGGCGAGTCCATTTTGGTGGGCCACGATCGCAGCTGTACGGCACGGCCTCGTAGAACTGAACGCAACCATGCGGCGGCTGCCAGCGCCATCTGGCCTACGGGTGTGACAAATGACAGATAACCTAAAAGGCAATGCCGCACAGACAGGGTGCTAACAATAACAATTGAGAATAATAGAACATTTCAAACATAAAACACATGGAATAACTGTGAAAACATTACAAATATTCGGATACAAACAAACAACATAAATAAATAAGACTACATACGTGATTAACGTTAAAAAAGGTTACCAAACACACTGTTTATTCTGTTTACCAAAGTGAGAAGTGAAGGAGAGATCAAGAAAATATCTCTTACATAAAAGGCAGATAAAACACACGCGCAAACAGACAGCGATAAAGAAGGGATATGACAGCAAAACTATACATACAGACGCATTGGGTTACTTACAGTGAGGAAAGGACATAAAAAACAGGTATTTATTATTATACAATTGCATTGCTATTTAGGATATACATATTAAAATTCAATCTAAAAATATTCTATTTATAATTATAATTACCTTAATATAATTATTGACGAGTAGTTATATTCGCCAGTAATTACATTAAAAGCAACTGGTGTCATGCCTTAAAGTTTCCTGTTGCCGCTGGTGTTGTAGTGTGAATATTTTGAGTTTGGCTTTAAAACTTATAATACTTTCTAGGTTCCTGAGAGGGGGTGGAATGTTATTCCAGCAACGGGTGGCCATGTACTTGAAACTCCCACGGAAGGCAGCTGTAGCATGTCGAGGAGTTACCAACTGCACGCTGCAATTACGTGCGCCAAGTGATCTACGAGTGGACATCCAAGACAACTTCTCAAAAAGATATGACGGAGATTTGTATTTTACAATGCCGAATAGAAGACCTGCTAGATGAAGCTTTCGACGGTGCAGCATTTTAAGAACACTGTGTTTATTTAAGAAAGGAGTCACATGGCCTCTAGGTGGGATATTGAAGCAGAACCGGGCGCAAGCATTTTGCACCCTCTGTATAAGTCGCTTTGTTTTTGATAGGAGACGTGGTCCATACACTAAATCCATATAATTTAATTTGGATAGAACAAGAGCTTCAACTAACTGAGTGCGCAAGGTTTCGTTGATAAATGGTCGTATATTATATAGTAGTTTGAGCCTGTAAAAACAGTTTCTAACAGATTCAGTAACATGTTTCTCAAACCTAAGTTCGCTGTCCATAATCAAGCCTAAATTTCGAGCCTCATATACGCGTTCAATGGGTTCACCTGATAGGATAGGATCATCTATTTTCTATTTCGCTATCTGACATTTATCACGTACAAAAACATTATCACACGATTAAGAGCCAACAGGAGTGGTCATTTCTCCATACAAACGTACTCCTCGTTTTCCTCCGTGGTTTTTGAATCTAGAGCAATGATTTTTTCAACACAGATTAATATTGTCAATATCTGTGTCGGACCCGTTTTGCTTTTTTTGATATTTTTGTTTTTTAAGGCGCTAGAGCCCTTCAATAATGGCCAAAATGGCCTAATTGACTATGCCGCAATGAGAGGCGTGGCATTCAAAACTGATATCAATTAGCCAAAAAAGCAAAACGGTCCGACACAGATAATTTCATAATCATTTAGATTTTCAAATTGGGTTCATCATCATCATATCAGCCCTTTATCGCCCACTGCTGAGCATAGGCCTCTCTTCTAGTACGCCACTTGTCCCGGTCCTGAGCTAATCTCATCCAGCAGTGACCCGCAATTCTCCGGATGTCGTCCACCCAACGAGCCAACGGACGCCAGGCGCTTCTTTCATTTGAAAGCGGCCACCCTTCTGTTAACATTTTAGTCCACCTGCCATCACTCTGCCTAGCAACATGTCCTGCCCAATTCCATTTTAGTTTGGTAATGACGAAACCCACGTCATCAAATTGGGTTACGATTGGTTATGTTTTGGAGGAGGAAACAGAGGAGTACGAAACCTCGATTTTTGAGATTTTTACGCAGGATTTTTCGCCTTGTCCTTATCGCACTACTTTTAGGTGCCGCTTTCGTTAGCGAGACAGGTATATTTACCTAAAATATTTAAAACTCAGCTCCTGTTTCGTCTTAATGTAAAAACATTATTAATTATTACCGTACCGTATTCACCTACAAAGGTACTCGTATACGCCTCATAAATCCCATTCTCTGAATTCGTATACCCTTGCAATAAAATGTACGTACTATGTACATATTTTGAAATTCAAAATCAATCTACGGTTTGTTGTTGACGGAGAGACGCTCAAGCTACAAATGCAAACACTAAGCTGCCGCAACCTGCTTTCAAGCAATAGCCGTTTACCGCGAAGATTGGAATTTAACAGCAATATTCAGTATAATTTGAGGGAGCACTGGGTTGGCTGTAGCCGTAAAGAGCACGTTTTCCAAACCGGGAATTTTGGGTCGCTTAGAATATAAGACGACAATTGTTTGAATTAATACCGTTTCTTAGTGTAACTCATATTCCCCGCGGACTACAAGGACCCCAACTACCGGACTAAAAGAGTAAGATGTGCAAATTGGTTCACCGATTTTTTATTGTTTTTTTGTGTGTTGACTCCGTTATGTGTGAGTTGATTAGTTTTTTTTTTTCAAAAGAGTATAGTTTTTGTTGGTCATATTGTTGCCAATATAATCCATGAGGCATTGAAAGAACTCCTTAACAAGCAGCAATGTTTGTAATTAGGTAAGTATATCAACAAATCCAGCATGTGCATTAAAAATGTCATTTGGTGAAGTGAAACGGCTGATGAAGACCAGAACGGAACTCTTCATCTTCAATGATGTGTATACGTTAGGCAATTTGTTCCCGATCCAGACCTTGATAACTACTTGAAACTTACCTGAAGTACGAAACATCTTACTGACATGACTGACAGACGGGAGCGAGTCCTGCAGAATGCTGCGTCACTCAAAACAAAAACTTGGAGGGATTTTATTTTATCCTTTTTGAAGTCGGTTTATCTTTTGTAAGGGTTAATTTGTAGTGGAATCTATATGTTTGTGATTATGAGATGAGTAAGAATAACGTAAAATTTCTGATAATTTAAGAATACACGAACTTACAACAATACAAACACCGCCCTGTATTATACTCATTCAATTCACACCCCCCTCTTCCCCAGCAATGTTGAGGCGAAGAATCCGTCAGTCGTCGCCGTGATTTCCATACTAAACGACCTTATCACTTAACAGACATATTTATTAGCCTCAGTAAAATTTATGTACGTTTTGCGACAAAGAAAAAGTCTTCACGTAGGCGGCTTTGCAATTTTTACCCGCTAAAGCAGAGTGCTTCTGCAGAAACGCTTTTTAATAAGACGTTTTTAAGATTGCGCTCCGCGAGCTCCCATAGTGTGTTGTAGCTTATAACGCGTCTGCGATGTGGTTTCATGCATTTTTGTTAATTTTATTCTGTTGAAAATTTTCAGTGCAATCTGATTAGTTTAGAGATTTTATTTCGCCCAATATTAATTTATAACATAAGTACTTATAATTTATTACACATGCATTTTAACATTACAAATATCCTTTTTTTGATGTATTTATTACAATTCCTAATAAGATTTATAATAGCGGCTGAGGCATTATGTTTTTTGTAGGTGGTAATAGACAACCAGGGTAAAGTTATCGAGGTATTAAGCCAACGTTAGGTAGTAAATTAGTTAATTTTCTCATAAATTCGAAAAACAGGAAATTATTATAATAACTTCATTATTTGTACGACACTGTTATTAATCATTTTTTCCACGAGACTATAATAAATCATGACATGACATTACTTCAAAGTGGTAGAGTATGGTCCGTACTCGGTCCGTGTTAGAATAATCTCGATTAGTAGGTACCTAGATGTATGTTCAAGTACAACAAAAGCAGGACAAAAGCTTGTATAAAAAAATGTTTAGGTATACCGTGTGTGGCCTGTAACACGAGCAAATAATTAAGACATAGATTGTACTCCTCAAACGGTGACACTTTTCTTCAAAAACTTTAAAAAATTATGAAGTACCTAAGTATTTAGACTCCTTATTTTTCATACAAAATAAATATTATCTTCAATGGACGCCATCACTACGCCATATCATTGTGATTGACGTTGCTTGTCATGCCTTAAACATAATAAAATTCGCAATACATTGCATCTTAGAAGAAACTTTAAAGTGTATTAAAAATCAAACCACAAGTTATTTTTAAGAGTCGCTGAACAAATGATGGTCAGTATGAGGAGTACAGCCTACAGTTTAATTTTTGCTCATATTACAGGCCACACCCGTTATAAATAGTTATTTACCAAAAAGTAGGGAAAACAATTGTTATATGATAAGAATTATGATTTATTCGTAAAAAATACAATCAAACATATTAACAGTAACTACCGTGCTATTTTATTCGGAAAGCTGAATGTTTAATAAATGGTACTATTTGCAATATTATTAGAACTCATATTTGACGCTATCCTAAACAGGATTAAAGTATCATAAAGTTCCCGAATGTGCCATTGATATCGTGACAGATTCCGACCAAAATTAATTCAGTTTCGCTCACGACTTAACATAATCATAAACTTGTTAGTTAGTTACTTATGTGTAACTACATACATTAGCGATTATGCTTGGCACTGGTAAAAGAAGCGAACAAAATTCACAGCGACCCGAACCTGCCGATCCACCAGGAATTCCTTAACCCACCACAGCATCGTCTGAAGTCTCGACACCCGCCCTATCAAACCGCTCAAAACCTGACGCAAGGTGGCTTCAATATAAAAGACGCTTGGAAAGATGAGTGGCAATCTAACCTGCCAAACCCCAGCCTAAATGCCTACGATCCTACCAAAAAGCCGTATGGCTTTTCAGCATCTAGGAAGGAATGGTGCCAACTAAACAGACTCCGTACCGAACATGGACGCTGTGCGGACTACCTGTTTAAGTGTGGTTGGCGAGACTCACCAGCATGTGACTGCGGGGCCCCAGTACAGACTATACAACACATTATACATAGTTGCCCGAAACGGAAATATGTCGGAGAGGCCCTAGACCTTCACTCGCCTAATGCACACGCTGCCCAATGGGTGAAGAATTTAGATATTGTATTGTAAATATTGTAATTGATAATTAGCGACTCTGTAAATGCCATACGAATAAATAAATAAATAAGCGATTATGCTTATGTATGTTTAAATTGAGACAAATACACTAATTGGTACATGAATTAATTACTGAAATTACATATTATGGTAATTTACTTGGTATATAATGGTAGCTCACTCGGTGTATAATTATATTTCCTCGGTCGTTTAAATTTTAATTTATTATCTACACAAAGCGGCCTGATAACGGTATGATCCTAAATGTCCTCCAAATTTTCTAGTTTTCAAGATAACTTCGAACCTCTAATACAACCATCAAAACAGTGCTTATGTGCCTATATATAGAACACCTACCTTACCGACCGATAGGGGGACCGTTACCGGTATAACTAAAAACCAAATTATCTCATAGCTTTCACATTATTTCTTTGATATTATATAGCAGTATTTAGGTAAGGATAATGATTGATCAGATTAGCCAAATTAAGTTCAAAAATATACATAAACAACCAAGATATCGAAACTGAATACCGGTTAATTTGTATGAAACATATACCGGTATTCAGTCCATAGGATAGGACACGCCCGCAATGGCACAAGTTTAATACGATGACAAACTTTTCTAAATCACACATGGGTAATTCCACAAAAACACGTAGGCTGTAAATTATTCAAGGTGCCTAAAACTTTGTCAAGTAAGTTTGGCAGCGGAAAAACGCTAACTTGAGAGACGTATGGAGTAACAATAGGAACCGTTTTGCATTATCCGACACGCTACAGGGTGACATTTGCGACGTAAACATACGTCTAGATGTAGTGCATAGGTGATTGTTTTCCATCGTATTTTCACGGAATTGTACGAACGTGTCTTGCTAACTCAGTCTGTCTCGGTGCAGTACTGAGGTTGACTGAAGTAGCGTGGCACGACCGTTTCCGAGGATAACGATGGAAAACATTTATACACTAGTTACATCTGTAGACGCGATGATGATTCAATAAGAAAACATAATATTGTGGTTTATTATGTATCTCAGTAGATTCGTCCGCGAAGTAGACTACCCCTACCTAGTATAGTTACCTAGTTTACTTCTCGAGCGAGATAGCGAGTGCTAAGCCTACCGATAGCAATAATTATTAATTTATTATTCAAACGATGACCAAAAAAGTTAACTTCATCTTAGTCCCAGTGTGTCGTCATGTCATATCACTCTCAATATTGTGTACCTGAGAGAATATGAAGATGTCTTCAGACTTTATATATACCCGCGTCAGAAAGTGTATGTGCGGAATAATTGCTTAGCTTACGAACATCATTCCGTGTTACAGTGTCAGCTACGTTTTGACTAAATTATAATAATTTAATTCTCTGTAAGGAAATTTCTCTAGTGATCAGTGAATATGAAAGCGACGGAACTCCTTAGTAGTTACGTTATAACAGTGTATCATAGCATAATGTTTGTTTTGGACCATTTTTATTTTTAGCGTGATTTTAAAGTTATTTCTAGTTAGGTACAGTCAACAACAGAGCTATGAATAGTTGAATACAGGCAAAGTGTCAAAAATATGTATACAGTACTTTATTGCCTGTACATTAAGGCCGTGTATACATATTTTTGGCACTTTGCCTCTATTCATAGCTCTGTTGTTGACTGTACGAGGATATAAGTAAGCGCTGAGTGTCATAGATACCTTTGTATTAAAAACTTATGTCGACTGTAAAATTAAACTCCCATAGTATCTTTTTCTGCATGTGGAGCTTTACTTGTGCTTGTTTGCTTTGTCCATAAAAATACATATATATTTAGGTACAAAAAGGCACTGTATTATACGAGTATACGTATTTTGATATGGCTCTATAACTTTCATATCACCCCATTATGTCCCAGCCAATTCGATTAGGTGCGTCTGAGCCTTGGAACTTCATTATGGCAGTAGTTGACATACTTTCTTCAGTCGCTCCCAAAGGTTTTGTTAGTTAGCTACGATCGCAAAATAAAAACCAAGAACACTGAAAGCGGGTCAGTCTCTAAGTAAATTTCTACACTTTTTTTAATCAGGTAGATACAATATTAGTAGGTAAGATGACGCTATTAAGCACGGATTTTTATTATTTAGGTACTTTAGTAGTTCGCTTTTTACCCTTTTTCTAATGCGTAATCCGGGTTCTTACATCAAATATATGTATATTTCATCGATTTTGCAATATAATTCGCCATACTTGAGTGACCGTGTGCGGGTTTCATTACCTACTAGCAAAATCAGCAGGTGGTGGAAAGTCAAGTTAGACACAGCGTATACCGGTTGTTGATATCCTTAATAAGCTTTGTCAGCGGATGTATGATAGATGGTACTCCTAAATTCCATACTTACCTTATCTTACAAAGCAGATATTTGCAATTACGAAACTAATGGGATATTCGCGTATGATCTATCGATATTGTAAAAGCCCACTCGTGCCTTGTTATTCACTTGATTATGTCCGAAATTGTAAATACCACTCTATTCTGATCACTGATTCCACCGTGTTTGCTTGGAAGTGGGGGTCAGTGCTAGATTGGCAAAATTAGCGATAACACGATGAACCAGCAAATGTCAGTATTGATTCGGGAATGCAATTGCCGGGCAAAATAGTCTGTGTAGTAGTTAGTGTTATAAATAAAATAAATAAATAAATATTATAGGACATTCTTACACAGATTGACTAAGTCCCACAGTAAGCTCAAGAAGGCTTGTGTTGTGAGTACTCAGACAACGATATATATAATATACAAATACTTAAATACATAGAAAACACCCATAAAGGATGACTCACGCTAGACCGGGCCGTGGCCGGGCCGGGGCGGGCCGGAGCGAGCCGACACAGGAGCTGTCAGGAGCGCCACCGTGACCGCACCGTTCCGGGGCCAGGGCGTCAGGGCCACCCGTTTATTACATTAACACTAGTGCTGTCCGAGCAATGTGCGAGCCTCTAGTATTTGTACAAACTCGAGTCCTTTGAGTCTGAATTGACTCACTGACTCACGCTAGAAGAACAGCTCCTTTTTACAAGACTGCGCTTTTAAAACTTCTTCCAAGTCGAGTCCTTTGTAGTCTTTTTTAAGAGCAACTCAAAAGGACTGGAGCCTTCAAATAAAGACGCCGTGAACAATTTTGTAAGTATTTCTTATATAACAGTAAATAAATTAATCGTAATTGTATGATTTCTGTACGCATCTTATCTACAAATTATACATAGAGACAATGTATTTCGATTTTTTTGTAAAAAAAAACGAGAGTTCTCTGAAAAGTACTCAAGTCTCTACAAGAGACTTGGGTCTCTATCTAGTTGAAAATAACTCGAAATTAAACTTAATTATAAGAGTCTGAAAACTCAACTCAGTCTTCAAGCAGAGGACTGTAAGGGCTCGAGTACTGCCCAGCACTATCCGAGCTGACCGGGACGTCCGAGCTGACTGTTCGTGACAAATGTCATAATAAATGTCAATCAGATTGAAAAAAATGGTTCGATCGAAAGCAAGCGGATATGGAAGGAAATAATAAAATCAAAATATTGGCCCTGGCTGCCTTAATGACTGATGAAGAGGCTACTGCACATTCTAGGTAATGGGGCGTACATGCACTTTGGTCGACACGTTCGGAAAAATGAGAATACACAGCATGATGTAAAGAGCTTTATTTACATATGATATGACCCAAGACTCTTTCGAAGCCGTTCACTGCAGAATTAAACAACGTTTAACAAAAACAAAAACTCTGGATCTCTGCTTAAGGTAAGATATGGAAATACAATGCATGTACCTACTAATAAATATGTATAATCAAGTGCCGAAACATATTAAGCTATTAAGAGGAAAGGGAATGACCGATTCCCCATACAAACATAGTTCCCGTTTTCCTGACTGGATATTGATATTATGGAATATTTAAGTAGCCTTCAGCAAACTGTAGTGATACCCAATGCATTTTGTTACATTCCACAATTGTAGATTTTTCAGCTTATCGGGTTTTGACATTATTTTCTCCCATCAATCCGACGTTCTTCAGTGTTCATGTGTTCTGTTCAGATTTGTTCAGTTCCAGGAACGCATACCTAAGAAACGAGTTTAAAACAGAAGAAATTTACAATGGCTGCGAGAATGTAACAAAAATTTAAAGTATCGATATAAGATAATTATCTTCAAGCTGTTTTCGGCCACAGCGAATACAATACAGCACTAAAAATGTCGGTGGTGCGCTCTCAATAAAATAAGTAAGTAAATAAAAACTACTAAGCTCGTTACACTAACATAGAATTGTAATAAACTATTTACTCACTCACTTACTTTCCTCTGGTGAAAAACAAGCCAAAATAGCAAATACGGAACCCTTACAGTTTCGTCATGTCTGTCTGTCTATCTGTCCCAGCTATTTTCACAGCTATTTTACTCAAAAAGTATAAGATAACGAATTTGGAAAGTAGGTGTATTTTGTAAGCCACTAATTAGTTTAGAAGTTCAAATGTATACAAGTTTAATATTTTTTCAGGCAGTTCATATTACGAGTGACGTGACTATAATCATCATATCAGCCTTTTATAATTACCCACTGCTGAGCATAGTCGAGACAGATCATCCGCTCCAGATGCAACCATGATACTGACCACGATCCTCAGACATGAGGGACCGACCAAAGAGAGAGCTGAGCATAGGCCTCTCTTCGAATACGCCACTTATCCCGGTCCCAAGCTAATCTCATCCAGAAGTGACCCGCAGTCTTCCACCCAACGAGCTAACGGACGCCAGGCACTCCTTTCGTCTGTATGTGGCCACCATTCCGTTAACATTTTGGCCCACCTGCCATCACTCTGCCTGGCAACTTGTCCCGCCCAGCTCCATTTAAGTTTGGTAATGACGTATCCGACTTCTTGCAACTTGGTGCGACGTCGAATCTCTACATTCCTCACTCGATCTTGTAGTTTGATGCCGACCATCGCGCGCTCCATGGCTCTTTGTGCCACTTAGATTTTATGCATGACGTGACTATATAGGAAAATATAAATAAAAATAAATATACGAAGAGTTTTATTGAATTATTTCAGTAGTTAGTGCCTTTGGGTAGCTTTGGGTAATTTAGGCAGGAAAGAGGGAATATTACGCAAAATTCTGCGTAGGGGGCGTAACTACCACTAACCCCAGGACCTACTGCGAATCACGAAAATCAGGATTTCGATTTTTGCCTCTCTAACACTAAATATCTGCCTCTCTGTATTTTTATAGCTTGTCAAAGGACTGTCTTATTTCAAACATAGATAGAGAGAATCATACTATCTTTGTCTTACACTAGTACTAGCACCCGAAAGAAAAGGATGAGTATAATTTTTTTGTTCTTATTTATTTATTTATTTAAACTTTATTGCACAATAAATGAAGAGTACAAATGGCGGACTTAATGCCAGAAGGCATTCTCTACCAGTCAACCATGGGCTAAACCGAAAGAAGAAAGAAGATATTTACTGACTAACTTCGTACGAAATAAAAAGTATCTAAGTAATAAGTTGGAATGTGAGAAAAACTAGTAATATCTTAATATTTATTACTCAGTGATTTGACAAACCATCGCAAAACGATCAAAAATCATTTATATCTCAAAATAGGGCTAGGTTTATTAAACTCATATTATGTATCTTTATAAAATTTCCAGATTGTAGTCAAAAAACTGCAGTTCAAAATTGTTAAAAAAATTGTATCATGTTGTTCCAAACAATATTTATTTTTGCGATAAATAGTCCGAACTCTGTTCATTATAAACCTACATGCTCATTATTAAATCATTTTTACGTGCAGTAACATCAGTTAGGTGTCGCATTGAATATAATCCGACTAATATACATTTCAGCAACACCTCCATATTTCACAAAATAAATCAAGACATTATCCAACCTATATAATCTTGACGTATATTATATCAAAGACGCCTGCAAAGAAAATTAAATCACTATGTTTTAAGAGTCTGCACTCTCGAATAAGCCTTGAACCGAATTATGAACGTACATTGTGCCAACACACCAAATACATGTCAATACTACCAACACAAAAAAAACAACGCTAGGGCTCGACACTTCCAGTACCTACTGTTTATCGATATCGATAAATCACGTGGATTAATAAAAGAAAGCATTATATAAATAATTTTATTTTACATGATAAAAGTAACATAGTTTATTATACAAGTAAGCAAATTACAATATGCACTTATGAATTCTCGCGCATTCTTTTTTAATCAGTTTCCGGTCTAAAATGCAAATATCGCATACAAACATCAGTTTACCGACCTGTTCGGATCAAGTGGAAATCTGGCCAAAAATATGTCAGTAGTTAGTCTTCTTACACGCCCACCACAAACTTCACATTTTCATAAAGATTTGGCCCCAATTTAATAACAACTAAAGTATTTTGTCTAAATCAAAATAAAAAATAAACACGTATTTCCACGTTCACAACATTTTAAAATGACGTTATTGACGTTTTACTACCGATAATACAAACCTAAAAAAACTAAGTATAATCTGTATAATACATCTAAGTTGAAAGCAAGTATGGTATGTGTTACCAAAATGCAACAGCAGTCATTTTAATTCGATAAGATTATTTCTATGCCTCAATGTTGGTAACAAGTACGTTCATAATTTATCATAGTATGGGAAGTCGATGGGCTGACGCCAAGTACCTAATATAAACCGACCAAGTAACGAATTAGCTATACCATCATATTTAACAAACAAATTTATGACGTTTTGCAATCCTCTTAATTTGGCAAATATATCCCGACGCAGCCGAGCATGTATATTGTGAAAGGTGGTATTCCATCTGTCCAATCTTGGTCCAATGTGTATTTGCGTCTCACATTTTGCTTAATGAGAGAGTGAGACGCAATGCATATTGGACAAAGATCTTAAACTAGTAGAATACCACCCGAAGAGAAAAATTGGGTCTCCGGGCCGTCAGGAGGCTCCGGGCCGTGACAGGGCCGGGCCCGCACCGTGCCATGCCCGAGCCCCGGTGATCACGTGATGCTCTCCATAGAAAACGAAGCTCCGGAAGCTCCGGCCCGGCCACGGCCCGGTCTAGCGTGAGTCATCCTTAACTCAGGAACAAATATCTGTATCATCATACAAATAAATGCCCTTACTGGGATTCGAACCCAGGACCATCGGCTTCGCAGGCAGGGTCACTACCCACTAGGCCAGACCGGTCGTCATGTAATATAATGAAGAAAAATAGTCTACATAAGTTAGTGTTTTTTTTTAAAGCCTATGAGGTGTCCCACTGCTGGGCAAAGGCCTCCCCCCTAGACCTCCAATCCTCCCGATTAAGTGCAGCATCTGTCCAGTTGCTGAGAAATATGTCCAGGTCGTCCTAATGTAATAATATAAGTAAGTTAGTGTTATGTAGACTATTTTAAATATTTCCAATTATTTGTCATCCATACAAGGAAACTTTCTATCTAAGCCTCAAATATACTCAAACCTCTAGAGATGCATTTTAATCCGAGAAGTCCTCAAACGAAATCTGCGCTTCAGAAGCCTTTCAAAGAAACTCAGCTGGCGCTCGTGCGGCATGGGCTTTGGAAAAGCGTTTAAGCTAAAAGTCTACCTATTTGAAGCAAACATCCATTCCTCACGCAAGTTTACCTATACAGCCATAACATTTACTTGATTAAGCCTTAAATGGATTATGTTTATCATATAAGTATGACGTCATAATCGCGTAGAATACTAGCTTTATTATTTATAATTATGTTTTTTTTTTTGTAAATAGATATATGTATTTATCTATTGCTCGAACGTGCTCTAAAAAATACAAAAGCCGGTCAAGTGCGAGTCGGACTCGCGTTCCAAGGGTTCCGTACATTACCTATTCAATTTTTAACAATGTATTTTTTATATGTGAAACGCAAGTGAATTGCCCGTAGGGGTCGGATCAAAAACTAAGTAATTAGTCGGACTCACGCTTGACTACATATTTCTAATAGGTTTTCCTGTCATCTATAGGTAAAGATCTATTATATGTATTTTTTTCAAAATTTTAGACCGAGTAGTTTCAGAGATAAAGGGGGGGGAGGGGAATGGTAATTTTTTGCCTATTTTCTTGAATTACTTTTAAACTGTTTATTTTAAAATTATATAAAAAGAATTATTTGTGATTTTCACATTAAGCTCTTTCATTAGATATGTAACACGATATAATTTGAAAAACTTTATTTTTTAACTATCTCATTTACCCCCCAAAAGTGGCCCCCATGTTTAAAATTCATTTGTTTACGTTACATGTCTGTCTTTGGGTCACAGACGTACATATGTGTACCAAATTTCAACTTAATTGGTCCAGTAGTTTCGGAGAAAACAGGCTGTGACAGACGGACAGACAGACAGACAGACAGACAGACGCACGAGTGATCCTATAAGGTTCCGTTTTTTCCTTTTGAGGTACGGAACCCTAAAAAACATATAAGTAATAACGTTAATGTTTAGGTAACTGTGTTTATATTAAGCATAATTTAACCAAATAAAGATGTAATCTTCCATTTTGAGTATTTTTTCCCAAATGTATTTACACGCGTGAGGGTTGCCGGGATTTCGTTTTTAAGTTAAATTAGTGTGCTAGCCATAATTTCATAACTAAAGTCCGACAGACATCTCCGGCTTCTAAGAATTATTTAAGTACATATATTAAAATATGGGTGTGGCCGTGGCCTCTGTAACATGAGCAAATAATTAAAACATAGATTGTACTCCTCAAACGGTGACACTTTTGTTTTACAACTTTTAAAAAATATGAAGTATTTAGACTCCCTATTTTTCATACAAAATAAATAATATCTTCAATGGACGCCATCGCCACGCCATATCATTGTGATTGACGTTGCTTGTCACGCCTTAAACAAAACAAAATTCGCAATACATTGCGTCTTAGAATAAACTTTAAAGTGTATTAAAAATCAAACTACAAGTTATTTTTAAAAGTCGCTGAACAAATGTTAGTCAGTATGAGGAGTACAGCCTACAGTTTAATTTTTTGCTCATATTTCAGGCCACACCCGGTATAGGTACTACATTTTAATAATAATACAAAGTCTAAGTCAGAGTAATGTCTAGTGAATAATAATTTATATCCAATATGAAACCTGTCTTAGTTGAACATTTGCCGGAACTTTCTAAATTATATAGGTGGCTACTTAATAATGACGCATCTTCCAAACTTACATACTCTTAAGGGAATCAAAACCGGAAACTTAATCTACTCTTCATGAATAATAGTTGTAACTTGTAAGGCGAAAGTCTATTCAAGCTGTCACTGCGAGTAGTTTTCACGTTTGACGTGGGTCAATCGACATTTTGGCTTGATTCGTTCCAAATCCAGTTCCCATATTTGAGTTTACCACGGCCGTATGTGCTAGCGACTACACTCTCAGTGCTTCTCGCTCATACTCGTGTATTGGTGTGAGCGAGATGCCTACGAGTGTGTTTATGCAGTCGTTAGCAACTACGACCGTGGTATAATCATGGTAAGGGTACAGTAGGTGAGCGGAAGGGTAAAGGTCAAAAGCTTTTGCGGGAACCGTAGCTTTCTAGAGCGTATCAATCTGGTAAAAGATTGTTGAGAGGCCACAAATCAAATTTGACGTAGGTAACTGAGGCTTGGTGATCTACGTAACTTAATATACTCGTAGCTATGACAAATGCGGCTTTTCAACTACTCACCTAGGCAGCAGTAGGTATTATTTATTCCCATGGCTTATTGCGCTGAGGTGCTGAGGTATGCATTTTCTGTTGCTTTTTAATTGCTTAGCGGTTGTCGTTTATTTTATCAAGTTGAGCGGATACTTTTACTAAAAATTTTACGCTTGTTAAAATGTTTTTCAATGTTTTTTTCACTCGAGAGATTGAGACGTACTATAAACGTTAATTGAATTGTAAATGTGAAAAAGCACTAATTACACAGAGTCCACTTAAGATACATATATTTGCTGCTCTGTTTTAGTAAATTAATTAATGGCTGCAATTGCACCGCTAGCGTACAAATCATACAATTTGCGAACCATTTGCAAAAAAGGATCCCTAACTGTTAGAGTCCTGTCGTAGTACGTCTGCTTTCACTAATCAATGTTCTTAACTGTTGGCTACAGAAAAACATGAGTAGGTGAACCTAAATTTATGGATGAACTCAATTTTACTGTAAGTACCTACATTGTGCTAACGTCATCTTTTGCTTGTTTCAGAATGCTCGGAGGCGTGGGCGGACGGCATGCATCCGTGCGCCGGCGCGGCAGCTCGCCGGGCGTGCGCCGGATCGAGTCGCCGCTGCACTCGCCGCTGCCGCCGCGCCGGCGCCGCGCCGCCATGGCCTCCGCGGACCATAAGACATGCGCTCTTATACATACGCGCCTCAAGTTCGGGGACATTATGTGAGTTTTTCGGTTACTAATTGTAACACCAGCACACATAAGGCCAGGCCACACGATGCGTAAGCGGTACGGCTTCGGCTCACTATATTTGGACATGGGTTACGTTGCGAGGTGCATTTGTTTTTGCGAAGGGAGCCTGAGCGCTGCATAACGTAGTCGATAATACTCATTGATATCTATAAAAAAAAATGATTACTTCAAACAAGCGTAGGATATCCTTATGAGTCTGTCATGATCATGATTTTTGTGACAGATTTTACTATCAGGGCAAGTTGAACATATCAGATATTTATTCTTTAGAAAGAACTTTTGCTTTTAAAGTTCTGTCTGGAAAAGTTATTTCTCAAATTAATTTCCTGTCGATTTCAGTAAGTTTGATTTTCCTAAGACCTAATGTTTAGAAGTCTTAGAACGGTAAACTCAAATGAGTTTAACATGCCTTGCTCTACTCTAACCGCGCTTGTATGTATTTTTTATTAATAGACTACACTTATAAATAAGTTTTTGGCAAAAATTTCATTTTTGGTACAAGCTTTTATCACTGACTCTACTTTTCTTACGGCAGACAACTAATACTCATCGAGACAATTCTAAAAACCCCTAACACAATTAGGTTGCGTTGTTTCATCCTATGGCCACCTCCTGTCTCCATTATCAGATCAGCTCGATGTATTGCATTGCCATCCGTTTTATACATGCATGGAAAATTTCAGCTCAATCGGAAACCGGGAAGTGGATCAAATTTAACTTGCAAGATATGATTACAGACCGACAGACAGACACACAACGGGACAGGTGAAGCTAAATAAAAGCTTGTAATGACTCACCTATTTAAATTAAATTCGTAATATAGACAGAGCATATTAGGGTTATTCGCCAGCAACTGACTACTGGTAGTAATTGGCCCCCAAATGAATTCTAACTATTCACCTATACACAGAGTTCATTTTAGTACATACATATAAGCCTTCAATAACTAGCCACCTTATACTAAATCTTTTTATAGGTGAACTAGGGTGGCCAATTACTAACAGTGGCCAGTAACTGGTGAATTACCCTATCCACTCACATGCTTTTGGTAACTGTAGCTACCAGCTGTCACCCTTATTTTATTATAATAATAGAGGTCACTGAAAAATATCAAGCATGTGAGTCAATTAGGCAATAAGTCAATTAGGTAATTATAAACATAACAAGCATCGTTACAATTCGACTTGTAACGATATTAAGTGAGTTACCTGAGTTACCACATCGCATATCGACCCAATAATCTACGCCAAATTAGACGTCAGGTGACATTTGTGTAATTGATAGGGTCTTCATAGACGGATGGCTTAGAACAAACAGAGTATTGCCTATTATAACTGTGTCTATATAGTACATGCGGTTTGAACAGCAATTAGCGTAACCAACGTTTTGGCGTTCGTCTATAACCGCATCATGCCCGTCTAGATGGAGGTTCTAAGAGTATACATTTAAGTACAACTTGTAGTCTTAATGCTTACAAAATGGTCGTAAAATATATTTAAATTAATAGTACATTGTGCAACATGGAGCGTAAATTGAATATTGCAAACGAGAGTAGGTAAGTCTAATCGCTACGGCTTGCCAGAGCGACTTTATAGACTCGAGTTTGCAATATTATTACGCCCCGAGTTACTTACACACAATGTTTTTCATCACACTTGCGATAGAAAAATTAAGTATAAAGAATAAAAACTGTTAATTATGGCACTAGAAACTTCACAACTCCCTAGGGAGAACGCTTTTTCTATAACTCCCGCTAAGCCTGCGTGCAATCCACATTTACTGAGCGAGTGTGATGAAAAATAACTTTATATGGTCAAATTTTCTCTTCAAATACGCATGAAGTCTATAAGCGTACCACAATGTATCATCATCATGAATGAATTAAAAATCTCAGAATAATTCCGTAAATAAATATTTACCTTCTTTTAAACAACGGTAATGTGTATGACTCTGCAATGCGAATTTTAATTTACCTACCTACTTACTAATAAGTATTACTGCGATTATAATAATAAAATATATTTAGGTATTAGTACATGCATCTCCGTTAATCCTTTTTAATCTATTAAATGACGACATTTAATAGATTAAAAAGGAATACTTATAAATAGTGATTCTATAATTAGAAAGAGACGGCTTGTTTAAGTACTTATTAAAAATATATTTGCCACTTCTCGCTTTTGACTGATTCGCAGTATTTGGATCAGTCTGTATGAAATAACTGCCAATCAACTATACATATTATTTAGAAATCTGACAGGTTAGTAAAAAAATTACAGGAAGGCAAATGAAATATACAAATTGCATAAAAATTCAAATCGCCGGGGAATTTCCGCCTTCGGTTCACGGATGAAAAATGAAACTCGAACGAAAAGTTACCTTTGTGAAACTCGTGCTGTATCCTGCGATGTATTTGCGAAAACGACTTTAAATCATAACAGTAAAAGTATAATTTCCAGTGAAGCAAATGTACCATAAAGAGCTTGGCTGAATTACGCTCAAAATATAATTTATGTGATGCCATTGTTTTTATGAACGATGAAAACATTTCAGGGCTTTCGATAAATCCTGTTATTCGAATCACTTTGAAGATTCATTAAATTTGCGTATGCATAAATAAGCTTTAAGGGATTATTTTCCAGTAACAAACCTTATTTGTTATTTTATTTCTAACTAATAAGGAATAAGTTATGTTCCCTATATGTATGTGTTGTTGTTAAAGACTACGTCCTCTGTGTGCATTGTTGCATTAATAATGAAAACACCATCTGTTGAAGCAGGCGAACATTAATTCAAAACGCGTTCATTCTACTAACGCCATCTGACTCCTTCTATCATTATTTAGCTACTATTATTGCTGTCGCATACCATATCAACTGCTATCCAATGCGCCATCTAGTTTTAAAGGATACGAGCTCTTTGAAAAAATATACCCCTGGTAGAGGACGCCACCTGGGTTAAATTCTACAGGCAAAAGGCAAACCAACATTCAGGTGTATAGCGCCATCTAGTGGAGGGTTAGACAAGCTACCACTACTTTCATGGTAAAAGCGCCCTCTTTGAAGCACTACCTATTCTGTTGAAATGTTGAAAAGTTTAGATATCCAACGCCATCTAGTTAGTGATATTTTGTCACAAGGCTTCGTTGTTGTGCCGAAAGCACGTGCAACTTATTTTTGTACTTCTTGCAAAATATCGTTAGAGGGAGCTAGGAGTCTGCTAGTTGTACAAATCTGAAAGTTTTCCTATTGTATTTTAGAATGTCACTTTCAACAAATTCAACATAAGGGTTAATTGCCAAAAAAATATAGTTCGTAAAAGACTTTCATTATTAATCTTAAGCTAATTGATTCTATTGTGTTACAGTCGTCACTCATTGATGGGTTGATATAGGTAATTTAGTGAATCAACGTTTTATAATTCGTTTTTTTAGCTTTAGATAAAACAATCTTGACGTTATTTTATTGAAAAACACTTTTGAAAAATAAGTCACGGCAAATATGTAACAATTATGAATCATATATGATTAAATACATTCTTTTGCTTTCATAAGTAATATAATTATAGGTAGTTACTGATTTTTTTTAAAGCGTTTTTCAATTAAAAGATGTCAAGATCGCGTAGTCTTTTTCTAATGCTAATAAAACGAACTACAGTGTCACTAATAGCCATGGTTACAGTTCGTTGTCCAGGGGAAAACAACTCTTATAATCCTTTTTTATGGTATTCAGTTTTTACAAACATGCGGCTTTGTGTTAATTAGAAGCTATTTCCACTATGGGGCATCGGCTGTCCCTTGGACAACGAGACAAAATAACAACACAAAAAAGTCCATCCAATTACAGGAACAAAAAAACCTGATCGAACCACAAACCTACATCAACCCAACCTACATCAAATAGCTAACAAGACAGTGGCTTGTACCAAATAAGGACTGTATCGTTTATTATAAATACAACTTTACTTAGCCGTTTTTTCTGGTATTATGTTTTTATTAAAAAATTACACATATAGTTTAATTAGTGCTTTAATAATAAGTAACATTTCGTCCTGGGAGATCACGTAAAGCATATGGTTTGGACAATATTTACCCAATCCTCCCGAGTAACTACAACGATTTCGGACAAATACTACAAGAAAATTTACGGTTTGCGAACAAGATAAGTATTACACAAAAAAAATCGTACTATGTAAACAGCAATTACATATGATTCGTAAAGCGAAACATCTGGGCATAGTCTAATCATTTCTTTTAGTTGGAAAAAAAGTTTTGGATCTGTGCTTGGTGGCCTTTTTGAAAATATGGCATGTTACTTACGACAACCCCGACTTTGGTATACAATATAACCATCATGGAGCGTTTCTATCGACCTGTTCTAGCCATGGTTCAACGCCATGAATGTCCGTTAGGCTTTGGATTTCGGTAGATTCTTTTAGCTGTTTCCGTCATTTCCCTGGCGTCAGAAATTGACGGGAATCCAAAATGTTGCATAAAAAGTCGTTTTCATGTAAAGATAAAATACACCACATTTATTCTGTGGATGTTCAATTGAGCAATCATGAAAAGGACACTTAGATGGCATATTTTGGCAGCATATTAACCTTTTGTTTCTTTAAATCGTACTAAGGAATCGGTGAAATAGTCTCAAATTAAGCTCGATAGGCTTGTCCGAATTACATTTGCTAGAAGGTATTAAAATCATCATAAAGTCCCTAAAATAAAATAAATGTAAAACATTCTTATATCAGATATGTCTTAAAAATACCCCCAGATTATACCTTAAGAACATAGTAATACAAAATAATACACACGTCAACAGTTAGACCAGGTTTTATCTGTATTTATAATAAACGATACAGTCCTTAAAAGGTCGATCGCCACCACGACACTGCGCACCTCCATTCAGTGGGCCCGCAGCGGCAGCCTGTGCTCATCCAATTCGGGTATTCGCGGTTCGCACTTTCTGAAACTAACCTTTTTTATTCTTCTGCTTTTGGCGAAATTGGTTTGCCAGGATATAATATGTAGGTTTACTGCTATATTAGTTATTGGCAACTACATAGTAATTGACCGATCCTAACAAATCAGAAAGAAACAGGTCAATTGAAGTTTTAGTAGTAGTAGTAAAATACTTTATTGTACAAAAAGAAACATAAAACATGAAAGAACACACATCATTAGTACAAAGGCGAACTTATCCCTTTCAGGGAACTTTTCCAGTTAACCCTTGAGCAGTTGAGTTTTATTGTTAAGAGTGGCCAATTATACTATGTAGTGGCCAATAACTATAGCATTCACCCTAATTAGTAATTACTTACCTTACTGCAGGATTGACGACCGAAATAAAATTAAGAAGACTGATTTCTTCTATGGCGCCAGCTTCATGACACAGACCATGTTTATAATGACTTAATCGTCGTACTGTCGGTTCAAATTTACCCGTAATTGAAATCATAAATACGAGCACCTAAGTATTAGGTACTGATATGAATAAGAGTTTGAATAAATAAAGGGTGTTTTTGACGCTTTAACGAATCTGCTTGTATTTTAGGGCTAGGAAATTACCTAGTATAACATCCGAATCAATAAGTCTAGACAACCGTTACATATATATATATATCAAATACCTATATATATATATATATAGGTATTTGATTCCTATGGCGATTGTAATTGTTTGTCATTGTTCTAAAATCATGCGTTTTGTAATAGTAAAGTACTAACAGCCACCACACCACAGTCAAGTCGACGCCGAAGCGCTCGCCGGTGTAAATGGAACATGGCCTCTTCCCGCCACGTGGCCAGCTGCCATTATTGATTTCCGGCTCGCGAGCGAAACAACGCTATACCACAATTTGTTGCACTATTTTCCGTCCCGTTTTCCCCCCAATACATGAATATGACCTATTTTTATGCTCTTTCCCTTTAATAACAGGCTAAGTAATTAGGTGAAAAGTTTGTGTTGCGATCGTAATCACGTGACACTGAGGGGAGGCTATTTCCTTGTTGACTTAAAATTAAAAAGGGTTCGGTCATATTCCGTTGGGTAATTTTCATCAAGTGAACCCTCTGGATTTATATGTCTGTGTAAAACTACAATGTTACTCATTTATCAAAGAAATGGATATAACAACAACGCCTCAACATTAATGCAGGTGTAGTTGACATCCGAACGTACCTATGTAAGTAAGTACGTTGAGCGAAGCCGTTGAAAGTGTTTTTACCTGGTTGGGGCAAAAACGTGCGACTCGTCTGAGCTAAGCAAGCGGTTGCAATCACCCCCCGAGCAGCCATGTAGCCCGACAGCATTATGCAAACAGACAGTGGATTTGAGCAAATTGTTTGCGATGCAGATTCGCCGAACTTGGGTGATAAAGCGTTTGCAGCTGCACCGCTTAAACTTCACTTGCGAGTTCAACTCCAACCTACCTACGACATTGTCTGAGTAATAAAGTTCATAAATCAATATGGGACCTAGTGTTAGTACCTAAACAAGACCACTTTAGTTTTTTCTACGACGAGTTGGTTGCCACGGTTAGTTACTCACTCTTCACCAGGGCTCGGAGCCGGTATTTTTTAAAAACCCCGAAATAGCCCAATATTTTGAATTATTTTATGCTCTTTAGATAGGACTGAATCATGTATTTAGGTAACAACTTAGTATTATTAGATTTTCCCATTAAAAATGAAATAATAAACCAAAGAACGAAAACAAACGTAATAATTGGTACCGGTATTTTTGTATGGAGCAAATACCGGTTTCCGACCCCTGCTCTTCACACTTTTATACGAGTAAATGGAATTAAATTGGACCAACGGCATGTTATTATGCACCTTCGTATATTAACTACATAAAAGCGAGTGGCAACTATTTCCTTGAGCGAAAGAGTAACAACTTACATGCTGACGCTTCATAAATGCACAATTTACTCATCTGAGTTATTTTGACCTAAAATCCTGATATGCAGCTGCATAATTCTGAAATATAACTTACAGATAGAACGCCACGCCATTTTAGGAGATAAGCTTATAGCATTAATGCTAGGAGTTGGGTGTAAAGCTGAACAGACTTAGGTCAGTTTGTCATTTAGGCTGTAACAGAAATGGTTGTGCAGGTTGAGCGAGCATGCTCGCTGCGAGCCACCATATTTCTGTGCCAATAAGAATTTAAGCCATTTCATACACTATTCCAGGAGTCGTTTATTGAAATTAGTAAGATCACATCATGTCAAATAATAATAGAACATACCTGAAGCCAAGTATCCTTTGACACGTGTCGCCAGCGACGTCGAGTGAAGTGGCGCGACGTTGCCGAACTTCGCTCAAAGAAGTGGCGCGATGTCGCCAAATTATTCCAGGCGAAGTTTTGCGAAGTCGCATGACTTTGCCAGACGTTGCTACGGACGTAAGCCCGATATCGCCAGATATGTCAAACAAAATCGCTCGACATCGCTTGACATGTCGCCGAAACGTGTCGCGGGACATTTTGTCTCCTAGTGTATCCCTGGCTTAATACGATCAATTGCGGAAAAAATGTGTTGTGTTGTGATATTTAATATACTTAATAACAACATATAACTCTGTGTTTTACTTAAACAGCATACATATCATTTACAAATTAAAACATTCATGAATCTCTGCATGAACTAAATATATAATATGCTAGTCTCACCCAGACAGCGACAGCGCTAAATAGTCACAACATTTTGAGGCCGTTAGGTTAGGTTAAGCTATTTTAATATCCTTGACTAATTTAGGCACCTATTTGCCAAATAATTGTTTTAGCTCATAAGTATTTGAAGCTGAGCGGTTTTAACTTCAACGAAATCTAATCCGGGATTGAGCCCTTATCACAACTAGTCGTAGGTACTAAACTTAATAATGTGATCACTATTATAAAATATTTAAGGTAGGCAATTTATCAAAAAACTTTGGGGGTAAAATTATTTGTCTTAGTAATAGACATGTTCCCAAGCTATCCTAAAATTAAAAAGAATACATCTAAGATTGTTTCACATAAATTTCATTAAACGGTAGCGTAGTTTAGTCCATCTTGAGAACCAGAACTCGAAGCCTGTTTAATTGCATTGGGAATTGGGCTAGGGGTCGTCTTAAACTTAACTCCTAAATAATTCAGTACTCTAGAGTCGAAGGCATCTGGGCTCCGATGCATTAGAATTATACAGAATGACCTTGTTACCTTTGACCATTTTTTACATTCACTATGTATCTTAAAGACTCTATTTTCTGGAAAAACACTGCATTCTTTTCCTTGCAAAAGTATTTTTCGTGAAGCGTGCAGAAAATGCCATTTTATGACGTTTTAATTTAGATGTCATTGCACTTTTGGAGGTACTAATCCCGTTAAAAGAATGAAGGAAAAAAGTTGGCAACTTGCGTACTCCGAAGTAGACCTTATCTCGTTGTAATAAGCTTTACTAGAGGTCACTTAAGTAACTGTGTCAACCGTCGGGTAATAACTGCAGCCGATGTATAACGAGTAAGTACCGAGTAACGAGGGTAGGGGCAGAGGCGCACGAAGTAGGCCAAACGGTTTTTTTCTACTCGTCGACTATAATTCTTGAATTAAGATTTGTTATACCGAACTTCAATTGGGTATTTTTAATGTGCGGGCTCCCAACTCAACTATAATATTCATTACGATACAGTTTAGTCAACTATAATGAAATTGATCAATCACAGCTCTCCGCGATCAACAGGACGAAACAAAACCATAGCTCAAATTAATTATTTATTTTAGGTTCTATAGTATAGTATAGTAGTGTAGTATAGTGTAGTATAGTAGTGGTCTATTTAGCCACCAAATACGGTGTTACACCATAAATCGTCTGATATAGACGAAAAGGCCTATGTGTATAGTAGAAACAATTGGTTCATAAGTCAGAAACGTGCATGTGACACCCTTAAAATAGCAACATCCATAGACTACGAAAACCACTTAGTGTTGCTTGTTAGTCTCCATAGGCTACGGTGGCCAAAATCGAGAAAAAACTGTCTAAAAATTTAATTTAGCGCGGAGCAAGTACCAGGGCCTCATGAGTTACGAGAAGGTGTCGTTGACCAACGCGCCGGGCGCGGCGGCGTGGGCGCGTACCAGTAAGAAGGTATCGCGGCTGCTTGCGTATCTTAGCTGTGTATACTTTTGGTTTGGTTTGTTTGTATGATTCTACTAGTTTAAAGTATTATTTTTGTTGGCTCGTAGAAAAAGTATTGTATACAATAGTGATATAATCAAGCTTTTCAATCTCGTACCTGACTTAGGCAACTCAGCAAGCTTCGTTGCCTAAACACGGTACTCGACTGAAAAGCTCTCTATTATATCACGATTGTATAAAATACTATTGAGACAACTTTGTGGTTCTCTTCTCAAATCATTTTACTAGTTAGACGATATTAAAAGAGACAACATGTGTAAGTATGATTATTTTTCACGCACTTGCTTATGTTTAATTTTTTAACCGACTTCCAAATCCCAAAGGAGGAGGTTATCAATTCGGTTGTATGTTTTTTATTTTTATTTTTTTTATTTATTTTTTTTATTTTTTATGTTTGTTACTCCATATCTCCGTCATTACTGGACCGATTTTGAAAATTATTTTTTTGATTGTATGTATATGCATACAGATTGGTCCCATTTTTGTCAAAATCCAGTTCTGATGATGGGATCCATGAGGAATCGACGGAACTCCTCAAATCTTAAAGGCATACATATGGTGATTTTTGTGTTTTTATCAACAAATCAAGCATATACATTCAAAAACGTGACATTTGATGAAGTGGAACTGCTGATGATGATCAGAACGGAACTCTTCAACGACGCATAGTTCACCTTTGGCGATTTGTCCTCTTCGTTATGTTTGTTAAGCAAGTTAAGTTTTTAAGCCACAATTTTATCAAGCTTGAGTTCTGATGATGGGATCCATGAGAAATCGAGGGAACTCCTCAAATTTTAAAGGCATGCGTATAGAGATTTTTGTATTTTCATCAGAAAATCAAGCATTTTCATTAAAAACTGTCGCATTTGATGAAGTGGAACTGCTGATGATGATCAGAACGGAACTCTTCAACGACGCATAGTTCACGTTTGGCGATTTGTCTTTTTCGTTATGTTTGTTAAGCAAGTTTAGTTTTTAAGCCACATTTCTGTCAAGCTCGAGTTCTGATGATGGGATCCATAAGGAATCGAGGGAACTCCTCAAATCTTAAAGGCATACGTATAGAATTTTTTGTATTTTCATCATAAAATCAAGCATTTACATTAAAAACTGTCGCATTTGATGAAGTGGAACTGCTGATGATGATCAGAACAGAACTCTTCAACGACGCATAGTACATGTTTGGTGATTTCGAATTTCGATTTTGACTTGGACTGGGACCCGGACTCATACCCGGATCCGGTTTGGACCCGGACTCGGACTCGGACTCGGACCCGGACTCGGACCCGGACTCGGACCCGGACTCGGGCCCGGACTCGGACCCGGACCCGGACTCTGACTCAGAGACCCGGACCTTGACCCGGAAAACCACTATGATACCTAAACTAAATAAACCACTATGATTACCTACCATAAAATGTGGGTATGATGATGCCAAACCCCTCCCGCTCAAACTCCCGTACACCGCACCGCATGCGCCGTTAAGTGGGTTAGGTTTGGTTTGAACTGCGATCCTCACAGAACCGAACAAAAGTGGGTTAGGTTTGGTTAGAACTGCGAGTCTTACAGAAACGAAATGCTACTAGAAAAGTGGGTTTGATTAGGTTCGAACTGCGATCCTCACAGAACCGAACTGCTATCAGAGAAGTGGGTTAGGTTAGGCTAGATAACTACGACCCTTACGGAAACGAAATGCTACTAGAAAGTAGGTACTGGTTTTACCTCCTTTTCTACATAGTGCACCATCTACCATAATCTTTCACCGGGCCCCATAGAAGTCGGTTTTTTTTTCTTAAAAATTATTGTTACCTATATTAACATGATACTATTAGCTAGGACGTTTTGTTTTTAGAACATTTTTATTTAATAATTAAATAATTTTATGTTCGTAATATAATTATTTTTAATTATACAACTATTGATGTAAGTACGAGGGCTGGTCCGAAAATTGTTAGCTACTGCGGCTCTAATCGTGCGATTTGAATTATATTTATAAGTTTACCATTTGGGGGATTGTTCAGTGCTTATTGGGATGTACCTCGTGAAATACGGCGTTGCATCAAACAAAAGTTTTCTTTTGGCAGGATTGGTCCTTAGGACCCAAGGATGGATTTAAGAAGTGGAGCCACCCAGATTTTTGATGTTAATATTTAGTGGGGGGCTCTCTCATTTAAGCTGCTGTTGTAAGGGGAATCAATAACCGCTGAACCGATTTAGACGTCACCGACGCTGAAAATTGCCTTCATGCTTTAAATTTATTAGTTATTAGTGTTATTACGAACGGAGCTTTGAGCTCAATCGCCCAGGCCGCTTTGCATGCCTTACGTTGTCGTGAGCGACTCTATATCAGTGGCGGCGCGTCCACAAAAGCCGATTCCCACCGGGTTGCCTGTTTTTGGACGTTTGAGCAGAGTTGTAAATAATATGTAAGCCAAATTAGGCTTGCCTACGGATATGTTTGACGCGCCGCCACTGCTCTATATGTCTAGCGCGACTTCAAATGTGCAAGTAATGTTAAGCGGTCAGACATTAGTTATTATATTTGACTAGACCACGCAAAGCCACGAGACTTTTTCAGTCGATATATGCTGGATCCAGGCTGTACACTATGTAAAATGCGTTGCTACGGCCGCAGCCACCAGTTCAAAGTTCAAGTGTGCCTATAGAGGTAAGCGCAGCGCGCCGCGGTGCCCTACTGACCGGGTCGGGGGCTGCATTTAGCTCCTATTTCATGTAACGCAAATGTACCTACCATTGCAAGCTGACCCAATATTTGCCAACGTCTAAGTATTTAATTCCCAGTAAAAGAGGTAAACCACGGGAATTAGTCTTTCAAATTCTAGGATGTACTTATATCTTAATCTCAATACAATATTATTATAACTAACGCCAGGCTTGCCATTCTGGTCTTGGTGCTTTTATTGTGGAAATCGGTTCTGAATAAGTATTCTTTATTCCATTTGCTGTTCATAACAATCATAACATATTTTGACACTTTGCATTTTAAAAGCATTCTACGCGCAGGCCGTGCAAATGTATTTCATCTCGTATATTTATTAGAAATTTTTTCGATGTTTATACCTGACGAAAGCATTTTTGGGCATATTTTGACCATTCGTCGCAGAAAAGAAACTCATATACCTCTACAAATTTTGAGATAATTCGCGTTTTGTACTACGCGATACTGGTAGATAATTTCATGAAATTGTCCTTTTCCTAACTATAATCACTAGAACCATTGAGCGCCAGCCAAGAAGTTTAAACTCACTCAAACCTTCTCATGTTTCTGTCCATTTATGGTATAAAATACTGTTGTATAAAGTCACAAGTAGTTTCCATGCATAGCATATTACTATGACGATACAAATAGCATTGCATGTAATAATGACTACGGTATAATTATTAAAAAACAAATACGAGTATGGTCAATAAATACTACGTTCCATATTTCAACAGACATATATGTTACGAGATCCGTTTAGGTAGGTAATTAAGAAGTTTAGAATCTGTCCTTGCACATGTATAAGTATAATCTAATAAATGGAAACGAGATGCACCAACTGCATATAAGTTAACAATGTAATTTCATTATTCCAGCGGGTGAGTTTCCGAATAAAGGCCTGGGTCGATGTACGCTGCACCGCGCCCGCGCGCTCTGCGATGACCCCTACACGTGCTCGCTCGCTGTATGCACTTTTCCAACATGCTGCGTATAACCGACTTGTTAAAAGGGCGGTCATTTAAACCTGTTTCGGTTCGGTATTTAATTAATCGATTAAAAATAGCAGATTCTTGCTTATTGCGCTTGAGAGCCTGTGTAATTAGGTAGGTGATTATAGGTTGTGTTTCTAATATAAAATTCAAAATGGCGGCTACATGAATTCCTTTTTTATTTTACAGGGGGAAGGGGCAAAGTTGTTGGTTACCCCTCGTGCTAATATTGATACCCGAGCAAGCGAAAGATTTTAAAATTGAAACATGAGCGTTGCGAGTAGTTCCAAAATCCAAGTCAAAATTTTCATCAAATTCATTTGCCACTCTTGTAGATAAAATGTTATTTTCTCATCAGTTTTTGAAGAATAAAGAAATCCTTGACGAACTTGTGCGCATAAAAAATACTTTATAATAGACATTTATTTTTAATTATTACTTTAGAATCTTTATTATAGTGTTATGTAAAAAATAAATCTTAATTATGTATAGGGTATAGTTAGGAGGTATTATTGGATAGAACTGCTCCACAAGCACGTACCAAACATTATACATAATTAACACTGAAGGATTTCCGTACATTGTATAATTAATTAAATTATAATTAAATTACTTTTACTCAATTGCATTTTAGCCTACGAGCATTTTGCTCGTTGGCTTCGTACTCGTACTTATAAATATCTCATTTCTCATTCAATTATATAGTTATGCATATGACCCGTTCCTTGCAACTGAAGTAAGTTGTTCTAGGTCAGTGGGCCAGTCAAAATACGAATCTACTTGTAGGCTACCAGCGTTTTATAACTACCTATTTTCTTAATTCAACATTAATAAAACAACTAACAGACAACGACCTTAAGAGTTACTGATTTTACCCCCATGTCATGTTCTAGGAAACTGAATGGTTACAAAGGAATCATTGTAACCTATCTAAATTTCATAAACGTTTACTAAAGTTGACAAGCCGATAATAATCGTTTATCCCTTTCCATCATACCAATACGTCAGAAAGGGACGAACAATTATTATCGGCTTGTCAACTTTAGTAAACGTTTATGAATAAGGGGGTAAGCCTTTAATTTTCACTGAACATGGGGTACTCGGGGATCAATTGGTCTTTATACTTATGAACCGTATTGAACGCGACATTATGAATAATCCATCGCAAGCACCAAACGTCGTTTACTACGAGTACCAATGCCGGCATAATTTTTTAACATTGCTATCTGAATACGAACACAGCAGCGTTACTGCTTCAAAGTTGATAAAAAATAGTTTATTCAAGTAGGCATATTACTATGCGCTTATGAACGTCAAATAAACTTAAACCGGCTCCAACCGTACACCTCTGCCCCGAGAAGATTTAAATCCCCCCTCAATTGGAGGAGGGTATCCCAATATGGGACCGGCAACAAACTCGGCGGGACACAACCGGATCCGTACCGGATGCAATCCGGATTAATTGGTTAAACCAGTACAATTTGACACTGGGTTAACGGTTTAACCGCTTAACGCTGGGTTAGTGGGATGGTGCAAGTGGGCCTTAATCAATTTACATGTTATCCTTCTTAAAAACTGATTGAACGTTCGACTCGTAATCGTACGGCAATAATAAGGCAACCAACAGTCAAATCGCTCATTTATCGCTGCTCCAATGCTGAAAACACAACGCTGCAGTCATGATCCGAGTCACATCTTTACGGCGACGCCTAATATGGCCAAAGCTTGAAGAAACTTGGCCATTGGGTATGTGTAAGTTTGCTGAACCAAGCTCAATACGCGTTTTACGCTCGTGCGCATCGTGTACGCTCAAGCGGTACACGATGAATCTGAGTAGGTAATAGGAATAGGTATACATATCGTTGCTTATCATGAATAGTGGCACAACTCAAAATGAAATACTATTGCATTTAATATTCTATCTTTTACTGGTAAGATTTAAAATCGAACGGCATTGCATTTTGTTTTATACGACTTTTCATGAGAAGCAACGATATGTCAATAAAATCTTATCTAATTAAACTTTATTTAGCTTACAGTTCACAAGTTTCAATTATGTATATAATACTTATGTGGGTGATTCTTAAATTGTGTCCAAAAAAATTTTTTTCATAAACGTTTTTATTTTTCACATATTATTACATAAGTACATACAAAAAGCAATTTTTTGATTCATATGGTCAAGCTTAATACCCTCAGGAAAGGTAAATAAAATGAGTACATAAACACGGTTGTGACAAAATGTCCCTCAGTCGTGACATTTCGGCATTTTGGTGGCCAACTCGGCTATTTTGATTTATATAGTTATTTTAACATAGCCTTAGTCACTCCTATGACTACGACAAACCTAATGACAGCTCAGACGTTGAAATCCGTCAAACTATAAAGGCTGTAGAGCGTGACAAAGAATGCGATACACATCATACATACATACAAGCGTAAAACATTTTTTTTGCTTTGGCAGTCGAGCAATAATAGCAAATGATCTGTAGCTGATAAAAATGCATTAAAAATCAAACGAATTAAGAATGACACGACCACGTGTCTATATGTCACGAACGAGGACTCAAAAGTCCGTGGTGGTGACAGATTTTTGAGGCCACGGTCGTGATAATTTGGAACATGTTCGATATTACATAAACATTTCCTTTGATTTTCCAAATTTTAAATAATTAGCTTAATCTGCAATGTATGAGGTATATCTTACGTTACAAACAATAACGTGAAACTGCAACTTACTTTTAAAACTCTAACACGGCGGTGACGCGTTAAGGTTGACCGTTTTTTCAAATGAACACAAATAAATAATTTTCGACAAAACTTCTCCCTTCAGCCATTTGTAAACCTGACAACAACACAGTGTTGCTGTTCTAAAAAAACTTTAATAAGGCTGCCAGTAGTAAAGATAATTTCCTACCGAGTACCACGTGTTTATATTACCACGCGCGGTGGTGACGCGAAAACTAATCACAAAATGTATGTTGTTTAAAATTATATAAAGTCGTTATAAATCCATACAATTTTTAAACAGTGTTGTAGAACAAGGATTAGTGTTTTATATTTGATACGAGCCCCGATGCATATGTTTTCGTCAGGTGACCCCATTTTTTGAGGTTCTCGCGTTTGTTCAAAACTAATGTTTTTGTTTAATAATTACTAATATTTAATGCTTATACTAATGTAATTTAATTTTATATGGTAATACTCTGCAATAACTAAATCCAAATACAAGAAATACCGTTTGTACTGAAAGAAAAAAAATAATGATTTTATATATTTTTTTTGACGGGTAGGATTACAACATATGTGAAAAGGGCTATTACCAGGGAAAACAATAGGGCTCTGCCAATGTATTGAGAATTTTGTTTCGAGCCCATGCATGCAGCAGTGCTGTAAGAGAGGACAATATGATTTGGACAACGTTTTTGAAAAGTCCTTTTTTTCAGCAATAAAAGTCTTATGCAATTTTATTATACGATCAAAATAAACTACATTAAACACTGCTATTATGGTTCCTATTACTGGGTCATTATATGTTCATGTGTAAAATTTATTAAAATAAACAAAATTGTTGCGCGGAACTAGACGAAAACATATGCATCGGGGCTCGTATAAATTATTTCAAAAACACTTTATATTTTTTCAAAAAAATATCAAATAACACATAATCTGGGGAAGTCACACTACACGGTCCGTGACATTTCGCACTTGTAATTATTTTTTTATATGTTTCTAATACTCTTAGGACAATACATTTAGGTTGACCTAAAACTAGAGGTAAATTGCTAAGTATATTGATATAGAGTTTACCTATTTTCACAAAAATACATGCTATTCTTACATGTTACACAAAAAATGCATAAGAATAAGAATTACCCATGTATGCAATTATGTATATGTAGGCGCGTGTTTGTTTAGCCCTCGAACAATTCAATTTAAAATGTATACTTACATTTTAAATTGAATTGTTCGAGGGCTAAATTATATTTCATTACAACAACCAATATGAAACCCAATAATTATGAAAGTGGTTACAAGTCTTATGACAGTTATGAGCCATCTTTTAATAACCCATTTCGTAAATATCAGGAACTATTATCACCATGGGCCCGATTCGCATTTTGAAATATACATCTATTAGATATATTTTAGACATCACCAAGATACGATAACGATATGTTTAAGATCTAACCTGTCAAATTTGACATTTGCGCGATTCTGAAGATACTCTTGAACGATTTCCACAAGATATGACTTAGAGATCCAATTCACATCCAATAGTTATCTTACTCTATCTAACGTAAAAGTGACATTGGTTGCCCGAATTGCGCTGCAAAAGAGAACTAGTTGATATCTAAACTATAACGTATCTAGAATGGATCTAATACGTGTCGTCTCTTGTCTACATATATCTTGAAGTTCGCATACGGCAATATAAAGGTATTTTTGTCATTTATGAAAATCAGTTTAAAGGAATATTGCATTGAAAACAACTGAATATTCATCCGAAAGCTGAAGCATAACAGTTTATAATCACAAAAAGCCAACGCTTTCTTATGCAAATACGCTAACGTCGTACAGTCGCCATCAGATATACCTATCCGGGCGGCCAAGGTGTTCACAATATCTGAACACGCACTCTAGCACCTTGATAATAGAGGCGTGCTCAGATATATGTGACCACCTTGGCCGCTCCGATATATCTGATGGTGACTGTACAACGGCTCTGCATTTAACTATTCAACTGTCACCTTTTAAACTTGATTGCGCCACTGGAAGTTTTTGCACAGTTAGCGCACGAGGGGGAAAATAATTCACCTAACTCCCCCTTTCAATCCTCTTAGAGCCACTGGCACCATTCCACTAACCCGGGGTTAGCCGGTTAAACTTGGAGTTGCCATGGTTATCAGTATAATTTTACACTGAGTTTACGGCTTAACCGGTTAACCCTGGGTTAGTGAGATGGTGCAAGTGGCGCTTAGGGCACGTTGCACGTTCCAGGGTTCAGGGTTAAACTGTATAGTAAAACTTAGAGTCAACCGATTAGCTCCGAGTTAGTAGGCTAACCATCGAATGCGCAAGCATTATTTTTAGGGTTCCGTACCCAAAGGGTAAAACGGGACCCTATTACTAAGACTTCGCTGTCCGTCCGTGCGTCCGTCCGTCCGTCCGTCCGTCCGTCCGTCTGTCACCAGGCTGTATCTCACGAACCGTGATAGCTAGACAGTTGAAATTTTCACAGATGATGTATTTCTGTTGCCGCTATAACAACAAATACTAAAAACAGAATAAAATAAAGATTTAAATGGGGCTCCCATACAACAAACGTGATTTTTGACCAAAGTTAAGCAACGTCGGGAGTGGTCAGTACTAGGATGGGTGACCGTTTTTTTTTGCTTTATTTTTGTTTTTTTTTTGCATTATGGTACGGAACCCTTCCTGCGCGAGTCCGACTCGCGCTTGCCCGGTTTTTTTTTTAGAAATAGAGCTATCGATACGAGCGCGATAAATAGACAGTACCTCTTACTGATCAACCTGGCCAAGTTGCTACGGGGCGAATGCTATAGTCGCACCAATAAAAGTCTGCAGCGGATTTGATAGCCCACGCAGGGTAAGTGTTATTTATACGTCATGATTTGATAGAAGTTTGACTTTTACAATGACACTTGCACTGCTTGGGCTATCAAAATCGCTGCAGACTTTTTACGGCCTGACTATACGGTCATTTCTCTCTATCACTCTTGCATATTAGTCCACAGAGACATTGGCGTTTCGTTTGTTACGGAGCGTAAACGGTTGGCGTCTTGGCTAGCAACCCTGTTCTTCTAAGAACAACATTTGAATTAAATCATAAGATCTTTTCCAGACCAACATTAATTGGATCACAGTGAAAAGTGTAAAACAGTGCAGTTTGTGAATTCAGTGCGGTGTGTGATGACAGTGAAATTGGCGAGACAGTGTACGGTGTAGTTTCTTGGTTCCAGAAACATTGTGGGACTCTGTATGATTGGTAGGTACGCTGTTTTATATGCTGGAACAGACTCATTTAGAATACCCATTCAAATCTTTCTCTCTATTGAGCAATATTTGCATTATTTTATTTTAACACATTCCGGCCCAAGAACCCGACTGTCGGGTACACTGTTTGTAGCGACTACGCGCTACAGACGACAAGGATGTGGCTACGCGCTACGAGCGTAACCGGTAGCACTTAGTGGCAATGAATGAAATGAAAATAATTTATTTGTAACAATACAATCTTAAAATTATTAGATGAAAAACATGTGAGATAGTTACGACGCTTAATTTCAGTGGACCCTTAAGACGAAACAGGAGCTGAGATTTAAATATTTTAGGTAAATATACCCGTCTCGCTAATGGAAGCGGCTCCTAAAACTAGTGCGATAAGGACAAGGCGAAAATCCTGCGTAAAAATCTCAAAAATCGAGGTTTCGTACTCGACTGTTTCCTAAATCGGGGGTGCCGAATTCATTTCTGATATCATAATGACACCATTCCCTAAGTAAAAACACATAAAATATGAAAAAACTACTTTTTTAAAATTTCCTCTTTACGCTTAAACTGCTGAACCAATTTAGTTTAAATTTGGTACAGAGATAGTTTGAGTCCCAGGGAATAACATAGCATACTTTTAATCTCAATAATCATCCCTTAAGGGTGTGAAAAGGAAGGAGGAAATTTGTATGGGGATTCAATAACCGCTGAACCGATTTTTAGGGTAAATAACAGCGGTTAATAAAGTATGTACTTTAGGAAATAATTCGAAAAATACTTTAGGATAAAATTGTACTCACCTCCTCAAACTTTTGACCCACGTGTCCAAAATGCATGAAAAAAACCGGCCAAGAGCATGTCGGGCCATGCTCAGTGTAAGGTTCCGTAGTTACCCTTCCGTCACAATAGGCTAAATTGTATAGAAGATTTTTAACAAAGGGATAAATGATGCTTGGTGCCTTTCAATTCCAGATCTTAGAGCGTGCGACTTTAAATCTGGAGGTCAGGGCTCAAACCCCGGCTCGTACAGTCGCCATCAGATATATCGGAGCGGCCAAGGTGCTCACAAATATCTGAGCACGCCTCTATTGTCAAGGCATTAGAGTGCGTGTTCAGATATTGTGAACTCCTTGGCCGCTCCGATATATCTGAAAGCGACTGTACCAATGAGTTTTTCGAAGCGTATGTACAAAATATAGGTAATTAGATATTTACCAGTCGGTGAAGGAAAACATCGTGAGGAAACCAGATTAATCTCAACAAGGCCTAGTTTCCACTCTGGGCTGGAAGGCCAGATGGCAGTCGCTTTCTTAAAAACTAGCGCCTACGCCAATTCTCGGGATTAGTTGCCAAGCAGACCTCAGGCTCCTATGAGCCGTGGCAAAAAGTCGGGATAACGCAAAGAAGATGATGGGTCATTTAAGTTCAAAAGTATAAACATTGCTAAAATTACAACATAAAGGCCTTCCTCACAGCGTATTTAATCCTAAAACTGGGTCGTAAAACTCCAAACGTGGATGTGTGTTGTTGTGTAAAAGAACATCGGGGCAGAGGCGGTTGCAATATGAAGAAACCTGCACGTCTGAACATACTTGGACATGGTTACCAACTTTAAAATATTTCATAGTTTCTGCAATGGTCTTGAGTTTGTATAAAAAAACATACTGCTGTATTCAAACTTCAAGATATTCACAAGAGACGACACGTACTAGATCCATTCTAGATACATTATAGTTTAGATATCAACTAGTTCTCTTGCAGCGCAATTCGGGCAACCAATGTCACTTTTACGTTAGATAGAGTAGGATATCTATTAGATGTGAATTGGATCTCTAAGTCATATCCTGTGGAAATCGTTCAAGAGTATCTCCAGGATCGCGCAAATGTCAAATTTGACAGGTTAGATCTTAAACATATCGTTATCGTATCTTGGTGATGTCTAAAAGATATCTAATAGATATCTATTTCAAAATCCGAATCGGGCACTAGAATCGTTCGTCGATCGATCGAATTTGTCAATTGAAATGCGTGGTTTTCAAAGACTTCTTTATGAGTCTTTTAATTTTCCCCATCATACGTAGGAAGATAATGAATGGTGCCTGCAATGCGGCCACTTGAGCACTAAATGCTTTAAAGGATAGGTACTTTTATTTATTTCAATTTTTGGTGAATTAAATTATCTTTAAAATGTAATAATACATAATAATATGATAGGTATATAATCTTATAAATAATTACAACACAAAGTTTAAAACAATATTGTGTTAAACACTTAACAAATAAAATAATTTTAATCTCCATTTTAATAAACTTTCTTAGTTCCACGGGATCCAAGCAGAGACAGAGGTTTTAATCTCGGACACATCGGAGAAGCCACAATGCTCTACATTGTGGTGTCTTAATCCACACATGTACAAACATGTACGTGGAACGTTGCCTAAACCGACGCTGACCTCTTTCTTATGTTCGTATACAAAGGAGGATGGGCAGATTTGTATGGACACTGGCCTATGAACCAATAAGAATGAGCGACATACTTACCTACCATTGGGAAGGTTTTTTTATATAGGTACTCTATTTTTTGTATGGCGGGATTTGTTAAATCTTAGTTTAAAAAAAATATGACACAAAAAACATAAGAAAACGAATAAAAAACTAAAATATCGTGACACCAAAACATCCACAATATAACAAAACTTTAATGATCCGTGACACAGGAACAACTTATAGTCACGTTTAAACTCACACTACTTTTTGCGGTGATAATTTTTTTCACACAAAGATTTGAGACTATCTGCCATAGTAAAAGTTTTAGAACTTAGAATAAGCTATCCTGTGACATATATTATTTCTTGTCTTTATTGGTCATATAGGATAATTTGCCCACCCTCCTTTACCATTAGGTATGTCCAATATTTTAATTAATTGTCTGAAAGATGACAATGTGGGCCCGATTTGGATTTTGAAATACACATCTATCTTTTAGACATCACCAAGATACGATAACGATATTTTTAAGATCTAACCTGTCAAATTTAACACTTAGTTAAACAACCTCAATGATACGTTAGTTATTACTTAAGTAGTTTAGTATAAGTATTCCGTTAAAAATTAAGACTACGGAACAAGATATTCACAAGAGACGACACGTACTAGATCCATTCTAGATACGTTATATAGGTAGTTTAGATATCAACTAGTTCTCTTTTGCAGCGCAATTCGGGCAACCAATGTCACTTTTACGATAGATAGAGTAAGATATCTATTAGATGTGAATTGGATCTTTAAAGTCATATCCTGTGGAAATCGTTCAAGAGTACATCCAGAATCGCACAGATGTCAAATTTGACAGGTTAGATCTAAACATATCGTTATCGTATCTTGGCGCTGTCTAAAAGATATCTAATAGATGTCAATTTCAAAATCCGAATCGGGCCCCAAGGCATTTCTAGATAAATGGAAGGGCTTCCCTCGACAGCGACGCGCTACGCGATACCAGGAAACTGCATTTCACTTTCGTTTGAAACTCGGGCGAGACTGCAAGTACTGCAACGGGATCCCTCAATACTCGCTCCCCGTGAATTGCGTGCCCTACCGTGGTGTTTACAAACGTCGATTGACTAATAACTGCTGTCTGCGCTTTCGCTTGTTTCTTTGTTTACGAAAAGATTTTGCTAATCCTTTATGATTCGGTGGGAATGTTTATGATGTTGCTATGGGGTTTTAATATGTAATGGGCTGTTGTTATTAATATTTTATTTATAAATTTAGCGAAAGTTTGTTATCTGAAGTCTTATTTTGTACCTACAACTAATTAACAAGTAAATGTGCACACAAGTGCAAAAGTGCATATCCGTACTTTATGCATTTGCAAAAACTGTTTTTCTTATGGCGCACATAGCTTTTATTCGCAGTAGTTGCCCTGATATTATTTAAAAAATACATTTTGGCTGTACTGTGGCAACCGCTGTAAAAATACTCTTATTAGAGAAACAGTATAATAAATGGTTGGTTTTTATATTATTTTAATTCTAACTACCAAATAAAATATGTCTTTACCCCATTTAAAATTCGCAATTTAGATTTCAATATTCGTATTTACGATTTCAGGCTTGATTGAATAATGCAATTTGCGTTTACCAGTTTAGAATGAATGTCTGTTATCGTACAATACGCCCTACGATAAGCCCTTCGGAGTGCACAGCTGAGAAGTGCAGTGGGCGTGGGTGGGAACGCATGGCGGCGCGCGGGGGGCGGGCGCGCGCTGCGTCTGCAGGCGACAGCGGGCGGCTGCGGGCACCCCCCGCCGCGTGTAGGTGGCCGGCTGGTCGACTCGTGCGGTGTTAAGTCATATGGTCGATGAGCATAGAGTCTATGTTGAAGAAAGAGATTTGGTGAAGAGACCACCCTCCAAAATGGCAAGGCCAAGTCGTAGGCGGACTTACGGCACGGTGCGACACTTGCGCGCGCATAAAAGACTTGCGATCGCGAACGTCGGCGGGCGGCGACGCGCGGCGGGTAGGAGTGCGGGTCAGTGGCGTGCAGAGCGCGCCGCGGACGCCCGCACCGCAGTGTCGAGCAGCAACCCGCCATGCCCGGCCCGCGCCTCTCCCGCGCCGCCTGACAGCATGGCCCACTCGACCGCTACCACCACACGCAGCCACGCTCTGACGACGGTATGCAATCGCTGTCACATAAAAAAAAATGCCGGCTCGCTCGTCGCTCGCTTCTTGCGACCTCGGCCCGTCCGCTGACCGTTGCTCCCGTCTAGTGCAAGTCTGTTAGTGGTTCTCGCGGTTGTGTGAGTGGCGGTCTGCGGACGGGGCGCCGTGCCGTTTTTATCATCTGCAGGTGGTGAGGAGTAGCTCTCTAGGTCCCCATGAGGGTTCCTAGATGGCGCTGCTGCTCGCTCCTGCGGCGGACAATCTCAGCCGTCTCGCCTCAGATCCTGCCTGTTGTTTTGCGAAATCCAATTAACAAATAATAAGGCATATGGCGAGCCGCTGGGAGTGTCGATGGGTCGCTGGCGTCAGGAATGCCCCTGCTTGAGCCCATGCCAGGTTTTAGGCTTTCCTGACCTTTCGTCACCGTCGTGTTATGGCCAGTCGTGGCAGACCATCACCACTCATCCCTTTCATACCGTCGTGACGTGCACGTGGACACTGCGGTGCCAACCTCAAATGTTATCAATGCCTTTAGACTTTAAGGTGACACTAACAGAACATTAACTAACACTGAAACAATCTTAATGACCCAAGTGCAATACCTTACTTCGAGGGAAAAGTTCGATGGACTAGTATATTTCAATTCAAAATCGTGTTTAATGAGAGAGACTAGTTAACCTAAAAAGTGGACTGCGGTGGGGGTTGTGCTGTGTACTTAGCTCTGCCTCTAGTTGTTAAATGAACATCCAGGGATTATAAGAGACTTACAATTTACGGCTTTACGTCGTAAATACTACGTAGACACGTGATTATTAAAGGAGTGCTACCGTACAACCTGCCGCGCCCATGCCCTTAAGTTCGGTGAGTCCTAGATTGTAAGGCTTCGCTGAGCAGGGCAATATAAAACAGGGCAAATAACACGCACAATCTAAAATCTTCTAAACTGAGGCTAAAGCTCAATACTTAGACACAGCATTTATGTTCTAAAAACGTTAACTCTTCTGGGGTCATGGTACTTTATAGCATTCCTACGGTTCCAAAGGTCTGATCTTTAATACCAAAAATACGTGAAATATAAACCTTTTTTTTGAACGTGAAGTTTTTTTTTCAATTCGTCACAATGTTTTTATTGCAACAATTACTTAAATCGTTTTCTCTGCTCATCGCAAAGTATAAAAACAACTGAGATATTGATAGAACTCATAAAAAATTACTATTACAACGTAGTAACGATGTAGTTTCATAGATTTTTTTTCAATTATCAAGTATTTTGACTAAATATCGAAAGGCATTAGTCCTCTCTTTCTAGCTCTCTACGGATTCTGCGCCAAATTCTTTGCAGAATAGTCGATCCATCTAACAGTAGGTTGGTATTTAAGGCCAGCTATCCCTACTGTATTATTACACAATCCTTGATTCTGGGCCGAATATCTCATACCTTCATAACCTCTATTCAGTTTATCAAAAAGCATGTTACTTGACACTCATCTCAATCACTCATAGATTTTAAGATTTATGCATATGGCGAATTGTTTTTCCTATGTTTCAAAGGCAAATATCTAAGTATCTCTTGGTTTCCTTAGCACAGGGAAACTTTAATTAACGCGTAGGTGCGAATGCCAGGAATTTGTTTCGATACAAGACGACAAGGTAGTATGACAAGTAACATGTTCTTACATTGCTTGCATGTAATAGTACATATTATAACCTCATGTCCTCATTGCTCACTTCACAAAGCTGCAAAGGGTGTTAAAATATGTTCAAAATTACTGTTGATTGACGTTGGATTGGGCGTACTACGTTATAGTTAATTGATATGTACAGAATAGGTAATGAATTGGAGTCTCTATGTATATGCTCGTAAATTCAACGCCATCTTTTGTCGCTTTCCTAAATTACTCCTTTGTGTTAGCGGTTTTTCCGTAGGTCTAGCGTCTAGCTCTTGGCCCGGGCGGCCGCGTCATCCTGTCTCCTTTTCACCACAGTATTTGCAGCTTGTGATGTATTTTGACACTGTTCTACCCCAATTTTACGTACGCTAAAACATATAGGACGTTTTACCTTATGTTAAACTAGAGAAGTATGGTACTGATTACTTTACTAAGGGTCGGTTGCACCAAACTGTTTATATTGTTAAAGAGTTCGCTAAAATTTTATGTATGGAAAGCTTCATAGTAAAGCGCCGGCGCGCGCCGGCTGACGTTGATCAGTCTGTCAAATGTGGCTGGTGCAACTGGCCGTAAGTGGCCATTATACTCATATTACTCATATGCGGGGCTCGTACGTATCATGCCGTTGACGCAAAAATGACGTCATGCTACATAGGTAGAGTATAATTCCAGTTAATCTTTTTGTAATTATTAATCATTGTCAACCTCTTTATAGATACTTGACAATCCGTACAGAACATCTGACTTTCATCTTATTGTCACTCAACTTCTTATATAGTTATATAGTTCTTATATAGTTTATTAAATGATAAGGTAAACGTACTTGTGCTCGACATGCTAATGCCCAAGAGATGAGATGAAACCTTGCTGTCACCTCTATTGACAATGACTTAAGTTTCTAGATGACAATGACTTAAGTTTCAAGATAACATGTATGTACTGGGACCGCGTCGAGCACCAGTACGTTTTCCTTACATAATTTAATACCTTTAGTACGATAAGATTAGTTATCTCAATATGTAGTGTTAAAATCAGACATCGTAACTTTTACAGCATATTTGGTGCAGCGGAGTGGTGTTAACGGAATCGGTATAAACAATTTTAACCCTAATAATTAATTAAGCATTAATTATGTTAATATTGACCTTAATTTACCATTTCAGTTGGAATTATCTATACCAATTCCGTTAATACCACTCCGCTGCACCAAAAATGCTGTAAAAGTTACGATGACTAAGGTACTTGCGCCTAATAAGGCCCACTTTTAATTTAATTTTTGATTTTTTTCATTTTTGATATGAACTTGCAGTTTTGTCTATGGTACTAACCAAACATGGGCGAGAAATTTAAACTCATTTACACTTATAAAAGTATGAAATTTTGAAATTGAGCAAGCTTTAAAACTGGGCCTTATTAGGTGCAAGTACCTTAGTTATAATACTAAATCACGTCATGTTTGCGTCAACGGTAGGCCCTGCTCATATGACAATTATCAACAAGTCAATGGTTAATCTGCTTTGTAAACACGCAGACCTCGGACATGATTTATTGACAGGTAGAGCTAGAGAGTTCCTATATCGATAAATTAAATTATCGATACTGTTCCCTAATAGATACTAGTGATCATCTCCAGTTTTGTTTGTAACTGTATTTTACATATTTGTTTTAAGTATTATTTCGAGGTCGCTGATAAAATTGATAAAGTTTACAAAAATCATGTTATACATATATTTGATCGCAAGGTTAGGAAGAAATAATGATGCATAAAGTTTAAAAAATCTCTTTAAAATAAAGAAGAAAGCAATTTAGTCATTAGTTTGATTCATGTTAAAAATATTAATAAAATTATATTTTAACAGACAATACATGGAGCGATAGTAGCTATATGAGAGAAGCATCGATAATTGAGTTTATCGATATAGAAACTCCTTACCCTGTCAATAAATTATGCTTCTTGGAATCCGAGGTCCGATCATTTAAATTATTTACATTCTAATTTTCTGCGGAAGGCCCCCAACCCAAAGGCAGACCAAAACAGCGATGGCTCGATGTCGTGAAAGCGGATATGAGCGTAAACGGGCTCACACGAGAGCAGGGCTCGGAACCGGTATTTTTAAAAAACCCCTAAATAGACCAATATTTTGAATTATTTTATGCTCTTTACGTAGGACTGGATCATGTATTTAGGTAACGAATTTGTGTTATTAGATTGTCCAATTAAAAAAGAAATAATAAACCAAAGAACGAAAAAGAACGTAATAATACCGGTATTTTTGTATGGAGCAAAAACCGGTTTCCGAGCCCTGCACGAGAGAACGCCCAGCCGGGCTAGCACATGATTGGCGCGACAGTATCTCGCAGCGAGATAGACTACCCGTCCCCCTTTTATTAATAACATAGTTAGAAATGGACGGGTCATGTGCTAGGCCTACAGGATCGCACAAAGTGGAGAAAGGCAAGTAGGAAAGCGGACCCTGGCAAAGGCCGGGATAGCGCTACGTAGAAGAAGAAGAAGGCATTCTAATTTACTTTACATTTCTTTTACCTAATGCATAACTAATTTCCTTACGTTCTCAAATCTATCTAAATAGCAAGAAATAGGCAACAAAGTCACAAGCATTCTTATCTCAATTGGGATATTTTAATACTACTTAAAGCGGTTTTTTCATCTTCATTATTTGTGTGCACTAAATAATGAATACGATGTAAAACTTGAATTTTGAAAGAAAATGGCGATGGTAGTCCCACACAGCCAGCTTGAGTAAAAATGCTTTCGTATGACCGGATCAGGTCGCAATTCTCAACCAATTCTCTTGAAATTTTGCTAGCAGGTGCGATAATTAATTTCTATGGTCGAATCACTGGAGTTTTTTCAAAATGGCGGTGCCATATATTAAAGTTTAAAGTATCCAATTGTAAGCTATTCTCGTGAGCTCTACAGTTCACAGAGCCACTAGTAATGTGTGACAAGGAATATTATAAAACACTATCAATACTATCATATTCAGAATCTTTATAAATTTAACCTTTTCGACGCCGTGTCAAACACAAAAGCAGTCACTCGGACGCCACGTCACCGAAGTGTCAAAACTGAAATTGAACTTTATGCATATGCACGCAGGTCTATGTCGCTTTGTGGTCTGTGACCGATAAATCTGTCTTTTACGTTGGACCTGCGGTGCGGATATATCGGTAATTGGCGTCCAAAAGGTTAAAGAAATAATTTTATTATAATTTAAAAAAATGCCTGATGACATAGTTTTGCTATTATATACAGGCCGTGGCCTAAATCGGTGTCCAATTGATATAAGCACCGGACGAATCAGAGCTCATCATGTAATTTATTTAAATCGTACCCACATAATCTCATAAAGGGGTGTCAATTGGCGGTCTCTCTGTTCAGTTATTGTCAATTTGTCATTGATGGGACTCGTATTCGATAAATCTTAACTGTCAACGTTTGGTGTAGGTTATATTTAGGGTCGGTTGCACCAAACTGTTACGAACGTTAAAGAGTTCGCTAAATTTTCATGTATGGAAAGTTTCATAGTAAAGGCGCGGGGCGCGCCGGCTGACGATGATCAGTCTGTCAAATGTGGTTGGTGCAACTGGCACTTAGTCAAGAGCCAAGCAAGGTTAGTGTATCTTTTATCCTCAGGTTGCTCTATGTGTAATAAAACCCATCAGGAGGTTGAAACACGTCGTTACGGATGTAGGCCAGATGTTACAATACGTTCAGAAGACCACTTTAAAAAGAAAGAAAGAATTAAAGAAAATAAATCTATTCAGGACGCTTACAGTATTGCTTAAAACTAATACAACACTTTTATAAGTATAAAACATGAACGTCACTGAATAGGTCTCCCCTCAGCTTAATGACAAGTTACCTTTCAGGTATCTTGACGCTGGTCTTCCGTGGAGACTTGTCCAAGCGATCGCGTCAGCACGTAAACACGTAAACTTTAACTAATTAAGCATTTATTGCCCGTATTAATAAGCTTATCAAAACTTCAAGCAACCGAGCAGATTTTCATTAATCAATCTCAAGACGTTTCAAACGTGAATTAACAAAATCATTAGCAGTTTTAAAGAGATTTAAGAACTACCTTATATTGGGTAGATATATAATATGTAATAGGTACATTACATACTTAATTTATAAGTACACTGAGAGAAAACTACAACAAAAATACACTTAGAATTACAAAAATAAACTTAATCCGGGGACAAGGAGAGTTAACTAATAGGAACAAATGGACTTTTGCAATTTCTATTAGTTCTTGCAATTTCTATTATCTGTTTGTTGAAATTATATTTGGGATTACTGAGCTGTTTGTAGAAATAAATAAACTTTACAGAAATAGTGAAACGTCCATAATTATTACTAAAACTTCATTTTTTCCCCCAGTACAGAACTGTTTTTTAATTCCTGCGGGCGCAGCACGGTTACATTTTTATCGACTATCACTATGCGCGTCCCTTTCGCACTAACATACTTGTTAGAACGTGACAGGCATGGTGACAAGGGATAAAAACGCGACCGTGCTACGCCGCCTGGTGATGATTTTTCTCTCAGTGTATATTGAAAATGTAAGGCATCAACTTGCAAATTACTCTAAATACGGACTGCAACAATACTTTGGAACGTTTGAATAATATTGTGTAAGACTCTGTCAATCTTTATTTGAAACAATCACACAAAATATTTGTGCACGATTGAATGATTATACCGACAGACTGCCGCATTCGAACTTCAAGATATTCACAAGAGACGACACGTACTAGATCCATTCTAGATAAGTTATAGTTTAGATATCAACTGGTTCTCTTTTGCAGCGCAATTCGGGCAACCAATGTCACTTTTACGGTAGATAGAGTAAGATATCTATTAGATCTGAATTGGATCTCTAAGTCATATCCTGTGGAAATCGTTCAAGAGTGTCTCCAGAATCGCGCAAATGTCAAATTTGACAGGTTAGATCTTAAACATATCGTTATCGTATCTTGGCGATATCTAAAAGATATCTAATAAATGTCTATTTCAAAATCCGAAGCGGGCCCAGAAAACGGTTTCTTTTACAGGAAAGTTCTGGAGCATAAATAGATAGGTATAAGAATAAAAACACTAAATCTGTTTCGCCCATGAATATTCACTCCCATGTATAGTATCGCTAGGTCTGGGGTTAGATTTTGATTGAAGGTGTTATCAGTACACATTTTATTTAATAGATTCGCCATCATTTGGGTCCAGTTTGGGTCATGCTGGGGTTGAGCCCCATACATATATATATATATATAATAAGCATAATCTAGCGCTTTCTTATCATCATAAATTTATATAGCAGTACGGCTACCATCAGTTTGGCATTGACATAAACGCTATCGTGAACGTAATTTACTTTCTATATATCTCTTTCGCACTAATATGTCAGTACGAGCGACATGCATAGAAAGTAAATTACGTTCACGATAGCGTTTATGTCAATGCCAAACTGATGGTAGCCGTACAGAACGTATCACTTGCAACATTTCAATTACTATAACCTAACAACCTAAGTTTACTTAATATTCTAGCATTACCCGTACATGGGTATACTTAATTTAAATAAACTTAATTTTACCTGGGTATACCTAGTATTATCCAAGCCTTTAATAATAATAATATATCATTTATTTCAGAATTAAATTATTCCATATAAGTACACTTAAATAAAACTTAAACTCTATATACATTTACAAACTACACTTAAAAACTAGGTGGGCAACATGTGCATCTTGTTCCAGTAGTAATGAAAGGGACTATCTTCCCGTCCTGCCACTGTTTCCAGGAGACTGTTGGGGCTACCGGCGATACGTCTCAGCAGGGACGCGACACGTTTTCGCATTATCGCGTGAAAGCCATCCGTGCGCGCCTCCGCGAACATGCCTGACGCACTGCAATGCCGCGGGAGCCCCAACAGCATCCTGAAAGCGTTGTTATATTGGACGCGCAGGGCGTTGTAGGTTTTTTGAGTATAGTTGATCCATAGACTGCAGGTGTAAAATGACTGACAGTATGCCCTAAATAGGGTAATTTTAACGTTTCTGTTACACCTAGCAAATCTACGGATCAACATGTTACTCCTCACCGCCAGCGCCCTGCGTTCCCTTTCGATGTCCTTGTTGTCTATGAGGGATGACGTAACCCAGTGCCCCAGGTATTTAAATTCTTCGACTATCTTGAGAGGAGTGTTGCCAAGTTTAACCTGAGGGGTACGCGGGTAGCTCTTAGTACCCGCTTTAAAAACTAACAACTCACTCTTCGAGGCATTATACCTGAGGCCATGAGAATCCGCATACCGCTCACATATCGTCAACAGGTCTTGTATGCCACTGATTGATGGACTCAGCAACACCATGTCGTCTGCGTAGCTTATGTTATTTATAAATTTACCGCCCACTGAGCATTCGACCATGGCATTGCTGAGCTCACCAATCAGGCGATCTATATACAAGCTGAAGAGCTTAGGTGACGTGAGCCCCCCCTGCCTCACCCCGCACTCCAACCTGTAAGCATCAGACAATGAATCTGCCCACTTGACAACATTATATTGATGACCATACCAGTACTTGAACATTTCAATCAGCTGACTGGGCAATGTTGTGTCCTCATGCAGTTTTTGCCATAACTTTTCATAGGACACCAAATCGAAGGCCTTGCTTAGATCAAGAAAACACCCGTAAACGGGAGTTTTCCTGTCCGTGTAGTATAGGACAGTATGCTTGAGACAGAGAACTGCCGCCTCCGTGGACAGTCCGCTCCTGAAACCAAACTGTGCATCATTGAGGCTTATGTGCTTATCCAGTTGTTTGTCAAGCATACTGAACATACATGCCTTTTCGGCAAAGCCCGAAAATTAAATCAACTTTTACACCATTGCCCAGCCAGTGTTGCATAGACCTAGGTGTGTACGGGTAAACCCCGAATACAGATGAATGTTGTGTAAATTTTCGGACTTTACCCAAAAGGCTTGGGTAGGTAATACTAGTTGTAGCCGGGTCATAGACTTATAATATATAGAGACGGTGTCTCAGCGAGCTGTCACTGTTGCCACTTTTGTTTAGTGTACGATTAACAATTTAACACCACATTGCTGTAGCCATGTCGATAAAGTCATATCGATAAACTATCGACATTTCTTACAATTTTAATTTTACTTCAAAGATTTGACGATATCTAAAATGAAAAAAACACTTTTATTCTTTATTGTGGTTATCAGATCACAATTTTATCGTCACGCCCCAGCAGGGAACCAAGGGAAAGTTCAGATATTTAATTAAAATACATAAATACCTACTAAGATATGTGTTCCGCAATAATTCAACTATTTTATTATATTCTAATATATTTATTATTCATTAGCATTTCAATTATGTATATGTTTAACGAAGATATTGAAGCTTCAATTAATAGCTATTTCGTTCCGCTGTGTAGCGTTTATCGATATATAACATGTTTAAAATCGACTTTTCACATCCCTAAAAGAGCACACATACACGTTTTTACGCACACATACACAGCCTGGATGCATAAAAAAAGGCAACACTTGATTTGAAGTTCACCTTGTCAACAGTATGGTTGTCCTTTTTTGACAAATGGCATTTTTAAAATAGCGAGGAGAGAGAAATGATACTAGTTGCTGCGCCGTCAAAGAGAACAGAAAGCGTAGGGGCCTTGAGCCGGGTAAACTTAAGTTTAATCATTTTCTAACATTACCCGTAACATATAATATGAATAGTTACAAGATCAGTAAGTTTCTTTAAAATTAAAGATATAGTAAAGTGAAAATATATACTGGGTCAAGCAAATCTTGTCAGTAGCAAACGGCGGCAAATTTGAAAAATCGCGGGTTAGCAACACTGTGTTCGAATAATTCGAAAATCGCGTGTCATCTGTGTTTTATCTGTGGAATGTGGATCGCGAATGACAGCCATCATTTTGTTTGTTTACAAATGGTTTACAATGTTTATATTCTGAATCGATTCTATTTCAAGAGATATTTCTGCTGTGTCACCATTAAATACCAATATATTAAATAAGACTGTGCTTAATTAAAGCTAAGGTGCCTACAATGCCTACAGTGCCAACTGAGAAATCTAATAAAATATGAAAATCCAGTATGACATCTACCTGCTGAAGCAATGATTTTATTCATACATTCTTGTTTAACGGCATAGTCCATTTACAATTTTATTTTGAGATCTTCAAATTAGTTAATCATTTTTATAAACATCACACACCGCTTTTAAATTGTCCGTCCATACGTATTAATAACAATTTCAAACATTTTCAATAGAGAATCCGCGAGTGACAATTTGAATTGACGTACGTGACAAGGCGCGCTCAGCGGAAAAAAAAGTTTTGGTTCGATGCACATTGTACAGTCAGCAGCAGATATACCTGAGCGGGCAAGGTGTCCAAGAAAACATATACACTTCAATCGTCACAAAAATAAGGACATCTAAGATGTCATGTTCACGTAGGCTTTCAGTTCGTCACAAATACCTTAACTTCTGAGTTTTTCTTTAACACATACATCCTTATTTAATCACAATGACAATAACGGTTAAAAAGTCAGTGGTAACTAAGCAATCAAATTCAAGCTGCTGTCATTAATACCTATACGCACTGCCAATCACGTACGTCAGCAGCCAGGGTGCCACCAGTTGCTAAGCAGTTGTTATTTTAATGGTAACTAAGCATCAACATTTTATCTGTTTAACTTTAAAATAAATACTGTAGCACTACGAATTGACACCTCCTTTCTTAAAGAAGTATTTTATCGTTAAGTGTCAAACTTATACAATAAATAAGTAGGTTCTACTAGAATGATCGGTTTTTTTTATTTTAACTGTCATATGCGGCTGTTCTTCCAAACTGTTGATCATATTATATACCTATGTTAATATATTTATTTAGCCCACTTATTGTAGTATACAGGGTGGCCCATTTAGATCGGCCAGTATGGGAAAATCTGATACTATAAGATATACCGATCTCTTCTTAGGAATCATGTCATCGATTTTAGTAACACGAAAAACTGCATTCATACATTAAAAAAAAATGTGTACTCAGCTCGGGAATCGAACCCCGAACGTTTTGAAAAATAAAACTAAGACTATTTCTATTTAGATATCGATTTTGTAGGTCTCAATTTAGTCAGTTTTCGAAGAGACCAGCATTTTTAGGGTTCCGTATGTACCCAAAGGGTAAAACGGGACCCTATTACTAAGATTCTGCTGTCCGTCCGTCTGTCCATCCATCCGTCCGTCCGTCCGTCTGTCACCAGGCTGTATCTCAGGAACCGTGATAGTTAGACAGTTGAAATTTTCACAAATGATGTATTTCTGTTGCCGCTATTATAAGTAACAAGAAATACTAAAAACAGAATAAAATAAAGATTTAAGTGGGGCTCCCATACAACAAACGTGATTTTTGAGTAGTAAATATCAAATGGCATTCCGCACAGGAGTAATCTAAGTAACGCCCACTGCGGGTTCAAACCTACAACGTCCTGATAGAAAGTCGTACATACGCTACATGTGACATTATCTTCAAAAATTATATAAACTAATGCGAAATCAACATAAAACCAGAAGACACAAATTAATAAAAGAAATGAAACCCAAAAAAAAACAAAAAGCTGTAATCTCTAGGTGCGTACGACTGAGATTTGAACCCGCAGTCTCTGCTTTGAAAAGCAAACGCCTGTTACTGAGACCACGACGTGCCTTGACAATTGGCTCTAAATTCGGCTTCAGTTAGCTTTTGCTATGTGTCATTCGTCTTGACGATTCTGTTAAAAGAAATAGTTTGCAGTAAGTTGACCGAAAGGCTCCTGTCAAATGGTTGAAGGGCAAAACGTGAGATAGATGTATGTGATGACAAGACTGTACTGCTTTCGATGATTGTCAAAACGCTTTACCTGAAATTAGCATGGCTAACTTTTATTCAATATTCGACCATACTTGTATGCTTTAAAGTCTATTTTTCCATATTGTTCAGATATATTTGACACGTTGACCACTTAGATACCATTGGTTTTTTGACAGCTAAGGTATCAATGACTTGTTGTAAGTGTAGAAATTAATGAATAGCGACTGTTAACATATTTGTGACACGTTGAGCGCTCACAAGTAAATACTACCATGACAGTCAACAACTTTTTGACAGTTTAAACGTTTACCTCTCTTTGAGCACCTGGAGTGCATAGCGACTTCTGCTGCTGACTGTACATTGCTGCTTTTCTTAGCGCAATACTACTCTTTGAGTGTTGCCCTACTTTAGTTTGCTTTACATTGCTACTGACAAGATTTGCTTGACGCACTATAACTACTTATACAATATCTCGACTGCTTAAGTGCTAAATTATACAGAACACGACACGTCCTTATCAAACCTTGCTAGCAAACCTCTCTGGGCTGGCCAACACATCAACCAATGACTCACGCTAAAGCAAAATGAACTCTCCTCCTTTAATAGTTTGGTACATTTTTCACCAGCACCTCCATAATAGGGTCCTCCATTTTCGTATTTCTGTGCTCTAGTTTTATAATTAGCGGCACTAGTGTAGATGTTAATTGCCTCAGACGTTGCTAAGGCTGCATCGATTGACTGTGATAAGGACCTTTAAATAAAGTGCAGGTGGTCGAGATTATAGAAAATTACCTGTTGAATAATCTCGACAGAATCATGACATAGTAAACGATATGCGACTCTTGCAACTCTGAAGTGTTAGTGTAGAATGTAGAGAACATTGCAAGATTTTTGGTGTAACAAATGTGTTTATACTTTTGTTATACAAATCACAGGGCCCGATTTGGATTTTGAAATAGATATCTATTAGATATCTTTTAAACATCACCAAGATAGATAACGATATGTTTAAGATCTAACCTGTCAAATTTGACATTTGCACGATTCTGGAGGTACTCTTGAACGATTTCCACAGGATATGACTTAGAGATCCAATTCACATCTAATAGATATCTTACTCTATCTGACTTAAAAGTGACATAGTTGCCCGAATTGCACTGCAAAAGTAGTTGGTATCTAAACTCATAGACTAGAAATCCTCTAGACCGAGTTTAGAGCAATTATTTCATGCAACCGATGATGCCAAAAATGCGGGACGAGGTGAGCGAAGTCCCGTGCCGTGATTGGTCCGTTCAAAAGACACGGACGTCACACAGAGACACTTTCGACTCGAACATGGAGTAATTATTACCGTATGCGTGGCGTAGCAGAGGGGGTAGCGTGACTATGCTAAGTCTGGTGGATGTTTTGTCTGTGTGGTAAGGTAATCCATGCTATATAACGACAATAATAACACAAAACCAAGTTTCGCGGTGACTCAGCCGTGCCAAGTTTGGCTATCAATATCCATAACACTTTTTTTTGTACACATAATGAACAACGTCTACCATAATTATGTGCATTTTACTCGTAAATAAACATAGTGGTAGTCATGTATAGCAACTATGGGCCCGATTCGGATTTTGAAATAGACATCTATTAGATATCTTTTAGACATCACCACGATACGATAACGATATGTTTAAGATATAACCTGTCAAATTTGACATTTCGTATCTAGAATGGATCTATTAATACGTGTCGTCTCTTGTGAATAACTATCTTAAAGTTCGAATACGGCAGTATCTCATGTCTGTCAAGTTGACTACTTAAATAAGACTCCTGCTAATAAGATCTTACGTCGCGCTGACTAGTGATGTTGCGGCACTATCTCTAGCGTGTCAAGTCGAAATACCTAAGGTACCGTCAACGTCAAAGAGTACATTTTTCACCGTATTACAAAGGCGTAAAGTACAGTGTAAACATATCGGATACTGGCGCTACCGTTAATTACCTGCCTCGGCGTAATTAAGGTGTTTTCGCTTGGCACGCCTGGGCCGAGCTTTTCTAGCAAATGACACCTTGGTTATCTTTTACTGATTGTCGTGTGCTTTATGTGCAACATGAACATGATGTACTCGAAAGGAAAGAAATCTGTATGGATATGATGGTCGTTCTTGTCTACGTGACAGCGTGATAAAGCGGTGTCCGTCACTTTCTATCCCACAGTGTTAAAAAGTGACAGTTATTTTATCACGTGGATAAAGATCGATAAAGCTAACCATGTACTTAAATGAAAATAGCTATACAGAAATAAATAGTCATGAACAGAATAAAAACACTGTGAAAATTTACATTATTATACACTAACGTCTACGTAATTTACTTTATAAATATCTCGCTGGCACTAGCATACTATAGTACAAGCGAGATGCATAGAAAGTAAGTTATGTTCACGCTAGCTTTTATGTCAGTGCCAAACTGTAGGTAGAGGTACTAGTGCCAAGTAAGTAAAAGGTAACGAGTAAATTGTTTTGTCGTAGGGACATTAATAGATTAATTCCGCTAATATTGCAAGATTGTAGAATCTAGACCAACTGACAAAAACTGACTCAATTCATTCTACCAGTACCGTAAAATGGGGTGAGTTGGGTGAAATTTGACTTTCAAACCTCGATAAAAAATTTATTTTTTCATGTGAAAACTGAATGGTGTATATAATAAGTGGTTCGGACGTTTGTATTTTAGTTTGTATGTTATTTTGAGTAGTTCCATTTCATAACTTTGACGATAAAGAGGAAAAGCCACCTCACCCCGTAGTGCCTCGTATTTGGGGTGAGAGGGTTTTTCATACAAAGTTAGAAATAAACATCTATTAGATATCTTTTAGACATCACCAAGATACGATAACGATATGCTTAAGATCTAACCTGTCAAATTTGACATTTGCGCAATTCTGGAGATACTCTTGAACGATTTCCTCAGGATATGACTTAGAGATCCAATTCACATCTAATAGATATCTTACGCTATCTAACGTAAAAGTGACATTGGTTGCCCGAATTGCGCTGCAAAAGAGAACAAGTTGATATCTAAACTATAACGGATCTAGTACGTGTCGTCTCTTGTGAATATCTTGAAGTTTGAATACGGCAGCGTATTTCTGCAAACAGTCCGGACTCGAATACAAAGCAAAGCAAATTACATTGCTCTAGAGAAATTAAATACAGTATGTTCAGACTTCATCCAGTTCAAGAGCTCCTTTGTGAATTCTATGTTAACGGCTGCTAGACTTGGAGGTGCATTCAGAATTGTAATAAACTGATTTGATATTAAATATATATATTAAGACCGGGTTACTAAAATATATTAAGACGAAAAACGCTCGACACCTCGTCATGCTCGTGATGACACTCTTCGCTACGGAGTGAAACATGTCGAGCTTTTTCCGACTTAAAATACGTGAGTGACCCGTTCTTACAGTCAGACCGTAAAAAGTCTGCAGCGATTTTGATAGCCCACGCAGTGAGAGTGTCATTTTAAACGTTATACTTCTATGAAATTATGACGTATAAATAACACTTACACTGCGTGGGCTATCAAATCCGCTGCAGACTTTTATTAGTGCGACCATAGTAAATTTAATATGTCTGTGTCTCACGGAAGTCTTTTGGTTTGATATTATTGGACTGACATGAACAATAATTAAGGGACGCCGGACGATATCAGCCTGTCAGTTAAACGCAAAAAGGTAACAGTTCCGAACAACTGACAGGCTGATATCGCCCGGCGAACTGGTAATCTGTGGGCTGCTTTATTATCATATTATGGTGACCTTTGATTTGAAATATTCCTTGTCTAAATTATTTAATATTTGGCCCCGTACACGGCTTATTTCACATCCTTAATGGAATGGCACAGACAAAACATCCTCCAGACTTAGCATAGTCGCGCTACCCCTTCTGCCACGCATACGGTAATTTTACTCCATGTTCGAGTCGAAAGTGTCTTTGCGTGACGTCCGTGTCTTTGAACGGACCAAACGGCACGGGACTTCGCTCACCTCGTCCCGCGCATCTTCGCATTTTCGGCATCATTGGTTGCATGAATTAATTACTCTAAACTCGATCTAGAGGATTCCTAGTATATGTGGAATGGTTTCCAAGATAAAAATGTATCCTAGTAAGTTAGTCGAGATTACAGAGCCTATGTTGAGTCCCACTGCTGAACAAAGGCCTCCTCCGGCCAGTTGCCGCATGCAATAATAACATGAAATAAATTAATAACTATTTAAAAAGAATAAAGAATACATTTCAAATGAGAAATTATACATCCGTAGACACGGCTACGAACTTCGTAGGCAATGCTACGGTACGCGTAGCGCTCTGCATATTTATCACGCGCAACTCAAATTGCTCGCTTTCAGACTACACTTCACTAAATATCTATGAAAGAATGTTTGGTGTCGTGCTTCTAAACTGTACTGTAGTTTTCAGTCGTAAATAAGGTAGAAGTACTAGTGCTCGACGCTGCACTAGTATTCGACATCGGCACCTTATGTCAAAGTGACAAGTACTAAATTTGAATACAGAAAAATATTCGCCGTTCAAATTTAAACTATATTACTTTGACATAAAGTGCCCATGTCCCATGTCGAATACTAGTGCAGCGTCGAGCACTAGTACTTCTACCTTACATATATTTGATACATGAAAGTTAACATTATTTTTTCCTTTCATTTGTTAATTCTATAGTTACTATGCACTGTATGTAGATCTGATAAAAACTAAGTAAAACCTGCCGGCGTATTATGGACGGCTTTATCCATCTTTATCCACGTGATAAATTACTGTCACTTTTTAACACCGTGGACTAGAAAGTGACGGACACCGTTTTATCACGCTGTCACGTAGACAAGAACGACCATCATATCCGTACTGAAGCGGTATCATGGTCGCATTTTTATCAGCTGTCATGTCATGCGTCACTTTCACACTTACATATTTGTTAGAATGTGACAGACATGGTGACAAATAATAACGAGCTGTCCATCTTAGCCCTACTGGTTTATAATAACACACTTTTTCCCTGATTTCGCGTTAAAATGACTCTTCATATACTTAAAATATGCACAAATTTGTCTTAAACTTTATTCAGCTAAAATAATGAATGAATCCTTCATTTGGTCTATGACTGCTAATTTGTCAAAGATCTAACCTATTTGTATCCTATGTGACATAAAAAGCGGCCAAGTAAGAGTCGGACTTGCCCATGAAGGGTTCCGTAGCAGCAAGTAACATAAAAAAATTGCGGTTTACGATTTATGACGTATTAAAAAAAATACTTCCTAGATCTCGTTCAAACCAATTTTCGGTGGAAGTTTGCATGGTAAATAATGTACATCATATATTTTGTTTAGTTTTATCATTCTCTTATTTTAGAAGTTACGGGGGGGGGACACATTTTACCACTTTGGAAGTGTCTCTCGCGCAAACTATTCAGTTTAGAAATAAATGATATTAGAAACCTCAATATCATTTTTCAAGACCTATCCATAGACACGTATGGGTTGTGGATAAAAAAAACATCAAGTTTCAACATTAGAGTTCTTATAGTTTCGGAAAAAAGTGGTTGTGACATACACGGACAGACAGACAGACGTCAGAACACACATGACGAATCCATAAGGGTTCCATTTTTTGCCATTTGTCTACGGAACCCTAAAAAGCTGCGTTGTTTTATTTTATGTCGTTATGTCTCTAGCCGAATTAAAACAAGTACCTGTTTTGCAGATATTCCTATTCTACACGGAAATAATTCATTATTAAAGTGGAAGAAGGTTTCTTTTAACATTGACCTGATTCAGAGAGTTCGCGGTCAATACCGGTGCCCTTTAGCTGAAGTACTGAATTTGTATGAATAGTACGCGTTGTCTTCGTAATGATAATTTGCTTCGTTATAATTACAGAAGATAATTAAATAACCTTAACCTCTTAACCGCCGCTATTCATGAGTTAACGTAACAAATAAAATGCACCTTCTTACGCTCCAATAAGGTTTACTGTTGCGAGTTACATAAGAGATGTAACGGTTAAAATATTTATGTTGTAATAAATTTAGAACGTAGTGCTCAAGAGTAAATACAAATACTGAATGTAATTTTTTAAGCAGATTCGATAGTAAAATTGTAATATTTTTTTAACCGGCTTATTTCGTGAGCTCCACCCACTCACAGAGCCACTTGTATTCAAAATAACCTAACTGTTCTTATTAGTCTTATTTATTAGTCATACGGGGCGAACCGGCAGCTCGATAAATGGCTGCCGATCCGCCTCGCTACTGAAACGGTGTTTCATTCTTCAACAGAACAGTAGTCACTACCCGAGCAAAAGATGACGAGACGGCCGCGTGACGTCACAGAGCGCTCTGCGGCTGCGACTATTGATCGGGTTGATAACCGTCGCTTTCTTACTACGTCCGTCTCTTTCCCACGCGCGGCCGTGTAACTGAAAGCCTGCGTTCGAAAATACGCTACTAATATTTATTTTAACGCAGCCGCCCGGGCCGAACACGTGGCAGGCGGGGCAAGGACGCTCCGTTTTTCAACGAACGGGCGGTAATGACGTGGCGTAGGGATCCGTGGCCCAATGGAAATAACTTTCAGCTCTATTAGGAGCATATTGTATCTTTTCTTGTGCTGCATAATTCCAAGAGAGAACTTTTTATTTAAGCCTGAAGTAGAAATGAACACAAGGAGGCTTAATAACAGAAGCGGTATCACGGTCGCATTTTTATCACCTGTCATGCCATGCGTCACTTTTGCACTTACATATTTGTTAGAACGTGACAGGCATGGTGATAAATGATAAAGATCCGACCATCTTAGCCCTAAAGGTTATAAATTTAATCCATATTTGGTAAATATGGACATGATCTGTTATTTTAGTGTCATAACTGTCATAAATGTCGTTTCTGCAACCGAAGACATCATTATTGACACTGATAAGTCATCCATTACAAATCCAGTCCGAATATGATGGTCGTTCTTGTCTACGTGACAGCGTGATAAAACGGTATTCTGGCACTTTCAGTCGCCCTCTGTTTAACAGTGACAGTCTTATTTTTTGTCACATGGATTAAGCCATCCATAATAGGCATGCATATCAAATTCATGACTTGTAATTTCACTTATTTCATTTATTAGAATACGTCTAGTTGAAAATGGTTCAATAATATTTCTTATTTTAAACTGATCTGTACGGATATGATGGTCGTTCTTGTCTACGTGACAGCGTGATAAAACGGTGTCCGTCACTTTCTACCCTATGGTGTTAAAAAGTGACAGTTATTTTATCACGTGGATAAAGATGGATAAAGCCATCCATAATACCCCGGCAGCAGTTGACTCTTGTTAACTGCTAAGTAGTTAGCCGTTTACATTGTTTGCAGATACTCTTGTTTTAATCGTTTTTACTTAAGCATTATAAACGTAGGTTCTGGTCAAGGCATTGAATATTACTTGATGTGAAACCAAAACCAATACTCTTTTCATCACACTTGCTCGAAAAAGATCTTATTTCAAACAGGTGTACTATCTAAAGGACAAAGGCCTATAATGTTCCCGTGGGGTTATTGACTGTGAAAAAAATAGACAATATAAAGAATTTTGAACGTTGGAAACTCAACATTGACTCTTGTGAAAGTTTTTCTTTAAAATAAAGGAGAAAAGAAATTGCTGAGTAATGTATTTCACTCTCACCTCATCAGCATGTGCATTGTGCAGTGCCTTGTGTAGTTGACATATACTCTTTGGTATAAAACCACGTATTTTCATCTTACTTACGGCGTGATTCGGGAAATGATTTAGAGATTCACTAGATATGGAATAGTAAAGATATGTGACGTTCCACGGCAAAAAGTCACCTTATGGCGGCTGGAGCTTACGCTATTATTAACACGGCTCCAATATTCAGCCGGGGCAATGGAACCTTTTGCCGTGGAACGTCACGTGTCTTTACTATTTCATATCTAGTGAATCTCTAAATCATTTCCCGAATCGCGCCGTTACTTATTTAGTATTCAGTTATAACCTTTGTATCTTCATCATCATTCGCTTGCCCTTATCCCGTTCATTCGGGGTCGGCGCAGCATGTCATTTTCTTCCATCCACCTTTTCCTAGGTTTTCCTCTCCCTATACTTCCCTCCACATTCATTCGTAACACCTTTCTCGTCACATGACTCTCATCCCTCCGTATCACATGCCCGTACCACGCTAGGCGATTCGCTCTTACTTTTTCTAGTATCTTATTTCTGATATAAGGTTGAAAATCGTCATTTACGGCTCGATTCGGGAAATGAATTAGATCTGTACTAGACCTCAACAAGTTACGATATGGATAATTTAAAGATATTTGTAAGATAGATATGTCAAATTTGACGATTCCGCGATTCTGGAGGTCCTCTTGAACGATTTCGACAAGTTATGACTTAGATATCCAAGTCACATCTAGTCGATATCTAATGTAAATCTAGTTTATCTCTATATCGTCTCTAGATCTTGTGATTATCTCGTTTCCCGAATACGCGTGGTAGATAGATGACGATAATACCAACAGTGACAAATTTGCTCGTAGCACAAGAATTTGCAGTTCAAGTGGGGATGGACCACTGAGCGGCTACCGCGAAAACCGAAATTCGCAAATTGCGGGGATCTTTCTCTTTTACTCCAATGAAGGCGTAATTAGAGTGACAGAGAAAAATCCCCGCAATTGACGATTTTCGGTATTGGCGGTAGCCCTACTGAGCAACGGGGCACAACTCAATGGTATAATGGTAATGGTATTCAGAGCAATGTTCCCGACACTAAGGGCCCGATTCGGATTTTGAAATAGACATCTATTAGATATCTTTTAGTCATCACAAAGATACGATAACGATATGTTTAAGATCTAACCTGTCAAATTTGACATTTGCGCGAATCTGGAGGTAGTCTTGAACGTTTTCCACAGGATATGACTTAGAGATCCAATTCACATCTAATAGATATCTTACTCTATCTAACGTAAAAGTGATTGGTTACCCGAATTGCGCTGCAAAAGAGAACTAGTTAATATCTAAACTATAACGTATCTAGAATGGATCTAGTACGTGTCGTCTCTTGTGAATATCTTGAAGTTCGAATACGGCAGTAATAATAATAAATCTGATTCGGAGTTACGGAGGTTCTTTTGTCTTACACCTGTTTTCAACTTACACCAACGCATAGTGTCACATAGTAAAGAAACAAGTAAAGTTGGAATATAAATTCGAATTGGAGGTTACTTTGGGAATAAATTCTATCGAGCGAAGTGTTATGAATCATGTATCGAAAGCTGTGTTATTAAAGATAATATAATCAAGAATTATATTTATTTTTCCCACGTCTACAAATATCAACGTTTCTTAGAAAAATAGGATAATTATTGGGGTATTTTTACATTTCTGGCTCAGGGAATGGCCTTAAAATTCTGTTAGTAACGTGAAATGTTCTCAGTCAGTAAGAAAACTAGAATGGGTATTCAAATACGCCAATTTAACTCAGACATGTTTCTGTGAGAAGTTTCCCAACATGTTTCAGTGCTCAATATTTTTGAGGCAACAGTAAGTTGCTAATTGGTTCTGTATGATATTCATTTTCCATTCATCAAGAATGCAGTATCTAATGAGAAAATACCGAAGATTACTTGTTAGATTATAAATGTTAGACTTCATTTAAGATCGAACGGTATCGCGGTAATAAATAACCATTTTCTTATTTATTTATTTATTTATTATTATTAATACACAGTACAGAGCTTAAATCTATACAGATCCCTGCAAAACTGTATTTACAGTTTGCCTGCAGGTAAGAGTCTCTACATACATGTATATTATTATACTTAACTATTATTTAATATGTTAAATATAAGCACTATAAGCACATAAGCACTTAAGTGACACTTGCACGCTTATTTGTCAATAACTTTTATATGGACTTGCGAAGTGGGTACAATTTAAAATACCTCCTACTATTGGTGTTATTTCATTGTTGTAATGAAGTATTTGTTCCCCGTAACCTAATTTTCTAATTAAACTACTATCCACATAAAGGAGTGGTATCTTTCTACTAACTACTAACTATTTACCACTAATAAGTTAAGTCTATTGAAGGGGAAACTCTTGTTTTAATATATGGTTATGACCCAAACGGATTTTTTTAAATCAATTAGAGATGGGCTGAATATTCGGTAATTGTTCGGTATTGTTCGGTATATTATACACCAAGATACGATAACGATATGTTTAAGATCTAACCTGTCAAATTTGACATTTGCGCGATTCTGAACATACTCTTGAACGATTTCCACAGGATATGACTTAGAGATCCAATTCACATCTAATAGATATCTTACTCTAACTAACGTAAAAGTGACATTGGTTGCCATTGCGCTGCAAAAGAGAACTAGTTGATATCTAAACTATAACGTATCTAGAATGGATCTAGTACGTGTCGTCTCTTGTGAATATCTTGAAGTTCGAATACGGCAGTATGAGTGCAGACCGCGGACCTGAATGAACTTGTTTTCAGCGTTTTAGGTAGTTTTATCCCAGCCGAATATTCGGTTCGGTACGAGCTGAACCGAATATTCGTATTCGGCAAAGTCCATATTCGGCCCATCTCTAAAATTAACCAGCATGTATGCTACCATGATAACGTAACGAGAGTAACGAGATTCGCGATCCCCATGTTACAGTAGCTAAACTGCTCATTGACGATTACACTTAGTATGGTCACAGTCGGCTCGATTCGGAAAATGAAATAGATCTCTACTAGACCTCAACAAGTTACGATATGGATAATTTAAAGATATTTGTAAGATAGATATGTCAAATTTGACGTTTCCGCGATTCTGGAGGTCCTCTTGAACGATTTCGACAAGTTATGACTTAGATATCCAAGTCACATCTAGTCGATATCTAATGTAAATCTAGTTGATCTCTATATCGTTTCTAGATCTTGTGATTATCTCGTTTCCCGAATACGCGTGAGTGTGTGAATTGTATCCTATCGCTTCGTTCCAATCGGCATGTTCAAAACGCCGGCTGGAATGTATAACCCGAGTTGGAATATGGCCCAGTTTCGCGCGGCCTGAAAGCCGGATCGAGTGATAGCAACCTAGCTATAACTACTTATGTACGCAGCCAGAGAGAGCTAGGACGATCGTAGAATGGGACGAGGTAGGTAGCCGGGTGAATTTACCGAGTGAACACGCCGTGAGGTTCATTAAGATTTCAAACATTTAACGTTGACCGGATATTAAGCTCAGTGCATCTCGCTCGCACTTATGTTTTAGCACAGAAGCTACGAACAGAAACAATTGTGAAATCAATATCACTAATATGAAATAGAAATGTAACTCCGGGAAACCCGAACTCTGCCTGAATCGACTTTCGGCTTTCAGTGCTAGAATACAGGGTGACATTTGAGTCGAGATCAGTAATATGTTTTTCTAACTCCATAAACAACGAGCAATTAACAATAAGATACTTAAGACGAAACAGGAACTGAGTTTTAAATATTTTAGGTACCTAAATATACTCGTCTCGCTAACGGAAGCGGCTCCTAAAACTAGTGCGATAAGGACAAGGCGAAAAATCCTGCGTAAAAATCTCAAAAATCGGGGTTTCGTACTCAACTGTTTCCTCCTCCAAAAAATAACCAATCGTAACCAAATTTGGAAATCTAAATGATTATGAAATTATCTGTTTCGAACCGTTTTGCTTTATTGGCTAATTGATATCAGTTTTGAATACTACGCCTCTCATTGCAGCATAGTCAATTGGGCCATTTTAGCCATTTTTGAAGGGCTGTAGCGCCTTAAAAAACAAAAATATCAAAAAAAGCAAAACGGTCCAACACAGATATTGACAATATTAATATCTGTTGAAAAAATCATTGCTCTAGCATCAAAACCCACGTAGGAAACAGTCGAGTACGTTTGTATGGAGAAATGACCACTCCTGTTGGCTCTTAAGGAAGATAAATATTTAGGAAAGAATATGTGTGTTCTCGCGTTTGGCGTTAAAAGCACAACTTTTCGAGCATTTCGTATTGTGTATGGGGTCTGGCACTCTGGCAGTCAAAGGGCAAAGAGCGCTTTCAGACCACCGTGTTTCTCTTCCCTTATTCCGGCATGTACGGTCCAATAAGGTACCACTTTTCGACTCTATCAATCAGATGATAGAGTCGAAAAGTTGTAGACCACTTTCTTGGCTGACTGTACCTACACTAGAAAGCTCACTACATTTCGCACATCGTGCTTATTCTGACTTAAGGGGCCCACTGATTAACAGTCCGCCGGACGGTATCGGCCTGTCGGTTAGTACAAAATTTTGTCGGTTCCGAACAACTTTACTGACAGGCCTATACCGCCCGGCGGATTGTTAATCAGTGGGCCCCTTTACAAGTGTATAATCGCACGTGACCTAACACAATTAAGCGCTCGAATCTTAAACACATTTGCGTGGTATCAAATTCAAGGTATAAATACGCATTTATTTATACGTACGTGTATACCTATTTTTGGAACGTTGGCTAGTAAAGATGTTTGTGAACTCGAAAGTAAAACGTACTTATAACTATGTATATGTCGCAGTAAGATAGATATAGCCGTTATATAGTTATAACCCTAGGGATATAATTATATGACGTAACATAGTTATACGAAAGCGATTCATTACTATCTTACTAGGTATATAACTATAATACGGCTTTAGTTTAGTGATATAGTTATATTACTGGATTAAGTTTAGTGAAATAATTGTAAGTAGGAGTGCAGCGGTGCGGCGGAGGTATAGTTATATCCCTAGGGATATAGTTATATGCCGTATAGTACGTAACTACGTATTATAATCATATTCCTAGTAAGATAGTAATTGTAGGTATTAGGAGTGCGGCAGTGAGGCGGAGGTTTAGTTATATCCCTAGGGATATAGTTATATGCCGTATTATAATCATATTCCTAGTAAGATAACTATTATAATATATATTTCCATGCTGCTATTCTTAAGGGTTTATGAGGCATTGCGATCGATTCACGAAAGCTGGCGCGAGATTTGACAGAATTTCAATGAATATAGCTGTCACTCAGTAGAAATCTCGCGCCAGCTTTCGTGAATCGACCTGTACTTTTACGTAATATTGCTAAAAAGTATTATACGGCATATAACTGTATCCCTAGGGATATAACTATACCTCCGCCGCACCGCTGCACTCCTACCTACAATTATTTCACTAAACTTAATCCAGTAATATAACTATATCACTAAACTTAATCCAGTAATATAACTATATCACTAAACTAAAGCCGTATTATAGTTATATACCTAGTAAGATAGTAATGAATCGCTTTCATATAACTATGTTACGTCATATAATTATATCCCTAGGGTTATAACTATATAACGGCTATATCTATCTTACTGCGACATATACATGTTAAAACGATCATTGTGAGACGTTAAAGGAGCATTCCATGAAATTGTCTACCGTTGTCCCGTACAAACGCGAGGTTTCTGAAGATTTAAAGGTATAAGAGTTTCCTTTTCTATGACAAATGGTCAAAAATATGCACAGAAAAACAATCGCCTGCTTTAAATGCTGAGAAAAAGTCGCAACACAGGAAATACAATGCGTTTGTACGGGACAGCCCGTGGAATGCTCCTAAAACATGAGCGTCATAGCCCGCCTCACGTTCGATATCACTAAAATATCGTGAATCTACTAGGTGACCTTTGACCGATTGCTTCGAGGCTACGTCGTGAAATCATATTTTAATCGATGCACCAGGTCCTGCAATTTGTTCTCCGTACTTGTAATATTCCTGAAATACTTGGTGTGTTAAATGTTTAATAGGATAGCCTCCCAAGAAATATTTCCAAATTTATTTCTTGGGAGGTATATATTTCTGAATTATATTATTGACTGATTTAAAAGTTCATTTGTTTCATACTGTTGATGTCTTTGTTATAATTGCACGCTACTAAACCTATTTTTCACAGACATACCATTAATTAACAGTTAAAGAAAAAGAAATGGAAAAAAAATATTATTGTCCACCTATGTCACCAAAACTCTACTATTCTGAGAAGTTTCACCCCGACGCGATTTATACGGCTCCTGATATCTTATCGAAGATAGAACTAAATATTAGCAAGTTTCTCAAATTAATTTACTTTTTACGTTACTTATTAACATGCTCAGCTTGCGATGCGAATGCCACAATAAAAATTGTGTATACATATAAAAAAATATATTTTATTATATATTTTTTTTGTTATTATATCAAAGTTTTAGCTTGTATCTACCCCCTTTTCGACGGACCCTGAATGTCAAGTTCATTTCTTTAATTTACTTATGACCGGTGATTCTGTTATGTCTGATCATATTCTGAGGAGTCAATATTGAAAAAAAATTACTAGGTACAGCCTCAACCTCAAAACCGTGAAAAAAAAAACGTGATATGCCATAGAAAACAGAAACATGTGATTCACCGAAATGTAAGAGACAGCAGATTTTTTTTGCGTTTTCGGCGTTGGCCCCGTAGTAATAAGCTGTTCAGTATGACCTACATATTAAACCCTCAGGGTACTGTATATTAAATATCAGCATACATCAGATGTTGAATATAGTCGTAAAAATAAAGATTTACGAAAAATAAAAATAAAGAAACGACCGGTCTGGCCTAGTGGGTAGTGACCCTGCCTGCTAAGCCGATGGTCCTGGGTTCGAATCCCAGTAAGGGCATTTATTTGTGTGATGAACACTAATATTTGTTCCTGAGTCATGGGTGTTTTCTATGTATATAAGTATGTATTTATCTATATAAGTATATATATCGTCGCCTAGCACCCATAGTACAAGCTTTGCTTAGTTTGGGGCTAGGTTGATCTGTGTAAGATGTCCCCAATATTTATTTATTTATTTATTTATTTATTTTAAATGCTGATATCTTTATGTAGTTATATTTTTTATCACTAAGCTATGACTGTAGAGTCATAACGCTAAATCATAGCCGAGATATACGGGTTTTCCGGTATGTATCGAAACGATTTGTAAATTTGCAAAGCGACAAAAGCGCAGAACGTGTTAGATTATTAAATTTGTATGACAATGACTAAAATCCTTCAATGCTGTAATACTGCAGATCCGATTCGTGCAATAAATTAATCAAATTGAATGGCAACATCAATTAGTTAATTAATTTCACATTGTCACCCGATGCATTGTACTATGGCGACCCGGGCTTGAATTCAAATCAATACTCGTGACCTAGAAGGAAACAGCACAGACAAGTTGACTAACGGCTCGATTCGGGGAATGAATTAGAGATTAACTAGATACGATATATAGTAAAGATATGTGACGTTCCACGGCAAAAGGTACCTATGGCGGCTGGGGCTTACGTGGCATGGCGCCGCAATAATATTGGAGCGGCGTTAATAATAGCGTAAGCGCCAACCGCTATAAGGTACCTTTACCTGTGGGACGTCACATATCTTTACTATATCGTATCTAGTTAATCTCTAATTCATTTCCCGAATCGCGCCGCAAGGGAGACAAAACCGTCGCGTCGTTAGTAGCCATAGCGCCAAGAACGCTTGTAATAGTTGTAATGGCGTACATTCCCAAAGTATTTACTGTATTTAGCCTTCATGCTTAACACGTTCACTGCGGTAGGGGGTCGAAAGACCCTATATACAAAGTATGGTTGATTACGAGTTATACTAATTGCCGCAGCGAAGGTGAACGCATTTATTGCCAGCGTGAGTTACGCGCTATGTTCGTAGCTGATACCACGTTTTTCCGCTTTGTAGCGAAAAGCGCCTACGAACAGAGAACTTGTGTACTAGCACCAATTTCCCATAATTTAGAACTACATAAAGACAGCTGGTTGGTAGAGAATCACTGTTTGTGTTAATTAAATCATAGAAAATTCAAGACTGGCTGAAATTCTGAATATTCTGCTAGAAATACACTGGTGTATTGATAACGGTCTTAGCCTAGAGTGCTCACGCCATACATCGATTTCTTTAAGAGTTGTAAAAGTAAGTAAAATGTTGTAATAACTTGTATTGGAAGTATGCTAAAAAACTAAAAATTAAAACGAAAAATTCATACTTATTAAACTTAACTCTTGTTACAAATAAGTTTTCGTAAATCGAGCTCATAACTTATACTGGGAATAATACTTACTACACGCATTATTTAAGGAAGTACACATTTAAAAATGTGACATATTCATTTTCCGTCCCGTTACAGATGAAAATCTATGTTAATCCAACAACCAAGGTCTTTTTAGATTGAAAAATCAGACGGTTTCGTCTTCTCATGACGTAGGCGGCGCGTCGATCAATCGCAAGGGGAAATTATCCTATATCCGATATCGGAGTGATACCTAAAACTGATAGCTGCGAGTTTCAGTAGGCGGTGACGCCTACAAGGATGATGTTTTTTCATAAAGGCACGCACCAATTTACGTTTAGAATTCATTTAAATAAAATTAAATACTGCAGTGGTTAACCTACTCACAGGCCTGTGTAATATCAGAACTAAAACCAAAAAGAATAGATAGTATAGAGGGGCCCTGTCATAGTCACTGTAAATTTACTGCCATCTATCTTCACACGACTATAACTCAAAATAAACACGTATAAAAATTATCAAAAAAAAATTAATGTATATGGATAAATGATTTTATTATTTTTATATCATTTTGACCCATGTTCATTCACTGATATCTATGTGTGAAAAATATGAAACGGTGTCGTCACGCCATCTAGCCGACCATAGGCCAAAGGTGTGTGCGCCATCTATCCGAGAATGACTTTTTCTTGATGTCCGAGGCACGTTTTTTTCTTAGACTTTCTTCATCTTATACGAAGTTACATATGTCTTTGCTAAAACCAATACGTCAATCGTACATACATCGACCATAAACGAAAAAGTAAAAAAAATGTATCGAGATGACAGATGCTACGAAAGTCACGTGACTATTGCCATTATTTAAGTTTCTATTGGCGTTTTCTATCAACAATGGGGTTGGCCGGTGGAAGTTTTTAGCAGATGGCGCCATCATAGCTTGCCCCGTCAATCCCTAGAATTATGTCAAATTTTTGTTTTTTTAATACCCTTGATGCCAGCTCTTTAAGCCAAATCTCATAGAAAAAGGGGCAAGCTATGATGGCGCCATCTATGCAAACCTTTGACAATTGCCAACCCCATTGTCATCTTGGTTAGACCCCCAGCCAGGTGATACCGTACCTTAAAAATGTTCAACAAAGAATTCATGTGCTTCAAACTGGGTGTCATAAGTTTAACAATATCTGGGAGACCGAGCTTTGCTCAGAAAACATATAAAAACTCAAAAATGCGCTTTTTTCCAGAGATAAGACCTTGCTAGATCGATTTATCGCCCTCGAAAACCCCCATATAGCAAATTTCATCGAAATTGTTAGATTTCCGTTTCCGAGATCCCCGAAATATATAAATAAACAAGAATTGCTCGTTTAAAGGTATTAGATTTCTAGTTGAATATATTTGCTACTCACAGGCGTATTCAGGAAACGAGATAATTGCAAGATTAGAGACGAACTAGAGATTTTTGGGGTTTGCATTAGATATCGACTAGATGTGACTTGGATATCTAAGTCATAACTTGTGGAAATCGTTCAAGAGGACGTCCAGAATCGCGGAAACGTCAAATTTGACATGTCTACCTTACAAATTATCTTTAAATTATCCATATCGTAACTTCTTGATGTCTAGTAGAGATCTAATTCATTTTCCGACTTGAGCCGTCTGCTAGTGCATAAACGCCGACTTCAAAGTAATAGTTTGTGTTTGAGTTGGCGTTCGCGCCACAGGTGTCCCGTAATAAGGCAACCTTTGCTGCGACAGCCTTCACCTTTAGACGGCAAACAGCGCCTTCGGAATTCTCTCAAGTCACCTATTTATTTCTTAGCGGAGCTTTGATCCTTGCAAAGCGGGGAGAAAAGTTTTCAATATACACTGAGAGAAAAGTACAACAAAAATACACTTAGAATTACAAAAATAAACTTAATCCGGGGACAAGGAGAGTTAACTAATAGGAACAAATTGACTTTTGCAATTTCTATTAGTTCTTGCAATTTCTATTATCTGTTTATTGAAATTATATTTGGGATTACTGAGCTGTTTGTAGAAATAAATAAACTTTACAGAAATAGTGAAATTTCCATAATTATTACTATAACTTCATTTTTTCCCCCAGTACAGAACTGTTTTTTAATTCCTGGTGATGATTTTTCTCTCAGTGTAGAGGGCCGTTTTTTCAGACAGGCGTCCTGTAGTTTTTTATTATTTATTCACCGAGTAATTTTATGTAAAAGCATTAGATATTAAGTACCTATATACATTATTTCCAATTCTTCATACTTCCGGTTCATAAGATCTTATTTATACACACTTTTATTTAGCTTCACTGCGTATATATGTCGGCGGCCGATCGTAAGATCAGGCATATCGTGAAATTCCTAGACATATCGTGAAACGTGAAAATCTTTGACCCGTTCTCTGAGTCGACGGAGCCCCGCTATTTCTGGGCAGTTTGCCCTTCGGGCATATGAAGCAACCTAACGAACCTATCCTACCTATACATATATTGGTTTAATGTGACTATCGTCAAAACATTACACAGGAACATTACGATCTGCCTGATCTTACGATCGGCCGCCGACATATATACCTATATCTCTTTGTACATATGGTGCTTCAAATCTTGTAACTATACTACTTCCGGGTGTCTTATAGAGCTGAAATTTCGCATGCTTCTATATTTCCGATGACAATACAGTAATATGCAAACATGGAGCTGATCTGATGATGCAGTTGGAAGGTAGCCAAAGGAACTCTTCTATGGAAAAACATAAACATATTCAGTTTAGGCTCATCTGCAAGGTCTCGGCGGGAAGTAGGTACTTGATATAGGTACATGCAAAGGAGAGAGAGTACAGTCGGTAATAAAAGTGTGTATCAAAAAATATTTTTGACGGTTACCTGTTCTGAAAATGCATTAAAGATAATATTTGCCGTTATTGCATAATAACATGTAAACGAAAGGCTTAATAAAACTATCGAGGAAGTTCCAAATACTCCCTAACTGATTCGGTCAAGTTGTGTTTTAATGTATGGGGAAGACAAACAAATTATAGCCAGCATTCAATAGTATGATACCTTTGGTTATGGTGCTTTACGTACACTAGCGTCCCTCCCCCTCCCCCTGACGCAACCCCCCCTTTTAGGATGAAATATGTCCCGAGTGACGGTATTTTTTTATTTTTTGAGAAAAGTATTAGAGTTAGGAATAAAGTATCAAGTATCAAGGTAAGAAATAATCCTTAATAAATTTTAAACAAAAAAGGTTATATGCAACTTTTTGGTTAGACTCACCATATTCATGTATTACCTAGTTGAAGTTCAATATAACATAGTACGTGATAGTACTGAAAGAAATCTTATACGGAAAATAAGCTTGCAGGGTTATTCTCCTGTATTATTTCTTTTAGTATGTACTATCGCGTACTATGTTATATTGATCTTTAACAAGTTTTTCAACGGTTAAGTTTTGTCGAAGTTCATCTAGCCATAACATGAATATGGTGCGTTATATCAAAAAAATATATATAACCTTTTTTGTTAAAAATTTAATAAGGATTATTTCTTTCATTGACACTTTTTTCTTATAGTGTATACTTTCCCTAAAAAAAAAACTGTCAAACGGGACATATTTCATGCTAAAAAGAGGGGTTGCGTCAGGGGGAGGGGATTGGACACTAGTGTGTGTAAAGCACCATACCGAAAGGTATCATACTACATTCATCAAATGCTGGCTATAAACTTGTTTTTCAAAAAACACAATTTGACCGAATCAAACGGTGGTTCATTTATTTAGAGCAGAGCCGCCAAAAGCAATAAAAGTGATTTTAATAACATATATCTTATCACCACGATAATATTATGCGATAACAATGAAAGTCGAGTTATGAAAACATTGTATTAATTGATATCATGCATGGGGGCTATATTCAAAAACCGATAACCACTGCCGCATTTCAGCTTCCCATCATAACCATAATAAATTCATGAAGTCAATTCAAATTTACGTTTTGACATGAAAATGATTAAAATGATACTTATATGATGTCATTATCTTATCATTCACCTGCGAACTTTAAATATCAATTTGATATCAAAATGTACCTTCGGATTTGCCTCCTAATCTAATTCTTAACCTTTTACCCCCTTATTCATAAACGTCCGGCGCGATTCGGGAAATGTATTAGAGATACACTGGATATGAAACAGTAAAGATATGTGACGTTCCACGGCAAAAGGTACCTTATGGCAGCTGGCGCTTACGCTATTATTAGCGCCGCTCCAATATTCAGCCGGGGCAATGGTACCTTTTGCCGTGGAACGTCACATATCTTTACTATGTCATATCTAGTGCATCTCTAGTTCATTTCCCGAATCGCGCCGGTCTGCTAAAGTTGACAAGCCGATAATAATTGTTTGTCCCTTTGGTCATACCAATACGTATCAGAAATGGACAAACGATTATTGTCGGCTTGTCAACTTTAGTAGACGTTGATGAATAAGGGGGTTATTATTTACAATCAAAATACTCCTGAACAGAAGTTGTCACTGCTTTAGCGTAGAGCATGCTACGCTCGTAGCTCGTAGCACGCGTAGCTAGCTACAGACATTTCTTTAGCCGGAAATGTCACGTTTGACACTGACTGATCATATCCATAGCAAATTCAGATCTTGTTCATAACCTGTTATTACAATCAGAATATGGCCCTTGAATATAAAATAAAAGTATCTTTAGGTAATAATTTGTTATAGATATTTTGCACTCGCAACTTATCTCAGTCGGATAAATATACAAGTACGAGCGCGATGCACAAGCGAATGATGTTAAAATGAGATAAAATTAACATCCAATTCAAATAGACTGCTTTGTTCTTCATATAGAGACATACCCCCTTATTCATAAACGCGCTACACACTTCAATTTGCTAATAATCGTTTGTCTTTACCTGTTATTTTTACTTATGTATACAATCAGAATATGGCCCTTGAATATAAAATAAAAGTATCTTTAGGTAATAATTTGTTATAGATATTTTGCACTCGCAACTTATCTCAGTCGGATAAATATACAAGTACGAGCGCGATGCACAAGCGAATGATGTTAAAATGAGATAAAATTAACATCCAATTCAAATAGACTGCTTTGTTCTTCATATAGAGACATACCCCCTTATTCATAAACGCGCTACACACTTCAATTTGCTAATAATCGTTTGTCTTTACCTGTTATTTTTACTTATGTATTTTGTAAGAAAGGGACAAAACATAATTTAGCTAAATCAGGTCCGTAAAGTTGTATGAATAAGGGGAATATTTCTTATCTCTTTTTGTTGAGCTATTACAGCAAGGTATACCGTATAAGGTATAAGATAAGGTAGCAAGTAGCTATTACACTTTTAACGCGTATTCTAATCCGCTTCTTTCGTACCTAATCGATCTGCGATCACCTATTTATATTTTATTCGATTTATTCGAAATTTAAACTCGTTATTACCGTCTGCGGTAAAATAAACCTAACATGCCATTTAGGCGGCCAAACGAATAACTTTGCAAATTGCATATAAGTTATAAGCTTTAAAGTCGGTTTTGCCACAAAGCGGTACGTTTTAATGAGATACAAGCTTAGAAACTCTCGCAATATGTTTATGTAGGTCTCTATTCATAATTATTAATTTGTTTTTGATTAGAATTGTTTGATAGGGAAATAATAGACATAGGCCAATTCGGACGTACACTGATATCGGAATGACATTAAGCTGATGTCATTCAGTTATCGTGCATTTCGGTGGTACTTGTACTTATATGTATTGGCGCAGGCGAGATGCACGATGATCAGACTTAAGAATCCGCAAGGCCATTGTGAATTAGACTTTATGTTTGTGCACTTATGGTACTAATTACAACAACATTAAAGCTGTTTTAAAACGATTAGGCAATGGGGTTGGCAACTGTCAAAGGTTTGCATAGATGGCGCCATCATAGCTTGCCCCTTTTTCTATGAGATTTGGCTTAAAGAGCTTGCATCCAGGGTATTAAAAAAAAAATTACACAATTCTAGGGATTGACAGGGCAAGCTACGATGGCGCCATCTGCTAAAAACTTCCACCAGCCAACCCCATTAAAAACTATTTTTTAGCTATTTTGTTGTAATTAGCACCATAAGTGCACAAACATAAAGTATTAATTCACAATCGGCCCCACGGATTCCTATGTCTGACGATGACTAAATAACATGATTCCAATATCAATCTGATGTCAGTGCTCGTTCCAATTGGCCTATTAGAATAAGCCCTTACGGACCCAATAGCAATAGCTCGTGTTAATAATATCCATGCTTACTTACTCAGTCGTTATTCATAGAAACCACGAATAATGTCAAACACGCATATTCGGGAAACGAGATTTTTTTTTTTTTTGTAATTGAGTAATTGATTTGAGTCAAACGGTCCTCGCTAGAGATACGGGCGGCCGTTTGCTCTTTGATTCAGTAAGAGCTGTGTTGGTAGTGGATTGCGGTGTCTGTTTAGTGGTTTTGGACAGGTTCCCACAATAGTACGGGTGAACCTGCCCCAAGTTGTTGGTAGGGAGGTATTCGCTATGTTGGGCAGCAGAACTGCTGCAAACCAGGTAAGGGTAAAACCCTCAAGAATCTCAACAAAACGAATACAGGTAATAACCTATATTATATTTTGTTAGATAATCACAAGATAATCACAAGATCTAGAAACGATATAGAGATCAACTAGATTTACATTAGATATCGACTAGATGTGACTTGGATATCTAAGTCATAACTTGTCGAAATCGTTCAAGAGGACCTCCAGAATAGCGGAAACGTCAAATTTGACATATCTAATCTTGTCGAAATCGTTCAAGAGGACCTCCAGAATCGCGGAAACCTCAAATTTGACATATCTATCTTACAAATATCTTTAAATTATCCATATCGTAACTTGTTGAGGTCTAGTAGAGATCTAATACATTTTCAGAATCGAGCCGTTAGATTCTTCGTCAAACTCAATATCCAGTGATTAATTAATTTATTTGTATATTAATTAGATTTGTGGAACCCTAAACTAAACAATATCACCTACTTAAAGGATGACTCACTTTAGACCGGGCCGTGTCCGGGCCGGAGCTTCCGGCGCGTACTTTTCTATGACATACAGGTGTTCACGTGATGCCTTACATAGAAAACGATGCGTCAGAAGCTCCGGCTCGGACACGGCCCTGTCCAGCGTGAGTCATCCTTAACCTTTCTGACAAGAATATATGTAACACGCAGAAGCCACGTAGATTTATTGAAGGGGTGCATTACATTTGTTATAATTACTTTTCATATATTATAGTTTGATATATCGTTATTTTTAATAACGTAATAAATGGCATACTGCCGTAATACCTAATTAACGGTATACATAATGTTATTATTGGTATAATGGTCATAAGGTATATTTACACTTCGTCTAATATACATTGCCATAATTATTGCATACTCTAAAGCATATTATTTGTTATAACAAGTGACATCACATAATTATTTATATGGCATAATAGTTGCATGACATAAATGGGTTAGGTTAGGTTGGAACTGCGACTCCGCACAAACGAATAACTACCTAACAAAAGGAGGGTTAGGTTAGGTTAGAACTTTGACCCTCCGAAGAATAAAATACTTGAGCAAAAAAGTGGTTTAGGTTAGGTTTGAACTGCGGCCCCCGCATAACGAAAACCGTGATAAAATTGGTTCGGTTAGGTTAGAACTGCGACCTCCCTAAAATAAAATAGCTAGCAAAAGCAGTAGATCTGACTACAAAGTATGTAAACCTATATTATTAGTAAAAGAAATATGTCAAAAAATGTTATACAATATATGTATTTATACTTGATAAAATTGTATGAAGTATTACGTTATACAAAAATATAATATAACAAATGTAGACAGACAGGTCCCGCGCGCAACTCATTAGCCTTTACATAAAAATATTGAATTATACTTTTGAGATTTTGAAAAATAATATCACATTATCTACAGCTACACAACACTACTTATTTAATTATAATCTTTAAAGAAAGTTTATCTGCTACAGTAATAATATTAATAATTGTAGGTGTTCATACTATCGCTAATTATGAAATAAATATTACATGCTATTTATGAAATAAATATTAAAAACGTACTTGTTATTTCTGCGTCAAGGTGTATTATTTTAAAATCATCTTCATTATTTTATTTACTGAATCTAGGAATTTTCTCAGCAAACAACAATTCCTCGTTATTTTCTATAAAATATGTCTATATACTATTTGAAAATTATATTACATTAGGCATTATATCAATGACAGTTTAGATGAAATCACAATATAATAAAGGAAACGTATAATAAAAATTACATTATAACATACAATAATATATCAAGTGGCGTTATAACAAATGTATGATAGTATTTTTATAATTATATTAACCATTACACACCCTTATTGAAGTGAAAACTTCTTTAGCGGCGCTGTGCACTTTTTGTGATGGGGAAAATTTTTTTAACTCGCGAGAGCCTACGACGTAAGACGCATCGTAAGAGGGACATGTGACCTGATCGAAAAACTGTTACAATGTCATTGAGTTTTCACTTCTGCCGGCACTCCCGGAGTGCAATCCGTTGTTTTTTTTTACCGACTGTTAGTATCTATGCCGACGGTTTTAGGTCACGAAACACAAACAACCCGCATTTGTAAACCAACAATCCAGTAATCATTCAGTAAAACCAACATTTTAACAACGACTGTTAAGTACGATTCGACCTATAAAAAGGGTCGTTATAAACGGGTAGCCCCATTTCTCCCTCTTCTATAAATACACGGCCGAACCCGCTTAGCAGATAATTCGTTTACTTACGCTTAAATGACTGCAGTACTTCGCTACGTTTGCGTTCGAAGAAAAGGTCATATTACTTCGTGATACTTACTGTAGGGCAAACCTTGGCCATTCGGTGATACGTAGTTATTCGGTGATAGTCATATTGTCTTTTAGCCGAGTTACCCGGTAATTTTATTGCTTAAAACAATGTTTAAGAGATACCATGGATGTGACTAATGTGGTGTAATATGGTTTTAAGTAATATAATTACCAGGTAACGCGGATAAAACACATTAAAACGGACTATCACCGGATAACCAAGTATCACCGAATAGCCAAGGTTTGCCCTACCTATTTTTTTAAACAACCATGCAATGAATACAAGTGTAGTAAGACTTATGTCGACCGGGATATGAATCGTGATTACCTTTTGTATTGTTTTCGAACTCCCGATATTTAACCCACCCGTTATCATCAGTTGGGTAACTGAATGCATGTAACTGCGTCGAAATATCGGGAGCTCGAAAACAATACAATACGTAATCACGGTTCATATCCCGGTTGATATAAGTCTAGTGAAACTAACCGTGAATCATTCAAAACTGTCAGTGTAATAAAGTAGCTAAAACTGCCAAAAAATTAATTAATAAAGTGGGAAACCTTTCATAGATTCTAGTATCGAGTCTATAAGTCTGGTCAGTTAAGGTGACACTCCATTTCCAACGACAGCAGCACTACCATTAATTTTACTATGGAAATTGACAATAACACCGACGCGTTTGTACTAGTAGTGCAGCTGCGGTCAGAAATGGAATGTTACCCTTACCAAGTATTATTTATTCTGTGCCCTTACGCTGGTGATTACCTATGCAGACAGCTCCCGCGCGCAACGCATTAGCCTTTACATAAAAATGTTGAATTATACTTTTGAGATTTTGAAAAATAATATCACGTTATCAACAGCTACACAACACTACTTATTTAATTATAATCTGTAAAGATATTTTATCTTCTAATACTCTACAGTAATAATATTAATAATTGTAGGTGTTCATGCTATCGCTATTTTTGAAATAAATATTAAAATACTTGTTATTTCTGCGTCAAGGTGTATTATTTTAAAGTCATCTTCAATATTTTTTTTATTGCATCTAGGAATTTTCTCAGCAAACAACAATTCCTCGTTATTTTCTATTATCGTGAATCTTCAATTAAATTGTTTTTACCTTCATTTGGAAGGAAATCCTGACTGACACTCTTAAGCTGTAGTTCTTCGTATTTATAATTACGGCTTGTAATTGCAATAAATTCAAGGAGAAGTTTGTATAAATATAATTTTTTCTCAGAAGATTTCTTTTAGAAACTTTATAATAAAGAATACCTTCAAGAAATAATAGCCTGAATAGAATTATTAGTTTAATGTCAGTTCACTTCAAATCTATATTTGAACCAATGAAGACAAGGTTAAGCCGTATTTGTTTTTTAATATTTTGATGGAGATATCCTTTATTTACAGTAGATACTGTTATGTAGTGCGTATTAAGAAATATTCAAATTAGTATGGCAATCTATTACACACATTCTGAACTAGCGACAACACTTAAAACTTCATTTCATGTAACTTTTGTCCGATGACGTACGTAGCCGAAGCTCATCGGAACATTAAAATGTATAGACTCTGAGTCACAAGGCCGGCCGTTTGCACACTGAGTCACAACCTTGCACTTCTCCTTCGGCGAAATCTCCTAATTGGTATAATCAAGGGTCTGCCTACCTTTTTGATAGTTGCTCACTTCATAGGCAACGGGATACTACGGAGTACGGATTACTAAAAGCTTTACAGTTGTCATATAATAATAATATCAGCATAATATTGAGACAAGCCGGAGTACTGTAACTGAGTTAAACTAATCTCAAGTCCGAATGTAATTGACCTCGCTGCTAATTGACCAATGTTAACTATCATCGGCTTCATTCAATCGTTAAATAGACCGGCAGTTGTAAAGCCGCGCTCAAACTCGCCCGGCTACTGTTAGGTGCTTAGTTTAAAACTTTGCTACCAGTAGCTCGATGGCTGGACTGACGGAAATGAAAACAAACATTACGCGCAACTGACAAAACTATTGTTTAGCTTGTTTAACTTCAGGCTTAGTTTGTTTTGTTGTTATTTGTTACTAGCCTGGTTTAGTGTCCCATTGCTGGGCAAAGGCCTCGCCTCGCTTCCTCCACTCAACCCTGTATTTTGTAGCTTCCCGCCAATCCGGATAATATGCATCCAAATCGTCCCGTCATCTCCTTTTCGGTCTGCCTGCACTCCTGCCAGCACTATTAAATAGATACATCTAATACATGATGTATCCACGGAACGCCATAAATTTTATGGCGTTCCGTGGGTCCCACTCCGTAACCATTTTGTCCCTCCTTTCAGGGTATATTTGTTTGGTTCTCTATTTCATGAATGCTTAGGTATAAGGTCAACCAATATCTTAGCCACTTCTTTTTATATGGCTAGGTATTTAGCATAGCTTATGCTATGACGCCCTTTCTTCATAACTCTTGCGGCGCCGCGGCGGCGGTAGGTACAAGGCCATAGGTCCTGGCGGTTATCCAGCATGATAAAACTTACGCACTCTAGAAATAGGAAAATTTGAACTAGATACAGTAATCAAACGTGCTTACAATAGTAGATGTTTGCTTTAAATGTCAGAGAATGATTCAAATTATTTTATTAAATCACTGGCAATATTTAGTCACGTAATATAGTCACGTAGTATTTAGTCACGTAGTATTCAGTATTTTTGTAGGGTGTCTGCTATAGTTATTAGCTTCACCATGGTACTTAACTAATTGGCTACTCTTAGCAAATCAGAATCAGTGGCCCATTACTATGCAGTGGCCCATTACTATGCAGTGGCCCATTACTATGCAGTGGCCCATTACTATATGAGTCACCCTACATATTTTTTTAAAGAATCAATATTGTGAAGACACAGACAAGGCTGGCTATTTTATTACACATCAAACTTGCAACCGGGCATATAGGCATAGGTACATGAAAAATACGAGTAATATTTTTTTCTACAGTATATCCTGTTGAATACAGGTACTTAATTAAATATGTAAATGAGAACTCATAGCAATTTTCTCCGCCTCCTGCATAGTAAACAGCATTAATTTCCTACTAACCTTTGCTTGTGCCACAAATGCAAACTCCAACACGTGTACTCCCACACGATATGAGTTTCGACGCGCACATGCCACAGACACTACGAGATAAGTATTAATGGTAACACTGAACCGAAAGCAATCACTTGTTATAATTGAGTTCACAAATTTACAGTGACATCATGAAAGTAGCTTGTAATAGGATAACTGGCCACTGTTTAATAACTGGTCACCTTTTACTAAAAATGAATTCTATTAAAGACTATCTACTAGACCTCAACAAGTTACGATATGGATAATTTAAAGATATTTGTAAGATAGATATGTCAAATTTGACGTTTCCGCGATTCTGGAGGTCCTCTTGAACGATTTCGACAAGTTATGAGTTAGATATCCAAGTCACATCTAGTCGATATGTAATGTAAATCTAGTTGATCTCTATATCGTCTCTAGATCTTGTGATTATCTCGTTTCCCGAATACGCGTGTTTATGACTGTTTTCACTAATACATAACCAGTTACGTATCATCAGAGGATGACTCACGTTACAACAGGCGTGTTCGGACCGGTGCTTCTGGCGCATCGTTTTCTATGGAAAGCATCACGTGGTCGCCTGTCATGTCATAGAAAAGTAAGCGCCGGAAGTTCCGGCCCGGACACGGCCTGGTTTAACGTGACGTGAGACATCCTTTAGGGTTCTTATTTCGAGCAGGTCCGGAAACTGAATTCAAATGCTAACTCATTTCGTGGTCGTTTCACATTTGGATTAAATTCATGTAACTAGTTTTGTTGACAAAGTTTTAATACATAATTTTCCGCGGCAAATATTTCGTACACGATGCAACATTTCCGTAGCGTACTCACTCGTGTCGCACTTTTGTTACAAGTTCTTTAAAATAAAGTTTCAGTTTCGAGAATAAAACTGTACAAAATCCATTTCAATGCAACGGTGCCAGACATATTCACTGTGTTTTATTTATTTTTAGTTTGCATATGCGGCCTCTGCCCGTGGCCCGTGCACTCACGCTAGTTCGTGCCGTGTCCGACCTTACTTAAAATATAACCTGACTAAATACGTACTCTTTTAGTGTTGGTGACAGTCACTTATTTCGTAGCATATTTTAATTAAAAGCCAACAGGAGCGGTCATTTCTCCATACAAACGTACTCGACTGTTTCCTCCGTGGGTTTTGATGCTAGGGCAATGATTTTTTCAACACTGATTAATATTGTCAATATCTGTGTTGGACCGTTTTCATTTTCTTGATATTTTTGTTTTTTAAGGCGCTAGAGCCCTTCAAAAATGGCCAAAATGGCCTAATTGACTATACCGCAATGAGAGGCGTAGTGTTCAAAACTGACACCAATTAGCCAAAAAAGCAAAACGGTCCGACACAGATAATTTCATAATCATTTAGATTTCCAAGTTTGGTTAGGATTGGTTAAGTTTTGGAGGAGGAAATAATCGAGTACGAAACCTCGATTTTTGAGATTTTTACGCGGGATTTTTCGCCTTGTCCTTAACGCGCTAGTTTTAGGAGCCGCTTCCGTTAGCGAGACGGGTATATTTACCTAAAATATTTAAAACTCAGCTCCTGTTTCGTCTTAATGTTGGTGTGAAACCTACGCAATTATTTCGTTTGCCGCTTCGTGCCCGAGCGTGGCCCCAACGTGTACGATGCCCCTGGTGCTGCGCTGTGCGGTGTAACGTGACTCATTCATAAAGAACCACGAATAAGCAATTTTTTTTAAAGATGTACAATCACCATCATATATATCGGCGCAGTCAAGGTGCTCACACATTTTTGAATACGCTTTTTCGCCTTGGCCGCTCAGATACTGATAGCGATTCATTATTATTATAGTTTAATAAAAGTGTCTCTTTAGACAATTTAATGTGAATAATGTAATTAAATTGTATTTTTGAATTGATCAAATAATGTAAATGGCGTATATATATTATGTCAATAGTCTAAAAAAATATTTTGCGATTAGTAGCAAATTTATAAGCTCATACAGTCAGCAGCAATAGTTTCTAAGCAGGCGACGTTTTCAAAATAATCTTAACGCGAGTTTATTGTTAAGAGAATAAGCGCGCGTCAAGGTAATTGTGAACACCTCGCCCCCTTATCAACTTCTGCTACTGACTGTACATACTAAATGAACAATGACATTTCGAATATCGATCGTCCGAAATAGTTCTCGGATTCGTATATATTCAATTGTTTATTATAGTTTTCAATTGTTTGGTGGATTTAAAAATAATGTCCGTGTTACAACAACGCTTTTAACTACTTTTTACGAAAAAATAACTATGCCATTCAGTTTCCTTAAATGTACAATATACTTAGCTATGACACAGCTATACCCCAAGTTAACGGAGTTTAAAAAAATACCGTGTATATCTGATATACCTACATTAAGTGTATGATTATATTGATTATGTCCACGTTTAACCTCATTGTTATAATAACAATATTAATTAGTTAGATACTTCTGAGTTTTCGTTTAAGAAACGGATTAAGAAGTCGTACTTTATCTCCGTTAGTCCGTTCAGACTGGGGTGACCCTCCACTTTGGGCGCCGCGACGTCGGGGGCGCGCGGCGCCGTCTCGTCTGCTACGTCCTCAAACCCAGATAACCTCTTTGGAACGAACCCAGGGAACATTTTTTGCCTATTGATGTAGGCCTCGAGGTCAGCTGAAATGTTATGCTAATGGGACTAACCCTATATCGTAGGTACGAATATAATTTATCAATGTCGTTGTGGGATGTAACTTTGTGGGGTAACTTTTTTAACGGTATTCACATTATACCAAATTATAGTGAATAATATTGAACACAGTTTCAATGAAAACATCAGGCATACTCGTACGATGCGGCAAGAAGCATCCTCGTAGGTACCTACTCAATTAGTCAATTACACAGCTGTTGTATGATGTAGGTAAGATTATAATCTAAACTATTATATTTATATTTATTGGCATGTATTGTGTTGTCAGTAATCTTAATTTAAAAGTTTAGGCACCAATTAACTATTAGAACATTTGTGACGTCCCACGGGTAAAGGTACCTTATGGCGGTTGGCGCGTACGCTATTATTAACGCCGCTCCAATATTATTGCGGCGCTATGCGACGTAAGCGCCAGCCGCCATACATTTTGCCGTGGACGTCACATTTATTACTATATCTTTAAAATCAAAATGTATATTGTTTTACTTAAAACTGTATGGAATAAACTCATAAAGTCGCTTTTCGTTCAAAACCAGCGGGTGAAAATAGAGGTTTAACTGGTCGCGAAGCATTGAAGAGGGCGTGGGCTTTCGAGAGATAATCAATAAGGCACTGGAGATCGTTCCCTCAGCGGCTAATCGCGCCAACCGACCCGACACTCTGTATTTAATATTTACAAGCCGCTCTTTGTATCTATTTTAATAAACTTTATTAGCTGCATACTCCGGCAAGATAACAGAGCTTATGATTGCTTACACACACAGGGAAACGTTATCGGAACCTGATTTTTACGAAAATTATTTAAATAGTAAATTAAGAATTATTGAGCGCTGAGGGTATTCGCCGTATCGAAACTAACATTTATTTCGGTAGGCAGATCATTTATGCGTGTGCTCACTCCAAGCTTTTCTATGCCTGAGTGTTAAGAATACTTATGTATTTCAAATACGAGTAAGTTATTTAAATACAAATAGGTGTAATTTTTAATCATGCGAAACTAGAAGTGTTGTCCAGTACAACAAAATATACGAATTTGTTTAAGTTATAATACCCCCCACATCGGACATACCTCAATTGTATCATTATTTACACAATATTTGCCAAGAAATATTACAGTATACGGCTGTACAATATACATAATAATTTAATACTGATAATGCTAATGAGTACTGGAAGAAAAAAACCGGGCAAGTGCGAGTCGGACTCGCGCACGAAGGGTTCCGTACCATAATGCAAAAAAAAAAACAAAAAAAAGCAAAAAAAAAACAGTCACCCCTCCAAGTACTGACCACTCCCGACGTTGCTTAACTTTGGTCAAAAATCACGTTTGTTGTATTGGAGCCCCATTTAAATCTTTATTTTATTCTGTTTTTAGTATTTGTTGTTAAAGCGGCAACAGAAATACATCATCTGTGAAAATTTCAACTGTCTAGCTATCACGGTTCGTGAGATACAGCCTGGTGACAGACGGACGGACGGACGGACGAACGGACGGACAGCGAAGTCTTAGTAATAGGGTCCCGTTTTACCCTTTGGGTACGGAACCCTAAAAAGGTTCGTATTTATTAACGAAACTATCAATGGGGAGTTCCTAGCTTGTATTTACAAACAGCCACACTCCTAACTGTAAATCGATGGACCTTATTACAAACGGAATAAGGTCCATCGATGTACAGTTAACAGTGTGGGCGATGGCGCTTTGATCTATTTTCGCAGCATACCTAAGAGTATAATAACTAGGTAACTTAAGCGCTCAATTGGATGGTGTTTAGCAAAAATGAGTCATCCCACATCCATTTTACAATAAAATGTCAACTTTAAGCGTACATTTTTAGAGTTCACATCTTATTGAAAAATTAATGTGGGTTGACACATTATTGCTTAACAGCATCCAATTATTTGTTTTAACTTAATTATTCCGTGCACCTGTTTCTGTTAGGTTAGTGACTAGTAGAGATTGCCTTTAGGCATTAAGTTGTACGTAATTTTTTATATTGTGAAATAAAGTTTAAATTAATTAAACATACCGCTATTTATGTTCTTTCGCAGCGCTCACTAGAAAAAAAATAGTAATAGTCGAACTTCGAAATATTTACTTGAACAGAGTAATATGTAAAAATCGGATACCAGCTGGGGGCATAAGCCAAACTGGAGCTAAGCCAAGTGGTTCATTTCATATCTGTTGATAGAAAAACTTAGAGAAAGCCTGTACTTTGTATCTAGGCTAATCTACATTTATAGTTGACAAACTTAATGGAAGTTGTTGTGTGGCAAATAACATCAAACAATATTTAAAAGCTCAAAAGCATTTCACATTGTTTTTATTAAATAAAGTAATAACTTTCGAAACCACAAGATAACTGGATGATCGTATACATTTGAAGTGTGAAGGTAAAAATTAAACTAACCCCAATTCTTAATTAAGATAAAACTCCCCATTTTAAGCAGCCGTGAGATCAGTTTTATATAACAATGTAAAAGTTCAAAAAGAGTAAGGTTAATAAGTATTTGGGCGTACATCAAAATGCCATATATAAAAGGTGTAGACAATCAATACACGACTTCAATACAGTTTAGACGTAGACGGCCAATTGTCTCAATTAATGATGCAGTGTGGCCCTACCTATATACGTAGGTAATGAAAAGCTTAACTTTATTGTTAGGCCAATTAACTGAGAAATACATAACGTCTAGAGGTAGTTTCGCCTCTGGGTTAAGAGGTGAGACCCAATGCTTTTGTAAGAACGAGTACCTTCGAATTAGCGCATGGCGTTCGCTTGATAATTTCAGCCTCAAGAATTATCTTGAGACTGAAATTATCAAGCGAACGCCGGGCTTTTTAAACAGCAACAAGAAAGGTGCTAACATAGAAAAAATCCACCTGTACCTGTTAGCTTCGTAGTTCCACCCTTGTCGCAGCGGTCGCAACTGTAGCGTGGGTGAGCCTAGCCACCCGGCGCCAACGCACCCCACGTCATGGCGTCTGGCGCATTCTATATAGGTAGTCAAAACAATTAGTACATTACGTTCCTAAAGACATTAAAAGGCCAATTATCAGTCGATACGATATCCTCTGTACGACAAATCACTACAGAATAAAAACATTTTTCGTCGAATAAAATCTTGGGTAGTCGTAGACTAACGTCATTTTATTCGACATTTCGGAATTTTATTTTGAATATTTAGTGTGTCATTTACCACCGGGACAAATTTCTTCAAGATTGCTCCTAAAATTAGTAGTTAGTACCTAGTAAAAAATGAAATTATTGACACTGCTCTGAATACAAACTTTAACGGTGTTTTGATGTTAAAATCTGTTAAGGGTTCAATATTCATATGAATGATATAATACAATAACTACTACACGAAATGTACAGGGAGTAGTGTCAAAGTCTTATCATAATAATATCAATATTTTAACGTATTGGTAATTCATAATACCGTTAACTTCAAAAGTTGGTAAGACAAGTGTGTAAATCATAATTAATAATTTTACCTACTAACTTTATAGGCACAGAATAACTAATAGTACTCTTTAGGGAGTCCTACCTCCAGAACTACATTACTCTACGAAAATGATATTCGCTTTATTATAAGTATTATAACTTAACGCTTCGTCAAATCGAGACTCGATTGGATTTTAATCCCAGACCCGTTGTTCCAGCTGCCTCTAGGTTTTCGTCGAACACATTAAACCCTAGCGGAATTGATATTGGAAGTATTTGGAAAATGCAGTATGAATTGAATAATCCGGGATTTTAATTAAACTATGTAATTACTTACGCGTTTTCCCGCTATGATGATGGGGAATGTGCCGTCACATAAATATTCATTATTCATAATATAATAAGTAGGTCATTGAGTATAGGTATCCTTTTTAGATATACATGTCCCCTGTTATTCAGACTATTGAATATATTATATTTAGAACTGCTGTTTTACTACATAGTTGATGTAGTAGTAAGTACTGGTGCTTAAATAGTTGGAATAGTTATATTGAAATCGTCGAAATACTTAGGTAGTAAATAATGTAAACGGCTAAAGTTCCTCGTTATGAAGCGAAATATGTCGAGTAGAATTCAAGTTTTAAAATCTTATATTCGCACTTATATCTCTTTTGTTACGTTTATCCTTTAGTGAAATCTTACTTTTCACAAATATCTTCGCGTGGTCCGAAAGTCTTGTCAGGAATTTTAACGCTGTCTGACCACTAGGACTAAAAGGAATTTACCCGTATCTACCTACCTAGGTACTAGTATACCGTTTATAACCATAGTGATCTCATAGGAGACAGTGGTTTTGTTAAGTCATCGCCGCGCATATTTTTAAGGATGATTCACGTTAGACCGGGCCGTGTCCGGGCCGTAGCTTCCGGAGCTTACTTTTCTATGACATGACAGGCGATCACGTGATGCTTTCCATAGAAAACGATGCGCCGGAAGCTCCGGTCCGGACACGGCCCGGTCTAACTTGAGTCATCCTTTAGTTGGTCCTTGAGAAGAGGTCCTCCACAAATCCCTGATGAAGTTGAGCAGTCCGATGTGTCTGACTTTTTCTTGACCCACAGTAGGTAAAGTAAGTTCTATAAAAAATAAACTTGATATTAATATAATCTTTGTTCAATATCACGTACCTACTTACAGAAGTATTCGATATAGAATATAGTATACACGTGTATGCAGGCATACCAGCATTACAGCGAGATGCTTCACAGCGCGCTTTTCGATAAATATTCTCGCAAACACACCTTTGAAACTCGACGCTCGCCGCTCGCATCCGTGAAGGCATCTCTTACAAACATGCTAAGTAATAATGCAATCAATGCAAAGTTTATCTTAGTTAGTTAGTTTACCTAACATTTTATGCAAGTTACGAGCTAAAGACGTAAAGTTAATGTACTTATTTATCTACATCACATATTCTTATAAGGTGCAACATGAGGGTGACATTAAAAATCTACCTACCTTCTCAACTACGATGATAATACATTTATTTAAGGTTCGGTTGGACAATAGTTAAGTCTCGTTTATAGTTTACGTTTTAGCATTTAGCACATAATATTATAACGTTATATTTAATATAGATAAACAAGTGATTTTTAGTGTTCCGTATTTAATAAGTGATTTGGCTACATTACAAATGCAGTCGCTTTTCTATGGATGCATCGTGAGTACAATGTGAAAATACGTTAAACGGACTGATTTCTAATTTAACACAGTGAGTGTTTGCGACATTTGTTCTTTTACAAGTACCTAGTTATTTTTTGTCTTGGCATGATATACGAGTAAATACATCGGTAATCTAAAATGTATAAAGTACCGAATCGGTGCTAAGTACATTTTGTGGACTATAACGTCTACCGTATTCGCATTAGGTTGTTCAGTGTCCACTCGCTTCAATGTTTACCAATCCAAAAGATCGACGATGCACAAATACCTAAGACCATAGTCTAATAATATAAAACATGGTCTTCTCTTCCCAGAGTGACACAAGCCTACGTCACAATAACATGGCCGCTATATATAGCGCTATCGCATATTATCACATAGCGCTGTCGCATGATGACGTAGGCTTGTGTCAGTCAGGTGACCTAGAAAAGACAGGAAGAGAGTACCAGGCGGAGTATATTATTATACCATGCCTAAGACATATGAGCCGGCTACACTGCGATTGCCTCTCCGATATTAAAAAGGCCAAGCACACGAACATTCCATCTGACTTAACAGTTTGTTTATTTATTGCGAGCTTACTGGAATAGGTTAGTCAAATCTGTGTAAAATAGTATCCTAACACTTTTGAATGATTCACGGTTAGTTTCACTATTAGACTTATATCGACCGGGATATGAACCATGATGTCCGTGATTACCTTTTACAAACAAACAACTACATAAGTTAACTTTTTATACAAAAGGTAATCACGGATCACATCCCGGTGGATATAAATATAGAGAACTAGATTATTTTTATTCTGTTGAAATATAACAACATCATTTGTTCATTTTTAAACCCTATTTCAACACTGTTACAGTTGTTAATTACTACAACTAGCGATGTAAACAGTCGCATCCGTTGCATAGTGCCTACGGTTGTTTACGATCAAACAGGCGATCCGGAGTCTGTAATTTAGCGTTTAGCTGCAGGCCGTGGTTTCCCTTTTACGATATTCCGGTGTAACCAATGTAACGGAACCTCCAGATAGTTAACAAATATCTGTAAATGGAGTGCGCTCTTGAACTATTTCCGCTGAACAGTCAGCTCACTAGTGCTCGGCAACCGTTTGGAATGTTAACCCAGGTTTCGCGGGTCGCGTAGCATACATCCGATCGATGTGTTTGCCTGTCTTTTGTCTACGGACGATACTAGCAATATACTAGTGGCTCTGAGAGCTGTAGACCTCCTGACACGGGTCGTAACCGGTATTTTACAGTTTTTGGAATATCTTTCTTACCTAAATAATTTACCTTTTTCTTTTTTATTTTAAAATTGATGTTTATTTACCCTATTGTGCTTATTGTGTTTTTTCCGTTCGTTGCTGTAGGGTTTGTTTTTTGGAACAATAAATGACTTTAAAGACACAACTCGACTCTTTTGAATTTATGATAGAAAGGACAAAAAAGTTACGGTAAGAAATCATTAACCGATTAATGATGAAGGAAATACCGATATCCGACCCATGCCTCACGATAAGCTTCAAAACCTTTTAAAAAAATACTCCGTTGAGTCATTATGACAGCGAACTTACAATGGTCTTAAGTCCTTACTGGTAATTAAGTCCAACTTCCACCATGTTGAATATTTTCCAAACGAAACAACAGAAAATTTCTGTATGACTACCAAACGACCTCACAAAATTTCACGAGAATCGGTTGAAAAATGCAACTTGCAGAGGAGAACACCCGGACCCACGAAATCATTTTTCCCAAGCTGAAACGGAGACCTTCTCTAATGCTCGGTAAATTATATTAGTTTGAAATTCTTGGTAGCTTGGTATGTTAGAATGCAGAATTCCAACTCATCCTACACTGGAAAAGCCTTTATTATCGCATCGTAAATAGTTGGGTTAAAGTTAAGAACAATTCACAAAGAGAGCGTGTTCTTATTTCATAACAGGCTGCACAGTGTGATAAATTATCCAGATAAATGTAATATTTGATACAATAACGGTCAAGATATAATCAATTAGGTATCACAAAATAGTAGCAATATAATAGCCCATATGGCTATCTCCGTCTCCTTTTGCCACTTTCTCGAGTGGAATGAGATATCTCATTCCACTATTACATATATTTATTAATAATGACCCGCCTCGACTTCGAACGGGTTACAAAAAACCTTAACAAATTACACACTTAAACCTTCCTCAAGAATAACTCTATCGATAGGTGAAAACGGCATCAGCGCATCAACAGCGTTCAGAAGTTTTCGAGTTTATCGCGAACATACAAACACACAAACAGACAGACGCGGCGGGGACTTTGTTTTATAATGTGTTTACGCGCTTGCGAATACCTACGGTAGGTAGTAACACGGAGAGCAATCCCTATACAACCTACATTTGATCGATCCATGATAACATCGCGTAGCATGTACTGTCATTAACGTCATTATAATATTATGTTTTTATACATTATAAATATTATAATACCTTTTACAGAACTATTTAGAAAGAATAATAAATAAATATTATTGGACATTTTTACACAAATTGACTATGCCCCACGGTAAGCTCAAGAAGGCTTGTGCTGTGGGTACTCAGACAACGATATATATATAATATATAAATACTTAAATACATAGAAAACAACCATGACTCTGAAACAAATATCTGTATCATAATACAAATAAATGCCCTTACCAGGATTTGAACCCGGAACCATCGGCTTCATAGGCAGGGTCACTACCCACTAGGCCAGACCGGTCGTCAAATGTAATGAAATGTAATTAAAATCAGATAAACAAATGCTGCGTTTCTAATACCAAATATTTTTATTTGTAAGTGTAAAACCTTTTGACGTCGCCAGTGAATTTCACATAAGTATAGTCTTCACCAACCCCGTGTCCCGATAAATAAACAGAATCCTAATCCAGTTCACTTCAAAACATCTATTAGACAAGCCTGATAACACATGCGTCGTCGCAATCAGAAGGTAGGTCAGCCGACTAGGTCGCCGATTGCTCTATTATTGTTTGAGAACACGCGTAGCGAAGACCCAGTCGGCCGACGAGTTGCAGTCCTCCCACGCCGTACGAAAAAGCCTTAACTTATTCAAGTCTCATGGTTACTTACGGCCGTTTGGTTCTGAGCAGCAAAGTGGGAGCCGGGCGAGCGGAGGCTGCAAGCGCATTCCCGCCCTGGCTCTTGGGCGCTGCGTTCGTGTCGTGACGCTTCGCTCTTATTGGTCTGTGCTTGTGCCCACCCCAGTTGATTTGGCTAAGAGACCATTCGTGGGTGTATAAGTGACTAAATGCAGTGCTTCTCGCAATGGGACTTTGCGCAATTACCTAAATTTTCAAGTATCGATTTGAGTTCGCGGTCGCCTATCAAGTAAATAGATCGGTGAGTGATTTCAGCCATAGTCTGCCACGAGAAATTTAATATACCTATAGGTAGGTTACCTATCTGACAGAATATTAGGTCCAGTGTAAAATTTTCGCTATATTTACTCAGTCCTCTATGACTCAACCAAGGAAGGAAGTAAGAAGTAGGAAAACTATTCTTAGTAGAAAATAGGTAGGTATTTTATTACCTACAGCAGAACCCGCTTGAATACGATCACATTTACTACTATTTGCAACGGTTCCTGCAACTTGTTTTCATACAGTTCATCACATCACTATTAATTCTGGTCCCTTCAGAATAAACATCGGTATCAACGTTCAACTTTCATGGCAGAGTACGGTTTGCATAAAAACCAATACAAACAAATACATCTAGTAATTTGTTATAAACAAAAAGAACGACGCTAAATTTTTTTTTAAGTTTTTAAAACTTTAAATAAATTACTAAAATTTGTGCCGTGGATTTTGCAGTCATTATTTAACGTCTATTAGAATAAAATTAATCAATTTTAAATGACTTACCTCAGTCAGTGTAGAAAGGTCCACACTGACTGAGGTTATGGGAAAGTGAGTCGAGTACTGAAAATTATCGAACACATTTTTTAATTACATTTGTTGGTTGTTGGTATTTTGGCTAAAATAGAGAGTTTATAATTTGTATAGTATTATTTATTTTAACCAGGGTTGTTACATATTATACGATGTTACACGAGTAAGTATCTACGAATAAAATAGTAACTCAACTTTTGATTTCCGGTTGCGAAGAATTTTTTTACTTAAACTATTGCACTTGTTTCACGCGGATTAAAAGCGGCTCGATTTTAATGTTTGTGATAATATGAGGCAACATTTATCCAAGACCCCTATTCGACAAGCGACGTTTGACGTATAGTGTTGATTTCCCGATGATGTGGGAAAAATCATAAGTTCTCGAATACGTACAATGTCAAAATTTGACATTAACAATCCACAGTTAGGGTGACAAGCAAACCAAACCGAACCACCCTTAGTTTAGAGTTGAGTTTTGGTTGTACCAAATGATATTATCCACCGTTGATGGAATCAACACTCAGTATGCAATAAAATCAACTGTTGATTTGACGTGGATGCGAAATCTGACAGTTGTACATGTCGAATTTGGCCCGGAGCCTCATTGTCACATCTGGTTATCACCGGTTGGCCCGGAAGAGGTATGTTTCCACGTATCTGTCGAAATAGTTTTGTCCTTGAAGGAGCGTTTACTCGATTAAATCCATGTGCAATTGTGCAACGCACGTTACATCGAATCATACCTTCATATTGCCGAATAACATTTGTAGCTGCTCCATATAGGATTCGGCATCGGTCGAACATAATACCTAATAATTTAAACAAATGGTTGTTATATTGATTGCCCCATAGATCTTCTACGTGTTCTAAAGTCAGTTCTTCAAAAGTTCCGTTAGCTAATTCGGTTATTGTTGAACGGTTTGTCACCTCCAATAAGAAGCAAATAAATGTGACTGGATAAATACTAGTTCCATCCAGGGGGCCGATTTTTTAATTTCGATCACTCGATTTCGTCACTCGAAAATCGGTGGAAAACGGCGAAAACCTAATTTTTGAAATACGGACGCTCGATATTTGAAATCTAGTGGTATTGGCCACTCGATTTCAATTCTATTAGTAGAATTTAAACGCCTAGTAGTGGAGATATCATTTAACAAAATACACGAAATCGAGTGGTCGAATTTCAAAAATCGGCCCCCTGAGCTCAAACAAAAACATTTACCACATTTTTCCTACGGAATCCGACGTTTCATCAACACAGACAAATCATTTTGTTTTACAATTTTTGTCCGATTTCAATTTTGTGTTTTTTTTTTGTCACAGGGTTTACTAAATGTTGGTTTTCTTTTTTGCATTTGCGAAAACAGAAAATAAAATATTACCCAACCGATATAATACGAGTAAATACCACACAGTCAAAATATCAATTCAGCATGGAATCTCATTTCTGACTTTTGTATTGCCAATAATGTAATTTATCTAGGCATAAAATCCTCACAATAAACTGGATCACCTGAGACCTAATAATAATAAAAAATGTAATTTACCAATTTTTATACATGTAAATGCAGTTGTATTGACGTGCTGGTGCTGCGTTTCCAGGTTGGCGGCAGCGCAGGAGGCGGCGGGCGCGCAAGCGCGCGCGGCGCCAGCTGATACCATGGGCGGCGCGCATCAGCCCGCTACTCCGGGGCCCACCTCGCTCTTCATACTCTCCGACGAAAATCCTATACGGAGGTACGTCCATATTACTAGCAACTCTTAGGGCTGATTTAGACGGCGCGCAAACTCTCATGCGATTTTAGTTACATTGCGGACTGTTGGTTACGTCCAATTCAACCGACCAATCAAAACCCGCAATGTAACGAAACTCGCATGCGAGTTCCCCCATCGTCTAAATGAGCCCTTATATGCATGATGAATAGAAGAAGTACGTACGTGTACAGTCAGCATTTAATAAATAGGGATAGCCAGTGGCCAAATATATATCAGAACACATTCCTACTTCTATGGTAAAAAAGGTTGGTTACGAAAAATATTGGCCACTTTGGCTGTCACTATGTATTTCATGTTGCCTTAACCTACAAGTCGTACAGTCAGCAGCAGAAGTTGCTAAGCGGGCGAGGTGTTCAATTACCTTGACACGCTCTTATTCTCTTGACAATAAAGTCGCGTCAAGATTGTTTTGACCACATGGCCCGCTTGGCAACATCTGCTGCTGACGTACAATCATAATCAACAGCCTATATTTTAACGAATTGAGATATATCTCTACACTACAGTCCGCTTCCAAATGTATCAGTATTCAGTATTCATTTATTTCTTGCTACCATGGTACATTTTTGGGTAGTATTTACATATTTCATATGGTATCACATGGACCCTGAATAGGGTGCAGCAAATACAAATATAAATACAAATCAGCTACACTTAACTCAGATTTTAAACATGAAGTCAAATATATCAAAAATGAAAAGCAATATCTTTATGCTAAAGTCACTAGTTTTAATATTTCACTGGCATATAAACGCGATAACTTCACGATATTATCCGCCTCTAGACTGAAGTGCCGGGAAACGCAAAGCTATTACCCATTATGGATATTGCAGTAGCGGCATTAGGACAGTTTCAGCGTACCGTATTGCATATAGCACATAGACCAATGCATGACACAGATAATTTGATAAAAAGTTACCATATGTAAGTAACATATATCTGAAAGATGGGCTGTTTTTTGAAACGTGCGTTTTCTCAGAGTTAAGACCTAGCTAGATCCATTTTTCGGCCCCGAAAACCCGTTAGAGCTGTTTCAGAGATCCCTGAAATATATATACATATTTTTTTTTTTATCTACGTATTTAGAAGGAGCCTTTATCTATGGGACATGTCGGCTCCGTTGGGCCTCTACATTACATTACTCTACATTACATTAGTGTTGCTAGATATCAAAGAAATGGTACACGAACTTCGCATGTTTAGATAGGGGTTCCGCCAATATAGACTGGAAAACCCCAACATCTGTTGCTGTATAGCCCCCAGCTTCAAATAATTGTGCCCTCTTGTCCCGAGTTCGAACACATTCCATTAAGAAGTGCTGTACATCCTCCACAGAGTCGCAGATATCGCAGTTCGGCGACTCTGCTTTCCTCATCAGATGAGCAAACTTATTTAATGGAATGTGTCCGGACCGAAGCCTGTGAGCACGTACAATATTCGCCCGGTTTAATTCAGCAACTTCCCACCAGGGTATCCGAGGAGGCTCACATTGAATGGTCTTGTACCAGATTCCTTTCTCATGCGATCTTATATATACATATAAATAAATAAATGTACCTACAAGAATTGCTCGTTTAGGGTATTAGGTAGATTTAGGTTTAATGTACTTAATACGTACTATGACACATTTGACTGCAAACGCTTTAGCCAACATATTTACACTGCAAATTTGACCTGGTCTTTTATAAATGGTTCAAGAACTTCCAATTTTCATTCAGCTAACTATATTGAACAACAACAAAGGTAATATACAGTTCACTTGCACTGTGAAAACTATATGGATGTCAGAATAATTTAGAGCGAATAAGATATTCAGAGCCCTCTTTAAAGATTGAATTACGAGCAAAAAGCGTAGGCGGCTCTTGTTGTTGGCGATGCAGGCTTGAACTCTATTCTTGATGTTGGCAATTTGAAATGAGTGAATGAAACTATTATTAGCGTCTCATGTTTGGCTTAAATAACTGTATGTATTTATGGAAGGCTAGTTAGTTGAATCTTATTTCGATAATATGACCAATTATTTTATGCGTTTTTATTTTCCAAGTATAATAAACATGAAGGTACTTGAATGTACTGAAATATTAGGTTGCCAAAGTTGGTTGGTTGGTTGGTTGGTTGGTATTTAGCTGTCGGGATAAATTATATTTTAACACGTTCACTGCCTGTGACATGCTCGGCGGGTTCTTAGGCGTATTTCGCTATAAGGCACTGATCCCACCGCGAGCTAGTAAGCTATGAGCTATCGGCTATAAACACGAACAAAAGATAAGCACTCCCGTGTAAATAAAAGAGACACGGCGATATTTATAGTTACTCGCCCAGCGGTGAGCTATAAATATCGCCGTGTCTCTTTTATTTACACGGGAGTGTTTATCTTTTGTTCGTGTTTATAGCCGATAGCTCATAGCTTACTAGCTCGCGGTGGGACCAGTGCCTAAAGCGGAAGGAATACATTATCGGCTACAAGTATACCGCGCAGATCGAGGTGGCAGTAGATATGTTAATATAAGAAATGATATAATTTCTAAAGGAATAAACACTTGCTCTTTGTTACAGCGGTTACTTCTTTATTTTTGATGCCAGGAAAAACTAAGCATAATTTTTCCCGGGAATGAAATTATTTTCTCTAGTTTTCTGTCAAAGGCGCTGATGACTTTAATAAAAAGCATTTTCTTTACTAGAGCATTTAGCTAATGGAAAACATATTTTACCTTTTACAAGTTTTTAATTCACTTTCCTCTGTAGAAAAATATTTTACAGTACATATGGTCCTATTTTCCCGCACTAGTGCGTAAAATAGCACTTTTCGTGCGATGTCAAAAGTTTAAAGGGCCATATGTACTGTAAAACGTTGTACGATACACGTGCGAAAAGGTAATTCGCAACTCGTGTCGATTTAAAACACTCCCTTCGGTCGTGTTTTAATTTATCGCCACTCGTTTCGAATTTCCTCTTTTCCGCACTTGTATCGTAATAGTACATTTCGATGCTAGTGCGGAAGGTATGTCATTACTTCACGAGTACCGAGATATCTTGCCACGAGCCGCAGGCGAGTGGCAAGACTCGGGACGAGTGAAGAATGACATTTCCGCACGTGTATCGAACGACGTTTTTTAATACAGTTGCGAAAAAATAAGAAAAACATTGTTAATCGTACACTAAACAAAAGTGGTAACAGTGACAGCTCGGTTAGACGTCGTCTTTAAGTATATTATATCTATGGGCGTTTGACAGCTATTCCGTTCCATTCAGTCAACTTATTAAGAACGGAATTTTCAATATTGAATATTAAAAAATAAACGTGTTATAATGATGAAGAGGTAAGTAATTAAATATGAAATATGTAATATTTTTCGTATTCTTACATTAACGGTAGGTTTTTATGCTGATTACGACGTTTAAAGGAAACTAATATTAACACTCATCAATAAGTAGTCGTTAAAATAGTTATTTTTAATACAGTTGCTCAAAAAGTGCTACTTTACGTAGCTGTTTAGCGTGCGGAAAGTTGGTTATCTCGAACTAGTGCTTTTTACTTTTCCAATTTTTTTAAATTTATACTTGTTCCAATTCACGACTACTTATTGATGAGTGTTAATATTAGTTTCCTTTAAACGTCGTAATCAGCATAAAAACCTACCGTTAATGTAAGAATACGAAAAATATTACATATTTCATATTTAATTACTTACCTCTTCATCATTATAACACGTTTAATTTTTAATATTCAATATTGAAAATTCCGTTCTTAATAAGTTGACTGAATGGAACGGAATAGCTGTCAAACGCCCATAGATATAATATACTTAAAGACGACGTCTAACCGAGCTGTCACTGTTACCACTTTTGTTTAGTGTACGATTAACAATGTTTTTCTTATTTTTTCGCAACTGTATTAAAAAACGTCGTTCGATACACGTGCGGAAATGTCATTCTTCACTCGTCCCGAGTCTTGCCACTCGCCTGCGGCTCGTGGCAAGATATCTCGGTACTCGTGAAGTAATGACATACCTTCCGCACTAGCATCGAAATGTACTATTATCTTTCTTGTATGTATATAGGGTACATTTAGTTAATGATTTTCACAGTATTTAATTCTTATTGAGAGCCTATTGTGGCCCACGGCTGGGCAAAGCCTCCCCCCGTTTCTTTTTTCATTCCTCCCGGCTTTGAACAGTTTTCGGCCATTCTTTCAAAAAGGAGTCATTGGATAAGCCTTTAAAACATGTCACGAACATTTTTTTTTTGTAATTATGTACCTTTTGTTACGTTGGAACAGTGCAGGTCAGCAGAAGTTCGCAATGTCTTAAGAAATGTTTCCGTAAACAAGTTTGTAGGCCAGTGCAAATCGATATCGCATCTGTGTCAACGAGCTCACAGCTGAACGTGCCGCACTGCCGTCACAAGAATGTCATTTTAGTTCGGTTTAGCAGAAGTAGGTAGCTAAGCGACGGCGGCGGCGTTTCCATAATAAACTGAACAAGTACCTACCTACTTATATACTTATAAGTAGATTTCATTAAATCGCTTTTAACATTAACATAAAGTTAAATCTATCTAACTATGGATTAGTCATCTACGATAATTCGGCAATGTGCTCGCAGAATGGTCTTAAGTATTAAGCAAAACTTTATGTCACATGTCAATCAATAATAAAGGCTTAGAATTATACGCTCCAAATATTACGTTCTGAATAAAATATCGCAGTTGAAAAAAAATTCACCCAATCTATCAATTATTTTAATGAGATTCATATCATAATTTGCAAATAATAACGAACTGTAAAAACTAATTATTGTTAGTTCACATTAAATAAGTAAAGTTTCCATGTAAAACATCTTTAAAGAGGCAGAGGTAAACAACTGGTTTCAAGAAATTGTTTGCCATGATTCTTAACAACATTATTTTTGTTAGGGCTCTAAATAGCCAACTAGGAAATCTTCTAGTTTTGCCCGTATTGAAACATCAATTTTGGATTATGTGAATATTTTAAGAATTAGTCGTTACGAAATAGGTACCACAAAAATGTTAGGTAATTTTATGTAATAAATTAATGTCATGACTGCCTTTTTTATGAACTTTTAGATACTCAAGTATATAAAAATAATGTTTCGACAACAAAAAAGGTTTACAATCCCTGATCCAGTCCGCCTTTTGTACAGTTGTATTATCTTGTTAGCAATATAAATTTAAAAAAAATCTAGAGTCAAATGTTATCTGGAATGTATAATGCAGATACTCGTAAATTTCAATTAGTTAATACGTTATATCGTCTTAAAATTCTCATAATAAGAAATAGGAAAGTAATCTCTGAGATATTTCGGGTATTCACGGTTCATAACTAAATAGGGTTGCTTTAAAGTGCCATTATGTCCATTCTTTTGTGCCGAGTCGTCACTTGTGTCAGCAAAGTGCGACATTAAACCTATAACCGAAACCCTACCTCCGCCACGAAAATAGAAACGATCCGAACAAATTATCTCGTCGGTGGCGCTAGCAACGAGGACCGCCATATAAGTGTGAAAAACTAATGTATGGCGGTCAACGCAGCGAGCGTGGGGGACGAAGGGTTAGGGCTGATTTAAACGGCGTGCGAACTCGCATGCGAGTTTTATTACATTGCGGGTTTTAATCGGTCGGTTTAATTGGACGTAACCCATTGTCCGCAGTGTAACTAAAATCGCATGCGTGTGTTCGCGCGCCGTCTAAATCAGCCCTAACTGTGGCTTCAGGTAAAGGCATGTGTTTTGTTTAGTTCACTTTGATAAATAGCGAAAATATAATAGAAGTTTTCACTTACTAATGTGAGAGCCAGTGAGAGCTGACATATTGAAAAATGTTTGTCTTTAATAACACCACATTTTAATTAAAAGCCCTTTTTATCGCTGTGACGATTTATTTTTGTTAGAGGGCGATTTATTTTTGTTAGAGGGCGCTTTATGTAACTCTTATCATCAGACCCAATATTACTCAATTACTTAATATATTTTCAATCTCAAATAAGTTGATTATTTACCATTGCTGTATAATTGGAAAAATGCTAGGCGTGGGCGGTAAACATGTTAGGTCTACATCTAACATGTTGTTTACGATGTTGTATATTCAGTGTGAAATATTTCTAGGGAATGAGCTGAAAGGATAGTGTTATCTAAGTGATCTACAATAGAGTTATTTTAATCATAAAGCTGGATTACAAAGTAAAACAAAATCATTAAAATGAAATATTTCAATATCAGTGACAACCCTACAAAGTTATTTATTTACATTTTAAATTGACACATGTCATCTCATTCAATAGGATCTACTTGCTAGGGTTGAAACAGATTTTTGCAGTAACGTATATCTCAAAAACGGTTAGATTTAACGTGATTATGATTAATAAGTGAAAAATAAAGTAGGTAGCCTAAATAATGCCCTGTTTGCTTAAAAGTTCTTCGTTCTGTTCCACCCGATATATCTATGTAGTAGAATGCACTAAGTAGGTACCTACTTAGTATTACTATTAGATATATTAAGCGTAGAGTACTTTAACTTGATAACGTAAAGGTTAGAGCTTTTCCCTGAAGACCCTTTCCTATACACTTCATCAGTGCCTTGTCATTTGCTCAGGCTGATACTCCACTATATTAATGGCCACTTAGCGCGCATAGTGTAACCTTTAGGTACATTTATTTATTATACGTAGGTAGTTTATTATACGTAGCAATATGCCCTATAACTATGTAAGCGGTGTGCTTACATGCCCACAATGTTCGCGAACTTTTACTAACAAGATCGGCTACATCAGCCACTTGCGAGCACACCCGCTATAGCAACGGAGTTGACAGCAGTCGCCGTGGCCGAAGCGACCGTGGAGTTATTACTATTACTACGTAGCAATGGATGAACCGATCGTTAAATATACTCGTAAAGCCTCTAGTTGCTTACGACGGTGTTCTACTAAATTGCTGTTATGGGGGTTAAGTGCATTATCAAGCCAACACCGATCTAATGCGACATGTATAGAAAGCTGATAGAGCAGACGTGATGTAATTAAACACCCTATAAGGTCCTATTATAACAGTATAATAGGACGTCGTGACGCGTTACCGTCAGCTATACAATTGCACATGCATATTCTAGGTACTTAAAAAGTATGTAAGGCTTATCTAAGACTGTTGATTTAAAAAGGTGCCCGGTGCCCGCCTTAGCAAGTAGTCTAACTTAACTTTACTATGGGTAGATACGGCAAAAAAGCATCATTCGCGAGAGGAATTGCGAATGTGCTATAGTTATTGGCCACTACTTAATAATTATATAACTATAGCAGTAACCCTATATATCTAGATATAAAAAGTAACTTACGCTAAAAGCTGCCGCATTTTAAAGTCCTTATGTCATTTATTTTTACAATTACAAAAAATTAATTTATCGAATTAACTCAATATAAAGGATGGATGCAGTAGGAACATTTTATAGACTAGTGCTGTGATTGATTCTAATTTATAGATCGACGACTCCTGGCTTTTCCTGTGATTCCATGATGTTGACATTACAAATGAACAAAAATCACGTAATCTTATATTAAGAAACATATTCAGTTAATATATTGGTCTAATAAATTGGCCTTTATTTCCAGGTACACAAAGTTCATCATTGAGTGGCCACCCTTCGAGTACGCGGTGCTGCTTACCATCATAGCCAACTGCGTGGTGCTGGCGCTGGAGGAGCATTTGCCCAACGGCGACAAGACCATCTTAGCACAGAATCTGGTAAATTGTGCCTTATTGTTGACATCTTAGATTGTATAATATTTCAACAATACTATCTAACGGACCTGCTACATAGCGCATGCGTGGTTACTTGAGATAGCTGTTATTATAGTAACTACAACACTTAAAACATTAAGTAAACTGATGGTAATTAAAAAAAATCTTACTAATGTAAATACGAAAGAGTAGAATTTGTAAACTTACTTATAACATACATAAGAAGTAGCTTTTTATTATTATTCGGCAATATCAAGAAATACATGCCCGGTTAAGTCAGTTTACTGTTTAATTCTGAATACTTATCACGCCTGAATAACTTTTCCAGCATCAATGGTGGCCACGTCTGTCTAGTCTTACTGCCTGATTCGGGCTATGCTTATAAGAAGTCACAGCGGTACTATACCTATATGTCAGTGTCAAAAGTGACATTTCTTCAACCAAAACTCGTCACTTTCGACACTGACAGATCGGTATCGTACCGCTGTGACTTCTTATAAGCATTGTTCGAATCGGGCCGTTATTAACTTCAAGCAGGATCCTCAGCAACAAGCCTATAACTTCGTTAAATAGTATCATTACATAATTAGTAACCAAGCGTGTTTGATGTCCCACCGTTAGATAGTATTGATTGCCTGATTTAATTAAGAGAAGTTCTTGACACCTTTGTTTTTGTTACAGGAAAAGACCGAGGCGTACTTTTTAGGAATATTTTGTGTAGAAGCCTCGTTAAAAATTTTAGCTTTAGGTTTTGTTTTACACAGGGGCTCGTATCTTAGAAACGTTTGGAACATTATGGATTTTTTCGTTGTAGTAACCGGGTGAGTTATCAACTTTTTTTAACTCATTTATTGTCAATTTAAGTGGAAATATGGTTGCTATTGCAATGAAAAAGTAAATAAATATTTAATTTTAATTTGAAATAACGTAATTGATTATTAAGCAAAGTGTTCATTGCAAGGGCAACGTTTTTAATATAAATATGAAATACGATATTAAACTTGTTATAATGTAGGCATTCGGTTGTCATTGTTGTTTACTTGCGCCGACCACTGTTCGGTATGACGCCACTGACTGAGCTTGCTACGGCTAGGTCGATGACGATTTTCGCCGAATACAACGTCGACGTAGACCTGCGCATGTTGCGCTCCTTCCGAGTCCTCCGCCCGCTGAAGCTCGTCTCGCGGATTCCAAGTAATTCACAGTAATTGGCGAAAAGTTCACTAAATACCTAACTTATTATTGTATAGAACGTTCTCGCTAGATATTTTCGATTATCGACTTTTTTAACAGTAGATAACTAATTTATATCGCTAGTTTTGAAAATAGAACTTTTTTACAAACATTTTAGTAAAAAAAAGTAGAGTCGATTTCTCGGCATTTATTATACGGAAGTTTTGTAACAGTTTTAGAAGATGTGTGATATTTTTTTTGTCATTTATTGTTTATTATGAGAAAGTGTTTTATGTATACTTTGGATTTCGGCTACCTGTTGCATAATATACTTAGTAAGATTTTGGTATGTGTATAAAAAGGCTAAAACTTATTAAACTTAGATAAAGACTATATATTTTAGTTATTAATTGAAATATATGACGTATTTAGATTAAAATGCGTGAATTATAACATGTGATTAGATCATCAATAATCAAGACTAATTAGTGACAATACTCTAGTCTCGTAGTAACCGAAGCTAGTCCTCGTGTTTTGGTACAGAGAGGGAGTGTGCTTGGGCGGCCGCTCCGGCGGCTTGTACAAACTAACACTCGACAAGCACCTTCCTGGGGGCTCTCTCCACCGGCCTTCATGCTTTACAACCATACACTACTTGTTCTAACACACTACTAGTATATAACCTAATGACCACCTTGCCACCTGCATTGATCTAATTAAAACCAACTTTATAATTGTCCATGATCTTAGAGCTTGAAGAAAAATTATAAGTGGGTACTTAGTAAGGTATCCTTGTTTCTCTTCAGAACCTCTCTTGTTCAGTGCTCTGAAACTAAAATTTAGTTTTTATGAAGGTTAATATTTAGTATAATTTAATATGGAAACCGACTCCCAGAAAAGGAAAATAACTAAAAGCTTAATTAGTCTAATGTTGAGAATGAAACTTAGTGTTTTTTCTTTGTGCTAAATTCGCCCCACCAGACTCTTAAATTTAGTGTAGTAGTTTAGCGTCGCACTTTAGAAATTAAATTTGTTTTAGTATGGTATGGTGGTTTTAACACTACATTATATTATATTAGATACCCGCATTCAAATCAAATTACGGGGAGTATGACGTGTTCCCCGTTTACACCATATTTTGGCTAGTATTTTTTAATTTGGTCTTTGCAAACATACAGCCAGTGGAGCGAGGTCCCTGTAGTAATTTTGTTCTTAATTTAGTTGCTAGTTCATGCTATAGTATCAAGTGTGTGTTTGGCAGTATCGTCACGCTGCAGCCGAACATCGCGCCGGATGTCGACTTCAGAACCTTGCGTGCCATTAGGGTGCTGAGGCCCCTTAAATTAGTATCGGGCGTCCCTAGTGAGTTTTAGCACATTCTTAGCATAGTTTACGTTGTTACATGCACTGGCTGTTGCATAATATTGGATTATGTTTAACTGTTCATTGAATTGTCTGTTTTGGTCGCTGTGTTTTAAAGGTGACTTTTTACCATATTATTATGTACACTATGTTGTGAAAACTAAAAAAGTAATTAAGATAACTGTTTTTAAACCTAAATAGTACTTACTTAATTTTATATTAAAAACAAACTAACTAAGCATTAAACGTCAACTAATTATTTTGATTCACGTATAATGCGTAAAATAATGTAATGTAACTAACCTTTTAAACACAGCGGAAATGGTATGCGATATTTAAAAGTATTGTAATGTCAGTCATTTTTTATTCAAACCTTAACATTTCTTGAAACAAATGACACTGGCATGTACTTTAAGCATGCATAATAAATGGAGAAACATGTTAAATTTCTTCGAATGAGTAACGCGCTTTTTTTGTTATCATTTAAATTATGCAACAGCAAATATCCATTGTTCTTGTGCACGATTTGTTTAAGTTCTAACCTTATTATTTCTCATGAAAATTTAGTGATGGTTATATCCCGTTATTTCTTCATATCATTTATTTTTAAGGTGATGAATGAACATGTTTTACATCAATTTACGAACGAGCCCTTAACAACGTGTGCGTCATACTTATTTTTTCCAATCATTCATTCCGAGATAATATTATTTATACCTACACCTCCTCGACAGGTTTGAGAGTGCGATTAAAATGATGAATTCAAAGTCTGTAGGACGTCAATACGTTGTTATAAACCCACTCTTACCTCCATTCAAACTAAATAATTGCTCAACGTGAGAGTCATGAATACTGAGGCCACTGAGTAAATCTAACATATCGAGTAGTTACAATGTTTAATGCTTATTTTCCCATGTAGGTCTGCAAGTGGTGCTGAAGTCCATCATCAAGGCCATGGCGCCACTGCTGCAGATCGGATTACTGGTGCTGTTTGCGATCGTTATATTCGCCATCATCGGCCTGGAGTTCTATTCCGGGGCTCTTCATAAGACTTGTTATAATTTAGAAGATATTAGTAAGTATCTTGTCATAGGTAGTTTCATGTGCAGTTAGCATGAATGCCTGAAACTTCCTTCACATAATGCACGTTCGCACTAGATGTTGTTATGGACAATTTAGTTATCTTATCCTGAAACGTGACAAGTTCTATCATTGACTTTAATTTTCTTTTTAAAGTTACCTGTGTACTTACATTTTCTGAGAGTGTTCACTCATTATTTTCTTACCGCTAGCATAATTAAGAAATTGATGAGTGTAAGTTACCAACGTAGTATTAAATTCACAACAATACCTTGTCGCGTTTCATTAAGAGCTACTTACTATTAATTGTTAAACTGATCGATCTGTTGTAAATTTTACATTTAATAAAAAGGTGTTAAATAATTTTGAAGAAGATCAGTCTGACGATTTTTCGACATATACTTAATTAAGATGCTTTATACAATGCCAGCCATGCGAGTTTTATATAAATGTCGATGCGAATTAAAAATATCAAATCAAGCTAACTGCGAAGTTTACCAAGCGTATTACAAATCAGTTGTTAGGTTTATTATATTCGTTGTGCTACATATTCTCTTAGTTTTATTTATTTATAAATGTGCCTGTTTACCATTATGTAAATTTGTTATGTTCGGGGTTTAGTTGGACTTTATTTATCTAGTCGTCTTCCTGTTAAACGGACTTCGATTGATTTTTAAATTGAATCAATAAGTTTTGAAGAGTATTACCGTATAGTTGCGGGAAGCTCAAAGTCCGCAACATACACCTACATCAAAATCTGAAAACGAATTTATTAATATTTCCCGGAACCATTCGTAGAAGATATTTGTCTAACCAGATATTGGTACATTGTACACTATTTTATGCTGTGCGAAATGTTGTATTTAGTTCATGCTAAGCTTTATCTTTCGCTTTTTTTTGACAAAAACGTATGAAAAGCAATGAGCGATTATTATTGATGTGATGTAGCATTCTGTAGCAAGTGTTGACAGGCAAGGCTTCCGTTACCTGAAGGACAATCCCAACTTGCGAATGGATGTCAATTTTGTCAAATCTCATTTTAACATCACTCGTCCGTACATCTCGCTCATATTTTATATTTGAGCAAGGTGCACTGCGAGTAAAAAAACTAATCAATAGGTTCTACGGAAGCATTGCTTTTACTTCCATCGCAGCTGTGCCTGCGTTGTGAATGTGAAATAGTTAGTCGATTTAACAAAAAGTGTGTGATTGGATTCATTGTGCCTCAATTATAAAAATTAAGTACCTACTTAGTAGAATGACCGACACATAGCGCAGGCAAAGCTGCGATGCGAAGTTATACTTTTTAAATTAATCGTCACAATAAGAAGTACCGCTTTTTTTATTTAACTAAGCCATTTTAACCTAAAACTCTTACAACAATATTCTTGGAAATATATTTTTACCATATTTTTTGTCAATATTATATTCTCCTTTAATAATTAGAATGCAGTTAGATACTTTGAGGGTATCAACGCATTTATCGTCACCGAACCGGTTTGAATAGATAATTTTTAAAGATCTGTACAGGGTTTTGAGGCACCACTAGAGTGCTTTAGAACACTGGAGGTGTGTTCTGAAGTAATAATAGGTTATGTATTCAAAAGTGAAACTTCTTCGACCAGAAAAGTTACTTTTGACAACGTCAGATCATATCTACGGATATGAATAATCCAAATCAAATTCATATCCTGTTATTACAATCAGAATACGGCTCCTGCCTACGTTATCAGCTGATTTCCGAGTCCGAGCCTAAGCGAAACAAATGACAGTTTATTTATCGTTCTTATGACATCGAGATTTTCCTATTCGGCGTCGACAAACGCGGTGACACCCCGATAAGGCATCGAAACCAGGGTTATGCTAAAACGCGAATGTTCTCTAAACTGCGTAAGCTATAACGACGTTTCTATTTTCGCAGATGAAATAATGAATGAGGGCGACAGTGCCACGCCGTGCAACGCAGACAACAAGAGTTTGGCGCCGTTGGGGGCCAACGTTTGCGAATACGATAAGAGCACGTGTTTAGAAAAGTGGGAGGGACCGAACAAGGGCATCACGTCGTTTGATAACATCGGCTTCGCTATGCTCACCGTCTTCCAGTGTATCACGATGGAGGGCTGGACTGCCATCCTCTATTGGGTAGCCTATACCTTATATCCTTATAATATACTAAACCCGTACCCACGCTGGTAGAAAAAAAAATGTGTCCAAAAAAGAGATACATAATGTGGTTGGTCATAAGGTGCTATTGGCTTAAAAATGCAATAATAATAGGTTCTTATTTACAATGAACAACTAAGTCATATTTTTACTAAAAATGTCGCGAATGGTCATTTCCCTCTGTTATAATCGTACTAACGTGCAGAAGGTTCGCTTACCTTAGGTCAAACATAAAAAAAATTGTCCATAGGTATAACCTAATTCCGAACGTTTAAAGGTCTCTGCCCACTACAACGTATCATACCATGACCGTGCTATGAACGTATCAGGCACGGAATGTAACGCGATACGGCCTACTATGCCCACTACACCGTGTCCACATTGTACATAACGGGCTTAGTGCCCGTAGTAACCGCGCATCATCCCCGTAGCATCCGCGTTTCATCCCCTTAGTACCCGCGTTTTATTCGCGAGAGCAATACTCGTCAGAAAGAGCCAGAGAATAGTTATCAGACTGGTAAGAGCGAGCAAGAAATATAGCAACGCGTTTATAACGGGCTTAGAACGGTCACCATACGCGGTTAAAACCCGTATGCTCACCGTTTCGCCGCCTGCACGCACCGTTCTGGCAACGTTGCGTGCCATGCACGGAGCGTTTCGGCACCGGCAAAATATCCTCGCCGACTATTTTTGCCGGTCCGTGCATGGCACGCGACGGGTATGGTCGCTGACGGAACGGGCTAGTGGGCATAGTCTCATACTTTTTCATACAAAGAATATTTTTTTGCCTGACACGTTCATAGCACGGTCATGGTATGATACGGTGTAGTGGGCAGAGACCTTAAAGAGTAACTAAAAGTTCCGAATTCAAAAACAAAACAACTGCTTGTGTCTCAGGAGTCTATAAGCTAAATATGCTACATAGTTGTTACGCGTGGTCTCTTCTTACGATGAACTTATTACGTCGGGAGCATAATGTCACCTGACTAACCACATTTCAATTGTTTCAGACGAACGACGCTTTAGGCAGTGCATTCAATTGGATTTATTTCGTGCCTCTAATAGTATTGGGTTCATTCTTTATGCTCAACTTAGTTCTCGGTGTTCTTAGCGGGTAAGTTTTTAAACGTAGACATTCTTCATTATTGTAAGCATCCATCAGAGTCGCGCATCAGAGGTGTGGAGATAAAATATTCACTAATAAGAACGCAAAGAGAAACATGTGCACCAATAGAAATGCAATTTCACACAACGCAAGTGCATTCATATAGCCATATAGGTCTCTACTCGCTTTGCGACAAATAGCATAGCAAAATAGCGATTTAGATACGTTGCCAAGTAAGGATTGATCCACCTAATTCAATTTACTGAACAAAGGCTACAATTTCTTAAAAATAGTATGCGATTTATTGCAAGGTCTGCAAAGGAGTTAAGCTCGGCCACAACTACTACCGTGGCCGTACGTTTCGTTGCCATAATTATCGTTAACAGAAAAATATTTAGAAGCATTATAAATAATTTATTTATTTTAAAGTGCGAATACCGCTCTAATAAGATTCTGATATTCCAACTTGCGCTAATTCCAGTTCGTATTAAATATTTCCAACGTCATTCGTCTAAAGATTTATCAATCTAATATCAGTTAAATAATATAGTAGTAGTAGTAGTAAAACACTTTATTGTACAAAAAACAAAACAAAACAGGAAAAATAACATTCGTCATTAGTACAAAGGCGAACTTATCCCTTTAAGGGATCTCTTCCAATCTTCTCTTGTAATATAGCCTGGCAAACCAATTATTTATTTTGGTAACAGTAGAATAAAAAAAACCACAACCTTTTTGGCGTTATAAAACCTACTAGCATAAGAAAAGGACAGTATGAATTTCTGTGCCTATATTCCAATAAGCGCCGACTCTTGCTAAACTATATGTATCATGAATTCCTCGATCTAGAGAGTTCTCTAACGAAAGAGGGCGTGTGGAGAGACGGGCTCAGTTCCAGAAGGAGAGAGCCAGACAGATGTTCAATACGGACTTTACCGCTTATTTAAACTGGATCACGGAAGCAGGTCCGCTGTGTGCAGTGACGCTAGGACCCTCGAGGCGTATACAAATTTGAAATATGATGAACTTAAGACGTTATGGGACGACCGCTTCTAACTAACGTCTGGGTATTGAAATTATAGAAAATATTTTTACACCGTTTAATGTAGGTATACTATTGAATGGTTGATAAAAAAAATCTTATAAATATAGCATAATGTAGATATGGAACTATGCTATATGTAAGATATTTTTAATGACGTTTGTTTTTCGGTCCCTAGCTCTTATAATTAAAAAAATCAAACGAAGTGGCATAGTTAATAACCATCCAATTTTATAAAAATATATTCCAGAATGTCAATATCCCAGAGAGGAAAATGGGGACTACGTTTGTATGGAGAACCGGTCGTTCCCTTTCCTCTTAATCTAATCTCACTACAGGTCCCTGGTTCACCACGCTGCCAAGTGTCGCCTGACACTGACAATTCACTTTACAATGCTGGTTCAATAAATAAACTATATAGGGTAAACCCTCCAGTGAATGAACACCCCCCAGTGAATAAACAAAATCACGATTTTCGTCTAAAATAAGAAATATAGCAATTTCTTCCACTTGTCTTATTTTTTTTCTTATTAACGACTCTATTTCCTATGCAATGACAACCCGTAATAAATTTATTTTGGACAAGTTAGGATGTGACTGGCGTTTGAAGTTTACGTGTTTCTGGATTTGAAGTTTTGTATGAAAATATTAGATCCCAGATAAGAACAGTGTACGTTTGGAGCAACATATGAAGTGCTTATTTAATTTTTACCAGTACAAAGTTTAGTTATTTGGTTAGATTAAGAGTTGAACCTTCTATTTCTGTACACTTTGTCGGCGTATTATGCGATTAAGTCTTTATTTTTTATAGTTCCATTACTGGCTCATCAAATGTTCTGAAACCAGTAAATGAACAGTGTGTTCATTTACTGGTGTCGCGTAGATTTCATTTTTTTCCCAAATGTATATGTAAACGCAATCGTATTGAGCTCGTTTTTTGTGATTCTGCATAGAAAACGATTCTGATTCATTTAGCCAATATTGGTTCTATAGTCCATTTACTAGATTTGTCATGCCTATGTATGAACAATACAAAATTTGGCTTGTTCATTTATTGGATTTCTACTAATTCTATGTATGAACAGTGTAACCACGAATAATGCAGTGACAAGTTTATTATTTTAAGCATTATTTGGTGAGCATGACCCCTTTTCATCAAAATATGCACGTTGGTTCTTGTTTTAATGATTGATTTTATTTTTTCCTTTTAATATGTAACGGGTTTCTATGTTATTGGTGAATAACCGTCATTTTTTTGCATTCTAATCGGTTCGAAGTCAATATGGAGGGATAAAAAGATATAAACGCTATCGCTATACCTATTAAAATAGAGCCGGAAACGGTGTTTGTGATAAAAATGATTTTATCATGCTAATTAAAAAGAGTTAAATAATGTTCATTCACTGGGTTTTTCGGTGTTCATTCACTAGTTTTTATGTTCATTCATTAGGTTTTTGGGTAGTTTTTGGTAAATTCTGGTACAACTCAAAAACTATGAAAGTAACTAAAAATCGCAGAATTTACTTTCTTATTTATTAAATGAGGATTGATTAAATTGCAGTTAATTATTTCAATTATTAATGAATGCTGAGCAATGATTTTTCAAACTTGGATAATTGCTTAAGTGTTCATTCACTGGAGGTCTTACCCTAATATTACACCGTCGTTAAATTACTGACCCAGAAATGTACAGGAAATTGACAAGTTGGTGAAATAGGCCCCTGTTGGTGAAATTCTTTGAAATCTGAATACGTCTATGATTATACAGGGTGATTCAGGAGACGTGAGCAGGACTAACACTGCGCATTTCGTAAATTATAAGCAACTGTCTCGTATCAGTATGAGTGAGGTTAACGTTAATTTTCTAGTCATGTTGAAAAAAAAAGTTATTAATTGATCTACGACATGCATGGTTACCCTAAAATTAGAATACTAAACTACCGATATTCTGTGTCAAATTGAATGTCATCACTGTCATCACGGACTGGTTACTTTTGAAAACTCGTATCTCACTCAAGTTAGACAGTTTATTTTCTTCGTAACAAAATGCTGTCATTACGATTAATGAGGTTTTATGTTTATTAGGTCTTGTAGGGTGACCATGATTGTAGAGAATTAAATTTGATCTCACCAAAAAGTTAAAAAATAGGAAAAAGTGTGGTTGTTTCACCTAAACACGATGGTGATCGATCAATTATCAGTTACTGAGTGTGCAGGATTAGTCCTGCTCACGTCTCATGAATCACCCTGTATGCTAGTGTTTATATGCTACAAAATACAATACAATTTTGACAATTTAGCTCCTCGCTATATGTATATTTATTATTATTGCTTAAATGAAGATGACGTACATTGCTTGGATGAAGTCATATAATATTTCAGCTTCTAATTTCTTATTAAAAACTTATTATAATTCACATACGTATGTTCATTTAAACAAGTAGTAACCCACGTATAGTGCTAGTCGGTATCTCTAAACGCCAAATTTAATATAGAATATAGTTAATATCTATTCCTACGAGCAGTATTTATGATTATATTATTTACGAGTACATTGAACTGCCACCCTGTTTTATATGATAGAGTTTCATTTGTTTTTATTTCGAGATAGTTTGTCCTGGCTTGCTCGGGCCTTGTCGTGCGGCTGTAGAAACGCAAGCATATAGATAATTACACTTGTATGTCATGCATCACTCTCGCATTTACTTATGTGCTAGAAAGTGACTGGCAGGCTCACATACAATAAAAACACTGCCATACTAAACCCACTGCTATAGCTACATAAACCAGTTTAGAGCTTCTAATAATTGTCATTCATTATCATATAAAATCATTTAAATTAAATTACAGTATTTTTTTTCATTAAATATTATTTGCTGTAACTAGTACATGCCTTAGTTTATACCTATGGGGCAAGCAGTAAAATGGGCCATATATAATTTTTTTTTTAACCCAACTAGGTCAAAGCATAAGGAGGGTTATGATGGTAGTTACTTACAATGTAGACTATATTATCGTCAAAGGGAAAGTACGAAGTAGTAATCATGAGAAAAAAATGGCTAAAAATCATTAACTCAATCAACCCTCGTTCCGTTACCGCGCTTGCTTACAATTTTATTTTGACATTATATTACACCACGAGAATGCCGGATATGAACTAATTTGCAACAATATGGGTGTAATCCATTTACACATTTTACAGTTATCGCTATCGCTAGTTCTGCTAGTTATTAAGTATCGCTATCTTTACAGAGAGTTCGCTAAAGAAAGAGAGAAAGTAGAAAATAGGCAAGAATTTCTTAAGTTAAGAAGACAACAGCAACTAGAAAAAGAACTCAACGGTTATGTTGAGTGGATATGTAAAGCCGGTAAGTTACTGGACTCAACGCGCTTGCATAAATAGAAATATTATACTTTGACTCAAAAAGGGCCCGATAATCTAACGTGCGGTCATATAAAAGTTATATTAATGTGTATATATTTTCAGAGGAAGTAATTCTAGCTGAAGAAAGAACCACCGAGGAGGAGAAAATGCACATAATAGAAGGTGTGTATACTGTATAGATATGTGAGATCCAGACGCTCTAAATTTTTTTTGAATTGGTATCACATTCGTGTCGCTTACTTAACTTCTAACTCGGGTAAACCCATCTGTCAGATTATGCGATTTTGGTATTAAGAAAAGGTAATAGGGTAGATATTTGCTGAGAGGTTCAAATGGATTTACCCGAGTTTGAAGTTAAGGGGCACTTTTCGCTGGCCCAATATTACAAAGTTCTATGTTATTCAACTTACTGTCACTATGACAATGTTCAAATTACAGTTCGATAGAAGTGAAACATAGAATATTGGGCCAGCGATTTGTGAACAAAACTTAACAATCCAACTTATTTTACAGCGCGGAGGAAAGCAGCGGCCAAAAAGAAGTTAAAAAACCTCGGCAAAAGTAAAAGCACCGACACTGAAGAGGAGGAGCAGGACGAGGAGTGCGGTGACGACGGTCAGTATACCTGTCTCGCTCTCACTCGTATATCATTGTCGTGTGGCAGCAGCAAAGAACTGGTTGACATTACCTATTTTTTACCAATTTATTACTTATTATTACTAAGCTCGACGAATTGCGTTGTTCTTTGCAAAGGTAGACGCGTTTTTCTATTAATTGTTTTAACTAAGGGAAACTTTGATGTTCAACTACTAATTGTAAAGAAATAGAAAATCGTAGAGTCAGTTCTTTTTGCTGTTTTTCATCTTTTCATTTCTTACTTCCAGTAGGTACGAGTACATATTATGTAACTTTATCTAGCTGTACAAAATGAATGTTTTACTTTCGTTCAATAGAAACACATACGCGTCGATAGCGACAGTATATTATTTACTAACCTTTTCACAATAATTTCGACAATTTTTCTTTCTTGTGAATAAATAGATGGTAATAGGTTTCGTGCCTTATTATTACAGTAAATTTGATGAGTAATCTTTTCATTTACAATAGCGATTTTTGAGTCGTTTTTATTTTATTACATATAATTTTATGCGAATGTTGCATGACTGTGTTGATTTTCTTTTACACTCATTGCCACCCTACCTTTAAGTATTCGTACTCTATTTCTGTGTTGGTTGTTTACAGTTCCAAAGAAAAAGCAAGGTATGGGATCAAGCGTGATGCTGGTAGAATATTCCTTTACAACTTCTATGTAGTCAAAATAGTATAGTCATAGTCGTAGAATAGTGACCCCTTTCAGATCCCGATAAAGCGCCTTTACGTGCACAAAGACTTCCATGTGGCGTAAAGTCGTTTAGTACCTTCTATGACGTCCTTGCTATTCTTTCATCTGTTGGTATATTTCCCACTGTCCATGTTAACTAAAGCTTGATAGACTTGGGCTTTAGATCCTTACAGCAAAAAGGTTACCTTACAGCGTGACTTGAAAGAGGCTAGAAATAACATGACGAATATTCCCAGAGGGTCAAAGATTTACGAGCAAAGAGTCGAATTCGAGCCGTTATCGAATTTCGACACTGGCGGTGCCAATTACTACAGAGCCTAATTCGGGCACGTTGAGAACATCGCCAACGCTAGAAACATCAACGACATTTAGCTGAATGACGCTAAAATCCCAGTTCTTCCTATAGCTAATGTTGATGCTAGCCAATTGGTCGGAATTGTAAGCTTATTCATTAGGCTCGCATGAAGACGAAATATATTTTATTAATGGTTCACTTGTGTTTTTAGGTTTTTTGAAGAGCAAGACGCGATCGGTGGGCAAGTGTGCAGACTTCTGGCGGGCGGAAAAGAGATTTCGTTTTTGGATCCGGCACACGGTCAAGACGCAGTGGTTCTACTGGTTCGTCATTGTGCTGGTGTTGTTCAACACGATATGTGTCGCCGTCGAGCATTATAAACAACCAAAATGGCTGACCTCATTTTTATGTAAGTATTTCAAATTTAAGAACCTAGACATTTATATAGTAATTTCGTAGCATAATTTTCGTAGCCGTTAGTTATGCATACAAAAATGATGAGGCAGTATTTATCTTTTATAATTATGATTCTAATTGATTTAGACACAATCGTATAGTAAGTACCTTCTTAGTTCTAGACAACCTAACATTTACCAAACGTTTTAATTTGTCAACCGACTATAGCATACTTGGTCATAAACATTGGTTCTCGCGATACAAACGTGCCTAATGCGGTTATCAATGTTTTCAATTTGTATTGTAAAAACTTTTGCTTTTGCTTCATAAATATTATTTCTTTTTTTTTCAGATTATGCCGAATTTGTGTTCTTGGGTCTTTTTATGATGGAGATGTGGGTGAAGATGTATGCTTTGGGACCGCGGATATACTTCGAGTCTTCTTTCAACCGATTCGACTGCGTGGTAATATCGGGCTCCATATTCGAAGTGGTGTGGTCCGAAGTGAAGGGCGGCTCATTCGGCCTGTCTGTGTTGAGAGCGTTAAGACTGCTGAGGATATTCAAGGTAAATAAAATACGTACTTCCTCCTCATTTTATCTTAGTAATGATCTTTCATCATCATCATCATCGTAACTTAAGAGCTTTGCTCTTGTCGATGGAGTAATCGCCAATCATTTCTATCTTGTGCCAGTCTTTTAATTTCCTCATACGACGCATTATTTTTTATTTGGCTGAGATAAGTAATTCTAGGTCTCCTTTCTTCTCTTGTCTTTTCAATCCTGCCTTCCAGAATGTTTAGGAAAAAGTTATCATGCCGTATAAGGTGTCCTAACATCATGCCTCTCCTATTTCTTATTGCATTTAACAAGCATCGCTTTTCTCCTATCATACTCAGGACCTCTTTATTCGTCTTCCTTTCAGTCCAGCTAATCCTCTCCATCCTCCGCATGACCTTTAGATGAAATATGGCTAATAGAGACCTATAAAGATCAGTATATAGATTACGACGATAAACCATATATGTTAACCTCCATGTTTCCTCTATTTCAGGTCACGAAGTACTGGTCGTCTCTCAGGAACCTAGTGATATCACTCCTGAACTCCATGAGATCTATCATCTCACTGCTGTTCCTATTGTTCTTGTTTATCCTCATCTTCGCTTTACTCGGCATGCAGTTGTTCGGCGGCCAGTTCAACTTCGAGGAGGGGACGCCGCCGACTAACTTCAATACCTTCCCTATAGCGCTGCTTACTGTCTTCCAGGTACGTACTTCAACTGTTTAAACTGTTCGACGTTCTACTTTTACGTTGGACTACGTTTTAGACTACGTTCCTACCTCGATAATATACACACAGAAAAGTAAATGATACTGTAGCCTTATTTATTGTTGTGACTATATATACCAGAAACCACCCCGACTTGGTGTGTGTCGAAATCCTCATAATTTTTGGAAAAACAAATGACAAATACTTGATATAGGTCTCATAAAGTACCAATTAACTTCCTTGAATTTGAAGTAATGTTTAATTACAACGGTTTTTTTTTCTTTCATTAGGATTTTAAGTTTTTTTATGTTTCTTAAACTTTTTTTACGTGTTGTCGATTGTATACCTATGTCGAATCGGAAAAATTGCCACCAAAATCTAACCAGTCGTCATTTTATAAGAATGTCTTAAACAATACGGATCTTCCTTTCTTTCAGATTTTAACAGGTGAAGATTGGAACGAAGTGATGTATCACGGCATCGAATCACAGGGTGGCATACAGAAGGGCATGATCTACTCTTTGTATTTCGTTATACTGGTGCTTTTCGGGAACTACACTCTGCTCAACGTGTTTCTTGCCATCGCTGTCGATAACTTAGCCAACGCTCAGGTAAGTGCATTAATAATGAGAGCATTTCTCCGGTGACCTTATATTATATGTATTTCGTGAAATGATTGGCCATATTCCCCGCTCAAAATGATAATCCTTCAAAAAAAACCTTTGATGAATCCCTACTAGCGTTACCATTTTCATTACTTTTCCATCCTATCATATGAGGTCACCAGAGGTTTTAACGTTTTTTGTCAAATGTCAATATAACATCAGTGTTACATTGTTGTGTCGCACCTGTAAATTTCAAGCTTTTTGTGTAAATGTTTTGTGTTTTAATTCCAGGAATTGACAGCAGCGGAAGAGGAACAGGTCGAGGAGGACAAGGAGAAGCAACTTGCAGTAAGTACACAACTCTCTTTACCTTGTCACGCTGTTTTTCACATGAATGTTACTATTTCATCCTCTGATGCTTCCGACCTGAGTTGATAGAATCACTATTTTCAAAGTCATAGCATGTTCAACCACTCTTCCACGAGCATAAACACAACACTTTCGAGCGGTTGTTGTATGGAAGATCGGATGTGCTGAACAAAATTTGTTTCATACGACAACCTCTGTTTCGGCTGATTAGGAATTGAAGAAAGAGATGGGAGCGTTACACGCGGTGGACGGGATACCACCTGAAGTAGATTCTCCGTCGCCTACGACCAGGAAGGTAAAAGCAGCTCGATGGTGGTGTAAGCTAGGCTTGATCATGCGCAATAGATTTGGAACATTGTTGGTCAGAACTAATTATTAAATATGACTCACGCTGGTCCGTACCGAGCCAGAACCGTGCCTGACTCGCTTACGTAGATTATACTTCTAAACTGCCAGTCACATAATGTCGTAGATTAATTATTTTTGACAATCTCTCTCCTCTACACACTGAAAAAGGTTTAACTCTGACGCACACGGTCTCATATTTAAGTATGTGGTCATGTGCCTGAGCACCGGGTGACGGACTCCGCTCGGTGTAATCTTTTAAGAATGACTCACGCTAGCCCGGGCCGAGCCTGCGCCGATGAATCCGACACGTCATTTTCTATGACGGCTGATCGGTAATCACGTGGTGCTTTCCAAAGAAAAAGAAGCGTCGGAAGCTCCGGCCCGGACTAGCGTGAGTCATTCTTTACACGGGTGAATCAACTTTTTCTTGCCACTCGTTGCCATGGTTAAGGTCGCATGGGTCTGTTTTGAAACCCTTGTTCTTTAATTTTTTTTAATACTACGTACTTATATTTATTCTGATATGACAGTTATAAGTCGTTTTCATAATGGGTCATCTACTTAATACATAGTAGAATGTAGTACCTGTACCTGTAACATTTCTTCTAACAAACTTTTCTACTATTGTCGCCTGGCTGACGGGATAGAATAACAACACTAAAGTTGATCCATTCATATCATCTACTATCCTGGTACACTCTGCGTAGTCATTGTTATTTTAATGTTGATAATAAATACAATCAACAATGTTCTAAAAATGGTCTCATGCGAGTATGTGTCGCTTCTGTGGGCCTGATGGTTGTTACTTATAGGTGTTCTTTACATTGTTATCGTTGTTGTATAGATTGCTATTTTGTATAATGTTATATCGTTTGTATTCTCCAGGCGTACACAGTACGTATTGTTGTTTAAATTTACATCATCATTGTACTTCCTTTCTTCTGGCTGGTTCATGTGTGTGACAACGAAGTGGTGACGTCACCTGTATACAAGCTATAGCATTGCATGTGTGTGTAGAATCCGCAATCAATTACTACTAGCTTCGATGTTGTAGCTGTTTATGTTATATAAAATGTGTTATTGTCAATAATGATTTTCTAGTGCTTAATCATTAATTATCAAAATTGTTTCAATTAGAAACCAATAAACATTGATTAATTTGCAAATTCGAAGTTATGTTAAGTAATAGATTAATTGTAAGTAAATTCGTTACGAGCCTTGCTAGTTGACACGTCATACACATAAATTCTATTTAAGTTTATATTTCAAGTCATTTATACTGTGCCTCAAAACATTCCAGAACAAAAAGAAAGAAGAGGCCAAAAAGGAGGATGACGACGAGGTGCCAGATGGACCAAAACCAATGCTGCCATATTCGTCCATGTTCATTTTGTCACCCACTAATCCGTAAGTTAACTATAGTAAGACCGTAAAAAGTCTGGAGCGATTTTGATAGCCCACACAGTGCATTTTAAACGTCAAACTTATATGAAATTATGACGATATAACACTTACACTGCGTGGGCTATCAACTCCGCTGCAGACTTTGTTTGGTGCGACTATATCTGTGGTAAATTGGTGAACTTGCATCCATGGATATTTAGAAATGCAAGTAGCAGGAGTGCTAATTTTAAAAGAGAGCAAAGCTTTGAGGCAGAATATTCGAATATTTAGTGAAATACAACTAGTCCAGTCAAGTGTAAAAATATGGGTAGATACAGTATATGATACGTACGAACGTACGAACTGTACGAGTACCTATTCTGCCCCGGGTGGTTTATGATCAAATATATGACCCATAGTTTTTCATTCACTGTCATAAGAGCTATAGCCCATATTTTTTACTATGATCTGTGCACCCATATCTTTACACTTGCATGTAGGTACAAACTACGAGGCACTGACGAAGACGACGTCCATTATAAGCGCTGCCTTTGCGTTCACATGAACCACACGAGAACCTACCCTTTCCGTCTACTCGCATTTCTAAATATCGTGCATTTACCTCATAGTCGCACATTCCTTTAGCTTTTGCTATTCTCTTTTTCATTCCAGAAAATTTATTTATATTGTCCAGAAACAATACATGTTATATTAAATGCTTTCGATTATATTTTAACCACAACAACAAAGATGGAAACGATTTAATAATATACTTATTAATGTAAAACCAAAGTATTAGATAATAGTAAGTCTGCTCATACTGCTCAGCTGTCCCACTCGCTTCTAACCGTATAAATTAATATGTCGCTCGTGTAACGTATACATTGCCGAGTTTTCTTAATATTCTGTTTTCACTTTAGTTCGTGTTATATGAATCAAACACTTTATACGTCTTTAAATATTGTCATTGTGTATTTTCTTTGATTGCAGAATTAGGAGAGGCGCACATTGGGTTGTAAATTTAAAATACTTTGATTTTTTTATCATGATTGTTATATGTATGAGTTCTGCGGCTTTAGCAGCTGAAGATCCTGTAGTTGAAGAGAGCGCCTGGTACGTATAATAAGCAATGTACTCAAGCTAAATAATTCCGTATAACCATTCAATTAACTTGACTATTTTTTCCCACCCTATTTATGAGATAAGCGTACAGCCCTCCTGGACTATTGATTCTGGTAACTCCAGACTCTCCAAATGTGTCGGATGCTCATTTCCCTCGCCTAAGGAATCGGGATATAGAATAAGCCTCATCATATAGCTCCAGAGATTGTACAGTCCAAGCAATTCTGTATATAAAATATTCAGCCATAAGGTTGTAAAAAACTAACCCAACAATGTCTTTCACAGGAATAAAATATTAAATTTATTCGATTACGCGTTCACCGGTGTATTCACCGTTGAAATGTTACTCAAGATTGTTGATCTGGGAATACTATTTCACCCGGGTGCTTATCTTCGCGACTTATGGAACATCATGGATGCTGCTGTCGTTATATGTGCCCTAGTAAGCTTCGGTTTTGAAATCGGGTACGTAAAATATTTTACAATCACTACGCCCTATAAAACAAAAATTTTGCCCTAGGTACTTACTGTCTACTAAAAATATGGGAGTGAAACCATACAGTTATTTTTTTTCTTTTGTTACAGAGGTGTGAAAAAGGGCGCTCAGAATCTATCGACGATAAAGTCGCTAAGAGTGTTGCGTGTGCTCAGACCGTTGAAAACTATAAAACGAATCCCTAAATTAAAAGCAGTGTTTGACTGTGTGGTGAACTCTTTGAAAAACGTCATTAACATTCTCATTGTGTATATATTGTTTCAATTCATATTTGCTGTAATTGCAGTACAACTTTTTAATGGTAAATTTTTTCACTGCAACGATATCAGTAAGAATACATTTGAAGACTGCCAGTGAGTATAATTTGTTTTTGCTACAATTTTGTGGTATTTTAGTCACTACTTAAATATGTTTTACCTAAACAATCAAAGTTCCGAGAAAACCCTTCGTTTTCACATTTTTATTCTGTGTGTTTATAATTTTTTTTATTGATTTGTAAGTGTTTTTATATTTTACTTTTATATTCATATTATAATTAACCTAACTTAAGAAGAAAAATAAATAAAGAGAATAAATATGAATGATAAAAGTGAAGGAAGCGAAAGAGGTATGTCAGGATCGTAGCAAGTGGAAATCCTTGGTCTCTGCCTACCCCTCCGGGAAATAGGCGTGATGATATGTATGTAAAAAAATATAAGTTAAAGACTTCATATGGTCGTCATGGTGTATAGATGAATATCAATTGTTTTAGTTACGCGTCGTATGTATGTTTCCATGAATAAACATGTTATAGAGTACACACCACAAAAAAATGATTTTAAATAACACTCATGGGATAAGGGATACTATACCAACTATATACTCTACCGTGGGGTCTGACTATGTGTTCAAATGTTTTTTATTTTATTGCAGAGGGTCGTATTTCGTCTACGAGGCGAATAGCCTGCTGCCGAAAGTAAGCAAACGGCAGTGGACGACGCAATTCTTCCATTACGACAACGTCGCCACTGCCATGCTCACGCTTTTTGCGGTACAGACGGGAGAAGGGTGGCCACAGTAAGTGCTGGACTATTACCGTGGAAACTGAAGCTCGCAAATTACGGGCATCTTTTTCAGTCACTCTAATTACGCCTTAATGGGTGTAAAAGAGAAAGGTGTCTACAGTTTGCGAACTTCAGTGTTCGCGGTGCTTGCTCCTTGATCTTTGCATTCGCATCATTTGCGCGGGAAACCGATCGTGTAATAGATGGAGCATATAAGACAACTCGCGGTCACAACGCATTATTCGTGCCGTATTTTGGAATGTGATCACAATTGCCAGTATCAATTAATCTGTAACATCAGCTTGTGCACGATAGGTACAACTGAGTCTCAGGCGTCATAATGCGTTACAGAAAGCGTCAGGTGCTTGATGACCGCGGTTATTCTGCGGGAGTTATAATGGCGCGGGATTACTAACGCGTTGCCAACTTTTGCCAATCAAAGCCTACGAAGTAGTCTATCTTCTTGATAATCCATACGAGTGTTGTATGTACGAGTATCATGTTCACCAAATAACATATCACACAATTTATTTTTCAGGGTGTTACAAAACTCCATGGCTGCTACGTATGAAGATAGGGGACCCATACAAAACTTTCGAATAGAAATGTCCATATTTTATATAGTTTATTTTGTGGTGTTTCCATTTTTCTTTGTTAACATATTCGTAGCTCTGATAATTATCACATTTCAAGAGCAAGGTGAAGCCGAGTTACAAGACGGTGAAATTGATAAGAATCAGGTTAGTTTATAGGTAGTATGTAGCTTGGTACAGAAGTAGTAAGCTATTGTATTTTTTTGTTTTCTATCATCTTACACTAACATTCTTCTTTACAGAAATCGTGTATAGACTTTACTATAGAAGCGCGGCCTCTTGAGAGGTATATGCCAAGCAAAAGGGCGAGTTTTAAGTACAAAGTGTGGAGAATAGTAGTCTCTACGCCTTTTGAGTACTTCATCATGACTCTCATCGTACTCAACACATTGTTACTCATGATGAAGGTATGTATCACACACAATCTTTATATTATTTATATATTTAAGTATGTTGAAATATTTAATGAGAATAATAATCGATGATAGTAGGTATAAATATTGTATAATTGTTTGTACACTACTTAGAGCAAGATATCGTCTAAACAAACTACATACAAACATGAGTAAGCACTTTGAATGTAAAATGTAGAAGCGGTCACTAATGAATTAGTTGCTGGAAAAGTTAGTCCAACCACAAGGCACAGTTGATGACGAGTTAGTTTAGCAGAACAAATTCGGTAATCACTTAGTGCTCGGCCAAAGCTAGACAGGTGCTTGTGACCGGACTCACTATGACGTACCTGAAGACCACTAATTAAAAATGCTCCAAACGAATTTACTCAACGCTGACGCTGCCAGCATTGACCACAATCATAATTGGGTTTTACCAATGGCAACCAACACACGTTACCAGCGTCGACGTCGAGTGAATTTGGTCGGACACTTATTCATGGCCTTTGGGTAAAAGGTACTTGTCAGAACTGGCGAGTATCTTTTAGATCTATCCACGATTGAGCCCGCTTCGTGTACAACTGTCTAATTTGGTAAAGAGCATAATGCCCCTAACAATAATCCCCACTATATGTTATACTTGCGTGCGTCCAATATTTGTCGGCACCAAACAACCCCGTTCTTGCAAAATTGTGTAGACCTCACTTTGTAATTCCCGCCTTAGATACAAAGGAAAAAAATTACAAATTGGCTATTAAATTCAAAGTACTGCCTAGCATAAGATTTTCAAAATTACACAACACATGCAACACTTACAATGACATTTATGGAATATAAACTCGTCGCGAGACTAGGTACACTGCATCGGAATGCGCCGTGGATCTGTCTAAGCCTATCCCGTCAAGTGTACGCCACGAATAATTTGATTGTTTTAATCCTACGTTCAGTTCTGTGTTCCTTTCGTGACTCCTTGCTTGCTATTCATTATGTATGTATCAATGTCTACTGCACGATAAGCGTATCCTTCCTGCACATCTACAGCACATGAAACACAAAATATAAATTGGAATATTCGTGCTTGTTATGCACAACTACTCTGAAAGCAGTGAGCTCGGGGCATGGGCCATTATTGTTGTTCGTGTTGCATGATCTTGTTTAAGACCTGTTCCTAATTGTTTTTGTGGGCGATCTGCATGCTTCGTGGAATGGCCAACTGCCAGGCGTGATTGTTGGTGGTGGCTATCAACTGCTTAAATTTTACCGTGAATCAAAATTTACATAGGCGATTATAACTGATCCAGTAACAATACAAAAGTTTATAACTGTTCAGAATTTGTGTGTTAAGAATCCCCTCATTATGTTTTAGTAATGTTCTGTTTAGTAGGCAAGAAAGCATTTGCTGATGCTCTCGTTCACTGTGACCCTGTGTATTTTTGTTGACCTTAATGACTTGTCGGCACGTTTCCTCACCTCACTCATGCTATCCCTCTCTTTTGTTATCCTTTTCTAACTTACCGTCGTCCAAAGTCGTAAGGCCTAAAGCTATGATACAACATTACTTGCCAACGTATAATTATATAAACATCACATCTATCAGTACTCATTAAATTATTGAAGTCTTGATACGATTATATGGAGTAACAAATATCTATTTTCATTGCCATGGGTTTATCCAATACGCCTGGCACGTCATCACAAAATGGCAGTACTATAATCAAAATGACCTCTACGCGGATATCCTCAAGTATTCGAATATGGGGTTCACTGGAATGTTTTCTGTGGAAACGGTGTTGAAAATCATCGCTTACGGTGTCAAAGTAAGTAAACCAATACACGGATCGTTCTGGTAAATAATTTGGTTACTATGGAACAGCAAAAATAGGCACAAATGTACTCTTTCTGTTTACTAATAATATGTTTTTTGTCTATTTACATGACTGTATGGGAATAATTCGAGCTTAGTAAATAATATCCCTACCCAAAGACCACCCAAATTTAATACCTTTTACAAGATGTCTCTCTTAAAGTAATGGCTTAGATGCCAATGCAAAACGTAACCATTTTTCGGCATTTCATTGTTGAGCATGGCTTTCCTGCTGCATGCGGCACCTGTTTGTTTCACACACAGTCAGTATAAATGTTCCTTTACTTTTAACTGTACTTGTGGTTTCAAGCTGTCTTCAGAGAGTTAGCCATCCGAACATGGGTCAGGTAAGTTAACAGTCGGATCAAACTTGGCGAAGTACTGCTGTAGACAAAGGTTTGTAAAATTTGTCTCCTTCTATTAATTATACTATGTACATTATATTGCAAGTTTCTTGTTAGCGTCTAAGTAGCTCACAAGGGATTTGCAAAACTCGATGTGTCTTGTAAATTTGTGATGACGCAATTGTGCATGTTTGTTTAATCCGATTGCATGAACGCACGTGCTGCACTGAGAAGCCACAATATGACAACACATATACCTACACACTGACACACATATACTTACAACAGGGTCATGAAAAAGGGGAACTTAACAGCACACACCAGTACATTCACCTCAACATGGTATACACAAAACGAGTTTGTTTTATAAAGTTATAGCAGATAGTAGTAAAAGTTATATTGTTAGAGTATTAAACCAATGAGCCAGAATTATTTTTAAGTACTCATCAGACCGGTGTTTCTATTGTCGTTTTTATGATTTTTGTTAAAAGTAAATCTGGCTTGGTATTAACTTATAAAGTTTGAGGTTAAAAATATTGGTATTGATTTTGTGGTAGTTTCACGAGGCTCCAACACTACTCATGGACTCGTTATCATTAATGAACCTCATCTTTACGATCTTCTTCCTTCTCGAGACCGTTTTGAAGCTGATTGCCTTCGGATGTCAGGTAAGCTACCCTTTAAATAGTACAACAGATTTAAGTAATAACATATTTCTTGTACACACGGCGTAACATTGATTACATTTTTTTATAATTCTGTCCAATAATGCCGTGTATATAAGACAACACACATTATTTTCTTTAATATATCTTAGAATGATTTTTTAGCATTCAATATTCAGTACTGACTTGAATATTATTAAATTAGAATTTATAGATTTTAAAACGCCGCTTAATTTTTTATATGATATAGTTTTCATGTCACTCAATTAAAAGTTTTCTAGTTATGCAAAATTAATTTGATTTTGAATAATATATAAGAGAGAGATTCCTTATCCCGCTCCACATCCTACTTGTTCTAAATAGAAAGTGTACATTTGTACCCCTTGTTTTTATTTATTACTTCTCGACGTTATATTGATTAACATACATTTATCCATTTTGTGATTATTTACACTGTGCATTATAACTATATAAATTATCATCTAATTTATATGTTTCCAGAATTTTTTCAAAGATCCATGGAATACATTCGATTTCATAACGGTCATTGGAAGTATTATTGACGCTCTCATCATGGAATTGGGCGTGAGTATTAATATCATGAAGTGATTTCATTCCTTGAGCTATTAAAATGTCCTTTGGGCTCCAAGATACTTCCAAATACTTGCAGGTGCCGTTGATCATTATAGAAAAAGAAAACTCTGAAACCTAAGGACTTTTTAGAACCTCAAGGATTGTACTTGCATTGTCTTTATTAAATCTAGATAGTTTTCTGGCACAAACGAAGTAATAGGTATCAGTGCTTGACAAAACTATAACGATACCTAACCTGCTATCTGTAAGAACTTGAGATTCACAAGAAAAATTAAAACGTGAATAAGATAAGAGATCGCAGCAATGTATGAATCAGCCAAAATACACAAACAGCAAGACACAACATGTATTGACTCATTTTCTAGGCTCTTGAGTGTACATGAATATCTCACATTCACCATTTCTTATAATAATTATTCAAGTTTTAGCGAATGTATATTATTTTACTTATAGCTACACTAGAAAGTATCGGTAATTCTAATCGCCGATCGTAAGAATATCATTGAAAGATCGTTTATGCCAGAAAACTAATTTTTCAATGTCAATCAGTATTATTTCCAAATGTGACAACACGTTTGTTGATTTATCGCATATTTATTGCACATATGTAACATCAAACTCTGGTACATGTCAGGCCAGACTCCAGAGTGTAATAAATATAACTACATATAATTTACTATTAGTAGTTTTATACTTTTTAACTCGCCTGCCGCAGATGAGGGTAATGTTTTTAAAAGTCGGTATGTTTGAGAATGGAAGGTAAACGATTTGTCCTGATTACAGAGCGATCTACCAGAACACTGTGCCTCTGACATTTCCTGTCAGCAGGTAACCAACTGAGTTGATTGTTTTGCTAGGAAACATAGTATTTTTATATATAATGTTATGTATACAACGGATTCTAGTAGAACTCGCAATTAAATTTAAACTGATCGATAATTTATGGTAGTGCTAGTTTTAGGCTAGATTACGTAGTTACACTCAAAGAGTGTTTTCTTAAAATAAATTTATTTAGTTACAAGTTTGTTCCAGTAAATGTTGCTAACAAAGAAAGTATTTTAGACGTAAATTATTTCTAAAAGTTTGGTGTTTAATACGTAATTTGATAGTATTCATAGTTGTGTTGGCTATTATTTCATTGGTTTTGTTACATTGGAAGTGTTTTGAATCTTTTATTTTGTTACATTTTTAGATTTTAAAAGAGATCTGTTTAGGATTGTGTGATCAATTGATTAGGTATGGTACTTGATTTCATTAATTTACTTTAGTGTATCAATTCACAGACCGAGTCAGTGTGAATTTTTCTCTTTAATAAATTTTATTAGTACTGTTAGAAATTATATGAATATTGAATAGTATAAGATTAGGCAAACATAATATGTACTAATTACTTTGTGGTATAATCTTTAGGAAATTAAATGTAGTTTAAAGAATCCATAAAAAATGACAATATTTTGTTGAAAACGGAAAAAGCGCAAAAAAATTATCACCTCGTAATACGTGGCTTTTGAACGGTAAATTAAAAAATATAATATACTTAATATCACAAAATTTCATTAAATGTAATATTATTGCTGTTATTTTTAATTCTGTAATTGTATCTCAAAGCTAAATACCTCTCGCGTTGAATGATGGTCCCTATGACAGTGTCTTCAAGTATCTTTTGGTTAGGCTTAATTTAAAAATTAATAGGAGAAATATTATTCTAGGAATTAGCTTCAACATAAGCAGCGATTTTGATAATTCTATGCAATTAAGACGTATAAATAACACTTCCACATAATGTGCTGCCAAAATCATTGCTAAGTTATCTTGGTCTTAATTCTACCGTATTTTTATTACATACATATATTACATATTTAAATCGTAAAAAATGTCTACACATATTTTACGTGACAGCTACTCCATATACAGGATGTCCCAGAAATCGACGTCAAGCCGTAAACGGATGATAGACCAAGTCATAACAGTCATCATAAAAATACAAAAAAAAAATCCAAATCACTTTTTTTTTTAAATTATGGTCACTTTAAAAATTCACTAAAAAATCCACACCTTGTAATGGTTCTTTAACTCTTGTTACTACAAATTCCATAATTTATTCTAATTTTTTTATTATTGTGTAATCTTGAATAATTACAGGGTGTGGATTTTTTAGTGAATTTTTAAAGTGACCATAATTTTTAAAGAACATGAGTTGGATTTTTTTTTCTATTTTTATGATAACTGTTATGACTTGGTCTATCATCCGTTTACGGCTTGACGTCGAATTCTGGGACACCCTGTATATAAAAATAAGCTGTCATTGGGACTATAATTCGACGCGAGAGATATAAATAATTCCTTACAATTAAGTACAAATTGTGTCCTGCGCCATTTCCGTTTTGCAATTTTATTAGTTATTTTCAACAAAGCGCATGTTTATAAATATTATAACTGTGCATTGGTGAGAAGAACAAATTGTATTACTTACTTTATTGTTACTTTTCCAAACAAAAGTAGGTACCTAATTAACGAATTTCAAGGTTCCATCAACACATTATTTTTTCGAGAGTTAAAACAAGGCCTTGTCTATTTGCCTTTTTAGTACCTACCTCATTACAGTTTTATTTTCTTGTGGTGGTTTTAGTCTTTCTACTATACCAATTGATTGTGATGGCGTGTTGCTACACTTTCTGGTAAAGTTCTACGAGAACTTTGTTACTGTCACTCTCAATCATGTCAAGTACCCATAAACATTTACAACCATCAGTCCATTAGAGGCAAAAAAAAAACAAATAATCAATAGGTCAATCAAATTAGATCCAAAAAATAGCGTTTTGAGGAATTAATTCCCAGCAAATCGGAAATCGTTTTAATACTTTCATTTGATTACAATCTGAGTTGGCGCAATCCCAGGAGATGTTCATATTTTTTTCCTTGGAATGCCAAACCACTCGATGTAGAAATGTAGATCCACCATCAAACACAATACCAGCAAGGTTTGGTGGATCAGACACTGGTAAAAAGGAGTTTACGAATTTGAAACATGATTTTACCAAATATAAAGAAATTCAAAATCGCGGGCATTTATTTACAACTGTACTATGAATTCATATTAAGGTATCTGTTGGATCCTCTGATTTTTACCATGATTAGAACAAATTTTCCATGGGACGTGCCGTTTTCGATCAACAAACAAAAAACTAAAAAAGGGCAAAAATGTATGCACACCTCCTGGGATTGACCTCCTGGATGCAAATGAAGGTAATAAAACTATTTCGAGCTTGCTGAGAATTAATTCTTCGAAAAAATTTGATTGGCCTGCAAAAACTTTGCAACATTTTAAAAATATTTGTTTTATATCGCCTAGAGGTAATTTCTTTAGTTTTCATTATATTCGACGGTGTTGATGGAACTTCAGAGACTAGATAGTAGAACGCTGTTGACGCTTTGCAGGAAAACACTTTCAACGTCGGTTTCCTCCGCCTGTTTCGAGCCGCGCGACTGATCAAGCTGCTCAGGCAGGGTTACACCATTCGAATACTGTTGTGGACGTTTGTGCAGAGCTTCAAAGCCTTACCCTATGTGTGCCTTCTCATCGCGATGCTCTTCTTTATCTACGCCATCATTGGGATGCAGGTCTGTTCATCATTTCTCTCATATGTGTCTTTATATTGCAAATGTGCCTTTACGGAAGTAATAATGATGATGACAACATTTCCTTTCTCAATGTTTTAGTCCGGGGAAAATTAATAGCTTTTACAGTTGGTATTCATAATAGACACAGTATTAGATTTAACTTATTCATCTGTGTGGTTTTGGGTACTGCAATGCTCATTAGCGTTTTTTTTTACAAATTACCTAATATTAGAAATAAAAAACAGCTCAAGTATTACTTACTAGTTGACCTAGTTTAGCTTACAAGTAGGTTAGTAGTGTTCGGGGTGCAAGCTATTTTAGGTCTAAAATTAAGATATTTAGTGCCGTAATTTTACTTTTCCTTTGAAATCTAGTTGCCATTATGATAAAATATCAAATAGTTATTCATACGGCGTTTATACCGTTTGCTAAATACTGCTAGCGCAGACATCCCTGCCAGATGCGTTATTTTGTTCCATTCCATCTGAACTCAGTAGTTTCATTCCCAAGAGTCATTCCTATTCCATAGGCTAACACGACATGGAAGCGCAGGAGCATTACACTGTAGTAGGCACTGATCATTTTCTAATGGCAGGTTTTCGGAAACATGCAATACGATCCAGACACTGCCATCAACAGGCATAACAACTTCCGATCTTTCGTGGGAGCACTTTTGCTGCTATTTCGGTGAGAGTACAGTACAGCGTAGTGGTGCCAACCGATCTTTTCTGTTCACTTGTCCACTGAGCGGCAGGGCGCCCACACGGCCGAGATTCGTTCTTACAGAGCATGGCACATGGAGTGCGGTGTGGCATCTTGACTCAACTCTTGCGCAGTTGTGCCCAAGACTCCGACACTACTGTCTATGTTACATGTACATACCAATCATGATCATCGATCTCGCATCAACATGTCGTAAACATAGTGTTTGGTCACATTCAAGAGTAGATTTAGCCGATAGTGTTGTCTTCAAATTGTCCTTAATATTGCATCTCATTTTTGTAACTAGTAAACCCTTGTATACTATTGTTTTCGCATTGTACCCCTAAAACATTTTATTAGTGGTAGCAATAGATCATTTAGGTAGAACCAACTTAGTAACTGTTATAGAGCGGGGTGAGCATAGGATGTGTAGGGTACACGTATTTTTGCACACAATGCTGATTTTCTGTGTTGTATCTGCTTGGACACAGGTGTTTGGCAATATAGACTTAGCACCCGACTCAGATATGAACAGACACAACAACTTTCAAAGCTTCATTCAAGCACTCATGCTACTATTCAGGTAAGGGACAATACCATAAGGATAATATCGAGTTACATTATTATATCTGGGTATTACAAAATTATAGTCAGATAATCAATTTTGCTTTGCCTTATAAGACATCAGCTGTGTCAGCATTAGCACTGATCAATAAAAATTGGACTACCTTTTGTTAATAAAATTAAAAAAAAAATTAAACAGGTAATATTATAAGGTCTGTGTTTGGCAAATGCATGATTGTCCTCACTGCATGTCGTTAAATTCGAAGTCAAATTGTACCTCCACATAGGTTTTGTGGCAAAATTAGTTTACACTATATTAGAATCACATGCATTCGAAAACTTAAATGTTTAGTTTGAATTTACGACATATTAAGAATAATTGGTCTACCCGAAGATACCCAAACTTTTTACATTTCTTTTTTCTTTTATGAAAACCGAATCACTGGTTCTTGTGACTGTTGAATGAAATACCATCAATAATGCATTACTCTATAAATCGGAAATGATTTCAGGGAGTAGAGATACAGAGTTTCGGTTTACTCCACGGCCAAAAGACCCTTGAACTACTGGCTGATTCTAATCATCTTAAAAGTTAATAAGATATCTTCCATTCTAATGGCCGTATGTCTTGGATTTTGCACGATAGCACACATTCTGATGCATATAAAATAGAGGTCTAACAGGGGCCTCATTCGATACGAGAAAGTCACAGAAGCTACATTGACATATCAAGTTTAGACAGACGAAATATCAAATTGCAATACAGCCGTGACATCGCTATTTATCACCACGTCACATCTATCACTTTCTCGAATTAAAATGGGTCATTATCCGTAGGTCAAGGGTACTTTGGGTAATCATTGCAAATGCGGGTATTTGTTAGTCACTTGGTATTCAGATGCGCAACGGGCGAGTCCTGGCCTAACATCATGCTGGCGTGCCTCAAGCCGGCGAAGTGCGACGAGAAGGCCGGGAAGAGTCCAAGCGAACCTTGTGGAAGCACGCTCGCTTACGCCTACTTCGTATCGTTTATATTCTTCTGTTCATTTCTTGTAAGTACCGTAGTTATTACTAAAATCTTCATTAGCCACAGCATCTTGGCAGATGAGTTTAATAAAATGTATTCTACTTAAATCAAAAATTACGTAGTACCTGAGGCCAATCTACGCCTACTATAAATTGTTTAACTTACACTTATTCAAACTGAACTATGGATCACTTAAAATGGCATTATTTTTACTTTGCTAAGTAAGTACATTGGTCACTCATAAGAAATCGAGACTTCTTGTACATCACTTCGTTAATGCTAGCCAAGAGAAACTTGCGATTCAAACTTAATTGTACGAGTATATTAGTCCTCAAAAGACAAGCAGTAACAAACCAATTACGTGTGTATACTTGCAAAACATTTAATTGTAATTGCATGCCTACTACTTGTTTTTAGCTAAAATATATTTAATTTGTAACGTAGCCCCAATAAGTAACTTTAATCATAATTATATTCATGTAAAACGAATATCCACAGATGTTAAATTTATTCGTTGCTGTCATTATGGATAATTTTGATTACCTAACGAGGGATTCGTCCATCCTCGGCGCACATCACCTTGATGAGTTTGTTAGAATATGGGCCGAATATGACCCAAATGCCACGTAAGTTTTTACTACTAATATGTCAGGGATTCCATATATTCCTCGTGTTTATTTATGTAATTTTTTTTTTCAGCGGAAAGATCCACTTTACGGAAATGTATGATATGTTAAAAAATATGGATCCTCCGCTGGGGTTTGGCAACAAGTGTCCGAATAGGTTGGCCTATAAGAAATTAATTAGAATGAATATGCCGTTAGACGACGAAGGGAAGGTTAATTTTACTACAACTCTCTTCGCGTTGATACGGGAAAATTTAAACATCAAGATGAGATCAGGTAATTATAAATGGACAAAAATTGCATGAACACAAAATGAAAAATAAACTAAATGAAAGATTTTTGTTCACGAGCTATGTGTTGTTCTAGCGGACGAGATGGACCAAGCAGATGAAGAGCTGAGGGAAACGATTACTCACATATGGCCATTGCAAGCGAAGAAAATGTTGGATTTGCTGGTGCCTCGTAACGATGTACTCAATACAGGGAAAATGACCGTCGGCAAGATCTACGCGGGCCTCCTCATCCTCGAGAGCTGGAGATCGACTAGGTTTGGCCGGAATCCTCAGGGCGTTACGGTAAGTTATTGTGTGAATATTGTATTCTGCACTGATGTATTCGTTCGGTATTTCAACAAAATGAACTGTTGTTAGGTATATGTCGTAGGTGCGTAGTTCTAATGAAGCCAGAGTAAATACGTGTGGCTAAAGTGTAATTAATGTACAGCATCTTCTGTTTCTTTGAGCCAAATGTAAATATTAAAGAATAGGTAATACTACACGTTAAAGTAGTGTTTGTTGATGGACCCTTATAATTCCCCACATTAGTGTAAAGTTTCTAACACTATAGTTAGTTAAGTATAGTTGATTGTGTTATTTATGTGGATGTATTGTTGTTAAATGACGCTAAAAAGGAATTGGAGTTGAATCGAGAATGAGATTGAAAATTTCGATTGGCTTCTTTATATTAAAAGCGCTAGCAGAGTACAACAATACAGAGTCACGTTAGTGGAATCGACTCGTACGAGTATGAGTCGACTACATTGGTGGTTTACTTTTCAGGCATTCGGCGAGAATAGCCCTACGGCCAATCAGCCGGTAGTATTTAATATTTTACGGAACGAGACTTTGACTACTTTTTTCTTGCACTGTTCTAGACATTTTTATTTTATCATATTTTATCTCGCATCGTATTTGGAAAATCATACAAAAAAATCCAAATGGCAAATTATGACTTCTAAAGTCATCGCAATAGTAATCCATGAAAGAAATCATACCATGATAGTAGCATAGAATAGATACAGTTGATTTTGGCACCAGTGACGCACTTGATGTACTGTCTCAAATAAACTTGTGCGCGTCAAGCATATTTTTGTGTGTCAAGTGTCCGTCAGGGCTTCGTAAACCACGACATAGTGCCCTGTCCTATAGTTGCAAAATGAACGTAGAACAGTCTCATTGTTGGAGAGTTGTTTGGCAGTGTCTAGTAGCTGTTGAATGTCCGACGTAGTGCCCCATTTGTGTCGTCTTCTACCAAGTTGTATCGCTCGCTACTCCTACACCTTCTTCTAATTGTGTTGACTGTCAATTGGCGAAACCAGATGTATTGTTTGACCGTTTTAGGAAAATTTGCATGACAACCATTTGATATTCTGAAAGTGTTTCTTCCTCCAGTAGTTTGAATACCGAATGAATGTTTTATTTTAATTTATCCGATTATCTACATTTTGGCTCAATTAATTTATTCATTGTAGAAGCCTGAAGATTACTGATGAACGATATAATATGCTTTTCTGCTACGCTCTTTTTGCCTTAAGAATGTATTTTTCTGTATAATAGAATGAAAGTTTAATATCTACTTACACTATTTCGAAAAAGTTCTTACTCATATTATCCTAAGCACTAAGTATCCTTCCGATTTCACACTTATGATATCATGAGATTGGTGTTCTTTTTTGAAGTAGTTATGATATATACTTTATTATAAATAAGGAAATTTTCATATAAGCGCATGTTGGAGAGAAATACTCAATCCTTCTTCTGATAACGAACGATGCAGTCATAATCTAGCTGCATACCAAACTGCATCTGGCTTCAATATTTTCGCACTAACTTTTCAACTAGCACAATGTCTATGAATATATTAAAGCTTTGTAATTTACAGCTCTATCATATATATATCGTACTCTTTATCAGTCATCCAACGTATTCACTGAACAGAAACTCTGACATCGTACAATACCTACTAACATAACGTGTTATAGTTGTTTTCTCAGATACCTCCCTATACAGCTGAATTCATCTTCACAATACACCACAGATATACAATGCAGTATGCATTCATTTTACGATGTCCATTCGTTGGAATTCTTACACTCAACAAACATACACTATGACACAAACTAAAGAACTCCAGCATGGACATAAGGTGTGAGATTGCGCAGACTCATGTAGGCTTTAGTTCGGGGTTCCCAACAAAGAAACTAACAACCAAATAGCTTGCATAGATAGTTGTCATGGTTTAGAGACCACTTCTGAGGTTCTCACTGACCTGTGTTCCGCGGACCACCGGTTGGGAACCACTGCTTTAGTTAGTTGCCATTGCGTTTGTTGGCGGCGTGTGACATGAGCTTGCGCATATGCGTGTGTGGGGTGGATGTGTGAAGTGGGGTGCGTGGTGCAGAAGGCGTCCTTCTTTAACTGCCTGTTGGACGTGGCGGCGGGACTGGGCCCGGGTTCGCGCGCCGGCTCGCTGAGTCACGAGCCGCCCGTCGCCCTGCCGGCCGCTGCCCATCCCGAGGACCACGACTCTCACACCCTCGCCGACCTCGCCCGCCGCAACACCAGAAAGTCACTCAAGTGAGTACTGATTATCTAAAGCTACTATTTACTGTTACTGAGATTCAAACCTTGCAAGCAAATTATTAAGTTCTGTACTTGAGTACAGGGTAGTTATTCTAATATCTCTATTATACGCACGACTTATTTTTTCCCAAAAGTTAGGAGCCCTCCAAAAATTAACAATTTTTGTACAGACCAAAACTGCGCTAGATACAAGTCAGATGAATAGTAGAAGAAATAACTTTTGTTTTGTACCCAACTACTATGTGTTTATGTGGCTTCTTATGCTACTCGACCAATTTTTGTGGGATGTCAATCAATTAGCTTTTAGTGGCAGGCTACTTTTTAAGCCAATATTGAAAGAGGAGGAGATTTTGGATAAAAGAACCGCAGTCGGACTTTTTTAATGTTTTGCTTGTTGTGTAAGATGACATACCAACGTAAATTGACATGGGTTTATCTTTTGTTACAGGAACAATAAAAAGGTGAATTCCGTTTTAAAACGGGTCCAACGCTAAGTTATATTTTTGTTGTAAAGCCCTATAATATCATACAATTAGCTATTGTCAAGTGCAAATTGATGTTTACACCATAATTATTTCTCATCTCGTTCAAGGGGAATTGCACATGAGAACTGATAAATATCAAAACTATTAATTAGAATGTTGTCCACAAACGTACTGTATCAGAATTATTTATGCTAAATAAACATGTCGATGCATCACCATCTGTCATAGATAGTATATATGTTGTCATTTTATTTTAAAGTTAGTACAGTGTTTTGTTAATGTAAAGGACAGCTAAGCCGTAGGTTGGTCCCGCTGTCCTATGTTTGTTGTTGATTATTAGAAAATTAATGAAATATTTGTTGTTTTTAGGTATTTGAATTTGTGGTAAAGGATAACTTAGGGGCTTAGGCCCACTATATGTTTATTGACTTGTATATGTTGTACTTACTAAAAGGATAATGGTAAACGTTTCAAAGTTTACAGATGGTTTTTATAATTAGGTAAACATTTTTGAGTAATATAGGATTGTTTTACTAATCAGTAAAAATGTAGTGTATTGAATTATTCGTGACAATATCTTGATATTATAATAGTGAATGTCTCGTTTGTAAATATATGAAGCGAGTATTTTTATGGACTAGACGTTGATAACACATGTTGATATAATTAGACATAGATTTTTCACTACCGATACATATACAAACATTACAATCGTAATATATAACATTACACCACAACATAATATTCTACGTATATCGCATGAGTACTGGATCTATATAAAAGCATGCATCGCATGATGATATGTATTAGTTGAAACTTTATATTTGGTAAGTAAAGTATGTTATTAACGAACAGCACCCTGCACGATTTGTAGCATGACGCAAATATTTTTCACTGATCTACTCAATGCATGATTTACTTGAATTTACAAATTTTGTAAATATGGGACAGTTATATGCTTAGATATGTCACGAAGAGGTGAAGCTGTAAACCATATAATAATTATTTTTGATTGACTTTTAGACTGTGTTATGACCTAGAGTGATTTTATAGGTGTTGGAGTTGCAAGACGTAGCTTCACATCACGCCTCTATAGAATCTCTGGACGAGGCGCGACTAACGGCGCCGCACACCTACCAAAACGGTCACCACGGCAGGTCTTCCAGTTTGAGGTAGATACTACATAAATAATCCACATTATTGTCTTACCGTTTATTTTGAGTTATTTCTGTTTTCATTTTATTTTGTAGTGTCATCGAAGAAGAAATTGATCTCAAAGTAATCGTTGTGAAAAACGGTATGTTAGCGTTGCACGTAACAATAACGTCCACTAACAAGTTTCTGAACTAACCCGTTTGTTATTCTGAAGGAAATGCTGTTTCGTGTAATTGTACGTGACATGTAACTGCATGGGATGTCGCATGAGGGGAAACGGGTTAAAGCCAGAGCTAATGAAGCGTGCTTTCAGACGGACACCAAGTCCGAGGCGGCGTGGCCACTACGGGGGCTACCACCACGACATCGGGTTCTCGGACACGGTCAGCAACGTTGTCGAGATAGTGAAGCACGAACATCAGCGGCACGGCCGCTCACATCGTCCGCCACACCACTACCATCCCCATGGTACGCACTTTTCCCTACAAGCTAACAATGCTACACGTTTGAGATACCCGATTTAGCTTTCAGTAGGTATATGTGGATTTGCTGGTAATCTTACAGACGTCCTTCCACACACCTACCTACTAGATCTACTTAGATATCAGCAAATTTACCGATCGCCATTTTTACGAAAGTGCAGAAGCTGTGCTCGAACAGCGCATGCATCTCTCCCTTTCTAAAACGTGGACAGTGGCTTCATGCTAGCAAATTGGAAATTGTGATTTATCCTGAAATTTTCTAGTCTTTTAGCTTTTTATTGAGCTGGTTGCCTCAATTGTTATATTATTTTGTTCCCGTAGTGTATATTATTTTTATTTAATAAACATTAACGATGACATATTTAACCTTTTCTTAGCTTCAATTAATCAATTTAAACAGTTTTGCAAACATTTTTCTTCTCATGAAGGTACTCTGAAAGTTTTGTGAGAAGATGGGAAGTCTAGCTTAAAGTAGATGTAGACATGTTTTGTAGCTGTAGTTATAAGACATTTTATGGCCGAACCGGTCATGCTAAAATAAATATGTTGAATAGATACATAGTCTGTAAATTTTAGCCATACTTAATATCATCACAAAGCTAGTTTTGTAATCTACATATATACCGACTAGTAGTTCAGATTAGATATGATCAAATAACAGCTCATCCATACATGCTCATAACTTGATTGTTAGCGATTCCTATCGTATGTTTTTTTATCAGGAAATACTTGACATTTCTAGATTTAAGTTCACTTCGCATAGGGTCGGCACCGCCGCCAGCAGATGCAAAAGCGGCTGACTTTATACAACTATTAATAAAATGCTTGTAAAAACAATTTTCTAAGCAGATTCTTCTTATTGTTTTGCCTGCTGCATGATATGGCGCCGACTTACAGAACTAACTCTTACCCACCCTTGTTTGCACAAATTTACTTGCTTTTTATAACTACACTAAAACTTCTGGTGCCTAAAGCGCATGCACTTGGCCAGTTTACCTGAACCATGCAGCATGCAAACGCTTAAAGGACTCTTCTTCACTTGGTCGCTTAGTGATTACAATAGTGTTGCAAACGAAAGTGGAACCGATTTGAGCATTATGCGATTTAGTGACGGTTGTGCTAAAAAGCCCCAGAAATATCCCAGATCCAAATCCGTGTCCATCACTACCCGTACATTTGGTACCACCTTGAACAGACACCCCAAAACTTTTAGAGTCACCTTTGTGAGCAAGGAAATGAGGTCGGTAGTCCGACGGGCATAGGGTAAACCGTGGTGGAAGGTACATGAAGGTATTCCTGACAGCAGGGAAGGAGTGGAGAGCGCCGCACCCAACGACCAGCCTGAGCCAGCCCTCGCGGTCGCCCAGCCCGCCACACCACACCTACGGTGAGATCCACTCGCCACACACACCACACACACTCATACATACCTACACACTGTCCATTAATCCAAACTCGAACAGGATAACACACCTTCAAATGTCCGTTCCTCTGCTAACATTTAACTACATAGGTATTTGTGGTAACAGCTAAAACACACAAAACTGATTTCGACGCACAAGCGATACACCAATATTTCAGTTTCTTTCCTTGCCTATTACGACTTTATTCTTGTCAAAAGTCACGCAAGCCAACTCAAGCTTTAACACAAAGTTTTACCTACACACATTCCTTTACTGTCCCGGACGATTTCTGCATTAAGTCACTTACGTTTGTCTATATCATCAAACTGAATTATTTTAAATGCCTGTGAAGCATATGTTGCCAAAAATTTGTAAAGCAAAGGGTCTGAATTAAAAATATATATTGAAATATATACAGTCGATATTGAATTTAACTAAACCTCTAAGACCCTTTGCTAAGATCAGCATTGTGTCTAAACCAAATTAGATTTCCAGTGTCAATATTTTGGTTTCGCACGCATGAAGACGAGTGACAGAGCCGTGTGTTTAGATGACGTGATACGTGATATTTCTAGGAAAATTGTTTGCACATCTGTTTATTGTCCAGACTGTATATTTTCATTACGACCCTGGTTTTTCTTGTTTATTTCGGCGAAACGTTGATGTATTTTGATGTTCGTTGCGTTGCGAGTATATAAGGCGCATTTGCATTAGTCGATGGGTCCGCATGGGACATTTGGGGACCTTTAGTCTATAAAGCGCAAACAGATAAGAACACTGTTTCCGCATGCAGGATCCGGGTCCTATCGAACAATGAAAATGGGCCTTAAGTAGAACGTCCAAATTATTCAAAGAACAGTTTGGGCTCCAATAGGTGAAAGAGAGCGGGAGAGGGACCGCGAGTGGCGAGCTTGGCGGGACCGGTCGTGGGAGAGGGACGGAGCGCGGCGTGGCCGCGGTCGGCAGCTCCCACCCACGCCTACCAAGCCGTCCACGCTGCAGGTCAAGCAGCAGCCACCGTTCACTCGAATCACCCATAGCCCCTCTCATGTAAGTACATATACTCGTACTTTACTTAATTGTATGCCACATAAGACCGGGTTTCACTGTCAGAGTTGCTACATGTGAACGTACAAAACGGGAAACTACGAATTTCATCGACATTATTTTGGTTGGTTTGTTTCAGTTATCATTGAGGCAAACGGTGCGGGACCCGGTGGAGCCTTTGCACGATGAGTACGAGTATGGCCGAGAAGTAGAAAGACTGATACACCGAGACTATAGATCTAGAGATAGGTAATGTACAATTTTAAAATAATCTAAATATGCAAATGGATCGAGTCAATGAAGAAAAAGGTATATATTTAAATAAACCGAGGGTAGAAAAAAGTTATTACTAGTTCTCATCAATTTCATCACACCCACGTGCATGATGCCTATATCCTCTTTGCATCTTCTGTTCTTTGGGCCCACCAGCAAGCATTTGATTTGACAGATCTACAGAGGTGTTAAAATTTTAAAGTATATGGTTTTGATAGGATCGCTCGCGCTTATATTGGTGCACACGAAATGCACTGCGAGTCATAACGAGATGCATTGCGAGTCATATCAAAGTCGTGAGTAGTTGAGATTTAAAAACTTAGAATTCACCTATTATTCCTGTCATGGGGTTTTAGTCCTTATGAGTTACCTCAAAACCGAGATCGTTAAGAAAGAAGACGCGAGTATGTTGAATTACAAGTTGTACGTTTGTTCACATAGTATTTGCAACAGACGCGGGCGAGGCTACGAGAGCGAGCGGGGAGGGCGGTCGTACGAGCCAGTAGCGCCGCTGTCGTACGAGGCCGCGCTGGCGCTAGGTCGCGGCGGCGGCGGCGCGCGCGCGCTTCCCTCGCCCGCGCCGCCCTCGCGACTGCCCAACGGGTACAAGCCGCGCGCGCGCCACTCCGACTCCGACGAGGACGACTGGTGCTAGCGGCGCCGACGCGCGCGCTCCCAGAGAGACGTGCGCGCCGCCGCGGACCCCGCGACTCACGCGCACACCTTCTGAAGCGTCGCGCCTGGCCCGACCCACGACAACACGCCTCGAACGATCTCGTTTTTTACTCGGCGACCGTGTGTATATAGACGACTTACGTTGCTCAGGATTTTGGACGTCCCTCCTGGACACGGCGGACCTCCGCTGCGCCCCCTCCCGGCGGGCCTCCATGAGCTATATCCAAATTCTAGTATTTACAAAGTTTTGGAAAATTTAATTTTTAATTCGCTAAAATTTTACTCTTTAATTTATATTACGATTAAGGTAATCGAAGTATGAAACAGTGCCAGACAGCTCGTTTGCGCTAGGATTTTTACATAAATGAAATTATTAGTCTGTATTGTAAAAGTAACTTTCTATATCATTAAATTTGCACTCGATAAAGTCCACGTTATATCGCCTCGCGCGGCGGCGCGCCAGGCCCTCGGCGCCGGCGCCGCGCGCCTTCCGCGCCGCGCGTCTACATCTACAACTTAGTCGTTGGGAAACACTAGCAATTCATCGTCAGACAAATTAATACTAGAATTGTATAAAATATTTACATAGCAAATAATTTTTACTTAGTTAATATTATACCTAATAATAACATTTTTTATTGAATTTGCTGTCCTCCCCCAAGTGCTTTATACGTTATTTAAATTTAATAAATACAATTAAAGCTAAAAATATGAATTGTATATGTATTGTATTTCATTAAAGATGTCATTTTTAAATTAAATTGGGTAAAATTATAAAAATTATGTACTGTTATCATTTAAACAAGATTACTCTGAATGATTATTTATATTATATGTAACGTTGTGAAGTTAATTATATTCAGTGTTGAGATTGTTTAAATCATCAGACAGTATTATCATGCCGCGATCAGAAAGGGATTAGAAATAACAGATTTCCATACACTTACGTCAAAATCAATATGGATTGACAGCTATCTCAATCCCTTTTTAATTGCGATTCAGTAATAGGAGATTCGTAACCGTTGTAAGCATCGAGCCGTCGCCATAGTCGCGGACGCCCCGCCCGCTGCGAGCGGCGCGCCCGCCGGTCCACTACATTCCAACCTCACACACTCCAACATTACACACCAACCAAATGCTGAAAATGAACGCCACTAGAATACTTAACTCGAGGGTCGCACGTTTGCTTCTCGATTCTGGAATTTTAAATTGATACTTCCATATTACATTTAATACAGTGACGCCTAGTTATCTAAGGACAATTAAATATAACCTTGTTTGTCAGTTTAAAAACGATTCGCATAATATAAAGTTCCTTGATCGAGATCAGGTGTGGCGTATTTTAATTAGCAACGATAACACGCTGCTAATTAAAACTACTGAAGGAAACCTGCGTCACCATTTCTTTACAATCAGGGTCAGAATGGCTCACTAACAATTTACGATATAGAACTATTTAATTGTAAACTAATAACTTTATTGCATGTTGTAATTATTCGTTAATGATCTACAATTTAAATGAATGAGTATTTACAATCGTTTAGCCAATTCTGCCGGTTGTTGAGACCCGTGCGTGACGTATTGGTGCGAGACCGGCTTGACTGTTTTTACTAGGATTTTAAATTACTTTAGCATTTAAGGTTTTTATTCCACCTAAGTGTAGGAAGAGTCCAGGGGATAAACGTTTAATAATAAAAATTTTATACCTTACGCTGTCTTAATAATAATATCCATTAATTGTTATCCTCCTGAAGCCTGAACCCTCCGTGTGGAGCATGGCGACTAAGAAATGTAATGCCCTGAACAGCAATCGAACAATGAGCAATCCGGCATTTGCGGTAAAGTTGATAGTTACCTAATCTCTTATACTAGTATAAAATTGGTAGTCTGTTCGAGATTCTGAAAACGGTGAAAAATAGAGATAATACTCCTAAAAATACGTGTGATACCTCATAAGATTCGTCATGAGGCCTAGAAAAATGTATATTGAAGCGTGTATACTGTATTAGCACACAAAAAATATCAAAAGTTATAAACAAAAAGGGGTAAAAATTAGTTATTTTTTATTTCCCCAATATCTCAAAAAGTATTAATATTTAAGAAACCAAACTTAATATTATAAAGAGGAGGATATTTCCAATAAAACATTCCATACTTGCAGAACTGTATCTTATTAAGCATGTATATGAAAAGAACTCTAGAAGGCGACAAAATTTTACGATACTTATTTATACATTTTTTTTTTCGTTTTCAATAAAGAAGGAAGTTTGAGAAAATTTTGCTAATTAACAATTGCTTAACTTGTTGAAAAAATAATATTAAGATAAATTTCTACAAGAAGTACATTTACTGACATATTTTAAATACACCATATTTTTTTTTCAATGAATATTTAATACCTTTAAAATTATATTTAATATTAGTTACGACACTGTTTTTTCACGCCGCCCGCGTTTCCCAAAAATGGAGCGCGGAGGGCTTTGTTCAGCGTTGAATAAAAAGTATAAATAATGGAGATACAGTTCTGCAAGTATGGGATGTTTTATTGGAAATATCCTCCTCTTTAATAATATTAATTTTCGTTTCTTAAATATGAATACTTTTTGAGATATTGGGGAAATAAAAGATTATCTACTTTTTCCTCTTTTTTTGCTATAACTTTTGATATTTTTTGTGTGCTAATACACGCATCGGATACATTTTTCTAGGCATCATGACGAATCTAATGAGGTATCACACGTATTTTTAGGAGTATTATCTCTATTTTTCACCGCTATTGGGATCTCGAACAGACTATGGCTTTAAAGACATATAAAGAGTTCGGACTATTGAATACCAACATTTTATAAAACATTAATGCCATTTTCTCATTGTAAGTACATCTATTATAAAACAAGGTGATCGCGGATAAAGCGAAATAAAAGTGAGAATATAATACTATCTACCGACGATTCACAGATGTTTAAGTGACACCTAGTGTACGCCGTGTAGGCATTGTTAGTTACTAGTGGCTGTTCATCTAAATTGTTATTCTTTCTTGCAAAAAGTGCAAACTCATTGAGTGCATAATTAGTCTATTGGCTAGCAAATAATTTAATTAGTTAAGATTTTTAATAAGTACATCTCAAATGTTTGTAATAATTGTACGCCATACAAACATGAATGAGCGGACAAATAATGGCAAAAGTCTGTGAGATATTTATTAGTGAGAATTAAATACCTCCAAGCCGGTCCTTTCACCTCGAAAGAACATGTCATAAGCAATAAACATAGAAAGTACGCGTTCCGTATAATATTATGCTATTGCCTTATCGTCGCATATAACACGACTAATATTAATCATAGAATATATTTGGAAGCTAAGTACGCCCCTGCCATTGATGACAGATAATAATTAGTAAAATTGTGGATAAAGGCCTGTTTACACATTGATTAGTGTTTAGTGCAAGTTAATATATGAACTAGCACTTAATACTAATCAATATGAAAACAGGCCATAAAACGAAGTAACTAGCATCATTCTAGTGCGTTACAGTGGGCACTCGAGATATGACTGCCGGAAAGAAATCTTCTTTTCTTAGGAATGCCAAAAGTACCTATAAATTACAGAGTAAATAGTAACATTGCTAATAGAATAGCATTTAGATATAAATAGGTACAGTGTACCTACCGCCCGTGGCCATAATATTTCTCATTCTATCTCAGTATGCTATGCTGGCATACAGTAACACCGTTACGAACAAGTGTGATGAAAAATATTTGTGACGTCCCACGGGTAAAGGTACCTTATGGCGGTTGGCGCTTACGCTATTACGCATTTTAGTAGTAATTAGCCCGGAGGGGTGATAACCGTAAACAGTTAGCTTCAGGCATCGTCATCAACGATGACAATGAGGTGTTCACAGTGGTCAGAAACGTGCCCAGCGTTGAAATTATTAACCTTCGCACAAAATGACAGATTAAAATAGGTACCTACATCAAACGGTCTTTCAGAAAAACGTATTTAACCGATTTGCAAGACTGAAGTGATCCCTTAAGAGCACCGTGAACAAAATTTTGTACGGTGCTCTAAAAACAACAAAAAAATATTCCAACCACTGTGAGAATAATAAATTTGAAACTAGATATATCTATAGTAGATAATTATGTAGGTACTTTGTTACACGAATTGGAGTCGTGGGAGGATTAAAATATCTACTTAAATATTTCAAGCTCTTGGACTGATAATAATTGAGCAAACTCTCATACTAAAAGTGATATTGGTAGTTAACTGTGTGATATATAAAAATCCAAAATTTGCTGATAATATTCCAAATATGACATCAATCATATAAATATTTCATATGAATCATGCCCCCACGATATCTGTATCTATAGAGTCTGCGCTATAACGTCTTGCCTATAAAATAGAGAGAGGTATTAACATTAATAACAGCATATGAACGGAATAATAACTAATCAATATTCATTCAATACCGTACAATTTTTCTACATCTGTCAGCAATGGTTCGAGCGTGTTATGTAACCTCCCCCTGTATGGTACCGTTTAAGTCTTTTGTCGAATCACACAAGTGATAACCATTATGCTTAAATCCTACTTTATTGTACTTACCTAATTAAAGTTCCGCGATGTGCAGTAATGCGTATACAAGTGATCTCGACAAAATACTAACAAAAGGGAAGCTTTCACCTGTGTTCATATAGCACTAATTGTGATAAGATATCAACTCATGTCACTTCACGCGTTAGCCCCAAGAACCCCTTCCCTTGTTAAAAATACTCCATTATCTTGGCACTAACGTGTGGGCGCTGTAGCTCCTCAAATCATTACTTATACGACTTCAACACTAAACAGTAATATTTCGTAAAGCAATAAAAATGTCGTACACATACAGTAATATATTAAAATTATTATGGAACTAGTATAATTATACATACATAGCATCTCACAATATCTCATGTCCGTGGACGATTAAATTAAAAGCATTTCTCGCGACTCATGCTGTAGGTTACGACATTTTAGTACGACAAAATTGTATATAAATGGTTTTCTGTGATAAAGAGGAAAAACATAATATTATTAGACCTGTGTGATTGCGTAGAGTTGTTAATTTGTAGCGGCGGCGTCTGCTCGAGAGCGCGACGGGCCCTTGGATCATCCGATACCAAACAGCGAGAATTAATATAATAGCTTATAATCGTTATTATTTGTGTAGTGCAACTTCCTTTAGCATGTAAACTAATACTTAATAAACCTGGGTATTCACATACTGCCGTTGAATAAATTAAAGCAATATTTTGCAAGGCTTTTATTCAATAAAAAGCAACCTAAAGTGAGATTCATAGAAGTGTTTTAAAATTATGTGATCGAATAAATTTTAGTTTGCGTGATCGTAATATTATATGCATTTTTTTATTAAAGGCGGCAAGTGCGAGCAATGTAAATAGTATGCATATTTATTTAGTGTCGAGTTATCGTTGTGTTGTGGCGCATGGTAGGGATAAAGCGTTCCGCCACACTCTCTAGCAGGCGCGGCGGTATCCTGGCCGGGCAGATATTACTCGTCTCATAATTTTTGACGGTTGTTGTATGAGTCGAGGGGGTAAGCGGGTGTTTAGCTTTTAAGTGTGTTTCTTTTTATATATTTTATGTCAGTTATAGTTGATTATTAGTACAAAGTATCTACTCTGTAATGTAATGCGGATTTTTTCTGTGAGCTTTTAATAATAGTTGATAGATCATCAATATTGCGAGACATGTTTGTCCACAGGATAATGTAAGAAAACATAAACGAACATAATATATAATTGTGATTATTATTAAACATGAGAGTAGTACAAGATGCCCTTATATAATATAATAAGAAACGTACGCCTTTTCAAAACGTGTTTGTATTTAAATTAAGACAAATCGTAGACCTCGACGAAGCGATAGAAAAAATTCGTGTTTCATAAATGTTGTAAATTTCTGATCTCGAAATGTTAGATTTCTTCTATGTAGATTTATTATTTATCGTGATACCTACATTCACTAATATATTTACATTGTTATTGTATAGCTGTAAATTAATTTGAAGCCGTTATTAAGTTTATAGGGCCGATGGACTTTCGATGATCCAGTGGTCTAGCTCTAGCGTAACATTGGTCGTACGTTGGCGCGCCGCTTAGTCCGCGCCGACGCGCAGCGAGCGGCGCGAGCGCGGCGCCGCGCCCCGCGCCGCCTTACCGCTGCCTTACCGCGCCGCGACTCCCCTCACCCACTGGGGACCTCTAACAATTATCCTCTTTCATAACATATTATCTCTGATAGGTTTTTTTAATCAATACATAAATAATATTACAATCGAATCTACAGTAACTTCCTTTAGCAAAATTAAATCGTTTTCACCAGTTTGATAGCGGTCTCTAGTATAGTGATAGTTAGAGGCGCACCTTGGTGCCGCGCACCCCTCGCTGCGACGTCGGCCACTCGTGTTATAAGACGTGTAAATATTGTAAAAAAGCGACCGTTATGTAGAGGTCGCCTGTGAAAATGTCTAGTGATACGTTACTAGTTAATCTTAATGTTAGCTAGGTAATATCGTCCCCAACGGTTCTTGGATTTGAGTTGGGTGTTTCACTGCCTTAAAATAATGGAAATGTTCGATGTAATAGTTACCTTAAAAACTACTACCGATAAGTGGCATTTAAATTTTTCTTATACGTTTTTTATATCATTCGGTAATTATATGCGGGACTTCGAACTGAGGACGCGCAAACTGTGACGTTTATATACTTATCTGTGATTGTGCAAAACTATACGATCCCATGGTTTGTACTATACTGTCGACTCAAAGGAAACAAACGATATTATAATATTTTTATTAGATAAATCTTCGCCAAAAATTATGCCCGCGAATCTATGACAGTATTGCACACATAGGTAAGTTAACATTGTGTAAAAATGCAATACCTAAAAATATGCTTCACTTAGGAAGTTTATTAACATTAATTTTTATAACCCATGCATAGAGGAATAAAACGAACTATGAAATTAATATTAAAGAACTTAATACTTTTCTACGTAATAGGTCAACAGCAGTAATTATAATCGATAATAATAGATAGACTCGTTCGAAATTCGTTTAAAACTTGCTCTTTTGGCTCACTCCAGACGATTTCTATGTCGAATAGATTCGCGCGCTCCGTTCCCGACTCGGTCCTTGCGCATCATGCGCACCCGCAAGACTCCGCGATGTACTCAGCAAAGTGAGATAAGTGTTAGCCCAGTATTATCATGCCTGCCTTGTATCTGTGTATCGCTTCACGATGATCATATTTTATATTGAAATGATACATTTATTACGTATTTAGCATAGAAAGTTCATCGGCAAAGAGAGCACCATAGTATGTTTTTTGGTACATTACAATAACTTTACAGGATAGTGCAATCCTATTGATATTGTATTAATAAAGAACCAAACTTAAAATTAGTATTTAAGTAATTTATTATCCTAAAACTAAACTATACGCATGTTTTCACTATACTGGTAAAAATGGTTATGTACAATATGAAAGAGCTACTGTTTTATATATGAATTCTTGCTCGCCTGTAAAATTTTGCAGAATGAATCATATTATAAGATTGTACAATATGAATAAATGCAAAAAAAGACAATTTCCTCGATCATGTGTGTTCATTTTACAAGCTTTTATTTAACTTGCCCTCTGTATGTATATGCTTATCTTATTTAGTTAGTAGATATGGGTCAAATCTTGGAAGCTCAATAGGACCCGATTTCCGCTTGAGCTGAAATTTTGCATACATTTGCGGTCGACAATGCAATATTATGATGACTTGGAGTTGATCTGATGATGGAGACAGGAGGTTGGTAATCTGTGATAATACAAAGCAAATTGTGTTTGGGGTTGTTAGTGTTGTCTTGACTAGTATTAGTTGCTTGTGGAAATCAAAGTGCAGACAGTGATAAAATATTGTATAAAAAATGAATTTTTTTCCAAAAGCTTATCTGTCATATTTCTGACACTAAACCTAAACCAGAGTTTTCAAGAGGTTTCCATGTGGATAAGTAAGTATCACTTATTTGGAGTTGAAATATTCACGTGTTTAATTAATACGCTACGTTGTCCAAAAACCTAATATAAATTATGAAATCAAAGTAAAATGTATTCCAGGCTAGGGCCAGAGCTTCCTTCCTTAGCCATTAATTTTACTGTTTTGGTTCCATACTTAGCTTTCAGATAGACAAAACACGTCGTATTTTCCACAGAGAACTCCCTAAATATTGTTTGCAAAATGATAGCACACATGGAGTACAAAGAACTGATCTCCATTACTACACTTCAAAGCAAGAAAAAAGTTTTCTTAAAATAATTTTGGTATATAATTCAACTAGCATGAGTAGAGGCCGAGCTGCTAGCAACTTTAGGTCCAGTCCTAATACCATACTAACTCTCTATTGATTCTATTACCTTATCTTATTGTTATGACTCCACAATAATACCTAACTACAGGATAAATATGTAGGATAAAAAAATAATGTGATTAATAAGTACTTAAATTTATTTGGAACTTCAAACATGTTGTAAACATTACAATTTGGTTGCAATAAGCTACGGTTTAAATTTAAAACGGGTCTATGATAAACTCAAATAATTAAACGCTTAGAAAGTATGCACAATACATGTATGTATAGTTGTTGGACGGACAAGTTCGAATTAAAATACAAAAATACACGTCGATTTACCAAATGGGCGTAAATTAATAAAATAAATACCAGAAGTATTCATGTGTGCAGTCGACGTCAAAAGTATGTTTACACTTGCGCCTAACTCCTTTGTAATAAGGTGAAAAGTGTAAACATATATTTGAAGTCGACTGTACATCACATTAATAAACAAGAAACAATAAATTAGCCAAATGAACGATGTCCCCCACCAAATTTTCGGTGATACTTTAATATACTTAAATGTACTTTCAGTTTGACATGGCGGAAGGGCACGAAAGTATTGGTTGTAATTCGTATCTCTCATTTCATTCGTCCACTTTGGTGAATCGCTGTATTTATAAGATTAAATAAGTGTTGCAGAGTAACAAAGTGCGAATAAACCGATGCTTGTAAAATAAACGATAATGACTAATCGGAGGCGACGTCCGTGTCGATCGAGCTGATGTCGGCGTCGCTGGCCGGCAAGCTCGCCCTGTGCATGCTCCGCGGGATACGATTTCTGTTTACAGGCCGGTTTTGGTTTTCTGGGTGTGGAAAGAGAACAATTATTATTTATACCCGTAGGTATAACATTTTACGACTAGACTGTATAGCCTTTTTCTTGATAAAAGGAATTGAAATAATCGGCCAAGAGCATGTCGGGCCATGCTCAGTGTAGGGTTTCGTAGTTATCATTCTGTCAAAAAAATAGGCCAAACGGGGGCTATTAGTAAGTATCATAAGGGAGTACCTTTGCAGCGCTTTGTAGATGTCTTTTTACTAGTTAGGAAAAGAAGATTTTTTGCAATAACTCACAAACGACTAGACCGATCATGTTCGCTATATCTTTCATTGAAAGAATTTATTAAGTTCTTGTATCGCAATTTTTTTCATAATTTTTAGACCCGTGGTTCAAAAATTGGACACAGGAGGGGAGGCACATATTTTTTTTTTCTTTCGGAGCGCATATTTCCGAAAATATTAACTATATCAAAAAATGGTTTTAAAAAGACCCTTATTCATTTTGAAAGACCTATCCAACGACACCCCACACTATCGGGACAAAGTAAAAAAAAATCAAAAAATACTTTTTGTATGGGAGGTGTACCATAAAAAAAATTTTGATCTTTTTATTTTACCGTTTTGTCGCAATGCATGATTTATGTATCCTTGCCAAATTGCAGCTTTCTAGCACTAACGATTACGGAGCAAAGCCTCGGACAGACAGACAGACAGACAGACCTGGCGAAACTATAAGGGTTTCTAGGTGACTACGAAACCCTAAAAAGGCGACGGCGTGTTTCAGTTGTTATAAGTTACGAAAAACACGAAAATAGGTTTGAGACGCGTATTTATCCGATCTATCTGGGTGTTAAGTATTGATTTGCGCCCTAAAGTTAAAGACTACTGGGTGGATTTGAATGATTGGTGTATCGTTCGTTTTTGTCATGAGCTGAGCTAGGTGGAGTAACTTAGACTTAGACGTGCGATTTTGAAATCCAAGATCTATCCTGTGTCGTTCTAATAAATTTATAAGAGGTTTGGTTTTACAGCTCACAGAACCTCTCTTGTATTTAAAGTCGTAAGGTTTTGAAAAGTTTACGACAAGAAACAGTGCCAATATAGAGGGCGCTACTTAGCTGGTTTTTATTTAAAAAAAAATGAGAAGCCTGTTCACCTTGTAAGTACGAATGTCAGAATCAGTCGGTATAGATCTATATTTCTTAATAACCAGCCATAACCTAATAAGTCCTGCATACCAAACATTGGATAGGTAGTGAAATAAATGTAGGCAGTACCGCAGACAATTAAGGACAAGCAGGAGCAATAAGCGATTTTTTTTGCAGGCGTGTGTTTTTTTTGATAATTCTAACGGGGGGTGTGAACAGCAATCGACATAAGTTTCGTGTCCGTTAAGATAATCGATTGCCAACTATATTCTCGCCGCTACGCCGATGAGACAGATGCCAAGAAATTAAAAGGAAAACTCACCGTGCGCTGCAATTTCTAAATTTTCAATCGATTCCTCTGGTGGAGCTACTAGTGGGGAATGTGATCGTTCACCCGGTGGTGAATAGTCTGCCAGGTACAACGCCGGGTCTACCACGATGGACTGGAAAGAAAAGTATAATTTAATGGTCACTAAAACTAAATGCATAGCCGAATTCAAAACTCGCGACCGACTGACTGCTTTACTTCTTTTTCACACCACAGCTCGGAAATATGACAATGGATGGTCGAAATCTTGACTAGAAAGTAATAGCGCTTAGTTGTAACCTAAACCAACAGTCCAACAATGTTTTTGTTGTTCTAAATTGCACTATAGGTACTTTTACTTCCCAGTCGTTGATTGGTTGACACTCAACCACGCTCGCAAACCAATTTCATTAGGACATGTATAGTATTATGTATGTTATTAGTTATTACATTAGGCCTTTAAAAATAAGAAAGGCTTGACAAAGGTTCAATAAACGGATAGGTCTCTTACATCGCTATGAACTGTCGACCTTGCAGCAGAGTTCAACGAGGTCCCCTGACCCGAGCTGTCCTGCGATTGGTCGCTGTGGATCCCGCAGACAACCCCCGCGCCCATGCTGTGAAATATCAGCTCAATGCCCGCTAGATGCTCGCATCAATAAACGCATTGGTCTCTTACCTCGCTATCAACTGTCAACCTTGCAGCAGAGCTGAACGAGGTACCCTGACCTGAACTATCCTGCGATTGGTCGCTGTGGATCCCGCAGTCGGCCCCCGCGCCCACGCTGTGAAATATCAGCTAATTGCCCGCTAGATGCTTCCATCAATAAACAGATTTGTCTCTTACATCGCTATGTACTGTCGAGCTTGCAGTAGAGCTGAACGAAGTCCCCTGACCCGAGCTGTCCTGCGATTGGTCGCTGTGGATCCCGCAGTCGGCCTCCGCGCCCACGCTGTGAAATATCAGCTATTTGCCCGCTAGATGCTCCCATCAATAAACGGATTTGTCTCTTACATCGCTATGTACTGTCGAGCTTGCAGTAGAGCTGAACGAAGTCCCCTGACCCGAGCTGTCCTGCGATTGGTCGCTGTGGATCCCGCAGTCGGCCTCCGCGCCCACGCTGTGAAATATCAGCTATTTGCCCGCTAGATGCTCCCATCAATAAACGGATTTGTCTCTTACATCGCTATGTACTGTCGAGCTTGCAGTAGAGCTGAACGAAGTCCCCTGACCCGAGCTGTCCTGCGATTGGTCGCTGTGGATCCCGCAGTCGGCCTCCGCGCCCACGCTGTGAAATATCAGCTAATTGCCCGCTAGATGCTCCCATCAATAAACGGATTTGTCTCTTACATCGCTATGTACTGTCGAGCTTGCAGTAGAGCTGAACGAAGTCCCCTGACCCGAGCTGTCCTGCGATTGGTCGCTGTGGATCCCGCAGTCGGCCTCCGCGCCCACGCTGTGAAATATCAGCTAATTGCCCGCTAGATGCTCCCATCAATAAACGGATTTGTCTCTTACATCGCTATGTACTGTCGAGCTTGCAGTAGAGCTGAACGAAGTCCCCTGACCCGAGCTGTCCTGCGATTGGTCGCTGTGGATCCCGCAGTCGGCCTCCGCGCCCACGCTGTGAAATATCAGCTAATTGCCCGCTAGATGCTCCCATCAATAAACGGATTTGTCTCTTACATCGCTATGTACTGTCGAGCTTGCAGTAGAGCTGAACGAAGTCCCCTGACCCGAGCTGTCCTGCGATTGGTCGCTGTGGATCCCGCAGCCGTCACCCGCGCCCGCGCCGTGAACCGTCAGCTCGTTGCCGTTCAGGTCAAACACCAGTTCGGGGACGACTTCGGGTAGGACGGCGGGCCGGCTCGGCTAGTGTTAAAAATACAACATGTTAGAATACGTAAGTAAAGAAAAAAAATTATAGTACGTAGTACTACTGCCAAGTAGGGAGTAGAAGCGATGGCCTGCCGCATAATGGTCATGTCATAGCAATAAAATATCAAGCCTAATTGGTTATCTATTATTTTTTATTCGTTAGAGGTTACTGATACTTGAGTAGGTACCTAAATAGCTATAATTTCGAGTGAAATCACTATGACGAAACTTGCTGCCTCGGCAACTAAGGAATTGCCATGTACACGAAAAAGACCGGGGACGTAATACCGCTAACATCGAAAACCAAATTTCATAACATGACTCTCTAACGCTCTTACATATTCGAACGATAGAGACGCAGATAACCAACTTGCGATTTCGATGTTCGTGGTAGTCTCCCGACTCAGGGGTAATTATTTTGTAACTTACCGAGAAGCTGCCCGACGCCTGCTGACTGATGTTATACAACCAGCTCGGAATTGCAGGGTCTTCCTCCACCGCGCAAGACACAAAACTCTCGGACGAACGGCCGGACACCAACACTTCTTCCGAGGTCTGTCACAAAATTGTACTTGCAGTTAACACATATGTCAATAGAACATTAGCGTGTTGCAATTTCCAACATTAATGATCTCTTTCTTATTCTATATAAATGTTCCATATGAAATGTAAGGAACTGACTCTAAAACCTAATTTCATATTATTATATCTATAATACATATTGCACACTCCAGGTTAAAGATCTATGAAGATGGGTCAGTAGGTATGTACCTAATATGTCCTGTTGCTCGAAACTTTATTCAGCGTACTAAAAGACATGAGCCTGGCATGAAGTTGTACCTTAACGAACAGCAGAAACAAGACATATAAGGCACGTAGTTTCATTTTTCTAAATTTTAAAGCTAATTTGTATTTGTAATTTTTAGTATAACTTTTGATTGTAACTTATACTAAAATTGTTAAAAATTGGCTACTGTGTGTGTACTTGTACTTTGTACTACAAGTTGCAAACTGGACACACTCGTTGAGAACCTCTCGTCGAGAGTCTCGACACCGCTCCGATCCTATCTTGAGAAGCGCAAGACAAGAGCGAGACGAGAAGGTAGCAGTATTGTACACACTAGGGCTCGGCCTGTCTCGAAGTCTCTCGACTAGTGTGTAGTGTGTACAGCAGGGATACTGCTAATAAGGCCTTAGCCAACTAAAAAAGTACTTACAGCTCTTCTTGCCGCATGCGTACAACTTCCAGTCTCGGAATCGACGAGGTTAACGTAGTCTGGCTGTTGCCTGAACCCTAAAAGATTCGGTGGAGCGTCCACTGAGAAAGAGCTGAACGCGAGACCCGCCTTTGGTTTCTGAAAATACAGTATGTATCTGAACGAAAAGCCGTTACTCAAACCCGTTAAGGTCATACTGAGCAACTTTTACTATGGGACCAACCCCGAAATCACGAAAAAAAAATTGACTGTCCCATAGGAAATTTCAACATCAGACCAGCAAAATATATGAAACATCCAATTTTTTTTCCGCGTTTTCGGGGTCGGTCCCATAGTAAAACTTGCAGACAGACAGACCTGGCGAAACTATAAGGGTTTCTAGGTGACTACGAAACCCTAAAAAGATGGCGGGACGACTTGGATGCATTTAATCCGAATTGGCTCCAACGTTCAAACGATAGGGTTAAGTGGAGGAAAGGAGGGGAGGCCTTTGCCCAGCAGTGGGACACTAAACCAGGCTTATTATTATTCTGTAAGCAGGCAGGCAGTTGCGACAACTGATATTGCCTGTATCCAGTAAAGTTTAGTTATTAAAATAATTTTAAATAGTCCCCTTACCTGAGTTATTCTAATAGTATCGTTGTTTTCAGATCGAACTTGGCTTCCTGGCCTGGAATGAGCGACATTGTACCAACTTGCGTCGGGAACGCTCTCAGAAATTTGGTAAGCTGACGACTGCGACTTAGACGAGAAATTTGTAAAACTCTGAGTTATGCTTAATAACGACTCAACGTCACGAGTTCGATGAAAACTACTGCTAGTCTCATACGTCTCAGATCCAATAGGAGTAACATTGTCAAAATCATAAGATTTTACATCTAAATCCTCAGAAGCTCCCGAGGTCACTTCCGATTTATCTTTAAAGTTCAAACATTCCTCTATCAATTTCCTCATTTCACCTAAAATATCATTAGACCTATCGGTTATGGTTTCACTAGTATTGTCCATCGCTTTCGACAAAACATCATTGTCTAAACTTCTGGGAGAGCTCTTATTCGAAGATTCTTGAGTATCACTTTTTGCTACACTACATGCCAAACCGGATTCAGTTTTCAAGTCTCGTGTATTTGATTCACTACAATCAAGTACTAAAGTAGTTTTCGAGACTTGTTTGTCATTCTGACATGAATTAATTTTGCTATCAGGACTTTCAATAAATGTTTTTGTGACACTGCACTTTGACTTTTCACTAGATGCAGCATTATTACCTGCCTCGTCTAACAATAAATCAACATTTAGAGACATTTTTGAACAGTTTTGTGATATGGTAGATATTTTCGGCATGTGCTCTGCAACATCAGAGTGTGATTTTTTCGAAAACATTAAATTGGGTATTTTCCTAATTCTGGAAACCAATTTGCTATCTATTTCTTCGCGTTTTATGCTAGATTTTATTGTTGACTTTATCGCCGTAGTTTTCCTACTTGATTGAAAAGGATGGAGATTAGTAATTACTGGGTTTAACGCGATGGGGGCGCTGTTGGTAGATGAGTAGGCTGAGTCGTTGTTGCTTAGATTACTGAGTTTGCGCCTTAAAATATCTTCCGTGCTATTAGGTGTGGCCGTAACGGGCATATTTTCTACTGCAGTTCTGCAATGAGAGTTCTCCATTTCATTCCGATATACAACGTAACTTACATCCTTTGGAGGTTTAATTGAGACTTTTAAGAAAGCCGATAACAGATTTTCAAATTTCGATTCCGATGATATCGACTTTATCTGTCCGGACGTTATCTGTTCGGACGTTATCTGTTCGGACGCTATCTGTTCGGACGTTATCTGTTCGGACGTTATCTGTTCGGACGTTATCTTTTCGAACGTTATATGTTCGGACGTTATCTGTTCGGACGTTATCTGTTCGGACGTTATCTGTTCGGACGTTATCTGTTCGGACGTTATCTTTTCGGACGTTATCTGTTCGTTATTTACATTTAACAGATTTGACAAACTATCTGATTTAGCCTCTATGTTGCTGGATTTTTTTTGTACTTGCTGCTTTTTTTTAATTTTTTCCAAATAGGGTGGAATATACACTTTTTTCTTCTGTGTGATTGGAATGGTATTTTCCTTTATAGTAGGCTGTGATGCAAATCTAGTATTCCGCGGAGGCTGAATTATCTTTTTTGATTTTGCCTTTATTGGTTTTGAATAACTGGATAAAACAAAGGAGACAAAATGTTGAATCGGTAGTAGTTGCAGCAGAATGGTAAATGAGCATTTAATGTATTTACACCAAAACCTAAATTAAACTTACCTTATTTTCGATTTGGGTGTAGCCTGTAATAAAATAAATTTATAAATAAGTATGAGCACCTATGTAACTGAGCTGACGCTATGCTGAATAAAACTACAAGAATATGTAGTTACGTAGTACATAAAAAAAAAACATTTGTATAAATAAAATTCACGATGTTAAAATTAAAAAGTAAAAATGAGATACCTGCAAAATTACGGTCCTGCTTTTAGGTAATTGCTGCTTTGTAGGAGCTAATTTTGCTTGTATGTGCATCTTTGTCACAGCTTCTTTCATCTTGTTCGCTTTAGTATTTCGGATTATTATAGGTGTAACGACGGTTTTTTGAACAATTGGCTTTTCAACTATTGGCGAAACGCTCGTTTTACGGGTAAACTTTAGTTTATCCATAGAAGATTGGTTAGGTATTTTAGGTTTGCGATATGGGCTGGGTCGTTGCCACTTGCCTTGGTAAACTACGTCTTCAGATTCTTTCAAATGTTTGTAACTATGGACGTGGACACTCCCACAGCACAGTTTGGACCGCACTGTCTTTGGCACATACAAAACCCGAGACCCTACGTGATTAGAATCTTTATTTTTAATTTCATTCCATTTCGGCCTGGTTCGTGGGTTAGGGCTCTTGATCTTTCTAGTTCGCATATTAGGTATCTTTTTCTTGGTATAGTCAAGAGTATGTTCCACTAGTAGGTTAGAGTGCAGAGTTTCAATTAGAGCACTGTTTTTGGGTATATTTATAGACTCGTCACCAACGATTGTGAAAGACTCAAAAAGAGTATCTGTTTCTTTGGACGTATCATTAATTTCATGATTTGAGTCTTTTATTTTGATACCAACAGATTTCATCCAAGGAGAAGCCTTTGGTTCATATGGTTTTAAAATGTCGTGCGTCGAGGTAACGCAGTCATTTTTAAGAACTGCCCGAAAGTCATGATTTGAACCTTCAATTTCTAATGCAGGCCCAAACATGTTTAGAGGACACGTGAATGAAGTCGTTGCAGTCGTCGTCTGACGCTCTGTGCCGCATTGCACGTCCATGCTTACATGACGAATCCCTTTCGATGTCGTAGGTTCGTTTAAATCTAAAAAATATATATTCTATAGAAACTAAAAGACCAAAAAAGCAAGCACTTGTTTAACAATTTTTCTTCAAAACTGTAAAATAAGGGAACTATACCATATAAAAAGAATTCCTCTGATGTCACGTTCCCTACCCCGATGGGAAACTTCTCGAACGATGCCATATTATTAAGAGAAGTAGTTAATTTGGAATTTTCTAATTCTTGCTCGTAGTCATCGGTATCAAGTTCTGGGTCGGTACCAATGGTACGTTGTAAAGCAATCAATTCCTGGCCGTCTTGCGTTACAATTTCCACAACCGGAGTCTTCAATATGTAAGGAAAAGGGTTCATTTCTTGCTGTGCGCTGGTACATTCTTGAGTGAATGCGCCTATTCCAGGTGAATCTAAACATTTAAAGCACCTTTTAAAATGACACTTTTCAAATAGTTATAAAGTGTTATTCATTGTTATGTTGTTAACCCACCCACGCTACCCCACCAATCGATCCATATTTTTTTATAATTCACTTCTATAGACATACAGTTATAAATGTATCGATTGGTGTGTAGCCATAAGTGTCAAAAGCATACCATGCACCGCAACTTCAGACGGATTATTCTCGGTATGGGCAAAGGTTGTGGTAGTATTCAACAAACTGTTCAAATCTGACAGCTCTAGTTCATGCTCGTATATTACATCCACATCTGGGTCAGTACCAATCATTCTTTGCAAAGCCACCGTTACCGTTTCGCTTTGGCTCAAAATTTCTACCTTCTGACTATGCTCAGTGGCCGCCACAGCCACTGGTGAATCGATTGCGTCATCCCAGGAGTTAATGATTTTTTGTAAGGGATCAACTGTTTTTTGATGCAAATTAGGGTGACATAATTCAAGTATGCTGCCTGGAATCTAAAATAATAATTAATATTATATGTTTGATAGTTTATGATACATTTATGATCTCCATCGAAATACAAGTTACATTAGTACTACTGATACATATTATGTACATTTACACTGTATGTAAAACCTTCAAACTGACAAAATCATAGGTCACGTCAATATGTTGGGAGGACGAAAATTTTAACTAACAGAATGAATTTCAAATATGAATAAAATACTTGAACGAATCTAAAAAATATAGTAAGTAAATTATAAAGTTCATTTTTAAACGTATAAGTTTAAGGCGTACAGGTTTGGGCGGAACCGAGAGAACTAATGTAGGACCCATTTTCCTCCTCATCGTATCAATACAACCTAATGTATGATTGTATGTCAATTTGTTCATAACTTTTCCTGGTTTTTGTCTGGCACCATCATTTTTCCTGTCCAGATCTTTGTTACTAGATGTCTGTACCAGACTTCGTTTCGCTGCTATTAGAGTCGCACTGTGTTTCGATTTTTTTTTACAAATACTGCTGTTTGAACTGTCAGTTGTTTTCCTTTTCTTAGATTTGGTTTTGGTCTTCCCTTTATTATCTTTGCGTGATTTCATATGCTTAGATTGTTTTGGCGAAATTTTATCACCGTGTTTACTGATTTTTATTTCGTTTGTTTCTTCTTGATACAGACTCATATCTTTTTCTCCCCAGTCTTGTAGAGTGTCGTTGTGTTGCACATCTAATGTGTAACGTCGCAATTCGTCGTTAGATGACAAACTTAACTCATTAGTCTCGGACGCAGGAAATTTGCAATATTCTTTATCATGCAACTTTGATAAGTATGCACAACTGTTTCCTAAAAAAACGTAAATAAAATTATTGTCTATTAATCATAGATAAAATCATAACACACCTAAAGTCTAAATTAACCCTTTAACCGCCAGAGTCTGATATATAAGACATTACATATCCAGCTCATTTCGCCACAGTCTGATAAATAAGACAAAGATCTGATTTGGTTATTACAGCACATTTATAACTCCCGTAACTATGCCAACCTTACTCTGCGTGGTACAATTACTGTCGGTGGCGACAGGAGCACGCTCGATCAAAAATTGCTGGCGGTTAAAAGGTTAAGCCAACCTTGAACAGCAATACAACAATCGCAATTCAGCAGTTAAGTCACGATGTAGGTATCACACAATCCACTCTTTTCTTGACAGTAATCAATCGCGAAACCACTTTAGTAACGACAGGAAAACACAATAAGCTCCTTTATCACTCAGAGTTACGAGTGTTTTATGTATTTAAGTATTTATACCTACATTATATACCATCGTTGTCAAAGTACCAGAACACAAGCCTTACTGAACTTACTGTGGGACTCAGACAATTTGTGTAACAATATACTTATTAATTTACCACTAATAAGACATCATATGTGACGGCAAGTGTTGGTTAAGACTAGAGTCCTTGGAGTTCTCAGCTTTAAGCTTCTCTCTACTCAGTTTTTCAGATTTTTATAATTAACTCGAGACTCGAGATTTTTTTTAAACTCGTCAAAGGCACACTCTTTTGTAGAGGCCCGAATCCTCTTCATAAAACTAAAAAAAATATAAACGCATATGCGCCTATTTTTTTCTTCACTGTTATTTCGATAGACTCGAAGGACTTTAGTACCTACAAACACTAGTGACGGCAAGAAAGAAAATTATTAAAATCAGCAACACTCACTCGAAGCGCTGGTAATCTTGGAAGGAGACAACTTATTACTACCGTGTTCATAATTCACTTCATCATTGTTACCTAAAACATACGTTCCTTCATAAAACCCCTAGCAATCGTGTAAGATGGTATTGGTACCAATGGTGCCTAAGGACGTGACGCGTCGCAAAATTTATTGTATTATTAAAAAACCGGACAAGTGCGAGTCGGACTCGCCCACCGAGGGTTCCGTACTTTTTAATATTTGTTGTTATAGCGGCAACAGAAATACATCATCTGAAAATTTCAACTGTCTATCACGGTTCGTGAGATTCCTGGTGACAGACGGACGGACGGACGGACAGCGGAGTCTTAGTAATAGGGTCCCGTTTTACCATTTAGGTACGGAACCCTAAAAAACAGAACATCGCCGGTAAATAACATACCTACCAAGTTTTATAAGATAGAAAATCAAAATACCTGCTGACGTTCCCAATATAGTCTCATACTTTTCAAGAAATCTTATCCTGGAAAAAACAAATTAATTTAAAAATTACTTTCTATCGCAGTTAACCCTTTAGTAGTCGTAATACTACAGTAACAAGACAAAAAAGACAAGCATACAAAAAACAGGAAAATTATTGTTTCTTACACCGTATCATCTTCTGCTTTAATTCTAGACAATAATTGTCTGTTTATTTGATCCCCCATGTCTGAAAAACATTAAATTATGATTATCAGTTTAAATACGTTGGTATTTGCCCACGATCAGCAGGGCCACGTTCACGATCTACTCGTACTACTGATGTAGTGCATAATTACTTTCCATCGTAATTTCCCGGAAAAGTTCGAACGTGTCTTGCTGTTTCAGGGTGCCTCGGTACAAAAAGTACTGAAGTTGACTGAAGTAGCATGACAAATACGAACGTTTCCGAGAAAATACGATGGAAAACAATCATGCACTACATCTTTACCCGTGGTACTAATTAGAATCATTTGTAATGTAGCATTTCTTTTGTTACATTTTCATTCGATTCCAAAACAATAGATATTTAACCATATTTCCTTCGTTATTGATTATTGCTATTTTTCAATTGAACTGCAATTTCTTTTTTGTTTGGTGACCCATACAGAATATGTAACTATAATTATAACAAACGTGTCCCCGCCCGCTAAATTGCCCGCGTTGTACGATTAACGATTCTCAACCCCATTGTTGAACGGGCTGAATTTCTAAAAATACTGTATTAGTGGAGCTGTACAACATTAGAAGAATATATATACCGAATTTGAAGGTCGCGCCTGAATCCTTAATCAGGATTACAGTTCAAAAATACATCTCCCACGTGTGGGACTTCGACTATGCGATTGTCATCCTTACCAAAAATAACAATCGAATTGTTGAAGTGCCACATGAGTGAGATATCTCCCACAGCCTAATAAAGAGAAGGGTAAACTACGCGTTGTCTAACAGTACCTATATATTGTAACGGAACTGGTTTGTATACATATGGAGCATTACTGATCGTTACCTGATCAAGAGATAAGCTATAAGATTCTCACCTCACTAAAAATTTCTAGGTCATCAAATCAATAACCCTTTAGTGGTGCGCAACGCTTACAATACTTATATACCGCATAGCATAAGAAGACTTACCATAGCCCAAACTTTTAGACGAAACGATCTCGTTTTTCCGCAGATTCTTTCTCAAAATCGATTTCTCCGTCATCGTCAATAGTTCAAGGAGTTTCCATTGAAGCCATCTGGATCGAGCCGGGCCCTGCATGCATAGGCCAGAGCTCATCGCCATCTTCTTCAGCCTACATACGACTTGGCCTATAGCCTGTTTAATGTCCTCTTCTTGGGGTAGCATCAGACGGAGCATCTTGATTTTGTGGCCCAGGGTCCGATTAAGCAAGCGTCCTGCGTGATCAAAGGAATTTGGACTCTGCATCAATATTACTAAAGTCTACACTACCGTAAACGCCTACGTACGAATCTGCACAAGAGAGATTACGATACGTTAGAGGATAGTGGACGACCGATTTTCCATACAAGCGTAATCCCCATTATCCTCCCTGGACAACATTTTTTTAATATTTTGGAGCGAAATACGCCTACGAACGTAGAATCCGCCTAGCTGGTCGCTAGCAGTGAATGTGTTAACGGATCTGCTATACAGCATTAAACACTACCAAGTCAAATGTGACGTGCCAATATAAAAAAGTAACGAACCATTACAACTGAGATCGCTAGAGCTCCCATAGGATACAGATCCCGACTGAAAAAAAATGTTGCCTACATATAAATTAATGCAAAACAAAATAGTAGAGGGGAAATCTATGAACTATGCAAAAGGTATGGTGCAATCTTTTACGGTTAATAATTACGGTTCGAAATCGAATGACTAGGAAGGAATGTCAAATGGTTAAAGGGTTAATAAGAAAATAGTATTTTACATCAAGGCTGGAGTCGTATTCCTCGTCGCAGGTGGCCATCGCGACATCGACGCCTGTGTACACCACGGATTTACCTTCCAACACGTATCCGCTGTCCTCCATGAGCATACTAAAATTAACACAAATACAGTCTAAATACCGTAAGGTTGCTTAGCATTACCTTCCATGCCATGCCCAACATTCCCTGGCTTAAATAAACCGGGCAAGTGCGAGTCAGACTCGCGCACGAAGGGTTCCGTACCATAATGCAAAAAAGGCAAAAAAAAACGGTCACCCATCCAAGTACTGACCCCGCCCGACGTTCGGGCGACTTCGGTCAAAAATCACGTTTATTGTATGGGAGCCCCACTTAAATTTTCATTTTATTCTGTTTTTAGTATTTGTTGTTATAGCGGCAACAGAAATACATCATCTGTGAAAATTTCAACTGTCTAGCTATCACTGTTCGTGAGATACAGCCTGGTGACGGACGGACGGACGGACGGACAGCAGAGTCTTAGTAATAGGGTCCCGTTTTACCCTTTGGGTACGAAACCCTAAAAACGGTGACTATTTACAAAACAACGTCTTTGTCTAATTCCTAATCAATCTAATCATTTAAATTTTAAGTGACGTTTGTAAACTGTTTTGTGACATGTGTTAGTTAAGATTTTGTTGTTTTTAACGTCAGGACGTTTAATAGTTTATAATTATAACGTCATTGTCACTCAAAATAAAAAAAACTGTTCCGTAAAGAGTCGCCGTTTCTTACCTGCACCTCATTAATTCAGGAACAAATTTTATTATATAATATATGTATATCTAATAATAATATAAACAGCTGTTCTGTAAAGAACCACCGTCTGTGATCGACCTAAAATTATGTTTACTTAATAAACATTATTTTTATATTATAATAATCTTAAGTTTTTTTTTCGGATACTCAGAACGGAAAGTTCTTGGCAAATGAAGTATCTACCTACCTACTTCTGGAAAAAGAAGTTTCTATTTCCACAGTATTTATGTGAAAAGTTTTAACTGCATTTTATCTCCTAACTCCATCATGGTTTATTTCTAATATCCGAAAATAAACTTCTAAGTATTAAAAAAACCGAGAATCGGAAAAATTTATACTTACATAATTTTTTCAACGTCATCCGTGATATGTTTGACAGAGTCCATCAAGGCCTCCACAGGTATCTCTAGATTTGTACCTCCGTGCTTTTCAAAAAATTTGTTGATCTGCTCAGATAACACCTCGAGGATCACATCTTCCTCGGATCTCCCCTGGAATATTGAACTGATTACATTTAAGGTCTGTTTAAACTCTTTTTTAGATTACATTATTTCTAGGACTTCAACATTTTATTCTTGCAAGATCTGTGCAGAATTAGCTTGGTCCGACTCTAACAGCTTCTAAATATAGTATTCATATACCGTACTAATTAGGTTATTCAGAACCATAAACAATAATTTACTAACATAATTAATGAGTAATGACCAAGCGAACGCAAAGCGCGAGCGATGCGTCTCCGTTTCAGGTTATGCAAAAATTACTTCGCAAGTTCGGCTGTCACTTCTACTGATACTGATGAGCGGATTCGTTAATGATATTTATATTTTATTTGTCGAGAGTTTTAACATTCTTTTCAAAACGGCGAAGCTATTCTTTTGTCCATCTAAGTTCCCGGTCTATAGCCTAGCTACACAACTTATGTTAAACAAACTGACGATTACCTCATACGGAAACTTATACACTCCCGCAACTTTATAATACTGGTTCCAATATGGAACATTTTCGCCCCAATTTACGTTGTTCCACACATGACATTCATCCCCAGAACGATGGTTTATTTTGTATGACAATCGATCCGTCAGCTGTAGGATATCGTCCATCCAATCCATTTTGTTAAATTCGATTTTTTCCATTAAATACTGTGTTATTTTCGAGAAGTGCCTTACGTAAAGAATGGTGTTATTTAACCTGAAATATTACAGTAAAATCACTTAATATGAAATATAAAATAGGTAAGGGTAATCAATTCTAAATCCGTAATTTTTAAGTGTGTGTTTGTTAAAAGGGACATAAAGAAAGATTTGCTAAGTTTAATGAATATGAGGGTTTGATTTTACATCCTTTCATCCCATCATAAGCCCAACATCAAACTGGACAACCGGGCTGGAGCAAAGATAGCAGAATAAATGAAATGTGCTATCGCCGGCAACATATTTTATTTTTAACCCCTAGGCTTACAACAAGCGTATATAATATACAATACAGAAAATACATTTTATAGTTTCACATAGTTCTTAGTTAATCTGTCTTAACATTTAGTGCTGAAATACAGACGAGCCTCACAAAAAAACGTATCTCGTATATTCTAATATATTAGACATAATTTATAAAATATTAAACAAAAGCAATATGAACCTGCTTGCAACGTCTCCTATTTCATAAACATCTCCCTCGTATCTCTTACGAGCCATCTTTATTTTATACATTTGATCGTAGTCGAACATAACAAATTTCTTGCCAAATTCTACTTCAAGGTTGCATTGAACACTGTTGTCTATAGCCTGAATTGTCAAGGATGTGAAACTTGAAGACTCAATATCATCTTGGTATTGGCTGCAGCTAAACTCTGAAGATTCAGCTCTGTCGAGTAGTACATAAGGTTTATTTTACAATGAGCATGTGATTCTCAATTATTCTCAGTTACAAGTAAATATCGAAGAGAATTTGAAATATAGGAATATTGTCAACGTAATTTATGTAGTCAGTACATTTACTGCAATCTCTCGACACAAATGATTAACACTTTTAGAACGCCATTTGACTTTGATCCTTATTATTTCACTGAAATAATAAGGAAATGTGTTAAGTGTCAAAAAGAATCGCATCTACTCAAGAGTAGTTAGTATCAAAGTCAAATGGCGTTGTAAAAGTGTATCATTTGTGTCGAAAAATGGCAGTAAATATACTGACTACATAATTTACTTTGGCAATATTCCTCTATTTCAAATTCTCTTTGGTAATATGTAATGTGTGTTATTAAACGGTAGATTAAACAATATGGTAGAATTTGTCCAGATATAAACGCCAATACATATCAACTACAAGTAGGGATACACCAACAACTACGCTATCGCTATTGCCAATGTGATTACAAATTACATTTTTTTTTAATAAACTACGAGAGTTAGGAGAATTTACTCTCCGTAATAAAGCTTTGCTTAAAGGGCAGAATTTCTAATACATATAATAAAGCATATAGCGGCTTTCGCATAGCGTAAAGATAAATCATATGAGGGCAAAGAATATAAATAAACCTTTTCCAAGGGTTTGAAATGTTTTATTTATGCATAAAATCTACGTTTGTAACTATAGAAGTATATACCTATAATTTTACGTTTTGAAATTATAAATAGTAGTAGGGCGGCAGTTTTATTATAAGCAAACAGCTAAAATTAAAAATTATATTTGTCATCTACATCACTGACGACTCTCGCGGCGTTGTATAGTGCTGTCAAGGCTCCGTCACAGAGGCGCGCCGCTTTTACATATAAAACGCTCAAACCCCGCCCGGAAAACGCGCTTGTGTGACGGTGTTCTTTATTTACTAGACTAGACTCTGGTGTTACGCCAAGCGCGCACCGCGATTTTAGTTTTTGCGACACGATTTTAGAATCGCGCTGTAATATATCGCAGAAAATTCACTGCGCGCACTGCGATGAAAAAGTCGACGATTTGTTCATTCTCAACATGGATTTCGTACCAGTCGTTTGTCATGAAACGTTGTCTTTAATATGCGATCGCTGTAATATGACTTTGAGTATTTATACCACAAAGGTGATCTTCTATTTCCATAATTAAATGGTCAACATCTAGCGTCTTCAGCAGCAGGTTCCGACATGTTGACGCTTGGAGAGCGAAATGCCGCCTGAGGTCCGGGTGCGATTTTATTATCGCAGTGCGCGCGGGGCCATACAACTCCGTATGCTGCAATTCACTTTGCGACAATCGCGTCGCGAGCAGTCGCGGAAAAATGTGACAAATCACAATTTTAAAATCGCTGCGATTTTTTTGTCGCATATGCGCGCACTGCCATATAAACTCATACGTTACATTTCTGCGACTAAATTATCGCGCGACAAAAAGTCGTGGTGCGCGCTTAGCCTTACACATATACCACGCCTCAGTGAAGCTAGCATAGTTGGTTAAACCAATTTGTGTATCAGTAAGAACCAGAAAACTATACTTATCCTTTTCTTTTGGGTGCTAGTGTAAGACAAAGATAGTATGATTCTCTCTGTCTATGCTTGAAATGAGACAGTCCTTTGCCAGACTACCTATATGTTGTTTCTTCTACTTTACGACTACAGTTGTTTATGTTATACTAACTCGAGTTGTCTGTGGAACATGCTACGCGAACTATTCGCATTCTTGAGTGACAACCAGTCAATCTCGGTTACTTGTTCCGGCTCTGGGAAATCTAAAGATGTTCATTAAACTAAATGTAAAAAACCGGGCAAGTGCGAGTCGGACTCGCGCACGAAGGGTTCCGTACCATAATGCAAATAAAAAACAAAAAAAAGCAAAAAGAAAACGGTCACCCATCCAAGTACTGACCCCTCCCGACGTTGCTTAACTTTGGTCAAAAATCACGTTTGTTGTATGGGAGCCCCATTAAAATCTTTATTTTATTCTGTTTTTAGTATTTGTTGTTATAGCGGCAACAGAAATACATCATCTGTGAAAATTTCAACTGTCTAGCTATCACGGTTCCTGAGATACAGCCTGGTGACAGACAGACGGACGGACGGACGGACGGACGGACGGACGGACGGACGGAAGGACGGACGGACGGACGGACAGCGAAGTCTTAGTAATAGGGTCCCGTTTTACCCTTTGGGTACGGAACCCTAAAAAAGTATGTATGCAATCGCAAAGGTTATAATTCATTTAATACCGATATCATTCGCATTTGAAAGATTTTCGTCCCAATGAAGTAGACATTCTATTTTCTTAATAAAATCTAATGTGTGGTACACATGTGTGTGGTGGTGGTGATTTTATTAAGAAAATAGAATGTCTACTTGTCCAGACTACATGCATTTAGGACCAGCTGTGTCCCTTAAGCCAGGGACATTTAGGTTTTACGAACGCAACAAAAAGGTCTTTGAAAGGTTTCCGTCACATAAATTACTACCTACTGAACATTATTATTAGTTTTAAGGTATTTATGTATGGGCCACTAGTTGCCTGAAATAAAGATTTTCATTCATTCATTCATTCATTATTGTTTGGCGCCATTATTAATTTGCAGGTGCATTTCGCTAAGCTTGTTCATGATAACACAAGTAGATAGAGAACACACATAGCTTATTCTTACACATTGTTTATCCTCATAAGACCCACCATATAGTTTTAATTTTTTTAATTTGAACCTTATTCTGTAAGTAAATTAGAACGAATTTTGTTTGTTTTAAAAAGCAATGAAACAAAAGAAAAGCTACTTTATTTGGTCCAAGAAAGGTTCAAATTAAATTGCATGAATATGTACACTAAGTCTCAGGAGGTTATAGAATCTGATTTTACTATTAATACTCACTTGAAACCATCACCAAGCTGTTAACATCGAGTTCCATCTTCTTATAGTAATGTTTTGATATGAAGAGCACAAGCTGACTAAAGCAGCCATGGTGAGAGGTGCCTGGAGGCCCAGGACCAATGCCTCTTGACATGACCATGTATTCTGGGTATCTCAACACAATGTTGCTGCACCTGAAATGTTCAGTGACATTTAATAATCTAATAATGTAAAATAAATATAAGGTTGAACAATCTACATAAATTTTGAAACTGATGATTATACTTTTCAACAGCTGGTCTGGCCTAGCAACCCTGCCAGAAACAGACAGCCATGGGTTTGAATCCCAGTAAGGGCATTTATTTGTGATATTTGTCCCTGAGTCATGGGTGTTTTCTAATGTTATTTAAGTATTTGTATAATATATATAATGTAATGTATATTGTTATCTGAGTGAGTACCCACAACACAAGCTATCTTGAGCTTACAGTGAGGCTGCTCTTCTTCTACTAAATAATTAGGATTGATAAAACCAATTACCAATCATGCAATTGTTCTCTAGTCCATTCAAAGTAATGATCTGACTGCCTGAGTCCATTCTTGTCCAAATTTTTCAAAAGACAATTAAAATCCGCATTAGGCGTAGTAAACAGGACAACCCAAGGCTTGACAAAACCAAACACATTATGAACAAGCCTGTCTAGATCATGGGGCAACAGTTTTTGTATCATCTCAACAGCAATGACTGCATCACAGCCAATAAGCCGATAGTCTGGGTCGGCCGCATTTCCTTGAAGTAGCTGAAATATTACTAATGAGTTGCTGGGATATAGCTTATATCTGGCACATGCAAAGGTTGGTTGCCTGGCAATCTCTACTTTACATTTGGCAATAAACTGCTAAACATGATATGTTTCCAAAAGAGAATATAAAAACTGGTTACCAGGTAAAAAACCCAGGATTAACTTATATAATATTTAATTTACTTTAGAAGTCTGTTTCGGAATAGTGATATATTGTTCATATAGTATTTTCAACTCTTTAAAATTCAGAAAATAAGGTAAATTGATATCTATTTTTTTTTCTAGATAACCATAGAAGAAAACAAAGAGACTCACAGTAATTTGCAATGGTTTTTCCCATCTGTCTAAATAATTTAATGATAAATCACGTATGTCACAGGTACAGTTCAGAGAGTGTGCAATATCTAAACCAAGTATTTGTGTTACTCCAGCCACTTCAGTTAGGTATCTCAAGAAATGTATGTCATAGTGCTTCCCTATATTTAAGACCTGAAATATAAAGTTTAAGTATAACTACAGAGTACAAGCCTTTCATGGACAGAAAAGTACTTAAGGAATAAAATAACTGATCTGCATATAGGTAGCACTTTCAAGAAGCAACTGCCAGACATTTTTGATCATTAAAAATATGATACCCTCCGTATTTCTTCAAATGATCCGATATCGCGTCGGTGTCGTAAGCCCGGTGGGACGCAGAGGTAACTTTTCTACCCACTCAATAGTGTCAATGGAAATTGAGCAGTTCCATGAGAAAAAAAAATGTGCTAATATGAACCATTTTTTTTATAGCAAGTTACGGACGATAAAAAAATAAAAAAATAAAACAGAACTTGCCTTGTCTAACCTGCCAAACCACTGCTCATCCATAAGGCAATCGCAGACTGCTGCATACCGTTGAGCGTACACCGGTGGGAAGAATACCACTCCACATTCGTCATCGTAGTCTGCATAAACCTGGTCTTCGATTTCTTCTTTCACATGGATCAGCCTGTTTTCACTCAACTGCCTAACCAGTTGAGTGAAAAACGGAGGCAGCCATCCATTCAAAAGGGCCAAAATGGATTCACGGAAAACTATCAGCATCTGCAATGCTATGATCATTATGCAACATTATAGGATTTTGGGATTTGTAATGGAATTAAAGTATTAATAAAAATAATATTGCAAGGATTTCTGCCAAAACTGTTGCACTGACATGTTGATGTTCATATGTTTTTGTTGATGTTTTGAATTTAGGTCTTTTGTCTATACTGACTGGTCTATACTCTATGATCAAGCCAATCGAATGTCAATCGAGATTCTTTGCCTGTTGGAGTCATTATTAAAAGTGCTGATTACATAAATGCGCGTTTTATTTAATCGTAAATATACTCGGAGTAATTAACAATGGAGCCGCCATTAACAGGCGTTCCCCTCTGTCGAAAATAGGCGGCCAATGGTCAACCACATGTCAACCAAATGTATGGACTGACGTTTATCTGACATGACGTACCTATATATTTGATGTGCCCCTCCCCCGCAAAAAACGGCAGACTATTTTGTACCGAAAATTTTAGACATGGCGTCTCCGTTGTTAATTACTCCGAGTAAATATAACGCTAAATTGTGGTTGCATGTAGTTTGCAAGACAAAGCGGCAATTGAATTTATGATCAAACCAAATATGCCAGTAAATAAGAACACTATAACTATTCTCATCCTTTTCTTTTGGGTATTAGTGTAAGACAAAGATAGTATGATTCTCTCTGTCTATGTTTGAAATGAGACAGTCCTTTACAAACTATAATTATTAAGATTGATTAAGATTATCATAGCTTTGGTTGTTTACTAAGTCACAAGAAAATTAATACGTAGAAACTATGAGCATATTGTGTCAAATAAATTAATTGAATGTTTTCCATACAAACTTGATACAAACTAACCAAAGAGGAATAAAAATTTTTTGGCAAATATTTTTTTCTTATGGCAATATGAAAGAAAAATATTAAATATTAAAAAAAAGAAAGTATCACGAACACGAACGGAACGAAAGAAACTAAGGCCCTATTCACCGCTGAGCTGAGTTCTCGAGATAAATTTGTTTTCAAGAACTTAGCCAGACGAATTTAGGTAAGTTAACATATTAAATTATTTATCTAATCAAGTTTCTTTTATTACAGCTTCTACGATGTCCAAAATCCTCAATTTGATGGTTATGGAAAGCAGCGTCCATTGTCAGTTTTTTGTAGCCACATCCTCAATCTTATTGTGGCACATGTTTCGCTTGAATTCGGGCAAAAAATTAATAGTTTTCTCGTGCGTTAACCTCTAGTGTTAGCTCTGCCGCGCGCTACGGCGCTCCAGACTGCTGTGATACGACAACCCAGATTTTCTAATCGTTCTGTAAAGTACCCACTTTCGACGTTCCAGTGGCTAATGTTTTGTGACGGTCTTTTATTAGATGTGATTATTAGGTCGATAAAATTACTTGCATTAATTAGTATGCCTTTAAAGAATAATTTATCAGCACTAGAATTAAACTAGGATACAGTTCTATTGCGTCTAGATGAGTGTTCGCTATCAATATTTACAAAAATAGTGAAGGCAGCTGAACACACATGGTATGTTTTATAACTTAGTAAAAATATTTTGGTTAGATTTTGGTTTGTTATTAAATATCTATGCAATAAGTATTTGATAAAATTCCTTTTTTTTAAAGTATTCATAATTAGAGTTAAAACACCTTACAACTGACAATTAATCCTTTTTTTGACATAAGAATGTACGATGTAGAACAATATGTAATTATGCAAATGTTATAGAACTAAATGTATTAAAAATGCAAATGAAAACTGCATGCTACTTAACTGACCATTACTTTTAGTATTTTTTTTATTGACATGAAATAATTTGTATTCTTAAACATCAAAAGATTTTACAATTACAGGCTACAATGACAACACCAACGCCTTCACTTGATTTGAAACTCCGCAATCAGCTGACAAGGTTCCTTCATACGGGAAATGAGGTCCCCAAGTATTACCCGGGCTGCTGGACGTCACAAAAATACTTTCAAGCTGATAACTTGAAAACAATTGATGAGGCACTTGCTAATGGAGTCAATAATCTTGAAGTTGTGGATGTAATTTTAAAGGTAACTTTTCAAACATTGATTTTATATATTAAATTGAGCAAATTACCAAATTAATTTGATAATTATGATACATTACTTAAGATTATTATTTAATTTGAAACTGGATTTAAACGCTTACATCATAATTACATCAAATCTAAAAACGTTATCTGCCTCTGTTGCTCGAATATGAAGTGATAGAGAGGCAGACAATTTTAAACTGGTGTGGACGCGGTTAAACTAATCAATCCTAAGCATTATTGCGACTCAGTAAGGCCTAGGACAGTTGTCAATTGAGTGTTTTATTGTTAGTACATAATTAGGTGTTTTAGAATCAATTTCAGGATAGGGTTTCAAGGAATCAAGTAATCTAGCCCATGTGCCTTAACGGACCGCTACCTTGGTCCGATCAGCTTATCTCTTTCTCGCTTTTACTCGTAGCTGCATCCTAATGAAAGTATGGTAAACCATCTGCGACTTCATGGAACAGGCTTCGGACCATACCGAAGTCGCGGTTATGTACGCCCGTCTGTTAGTGCTTGAAGATATTACAATTAGAGATGCACCGGATATCCGGTTACTATCTGGTATCTGGCCTATCCGGCCATGATTTTACTAGATAGTGACCTACTATCCGGCCGGATACCGGATTGGATTTAAGAAATAGACATGGTCATAATCGTACTTGTTTATTATTTTAAAACAATTTAATAATTCCATTGACTTGCACGCGCACTCATTTCGAACCTAGAAATGAGTCCGCGCGAAAGTTCTCTAGGAAACAGGTCAAATCTGCAGAATGCGCACCTGAAAAACCGAAATGTAGGTATAGTTCAGCTGGCCGAATATCCGGCGGCCGGATACCGGATATTCGGCTGATGGTCAGGCCGAATATCCGGTATCCGGTATCCGGCCAAACAACTATCCGTTGCATCTCTAATTACAATGTTGAAGGATTAGTATTAATACCATGTGACTGTGAGACTTCTCTGACAGTAGTTAATGTTGTCCACACAGGCTTACAAAGATGGGTGGTACACAAGATTTGAAACCATTGCTTTTGCTCTCACGAAGTGCCTATTGCTTGGAAGTGCCGATGTCAAAGCTGCTACTTACAAAGCTGTTGGACAAATTTGCAACACTCCTGAACAGATGATGCTATTTTGCAAATACACAAGGCTATTGAAAACAGGTACATAGTTTATTTAAATTACATTGGCAGAGCTTAATAGGTGAGCAACATAAATTACTTTTCCTTTTAGATGCAAAATCAGGTGATCAAGATATGTAGTGTGTTAAAAATATAGTTCTATGGATCCTACCCACTGATAAATTGCCTTTAGAAAATGGCATGTTCTGTATCCTAAAGGTTTTCAATCAAGTATCTATTTTAAACATAATGGACGGAAACTTATTAAAAAATGTTAGATTTTCTTGTACCTGTAGAGATTGATGTCATGACTCATTATTTTAGCTAGTTTTGGTTAATCCCCTGAAATTATCAAGTAACATTTTGAACCAAGTTTCGGATGGATACTATCAATAACGCCTGTATTATAAAAGCATATTATACACAGGAAATGGCCAAGGTTGGTGCAAGATCGTCAGGTCATGGTACACCTCCAAGGACACCATGGAACTAGCAAAGGAACTCACCAGGGTGAAGGCTCGCCACGGCCGCTCTCACAACACCCTCCTCAGGAAGAGCCATGTTAAGGTCGACGAAAATGATAAAGGTAAGTTTTATCAAGTCCCATACAGTTTTTAGGGTTCCGTACCCAAAGGGTAAAACGGGACCCTATTACTAAGACTTCGCTGTCCGTCCGTCCGTCTGTCACCAGGCTGTATCTCACGAACCGTGATAGCTAGACAGTTGAAATTTTCACAGATGATGTATTTCTGTTGCCGCTATAACAACAAATAGTAAAAACAGAATAAAATAAAGACTAGAAGAAGACTAAGCAACGTCGGGCGTGGTCAGTACTTGGATAGGTGACCGTTTTCTTTTTGCATTTTTTTCCGTTTTATTTTTTGCTTTATGGTACGGAACCCTTCGTGCGCGAGTCCGACGCACTTGCCCGGTTTTTTAGTGTATGCATAAATATATACATCCAGATATAATGTAAATGCACGAATGTTAATCTGGTACATACTTCAGGTGGCTCACATGATAAGGGCCACCATATAATTAGCGGCTCGTATGAGCACCTTTACAAAATATAGTAAATGTGTGTGTTGGCTTTTTGTTGCCACTTTAGCACAATGTGACTTCGTTATATTAACCTTTCATCTGTCTAAGCACTGATCAGTGCGTTCGAATTAAAATCCTTTGTTTAATACAATAGGTTTAAATTCGTTCGCACTGATCGGTGCTTAGACATACGAAGGGTTAATGATATTATATTATTTACCGTAGACTATTTTATGAAATATGTTTTTTTAATGACAAACGATATTCCAGCCCGCGACGCGGTAATCAAATACGCTATCTACGGTTTGAAAAAAGCAAAGCAACTGGCCGCCGACCACGAACAGACAAAGACTGTGCTCGACTATATACAAAAGGTAAAATTTTTCTTAGGGCTACTTGCACTATCCCACTAGCCTTTTTTTTTTAAGAGGAGAAATGCTTTACGCATACTACCCGGCGCGGAGACAGGCCGGGATGGTTATGTGGGACTCCCTGTTGTGGGCTAATGAGACCCCAGGTATACCCACCAAAACCCCTCTGTTGCCGCCTCGCTGCTATATGGCGAGGTCCCAGGAACGCCGAAGTACTCTTCCGCAATCTCGCCAATCCCACTAGCCCTAAGTTAACCAGTTAAACCTGGAGTTAACATGGTTACCAGTACAATATGACACTTGGTTAATGGTTTAACCGGTTATCCCAGGACTAGTGGGATGGTGCAAGTGGCGCTTATTTTTTTTTTAAATAAGGTTCTAATATTTTTTGAAGCGTATATGGGTCCACACAGAACGAGGCACACGGAGCCACGATGCCTTGGGTTATTCACGACTTTACAGACCAAAATACCACGCGATAATGTGCTTGCGAGGCGATCCATTTCATGTAGACCCTTTTGTGTAGTCAGCAGCAGAGGTTGTTAAGCCGGCCAGGTGTTCAAAATGATCTTGACGCAACCTTGTTGTTAAAAGAATAAGAGCGTGTCAAGGTAATTTAAAACACCTCGCCCGCTTAGCAACTTCAGCTGCTGACTGTACCGAGTGTAACAAGTTGTTTAGGACTATAAACATAATTTGCACATTTTGCTTAAAAATAATATTGTGTTGTTAGGTGGAGGACTTGAGGCACTGTGAGGATCCAGTCGCGGCGGCCGCGATGGTCGAACAACATCGGTTCACGCTTGACCACATACCCGGACATTTGCTGACTTCACAGGATGTATGCTGTTTTCTTTTTTTTTAGCTTTATTTGTTCAGCTGTCTGTGTGTACGTGTAGCTATAAACAAATATTACAATTTATATCAAACTGATGATGGAGCCTGAAGACGACAATGTGGTGATAAGGATTGCCTAAAAATATATTGATAAATAATTTTAGCTATATTTTTCTTACGCATACATCTATTGATAAATGACATTAAAAATTACAACTACCTTCGTTTAACTGAAACAAAACGTATTATCTTCAAAATATACTCCTTAAGCTGTTAAAGCGAAAAAGTGTGTTAAATTTATTAACAATATGCCACACTAATTGCCAATTTGTGAAATGTATTTTTGTGCCACCCTAAAATATAACTCTATAGTTGTATTATCATGCCGCGTTCAGAAAGGGATTAGAAATAACAGATTTCCATACACTTACGTCAAAATCAATATGGATTGACAGCTATCTCAATCCCTTTCTAATCGCGATTCAGTAATACTGTATGTATTGGTAATCTTAGATGCAAACGACGCAAACTCGAACTTAGACGTAAACTCTCAGCGCAATTTTACAGTTTAAATCATTTTCTCAATTTTATTTACCACCTCTTAAGCCTTCTATTCTATACAAGAAAAATTGGCACTCAAATTTGATACTAGTAGTAGTTAAGATCGTGGGACTTTAGAGGTTAAGAGTACTATAACCATACTATCTACTCAGGTGTGGGACGCAGTGCTCCCACACATGGAGCTCAGCGATCTCCTATACAACGTGCAGCGCGTGCACAATATGGGTTTCCTCACGAGCGACTCGCCCACCACCGCGATCCTGGTGTCTCTGCTCAGCAACAGTGACGTCATCAAGAAGTCCAAGGTCACGCCCATCGAGGTGTACATCACGCTGAATAATTATAAAAGAAAGAGCAGGTTGGTTTATACTGTTATCGTGTAATATAAGCAAACATAGGGACACATGTCATATGTATAGTTGGGTAAACATGTACGAACGATGAACCCCGGCTGCAAACATTCGGAATTTTTACCCGATTTCCTGAATGACACGTGCGCTTGACAGCATTATGGATGTGTATAGTGTATATGGACGTTCGCACATATATGTTCGAAGTCGAGTCCCAAATGTGAGACGTAAATTAATTTACCCCCATATTCATAAACGTTTACTAAAGTTGATAAGCCGATAATAATCGTTGGTCCCTTTCCATCATACCAATACGTCGGAAAGGGACAAACGATTATTATCAGCTTGTCAACTTTAGTAAACGTTTATGAATAAGGGGGTTAGTCTTTAACCTTTTCGACGCCGTGTCAAACACAAAAGCTGTCACTCGGAAGTGTGCATATGCACGCAGGTCTATGTTGCTCTGTGGTCTATGACCGATTAATCCGTCTTTGGCGTTGGACCTGCGGTGCGGATATATCGGTCATTGGCGTCCAAAAGGTTAATGGGTTTAACTTGACAGCTTATCAAGTTATCGGCGTAATAGTTGTTTCTGTTCAATATTACCTGAACTTGGTAAGACTAGATGGCCCCTTATAAAAAGAGGTTGCTAAGTTTTATGAATAAGGGGGTAAGTGTACATATAATTGAGTACAATGCTTATTACAGACCGCTGAAACACGAGAAAGCAAAAGTGGCCGTGGAGAAAGAGAGACGCCGCCGGGCCCGCCAGATATTCGACAGCAAAACCGGGCTCTGGGAGTGGTCGGTCACCCGCCGTCACCCCAAGGAGGTCAAGCATTGGGGTAAGTAACGTATGTCTATACTCTATACTTCTTGCTAATTAATCGGATCACGCAAAACCACAAGGAAAGGTAAGTAATAAAGTGTTTACTTACTTACCACAAGGAAGGTTTGCCGATTTTTACCTCGAATCCTTTTCTAGTCACTTTCGAAAGGAGGCCGGTGTGCCATTGATTTCCGATGGCCGGGATGAGTTTTTTCTCAAAAATGGACGGCAAAGTCGACTTTGCCGTCTAAAAAATAGGTCGCGAAACGCGTAGTTTATGGTCAGTCAAAAATTAAAAAGTTAAAAACATTGCAGTCTCGATTTTGTGACTGCAATGTTGCATACAAATTCCATTATTTGTCGAGTTCCAAACTTTTTAAAAGTTGAAATGGCCATATCAATTGAAGGCACAGGCCCTTTAAACAGCCAAACAGATGATTAGTACCGCGACTATTTAGTTGTCTCAAATAGATTGGCGTATTTTCGGCAGAAAAATACACTTCTATTTTTTTATTAAAAAAATAAAAAGGCGGCAAGGGCTTTCTTCTGTGAAAATATATACGTAGCAACGTTGCTTTTGTAAAATATTTCTATGATATTTATATTTCTTGCACCATTTTTGAGAAAAGCACTATATATGACTCGGCTGGAAGGCTACTTGCTAGCTTCGGATTCAATTAAACGGACTCCCAAGGTCGTCCGTTTAAAACGAATCCTCAGCCTGCAAGTAGCTACTTCCGAGCCTCGACAATAATGTACTATTAGAGCATGAAACATCGGAACATTGTATGTAAAAAAATTGCATTGAAATATTTAAATCCCTATTATTCCTCAAGATTCCAGTTCATCTTTAAACTTTAATAACAAAACTTCCGTGAGACACAGACATATTAAATATATTAAAAACATGTCGAGCGTTTTTCGACTTAAAATACGTGAGTGACCCGTTTTTAATATATTTAATACATCTTTAAACTACAGTTGTTTAACACCAAGTAACTTTGCAGGCATCGACCAGCCCCCGAACCAAGCCGTGCTGAACGCACTAACGAATCTGGTGGACATGACCTGGTCGCTCACGCCCAAAACTGGGGCGCGCTACCTTATCACTATGGACATGAGACCGCACATGTTTAAAGGTAAACAACACTTCATTAAACTCGGTAAGGACTCATTTAGACGATGCAAGTTTCATTACATTGCGGATTTTGATCGGTCGGTTGAAATTGACGTAACCTACAGTCCGCAATGTAACTAAAATCGCATGCGAGTGCGTGCGCCGTCTAAATCAGCCCTAACGCTACGAGTTAGCAAGAAAATTTATAAAAATAGTGTCTGACAGTAAAATATGTTTTGTCTAGAAACTATTCAAATTATATTCACTGTTTTACGTCACTAATAATTAATTCCTACCATTCAAGATGTGTAATTTCAACTTTTTTTTAGGTTATTACCTAAGTGTAGCCGTGGAGCACTCCATATAACATAACATTTAACACTTCTGAAAGAACTGGGAAGGCAATTTTTTTTAATCATATCAATAAAATGCGTCATTAAACGAAATCAAATGGTACACTTTCTAATACAGTTTGTATTTGTTACGTAACCCTCAAACATTTACCCACAGGCCGCCACTTCTGCAAGAACTTCGTGCTACCCAAGAAGGGTCGCAAGACGACCGCCACCGCCACCCCGACGAAGGCCGCGCCGGCGCCGGCGCCCGTCAGCGCCGCCGGCGACGGCGACGCCGAGAAGAAGTGCAAGAAACACCTGCTCGCCGAGTGCTTCTATAATAAACACGTCACACCGGGACATGCCGGTAACATTCTTTTTCAGAATCAGAATCAGAATTGTTTATTGCACTCATATTACTATACAGTTCTTAAAAACTACTAGTACAGTTCCACAGGAACCCTGTAATGTAAGGGTATAAATTTTTTTAGCAATATACTTAACACTAACTTATGAGATAACATGCATCATAGGCTTAAGCCAATTCCTAAGGGCTAATGTATGATTTACAATGGTCTCTTTTGTAACCTTTTTTCCAAACTTATCTATTCTCTGTGCCGGTTATTCATCCATATTTTCGTTAAATAATTATTTCGTTAAAATAATTATTTCGTTAACGTTCGTTTCGTTTTTAGTTGTTTACTTTTGGCAGAATGTTTGGGGCATGTTGGCAACATGTTGATTCGAAATTTATTAAAAACAGCGGTTGGTGAGGTTAAATTAGAAAATAGCACCGTATGAAAAACATTATCTTCCATTTTTGGCTTCTCTAATGCCTTAAACTAGGTTTTCCTCGAAGAGGATTTTGATCATGGACAGCGATGGAATTTATTAATTGTGTCACTTACATTCTGCAGTATTCGAACTTCAAGATATTCACAAGAGACGACACGTACTAGATCCATTCTAGATACGTTATAGTTTAGATATCAACTGGTTCTCTTTTGCAGCGCAATTTGGGCAACCAATGTCACTTTTACGTTAGATAGAGTAAGATATCTATTAGATGTGAATTGGATCTCTAAGTCATATCCTGTGGAAATCGTTCAAGAGTATCTCCAGAATCGCGCAAATGTCAAATTTGACAGGTTAGATCTTAAACATATCGTTATCGTATCTTGGTGATGTCTAAAAGATATCTAATAGATGTCTATTTCAAAATCTGAATCGGGCCCATTAACGGAATTAACGTCATTCTACATTTATTCCAAAATCTATAAATATCTATTGTCGTTATTCTAAGACCGTTTTCTAGACATGTGTAAGTAATGCTCGTAATATCACAAATGAGATATCTCTCGAACACGTAATATGGCATTACGTATCTCTCCGCGAAATCAACCAGTACTTCAAACATCACGCATCACGCGAGCCGCACCGAGCGCGCGAGCGCCAACGACCGGCCGAAGCGCGCGAAATGGATTCAATTCCAAATACATTGACTCGCCGACATGAACGGTCAGTTCAAGTCTACGCACGGAGCGCGTAATGTGTAATGTCACTTGTGATAGTGTCATGTTTGTTCGCCATGCCATGCCATCATTGCTTTGTTATCTCGCTCGCACTCGCACTCAGTGCTCGCGCGCTCTCGCTCTGCGATGCTTTCGGCTATCTTCGGAACCATTCGGATGGCCGCTCGGCCGATCGCCGCGGTTTAAGTTGTCACTCACTAAAATATTTTTATAAATATGATTTTCTGCAATGGATTTAAAACTCTAATGCGTCCGCGTAGAGCTTAAAATGTTTTTCTTATAATACAAGAAGGACACGGTCAAATGGAGTAATTTATTTGCGATTTTGAATTTGACGAAAAGAAAACCGTTTATTATTATTGTTGTGAAATGTTTGATAGTTTGCTTGACTTTTTTACGGACTATTGGTGACTTTAACTTGATTGACCTATTAAAAAAAAATGGCTATAAATGAACCACTTTACGGAGACAGAACCAAAGCGAGCAAAATGTACGCATTGTTATAGAATACTCGCAATACCGAAACTTACATACATATTACATAATTACATTATTTTATAATTTATAATAACTAACAAAAAATCTTTCACATAAAGGTGACAAAACGCAACGCGTAATAAATAGATCGATCGCCGATACGGATCCGAAACGCCTAGAATCACTAGAGTGCTGTAGATGCGCTGTGCAATGTAAGAGATAGCTGTAATGTGGCCATCTCCCGCGCGCCCGAGCGCTGTTTCACGGTCGGGTCATGTTTCGAGTGATGAGTGATGTGATATCTCAGTGTACCATTACGTGTTCGGAAAAGTGATGTGATATAGCATCACATTTCGAAGCACTGTTTCGCGCATGTCTACCGTTTTCACATAGAAGAACAGAATCAAGTGCCCTCAGTGCCCCATTTATAAATATATATTTCTAAACAACTACAATGCAGATAATATTATACCATCACGCTCTGCGATTGTTGGGCCATTTCGGCTCCCAGCTAAATTGATTGTTCAATACCTACGCTTTTGAATTTCCAATATATCAAGAACCCTAAATGGCGTATCCATAGACTAGGAATCCTCTAGATCGAGTTTAGAGCAATTATTTCATGCAACCGATGATGCCAAAAATGCGGGGGTGCGCGGGACGAGGTGAGCGAAGTCCCGTGCCGTGATTGGTCCGTTCAAAGACACGGACTTCACACAAAGACATTTTCGACTCGAACATGGAGTAAAAATACTCGTACATGGAGTATGCATGGCAGAGGGGGTAGCGCGACTATCTCAGTCTAGAGGATGTTTTGTCTGTGGGCGTAACAATCCCGTGTGGTGACTGTACTATTTGTTTTCTTGTTTCAGCTATCATACTGGCTCTTCAGATCCTGAAGCGCGAGGACAACGTGAAGCTCGCCGTGTTCACGGACGAAGGCGTGCAAATCGTGAACATCGACAAGAAATCGGCCTCTATCGACCAGGCGGAGTACAATCTCAGGGTAAACTATTATAATAATATATAACTCCGACTGCCCTGACCTAGTGGCACAGAAAGTGAAGCTCTCTGTGCCTTTCCTATCCAAGCAGGAACTTAGGCCTAGACACCATAACCTTCTTGCAGTTCCAGCAAGGCGTACTGCAGCACATCTAAAATCTCCTCTCATTCGCGCTCTAAAATTTCTGAACGCGCTTCTGTCATGGGCTCCTGTGCGTATATGATGGTCGTTCTTGTCTACGTGACAATGTGATAAAACGGTGTCCGTCACTTTCTATCCCGTGGTGTTAAAAAGTGACTGTTGTTTTATCACGTGGATAAAGATGGATAAAGCTATCCATAATACGCCGGCTGAAATGTGATTTGTTTGCAAGTCGATGGGCAAGTGTATGCGTATGTAGTATCCGTCTTAGGTATTGCGAGGCGATGGATGGTAGTGGTATTTTATAAAACTGTTTGTAAAGTGTTGTGTACCGTAACGTATAAGTTAACTCTAAATTGTACAGTGATTTGGTTTATACTGTCAAATTGTATAAATTTTGTTTAAATAAATAAATAAATAAATTAAAACAATACCAGCCAAAATATGTCCCACTGCTGGGCACAGGCCTCTCATGCGCAAGAGGGCTTAACGATTATAGTTTATTTAATTACCTGTTTAGGGATAAGCCGTGTTCTGACAATTGATGTAAAGGTCAGGAGTCACCTAGGGTACACACTTACACAAACGAACACTTACTATAGTCCGTTTTTTTAGATTAGTAAAGAGGTAAACAATCTTGATGTGTCTTGTAATTGAAAAACACATTTTAAAAATAAGTTACGGCAAATATGTAACAATTATGAGTCTAATACGATCTTTTATATTCTTCTGCTTTCATAAGTAATAGTTATTGATTTTTAAGAAGCGTTTCTCAATTAACAGACATGTCAAGATCGCTTACCTTCTTTCAAGTTCTTTCTAATGCTAAAAATACAATTATAGTCTGAAACATAATCTTATTAACTGAACTTCTTTTCCCTACAAATTTAGGTATCTCTACCCTTTTTATAGCAGGACGTTTGTCACAATTTTTGTTCATATTTTTGTACAACATTGCCTTGCGTAATACTGGCTCTGTGTGGTCTACCGGGTGTTTATTGAGTAACTCTTACTATGGGACCAAGCACGAAATCGCGAAAAAAATATTTACTTTCCCATAGAAAAGACAGCCAAAATGTATTAAATAGCCAATTTTCCGCTATTTCGGGGTTGGTCCCCTCGTAAAAGTTGCTCAGTATGACCTATATATTCACCCCGTAAATTATTGCAGGGGCCCGTTTCTCAAAAGCTTGTAACTTGGAATACAAGTGGAAGTCCCTTTCTAACGAAAGCTGTAAAAAAATGACATCCGCTTGTATTACAAGTTACAAGCTTTTGAGAAACGGGCTCCTGGTGACTAAATAAACATCCTGTATAAGATGTGTGCCTAATTTCAAACTTACCACCAACAGAAAGCCAACCTCGGCCGAGTACAACTAGACGCGCCCATCGAGTGGGCCGCCAAAAAGAAGAACAAGTACGACGTGTTTATCAACATGGTGGACCGGACCACGCGGTACATGGAGCTGGACCAGGAGCAGCGGGGCGGGCGGGGCGCGGGGGGCAGGTTCGGGCCGCCGCCGGCGCCGGGCAAGGAGGTCCCCGACCACTGCCCCGTGAGGGCGCTCATGCGTTACAGGGCGGCGGTCGAGGCGAAAGCCAAGTAAGTATTTGTATTGTATTGTAGTACTGGCAATTTTCCGCAACTCGACGTCCTGCGCCTATTTTGCGTGATAAGGGGTGGGCTAGTCCTGCCAGCCCAGCTCCTCGAGGAATCCCAGCAAACCTCTTGAGTAGAACCTCGGGGAGGTCTCTCGGAGATCCGAGATGTTTTGCCATGTATGGGGCCACTCCGCTGCATTCCAGCCAAGTAAGTACTATAGTTGCCTAGCCACAAACCAATCTGAGGACCGGGGTCATATGACTGTCTCTCGCTCTACGTACAACCAAGCGAGTGTGAATGAGAAGTTCTAAGATCACGGTCGTCAGTATGGACCTTATGTCTTTGCAATAAGGTTCAAAAATTGTTAGTTAAGTGGTATCAATTAGTATTGACTTTGCCATAAATCTAACAATTTTGTAAAATAACTGTCTTTTCATTTTTTTTTTAAATTTTCAATCAGGACTCAATAGACAGGAAACAATTATGCGTAGTTTTTCATCGCTTCAGTGCAGCTCAAGCTGATTCCAGGTTTCTTCAAGATCATTAATTTTCGCACTATGGGAATCTTATAGTTCATTTTTAAGGTCCTCTATTATTGGTCTTGGTTTGATCCGCATTGAACGCTTTTCACTTATTGTTCAATCTTATTTGAGTGTACAGTTAAAGGTACACAAGAATAAGAGTGAGCTATGGGTCTAGCGATTTTTTTATACGAAAGTTAAGCTAACTTTGGTTTCTAGGCTTATCGTGATGTCGCTAGCGTCGCACCGCGTCGCGACAACCGACGGGAGCCACGAGGGCGTCCTCGACATTATCGGCATCGACGAGCACACGCCCAAAGTCATGGACGCATTCACACTCGGACACTTCAAGTAAAACCCCTAAACAAATGTCTTTCCGTATAGAAGGGGCCTAAATGTGGGTCCAGGCCGAAATTCGCAAATTGCGGGGATTTTTCTCTTTTACTCTAATGAAGGCGTAATAAGAGTGACAGAGAAAAATGCCCGCAATTTGCGAACTTCGATTTTCGCGGTTATAGTCCAGGTTTGCCGAACGCTCCGCGAATGAAGCTATTCGCGGTGTAGTACGATACTTATGTAGTGCGCAATTTGTGTAGCATGTGAGCTGCAAATGGCGGATTAGCGGCGCATTCGCCAGGTCTGGACGCTCCTTTACGCAGCGATACCTCTAACAATTAAGAGCATTTATTCATAATGCAGTAAGCGTAAATCGCTGTGTAAGTGTAAAGCGTAGCTTGGTCCCTTTTATGCGGCGTAATACGAGAATAAACTCTTTAGAAGGGGCGCTGGCAACGTGGACTATTTGGTTATATATCCAATTTAAATTTATTTGAACAGTATTCATAATTTCCAGTGACTGAATTCAACTGTCAATCGTAAATTTTATGGAGTAAGTTTCAAATACCATGCATAATTGAACACAATAAATATATTAATGACTTGTGGTTTATTTACCAAGGTAAACAACTGCAATAACACTATTAAAACTTGAAAAGGTCTATTCCAAAACTTTGTAAGTTATTTACATTTAATAAAAACCGTTGGAGTTCTAATAATTACAATTAATTTAAAATAAAATCAAGCCTTTGGTCCTTTGTGTCCTTGTGTGGTCCTTGTTCCAGCGTCGCTTCTATTCGTTGAACACACATCAACGCGTCAATTCCCAATATTTGGTCCTTAAATCGTAAGAAAACTACCGGTGTACCTCATTATAGTAATCGATTGATCTGTGTGAGTTTTTTTTACCACAAAGTGTTCCGAAAAATCATGTGATTGTGCGTCTGAAAGTATTTTTTTATCGAATTTGTTTTGACGTTGCCGGAGGGCCGTCATGGCTTCGGCCGCTTATCTAGCTTTCGTTTGTTAAGATATGCTTGTTTTGCTTCTGAAATTAGTTAAGGAAAACGATTTATTGATAAGTTTTCTTGTTGTCAAGATATTGAAAATTACTGAGTTGTCAAAAGATCTCCTCTTATCAATAGGTACATTTTTATGAGTCAAGTAAAAAGGTTAGTGTCGACCTTACACATATCGCTAATACACGATAGTATTAGGCTACTGCCTTCTTATTGCATTGTATTCGCATTGCAGTTGTAAGCCTCATGACGACAATGGGATGATATTCTTATTCGAAATATATGGAATACATGCTTAATATGTCGTATTATGATCGATAAAATGGCTGAAAGCGACAATAAAGTTTGTACAGGAGTCAATCTATTTAAAACATACAAAATCACACTATACACCGTGTTTTTTTTTATTTCCGTTAATTTCAAGGGTGCATTTCTGAGCTTAAATCAAGTAACTTTCTCAAAGACACCGATGTTCTAATTAACTCTATTTCGGAGATAATCAATAATTTATTTTTTCCTATAAGGCCTCTACAAGCATGTACACTTGCCTTAGAGCCGGTTTACATATTGATTAGTGTTTAGAATGAGTTCATACATTTGCTACTAAACTTAAGTACAGTCTCGGTCGATCGATGTTCGAAATGACATTGATATGTCACAGATTTCAATTGTTTGGTTGAGTTAAACGTAATGCCCGTGTTACAACAACGCTATATGCTATACTGTATTACTTTTTAAACTTAATTTTTATTTCAACAAAAAGATTTTTTTTTTAATTATGCCATTTAGTTCTCTTAAACGTACTTAACCATACCTCGAAGTTAACCGAATTCAATAAGAACACGGTGTATAATGTTGTGTATTTTCCAGTATTTTAATTTTCAAGTATGAATAATGGTGTGGTTCTTTAATTTACAATTTCTAGTTATGTGAAAGCTAAAGATTGAATTGGAAAGTTATTTGGTGTGTAGTTATCGTTTCGTATACCAATAACGAGATTGTGCTTTTTAGTGTTCCACGCGAAAACATGACAGAAAACTTAATTTTATTTATATTGGCATCTGATATCTGATACATATTATATTTAATAGCAGGATGGAGTTATGTAAACTGGTATCCTTGTCAAACATTTTGATGATTGGTTTGGTGTATTTATTTTTTACTGAAGCTTATTTAGGATAATAAGAAAGTAATGGTATGTCGCTTACCTACTATACTGTAGCTTTTATGCAATATCCAATGATAGCACCCAGCCAAATGATTAATATGTTACATATATCGCTCTACACAAAATACCTATTCATGTAAATTTGCCGCAACCTATGATTCTGTATGAAATATCTTCCGTATAACATTGAATTGTTTGAACTCCAAATATCCTGAATCGCTATAAATTTGATGTTGTAGATCAACTCCACGTATTGTTAGTTTTTGTACTGCATGTGCTTAGCAAGTATACATATATATAAGCAAGTTTTGTTGACACGTAGTTTAAGCATAGTACAGGGTCTTTTTGAATATCAAAATAGGCGCCTGTCTCTCTTGTTTCACACAAATAATCGGCGTGATAAGGGGTAGGGAATATTTCTTTTATTTAAAGTTTATAAAAGATTATATTTATTACACCTTACAATGATTATTTGCACCCTCCGATCATATAGTCTTGCCAGTACTTTGATGGTGGTATACATATAACACGATGAAAAATATTATTTTTTGTGTAACTAAGTGCCTCGTATGAATAGTGAGTCGTTAATATTTAATATTATATTTGCCAAAGTAATGTTGCATTTGTAATTTAGCCATAAAGTACTGGCAGCTTTTGATGTTGTATTTTAAACTATGGTACATACAGCATTTTATAATTACATGTATTATACCGTAATGGAATACATAACATGCGACCATTTGACCTTCTTTACATAACGACTGTACATATTTATATGATTTTAAAATTTAGGACTATTTTTGGGTCAATCGCGGACGGTCTAGAACGCAAAATGACTATAGTAATATTTTGTCTACATCGCAAACGGTCTAGAACGCAAAATGCCCACTTTTTATATCACCACATTTTACATAGGTAAGTTGGGTTCGTTAGGTACCTTCAAATGGCCGAAGGCTAAACAGCACAGGATCGGAGCCCCGCGGAAGCGGGGCTCCTTCGACATCGCTATAAAGTTAAGATAAAACGGATAAAATAATGTGGGCATTTTGCGTGCTAGACCGTTTGCGATATAGACTAATAGCGATATAGACAAAATATTACACTAGTCATTTTGCGTTCTAGACCATCCGCGAATAACTCCTATTTTTGAAAGGTATATTCATAATGCTTAAAGGTGCAAATGTTAAGAAAGAAGCTCGACAGCGTGAGGTACCTACTTTAATTGTTAAAATATTAAATATCTGTTTGAGCACTCGAATGCGGGTTCTCTTTCTTGACTTTTTCAACTATTCTCCCCAAGGCCCAGCCAACCATACACGACAGACAATGTCTCAATGGACATTAAATTCAAGACGTTATAGTGTTGCATTTCCTTTGTTCCGCCATATTTAGTGTTTCACCTTTCGCCCCGGGGTTACTGTTCTATCTTAGCCAGTCACTGCTAACACACCGTAACAAAAGAAATGCTGCTCTATTATTTAATTTAATATGAATAATTCTCTGGTACTTACAATAGGCCTTACGAGATATAAATCCTTGCATTCTCAAGACGTGCTGATGCGAGCGAAATTCTCCAAATCTGTGATGACTTTGGTACTCTCTGATGGTTTAAGTGTTTTTTATAACTAAAACGTCATATTGTTATTTTACGCTTTGTTTATCTACATAATAAACAACAGATCGTTTTGTTAGAAAATATTTTAGATAGAGTAATCCTGTAAGTGTTAAGTATTATCTTTGTTGGTCGACGAAACAATTGTTATAAATTGCGATTGGTGTCATATAAAGCTGTTGGTAGTGACTACATTATTTACGATACATATGAAAATCTCTCGGAGCCATCGACAATAGATACTTATTATCGTTAAATAAATTTATGGCTAGTCACTATATCTCAAAAATAGCATTCTGTGATTTAATGATACCTTGGCAATTTCGGACTTTATAGGACTCATAGTATTCGGTCCTGTGGTGACACGAAAAGAACTAACTTTAGTCTCTCTTTATAATATTATTTGTCGAAATCGTCAAAGACTGGACCAAAATACAGATTATTATTTCATAATTCATTATCAACTAACAATAACCATAAAAGGTAAACAAACAAGAATTAAAATATACCTATAAGCTGGCAAAAGTGGGTATCATTCATAGCGAACGCAAAATTAAATGTTTAATAATAGCAATAAATAAATCTTCATGTCGACAAAAATACTTATCAGAACCAAGACTACATTTATTTTAAATGTACATTGAAACACCACGGGGCCGGATTCTATACAGGATACCTAAGGCATATATTATAAGGATGCAGCCGCATTAGGGATAATCTAATATATAGTATTACGCATATAATGTAAAACACTTCCTGTTGTTGTTTCATTTTTTTTTTAAATTAGTGTTATGAAGTTTTATTTTACGTTTTATTTTCTTTTCAGACACATTTTTAAACAAGAGCTTGCTAGTGCATTTTTTTATTAATCTGGAGAGAAATAATTGATCCGTCCTATTTTGAGTCGGAACGTATTCAGGCACCTAAACAACTTTTAGTTTTAAGTGTTAGTACATAGTTACAATGATAATTATTATTATTATGTATAACCCATCCACAGCAGCATACCAATGGCACCATTAAAGATAACAAAATGTAACATTTAAAAAATGTACTTGCATGTTTTTTTCATTTCATGATAATTAAACTCTTGTGTAAAAAAGGTGTATTTTATTTATTTTCCTATGGGACCATTCCGTACACGGCGGGAAGTTGATATCTGGCGGGAAAAAATAGAAGAAATTTGAACCTTATGTAATTTCATTTTAAGTTCAAATTTCTTCGGTAGAATATCTCGAGTTATCAACTTCTTCCCGCCGTGTACGGAATTGTCCCAAGTTGGACTTCGAACCCAAATTTCACCAATCGAATTATTGCATCCACAACACAACCGTAGTGCTTGGGACACACTTCTATTTTACACTTTTTACAGTACCGTGCTACTTTAAGACAAATAGCGCTATCTCCAAAACAAATGATTTTGAAAATGGAATTCTCAGTATTAGAAACTAGAGTATAAGTTAGAAATGAATTTTTAGAAATAGTAATTTGTACTGAAAAGCGTACGATACACGTGTGAATAAGTAATTCGCAACTAATGTCTATTCAAAACACTTCGGTCGTGTTTTAATTTCCTATTTTTCCCACTTGTATCGTAATGTATATTGTACTAGTCTGTGTGGAAAAAGTAGAGTCGTGGAATATATTGAAGACCAATACATGTAAAGGGCTTATTAAATTTATCCTGCCTTCGGAAGGCGAACGATCGTTCTACTACACCGCACCACGACCCTGATGCGCAGCACCCATAAGTGAGAGCGAGAAAGAGATATATTTTTACCGGTAAGGTGCGGACGCAAGAATACCAATGTGTGACGCTAGTATTTTCATTTGGGGGCATTTTTTTAATTAAGAGGGCTCAAATATCACTAAGTATATATACTTGGTCAAGCAGATCTTGTCAGTAGAAAAAGGCGGCAAATTTGAAAAATGTAGGCGCGAAGGGATATCGTCCCATAGAAAATTTGAATTTCGCGCCTTTTTTTACTGACAAGATTTGGTTGACCAGCTATATCTAAAATTGGAGATTGACGCCGATCATTTCTGATCAAATCCGTCCATTTGATCATCCCGTCTGGACTCCACTTAAACCACGAAATAATGTCTACAGTTGGCCGCACCGGACTTCGACTTTGGTGCGATGCATCGCACGTTCGATCGTGTGAAAGCTATAAGTAAGAGCGAGAAAGAGATATTTAGACCACGGTGCGGCCGTCTGTAACAGCTTTAACCCTTTGACCGCCGTTGGCATGTATACAAGACAACGATAGAACGATACACTGGCGCCGCTGTCTTGTATACAAGACACAAATTCAACCGCTCGGTAAATGTGAAAAAACATCAATTGTAGTATATTTTTACACTCGTGTTAATGTTTTAGGTCTTTGATTTTTTAAATAATTGCATTTAAAGCAGATAAATAAATCCATTCTTTTATAATAAGGCAATCAAAAAAATTGCTCCAGTTTTCAACGTTTTTCATGTTCCTCGTCGCCGTTGTCTTGTATACAAGACAGCTAGGGATGGGAATGTTAATTCGATATGAGAATATTAGAGATGCAACGGATAGTTGTTTGGCCGGATACTGGATATTCGGCCTGACCATCGGCCGAATATCCGGTATCCGGCCGCCAAATATCGGCCAGCAGAGCTGCACCTACATTTCGGTTTTTCAGGTGCGCATTCTGCAGTTTTGACCTGTTTCTAAGTGAACGTTCGCGCGGACACATTTCTAGGTTCGAAATGAGTGCGCGTGCAAGTTAGTTGAATCTCTAAATTGTTTTAAAATAATAAACAAGTACGATTATGACCGTGACTGTTTCTTAAATCCAATTTGTTTACTCCAAAATCAAACAATGGTACTATCCGGTATTCGGCCGGATAGTAGGGCACTATCCGGTATCCGGCCGGATATTAAAATACTGGCCGGATAGGGCGGATACCGGATAGTAACCGAATATCCGGTGCATCTCTAGAGAATATTCAAAATAAATATCAAGTGGCCAATCTGGTTTTATTTAAGCATTTGAACACCTGTTAAATGCCAATTGGTGATAACTAGTAACTAGAATACGTTAAACGAGAGAGAGACAGGCATAACTATAGCTGGAGTTCAGGGAACTTGTTCAGCTGTCCATAGTAGAGTCAGACAAGTAAATCTGTCCTTGTGGTCTATTTGCAGAACAAATGATTCATTTTGAGACGATAGTGTAGTGGGGAGTGATACCCTGCAGTGACCGCTTCGCACAAGAATGGTACCTACAGGCGGACGCTCGGACTAGTCAGTGTCGCCTAACCATGAGAATGTTATGTATTTGAAATTGACGAAAAATTATTATGGTAGGGAGGGTGTAATACGGGAACTGACAAGCTCTTCTAAGGAACATGTCGAATGTGAAATATGCATTCCCGAACATTTCTGATCCCCACCCTTTTCCAATATTATTGTTCTTCACTCATTGACAATTCAACCCACGTGTCATTTTCCCCAATGCAGTTCCGGTACATTTATATTATCGACACACGATGCGCGGCTCTAACCATACGCTAATAAAGTTTACGTACCGACAAGCGCTTACGCCGTTGACCTAGAGACTATTATTACTTAATCCGCGCGGAAACGGTCCTTGTCGGTCTGCACTGCGGGCAGTCCATGCGCGCCGTTGTCATGTATACAAGACTTCTCGTAGAGCCTAGTGCGGTGATATTACGTCATGAATCGATATTGTTTAGTGGTTGTTTTTAATGATAAAGACCTTTATTTTTAACATTGTCGTGTGTAAAAAATATGTTAATTTTTGGCATTCTCGAAATAAATTAAAGTTGGTTAAGAACAAAGCCAAATTGAGAAGATTTTTACCATAAATTGTAAATATCGATATCACATTTTGCAATCCCTAAACTTTTTATTAGTTGTTTACTTAGAATTTACTCTGGCGTGTGAGTGAGCGTCTTTGCGGACTAGGTCCGGCGGCCAAAAGGTTTTGGCCATCTAAAGCCCCCTCCAGACTATGCGCGTGAATCGCGGGCGAAGCCGCGAACGCGAGTGTGGAGTCGATTTCGCTGTCTGCGAAAATCGACGCCACACTCGCGTTCGCGGCTTCGCGCTGCGATTCGCGCACGAGTGTGGAGGAGGCTTAATGAAATAGTCTGATCAAATCAGGTTGTGTGGACGCAAACGCCGATTTGGCTCGCCGGTTTCAACCACCGATTATAACCTTTTGCCTCCTCATTCGCATTTGGGGGCATCTTTTTCTAAAATTGGGCAAGGCAATTTCACACATACATAAAAAAATTAGTGAGTATTATATTCTTTGATTATAAATCGCTCATTTGTGTATATTTTCTGTATCTGTGCAGGAAGGTGACGGCCTTTTGACGGCTGCATGGCTGTCATTGTTACACCCAAGTTTTGCGCTACTCTTACACACTTTTGCCTTGTTGTAGTCATTATACTAATATACGAACCATTCCGCATACAAAAACGATTACAACTGCTGCATTTAACATAGCAGTCAATAAGAATCCTCCTCTACCTGATCTCGAAGTCTCGAGAAGTTTAGTTTTTTTGTTCAAGTTTGCCATCGGGCTTTGTTCTGGTCTGTAAGCAAGATCCTGGGAACTCACTAAACTCGCAATCGTATATTTACAATTTATCTAAGATGACTGACGTGGATAAGTGGATCGAGATCGCAAAACGGTGTAAATACCTGCCTGAAGACGATCTACGGGAGTTGTGCAATATTGTGTGTGATTTGTTACTTGAAGAGCCTAATGTTCAGCCGGTGCAGACGCCTGTTACGGTGTGTGGGGACATACATGGACAGGTAAAAATAAAACAGTTATATACTTTAACAACTGAAGTCAAAGTAAAGTATAATAACTTAAACATACCTACTCGTAACATCCGAACTTTAAAGATGATCATAGATGATATTGAACTTTATCTTAACTAAATTAGAAAATCTCAACAAGACTTTCGTGTGTTTCTGCTCTATATTATGATAATGAAATGAAATTAAAAATAAGCACAATTAGAGTTCCAATTAAAATGAACCTGTTTTGTACAACAGTGGGCGCTTCACTCGCCTCTGTATCCTCATCCAGTCGGCAGCCTAGTAGTCCACAAGAAAGATAACTTCAGTGTTATTATTTAGAAAAGTGAAAGGGTGCAAAATATGCTTACATCTCATTGTATATCCTCATTATTTTTCCTGCATTTCAGTTTTATGACTTGGAAGAACTATTCAACATAGGTGGTCAAGTGCCGCAGACCAAGTACATATTCATGGGGGACTATGTTGACCGCGGATATTACAGTCTTGAAACACTGACCTTACTCATGGCTCTGAAAGCCAGGTATCCAGATAGGTGAGTTGTACCACATTGTACAGTCACCTGCAATAGTATGTTACACAATGAAGGCCGCAAAAATATCTGACACAATCTTATCTGTAGAGGCAAAAGAGCATGTCACATATTTTTGCGGCCTTCGAAGAATAACATATTATTGCAGGTGACTGTACTTTGCAGTCTTTGCACTATTTTAATATTTTGTTCATTATTGTTTTAATTCGATTTGGATAAAATTTGGCTGGTTTGAAAAGTTCTTTCTGGATGGAATAAATAAATAATCATAATTGTATCGAAAAATTGCACATAATTTTGCGTTGGGCTATGACAATACCTTACGTTTCCGTAATTCAGGGGAAGATTTATTAGCATACACATGGGACATACGGTGATGTTGCGCTTTTATTGTCCAGAATAGGGGACAACCTATCCACCAAATTTTATCAAAATCTGACAAATAAAAATCGATAATGAAATAAAAATCGGCTTATTAAACATTGAGTCTTATTGCTTTTCAACTGTTCAGACTTAAGTAAGGCAGGCGATCAACATGTTTTGTACTTATGTGAATACACCAGGTTCTTTTCTTCTTTTGGATATTATTACTATTGCTGCTGTGACCAGGACATCGCTATATAATGTGCATAGCGCTGTCTCGCTCACACAGCGGATCCGCGTCAGTCTGACCGAAGCCTACATTAGATTTCATCTGAATAAAATGGGGTGCTATAAATATTGAATGAACTTTATAATTCAAATAATGTGTAAAATAATTAATGTCTTTATCTATAAATCATTTATTTACATACATCATATATACTGTGGTACTACCTACTAAACGAAATTAATAAGTAGCTTAAATCTAGGCCCCTGAGGCATTGTACCAAGGATGCTGGCGGCATTTCCCCGCTGTATCGCAATGCTGATGATTAATGTCTTTGTATTTCAGAATCGTGTTGCTAAGGGGCAACCATGAAACCTCACAAATAACCAAAGTGTACGGATTTTACGATGAGTGTTTTAATAAATATGGCAATACGAATGCTTGGAAGGACTGCTGTAGGGTGTTTGATTTACTGACGGTGGCAGCGGTAAGTTTAATGTACAGTAGTTAAGTCACTTGTTTTAGTACAGCTTTTTATGATTGAAATATTACAAATTTATGCTAAATAGTAATACATCAGATTCTTGAACTTCACACGAGCATACCAACTGAACTGAACTGTTGGTTAAACTCCCTATTTTTAATCCGATTGCCGAATTAATTACCGAAACAGGGTTATTAAGAATATGTTAGGTTTCACCGGTGCTCTCGGCTACACTTGGGTCCAACGCTCGTGGTATTATGCCCGCTCTGCCATCTTAAAGTTACGCTAAATCAAGATCTGTATGTATAAAAAAAATGTTGGAAAAATTTAGACAAATCGATCTAGCCCCACAGTAAACTCAATAAGGCATGTGTTGTGTGTACTAGACGATGACATAAGGCCTTACTACCGACAGTATCCACTAGGCTAGGGGGCGATTACTTACGTTAGATCATCTTCATGTTACAGCTAATAGACGAGACAGTGCTCTGCGTGCACGGCGGACTGTCCCCAGAGATATCGATGATCGACGAGATCCGCTGTATAGAGAGGAATCAGCAGATCCCCCACAAGGGAGCCTTCTGCGACCTGCTGTGGTCCGATCCGGCGGACGTAGAGATGTGGTACGTAGTTACATCGAACGCTAATCACGACTCGTTGTCGTTTTGTCTCTATAAAGCATTTCCGCTACATACCGGGAAATCCATGTTATCGGCTACGACCGTAGTAGCTCAGCGGTGAATGTGTCCGCTTCTCTAAAAAAACGTAGTAAACTTTCCCCTTAAAATATTTTTACAAAATATATACTGTATATTATCATTAACCATAGCTACAATGTTGGCCGAATGTTAATTCGCATTGACCATTACAATTTGAACCGTAAACGGTCCGGTCTGGTCAATTGCCCTTACCAGGATTCGAACCCGGGACCATCGGCTTCATAGGCAAGGTCGTCGGTCGTCAAAATCTTTTACGTTGACTGTATAAACAGTTTGGCGAAAGTGTCCTTTATATATATTTTTTATTATCTCACGTTGCTTCCAGGTCGGTGAGCCCCCGCGGTGCGGGATGGCTGTTCGGCAGCTACGTGACTGAACTTTTCATGAACTACAATAATTTGAATTTGATATGTCGGGCTCATCAGCTCGTCAACGAAGGTGAGTTCCCTTATTATCCTCCATTTATGAAAGAACGACATACTTACAGAATCCCGCTGGACAAAAATAGAAACAGGGGAAACTTATGATGGTGTCATCTATAAAAACTGTTGACAGTTGCTAAGCCCACTACCACAATAGACTTTAAACTGACTGGCAAGTTAAATCAGCTTTTTTGAAGAAAGCAAGAAATAGTTTTTTCTTCGAATTGGCAAACGATAATCATTAATACGATTTTTGGATATTGGGTGTTCCATTTCTTTATTTATAAGCTAATAACCAGCCTTTACGATGGTGTAATAACTTCCCAGTATACTAAAAATACAAATGAGCATAGAGCATCTATTTTTTTGGCATGACCGTCGTATCACTTACCTACACTCAGGCAATATGGAGATTTCCATAATGAATAATGATATATTTCGTCCATAGCGTGAAACAATTTATAACATCCGCTTTGTTCACAGGTTACAAATACATGTTTGACAAGCGGCTAGTGACTGTTTGGTCGGCACCAAACTATTGCTATCGCTGCGGCAACGTCGCCTCCATAATGGAGTTCAAAACTGTCTCTTTCCGAGTTGCAAAACTATTCCAAGCAGTCCCCGACGCCGAACGAGAAGTGCCCCCACAGCATACCACCCCTTATTTTTTATAAGGATAAAACAAGTATTAAATACAGTATGTAGTGAAATAATTATCATATGTATGTAATATTTTGTACATTAAATTGTTGCACATTTGAGTTTGATTTTTATTTACTTGCCATCGTATAGTCACACCAAGAAAAGTCTGCAGCGGATTTGTCAAGCCCACGTAGTGCAAGTAAATATTATTATAAACGTCAAGCTTCTATGAAATTATGACGTATAAATAATACTGGCACTGCAAGGGCTATCAAAGTTGCTGCAGAGTTTTCGTGGCTTAACTCTATATAATTAATAATTATGTAATACCCGAGTATTACGTCACGCTTTCATAAGGGCCAACGTTCAAAAGTATATAAACTATCACAATTGAGTCGCTTAACTTCAAACTCGGGTAAATCCATGTCAGATTATGCGATTTTGGTATTAAGAAAACGTATTAGGGTAGATATTTGCTGAGAGGGTCTAATAGATTTACCCGAGTTTGAAGTTAAGCGACACAATTGACGGTGTAGTGTTGGGCAAATGGTAATGATTGATATGAAGCGCTTATTCAAATCTGAGCAAACGACAGAAAAAAATCTTACTGAATTTGCTCACAAATTTTCACGAATGGGTTGAGAATTGCGACCTGTAGAGGAGTAAATGCAGACATTCGAAAGTAGTTTGCCGAAGTCACGACGTAGACCTTCGGTAACGCTTCCGCCAATAATCGTACTTATAGTAAGTACATAGTTCTTCAGGTTCCAAATAGCTAAACAATTTTCAAGATAATATATACCAAAGAGAATAGATAGTATTTAAATAGATAATTTTGTAAGTCACTAAATTTACTGCCATCTATCGACATACGACTAAAACTCAAAATTAACACGTATAAAATTATCAAAAATATTTATATATATGGATAAATGATTTTATTATTTTTATATTGTTTTGACCCATGCTCATTCACTGATATCTACGTGTTAAAATTGTGAAATATGAAACGGTGTCGTCACGCCATCTAGCCGAGCATAGGCCAAAGGTGTGTGCGCCATCTATGCGAGAATGACTATTTCTTGATTTCCGAGGCACGTTTTTTCCTTAGACTTTATTCATCTTATACGAAGTTACATTTTGCTTATCATGAACAGTGGTACAACTAAAAATGAAATGCTATTGCATTTAATATTCTATCTTTTACTGGTAAGATTTAAAGTCGAATGGCATTTCATTTTGTTTTGTGTCACTGTTCATGATAAGCGTCGATATGTCTTTGATATTACTAAATAAAGACCTCAAATGAAACGCCATTCCAGTTCATAAAATATATTTTTCAGTGTGGATTTAATCGTGACAAAATTAATACTTCCGCGCAAAGAAAACGCTTTGTGGGACAGAGTACGGATTAACAGCTTAATCTCTGTTGTAGTCAAAGGTGTAGTCGAAGTAAGACTGGTCGAAGCTCTGCACACGCACGTAGCCGTCCTCACCGCCGGACGCGTAACTCTTGCCGTCCGGGTGGAACGCTAAACTGTTGATGGGCCCGAAATGTCCCTTCACACGGCCAAACTCCTCTTCGAACACGAGATGGAAGAAGCGAGCGTCGAACTTTCCCTGACGAATGAAAAATTATTTATTTAGTCTTGGGAAATTATCAAATTTAAAAATACAAACATTTTTATTTATAATCTGAAGAAAATAACCATAACGCAAGCATAATGTTACAAGCAGGCAATTATAATAACAATTTGCCTGTATAGATGAAGTATAGATGAACAAATGTCTTGCGAGAAATGGACCTAAATTTGCATAATTTTAACCATTTCGTTCATTTTTACGCCATTTGTTTTCAAACTACTCATTCCCTTCAAGTTCACAAAAATTAAATAATTACATTTATTACTGTAAAACCCACTATTCATTAAATTTACCTGTCTGGTAGATGTCGTGGTCACTTCCATAGCGTCCTGTCCACCACCAAGTACAACATGGTCCAGAATGGGACTGAGGGCAGCAGAGTTGACCGGACGCTCGGTCTTGTACTCCTTGAGTAGCTCCAGCGAGCTGGTGTCGAAGAGCTTGGCGGTCTGGTCCTTGGAGGCGGTGATGAACATGGTTCCGTCGCGGGACAGCTGCATGTCGTTGATCTGGTGCGTGTGCTCCTTGATGGAATGTACTTTCTTGCCAGTCTGGAAGGTAGTGTGTTGTGTAAGTTTTTTGGGAAGGTCTGATAACCTAGCTTAGGTTTAGTATAAAGTGAATTTACTCTATAGTACACTTCTTTGTAATGTTATTACATTTTATTCTATACATTTCAAGAAACATCAACTTTTAACTTCTCTGTTGGTAAACTAGAAATGGAACCTGGATGTTTGCCTAGCAAGATAAACATTTTTGTATGATAAAGTTTAAAAAATGTGTGCTATGCGTATGCGGGCTATGCTTAATTCATAAGTTTCGTCTGTTTACTGTATTTGATATTCAGACATCATAATATTCCTTAAATAATAATAACAGTTATTTTGTTAGTAAAATAGCACACTCTTTTGATGATAATAAGTATTGAGCCTACCCTAAGATCCCATTGGATGAGGTCTCCAGCTTCATGGCCTGTGATGATGGTCTCATCAAGGGTGCCCCACACCATTGACGTCACCTTGGAGTCGGTAATCTCCCACTTCAGGATCGGAGACGCAGACGAAATGGAGTCATCAACGGTTCTCGTGTCAATAATGAACACCTAAAATGATATTAACATTCCTGTTTAGTAATTATTGTTGTATATTCAGGGTGTTTGGTACATCGTTTGCCAAATTAAAACGGCAGATAGGTTTACTTGCGTAGTAGTAAAAAAAAACCATGGCTAATTTTGTTTTTGTAGGCATATGATGTACCAAACACACTTTATTTTAGAAAAAAATAATTAAATAATACTGAATATAAACGGTTACGCTTGTTTTAGATTTTAAAGCAAAATGGAATAATGAAACAACAAAATCAAATATACTGAGCATGGGACTGTTAACATATTATGTTACTTTGATTCAATTATTAAAAAATAAATAAATGATTTTTGAATTCCTTTAACAGGAAATTATATATTCAAGGCAAGGATGATATCATAAAATAGTAAATAACATGTATAAAATGTTCATTATACTTCAACATGAAACATTGAATTCCTTTTATGTAAATCTCATCCTCAAATTGTTTCAGTCACTGTGGTACTTTATATACAGTTCTCAGGCAAAAAGTTAAGTGAAACTTTTGGAAAAAGAGCAAGGATTAGAAATCACCAGAAATCATTTGGTGGTCTGAAAATACTCAAAGTAGCTTTTCACCTGCAAAGAGCTATGACCCCTGAGGTAGGCAATAAGAAATGCAAGTATGTATACAACACCCACCTCACAAGGATGACCCATGGCTTTGTCGGTAGTGTATGCAGCCTCATTGGCACTGAAGCTGAAGTTGCATGTCCTCACAGAGGAATTTGTCTTCACCGTAGCTATGTTTTTGCCAGTCTCCAAATCCCATAGTCTAGTCAAAAAGCGAAACATATTTTAATCGTTAGAAATTTAATTTAGTACTGCGATAGGCAGACACTCATATTGGCACGTCTGTGCATATTGAGTGATCAGCACAATTAATGTAGATCTTGCGCCTCCACTCGATAAGGGATTTCCTCTTCGATCACGTAGAATAAGTATATATAATGTTAGTATAACAAGTATTAGAGGATTAGAGTGTAGAAGCTGGAAGGTATTACATCTGTCAACCGGTATACTGTGTTTACTGAATCGCCCCTTTCCACCCCGGCGCTCCGCCTATTACATGGCGACCGTGACACGTGAGGACTTTGCGTGAGGATACTGCGAGTATAAGATCATCATGGCCGACGACAGTGAAGAGGACTTTGAGGACGAGGCGGCGGCGTCGAACTTACCCAGTGATTTGTCTTGTTAATTGGTAATCAACAGTACCAAAATGGGTGGTCAGAAACCGAAGAACGTGGTCGTAATAGTGACCGTGGCCGGTATCAACATCGCTCCATTGGCTTCGGCGGGTTTGGATTTGACGGAGGTACGAGATGTATATCGTCGGCTGCGCGTCTGGTTACGCATTGCTGCCGGGTGCTGGGAGCGTCGCGTCGAGCAAGGTGGACATTTTTAAGGGTATTTTGCGTGTTTTGTATTTTTTTTTATCTGTGTGAATTATTTTTTCTACTTAGTTAAATTTATGGATTTATTAGAAATAATACGTGTTTTAAAAGTAGGAATAAGTTAATGACAGGTGAATTTATTAGTTAAAGATTGTTGTAAAGAAGTTGCAGCTATGGATTTTAAAAAGTCGCATTTAAAACGGTATAAAGATTTGAGTATTTACTCTTGGAGATTGAGGGTAGGTAATATTCAGGGTAGTATGGTCGGATAATTACCGATTTTTATTAAAGACGTCTCTTTCTATGCATTCTAAAAATGATTGTAACGAATTTATTTTTGCACACTCAAACTATAATCGCGGTACGATTAGTGCGAGTCAGCAAGGTCGAGGACGGGTGTATTTTCGCGAGTAGACAGAAATCAAACAGTTGCTGTAGGTAAGAGGGATAGTGTAATGTCAATGTTATTCAGCACGTGACTTAGATGACAAACGTAATTAATTTGTTTTTTTTGCGTGTCTAACGAAGATTATGTAAATATGTGGTCTTATAATACTAGTAATCACGTAGTGGTAACTTGTTCAAATAAGGAATTTATCAGATATGAGTTAAGAGTTGCTAGTTTAGGATTCTAACGGATTATACTTAAACAAATAAACTGGACACGACACTCTGGTACTACGTCTTTAAAGCTTGGCCAGCCTAGAGTAGTAGATATCATAAATAGGACACAGGAAGATACAGAATTAATAATTTGCGCGAGTAAATAATGACGAGATTGATGGAAGATGCGTAATAGCGAACCGGTAAAAATGATACTGATAATGTTGTTGGTGTGAGCTCTACAATTTATAAAAATCAAGATTCTCCATGAACGAAGGCACGCTTAGACGTATCGTTACGAGACTTGATTATGTTATGGGAAGGTCCCAATGCAGACATTAGGGTTATGGCTCATTGTGGAAAAGGTTGAATATAGTAGAGTTGTTATGTATTAAAAATGAGCTCAAATAAAAAGTATGTTACGAGGTGAACTAAGTAAGGTTTTTCGCGCGGGACAAGATGAATTACCTAGGTTATGTATGAATTATTTCGTTGTTAACGAAAATTACCGATCGGGAAATTATTGAAGTTATACTAAAGGATTATTATTGTTACTAACTAGTGGACATGCTGGTAGTACTAAACGGATTGACGGTATCTAGAAGTACGAGTATTATGGGAAAAACTACATTATATAAAACGATGTATAGATTCTCATAAACAGAAGTTAGCAGTAGACAAATGCGAGATAATATTTTTATAATTACAGCTACCTATCACAGCTACAACATCTTTTGAGAAGGAATTTTTAGATTAGTTGTACTTGGATTAATAACTTTGAAATGTGAAATGTTAATTGTGAAATGCAATGTTTGTGTTAGAAATAGTTTTTTTTTAATCAAACATATAAAATATTATATTATAAGTCAAACATTGTTAATTTTAAGATAGGTGATTTAGTATTAGTTAAGAATGAATGTTACAATAAATTAAATGACCTATATTTAGGACCATATTAAATAAAATAAATGATAGGGTCAAATTTAAAGGTAATTAAAAATAATACAGATTATTTAGTACATAAGAATAGAGTAAAGTGGTTTCACCAATAGTCTTCTTTTCAGGGGAGGGAACCCCCTACCTTTTCAGGGGAGGTGCGATAGGCAGACACTCATATTGGCACGTCTGTGCATATTGAGTGATCAGCACAATTAATGTAGATCTTGCGCCTCCACTCGATAAGGGATTTCCTCTTCGATCACGTAGAATAAGTATATATAATGTTAGTATAACAAGTATTAGAGGATTAGAGTGTAGAAGCTGGAAGGTATTACATCTGTCAACCGGTATACTGTGTTTACTGAATCGCCCCTTTCCACCCCGGCGCTCCGCCTATTACAGTACAATTACAATCACAAATAATGGAATATATGGGATGATAGGATTAAATAAATTCTGTAACCTTTAGGCTGTGTTTTGAACATAGCTGTGCAAGTATGCATTGTGAGGCATGTGTCTGTTAACTGGTCGAAACGCAGCCTTAGGAGTAGGATAGTATGTGAAGCTGTATTAATAGATGTAATTTGTTTGCACACAAAGGTTTTATTTTCGCAAAGCATTAACAAGAATAAATGAGTAACAACACACCTGAATTTATAAAAACAAAAACCAATAGGTAGTATACCTATTTAATAATATTGCCTTATTTCTTTTTATAGCTCAAATTTAAAAAAAAGTGCACTAGTACACAAATTCAAGACCCTTTATTAAAGTGGATTTTTTACTTTAATATGTTTACTGTGAGGGTGCTCTACAAGTGTAGCCAGTTATATTGTTTATCAGCTTTGTAGCGGAGCTTTACACTACAAAGCTATGCACAGAGAACTTGCATAGGTCTGCAATTCTCAAAATTACCCTGCATTCAAAGTTATCCCAATACACCTTAATGTTGTTAATAAGATCATTCGCATTGCATATTTTTTGACCATAATTATGCAAAATGCTTGTGTTGAAACATTTCTGCTATAGCACTGTTTGAAGCAAGAAACACATTGAGACATGAGTAACATTGTGAAACAAGGACATATATGTACATAACATAATTGAATGATATTTGATAACTAAATTTTTCTTTATAGTAGGGCAGAGCCAATCAATACAATTATTAGTATAAGGATAAACAACCTTAATGTTACTCGCGTATTTTTTTTTGTTCATCTTATATTTTATCATGCATTAGTAAGAAATAAAAAAGGAATCTAACCATGAGTAATGTATTGCGCACGCAGCAACTGAGATTCAACAAAAACGTGTCAGTTTTAGTCGCTTACCTGCATGAACTGTCGCCACCTCCTGTGATCAGGTTGACTGTCTGCCAGTCAACGTCCAGGCACCACACAACGCCTCCGTGGCCATTGAATGTGCCAAGACGCTCGCCGTTTAGCGACCACCAAACATTGGGCTTGGAGTCTTTCGCAGCCGAGAACAGCAAATCACCTTCGCGGTTATACTTGATCTGAGTTATGGCACGCTCGTGCCCTTGCAACATAAGGGGTTTCTGAAAAAAATACGCCATTACAAATAATCTTTCGATGTAGATGCTAAATCTATTTGATATCTTGAATGAATCTTACCATTTTAATGATTATTCACAGGAAATTAGCGTTACAACATGTGGCGACAGCAATTTTTTGACAGAAAGGCCGGTGTAGTCGATTTTTGTGGTGTTGCTATAGGTGAAATTTTTTAAACATGTTTCACACGATTTGGCTTACTGACATTTGAAATTTTGAACGTTTAAAAACTACAATTTGTTAAGTGAAATTCTCATTATTATACACATAAACATATTGTATAGAGTGCGACGCAATGCACATTGGACAGGTGGAATATCAACCTTATAGCCTTAACACACTACCTCACCGTGCGATGTGCGGTGCGGTAGTGTGTTGAGGCAATTGGCCAATTGCCTCAAGCAAGCAAAGCAAGCATTGATTGCCATCAATGCTCGAGTTAAGTTGTATCCAGACGAGACAATTTTTCGCCAATCTATTGATGAATTATTTTCCTGAACAAATCGACTGATTTCGTCAGTCCCGTCTGGATACCCCTTTAAAAAAAACACGTCTGTGGTTTTTGTACAATAGCAACACTGAAAATATATATATAGTTTTACTACTCGCCGATAGATGTCACGCAAATCAAATATTTAGTGTATTTAGGTATTTACGCAAATCTACAAATTTGTTAATGCAGCCAGGGGCCCGTTTTTTAAAAGCTTGTAATTTGTAATACAAGCGGAAGTCACTTTTTGTCAGCTTTTGTTAGAGAGGGACTTCCAGTTGTATTACAAGTTACAAGCTTTTGAGAAACAGGCCCCAGGTCAGTAAATTATGCTAAAACATACCTAATATTTTGATACAATATTTTGCTTTGTAGTGGAGTTGCATATACCTCTTAGCTTGGCAAGTATAAAGATTGGCGAACAAAAGTTTTAATTAAACATAGACACAAGTACCTATGATGTAGTTCTGCCTGTGTTCACCAAATAGGTTCCCTTCCTTGAACACGTTCGTACAAGCTACCCCCATGCAGAGAGACTAAAAGGGCATCATTATTTCGGCCTTGTCACTACTAACTACTATACCTACCTATTCTTTCCATATTACCACGTTTAAGTATATTATAAAATTCTCGTAGGTAACACACTAAGCGCAATACCTAAGATAGGTAGGAACCTACGCAATGTTTCAGTTTTGGTGACATAGGTAGTAACCATAGAATTAGATGACGCGCGCGGATGGTAGTAGGTCTATGGTAGTAACATATCAACGAGTCGTCAGCTAGTCATTAAACATCTTCATTCGAGGTCTATTAAAAATAGGGAATTACAAATTTGTTATTACTTACCTATCCAAGAGAGATTTGTCGAATGAAGGTAAAAAAGGTTATCCCGTGGATCGCCGTCCTATACGCAATGTCGATGAAATTGTAGCCCGTAGGTGTATTTATTTAATAGTAGCAAGATGGATTAAGGTAGAATAAATAGTCGAACAAATAATTCACATACATTTTATTTTCTTAATTTATTAACCATTGATTTCCAAGAGTAAAACTAAAAAACAAATTAAAGTACAAACACGTTATGCATCGCTAACTAAACACAACTTGTAGGTAACTTCTCTTGGCAAACCATTACAATCTTTTGACTATCAGCCGGCGCACCACTCAACGAGACAATAAAGAGCAGTACATGACTTTCTGAGTGCACTACACACGGGGCCGGGCCGGGCGTGACACGGACGCGACACGGTAGCGACACGCGTAGGTACCTACGTCACGAGATAGCTAAGAGCGGGCATTATCAAACTATAATTAAAAAAGTCCTTCAATCAATAAACTGTTTTCAAGCCAGCAATAATATATTTTTTGAATTGTTTTATTAGCAACAAAATATAGCAGTGCAAGGGTGCACTGCGATATTTTAAATCGGTGACAACTATAGCACCATCTCAACCATCTGTCATGTTAGTACTTACGATACCCACCTTTTTAACTTTTCCTTTTTTTAAATTGATAAACAAATGAAACTATAGCGCCAAAAATCGAAATTAACTGAGTTGACTTTTTGGTTCAATGTAGCTGTACTAATTAGGTATAGGTATTAAGTTAGTCTGAAGAATTGCCTTGTTAATTCCATTGCAACGTCAGATCTGTGTCAATTGAGGTCCGGGGCCAGCCCGGCCCGGCCGGACCAACGAGAACGGTACAGCGATCAGCAACTAAGTGACATACTACAAGTACAGAACCCTATCGTATTGATAATACTTAAATTAAAGCGAACAATGTATAATATGCTAGGTCTGAAAGCGATAAGTCTTGAAATTGAGCGAGCCCAAATAAATACGAGAGTATAGTACAACAGCACACCCGTTCACAATCAACTATCAAATTTTATAAAGAACATAGCAAATAGCTCCTCCTCGGGCAAGGCGGCGTGAGAGCCCGAGCCTGACAGAGCCGCGGACTGCCGCCCGCCGTGCCCGAGCGACCCCTGCGGCCCCATGGGCGAACCGTGACAAGTGTACAGATAAACATACTTGTATACCATATTATATCTCTAAAATACTTCGATTCAGAAAAGTGAGGAAACATAGATACAAAATCGTCGAATGAACCAGACAAGCGAAACGTGTTTGTTTATAGTTTTTATTTAGACACTTAACCATAACAGAACACGATTACCTATTGTTATCTGAATAAAACATTTAGAACAGATATCTATGAATGTGTATGTACTTATTTCAAATATTCATCTGTGACATGTAGTTCTATATATGTATAATGTATATGTATTTACAACAATCACTCTTCAACGTTTCCAAATATATATATTCTGTTACTGATTTACACACCATTTTTCAGTACTATTTAATACAATGTCTAATGTACACAATTTCAACCCTTCTTTTACCCGAAATACACGAAACGCTATTTTACACAACAAACCTTACACTATCAATGTGAAAATATTTCGTCACAATATCTTACATGTAATTTTTCTTATGGACTGTAAAGAAAGTGTGAAATGCATTAAGTTTTTTGTTACATTCTTATAAATATATTAACATTATTACGTTTAAATTATTATATCAGTCAAAATATTTTCGCAATATTAACTAGGTCCACCCGTCGGCGCCCGCGCTCGCGGCGGCGCTCGGTCGCGTCGCGCCACCACCGCACATTACATCTCAGCCTTAAAGTACTTTACAATACATTACTGTACCATAGATTAACTATTAATAATTGATTGTGAGCGCATCTGACGGCCGGCGGACGCCCCGGCGCGGGGCTGCGGGCAGCGCGGACTGCGCGGCGCTATGACCGTAACTTCCAGCAGCCTCTAAAATCGACTCCGTTCCACAACGCATATTAGTCTGTGATCAGGGACCCATTTTTCGAACGGTATTAGTCTAATATTATTAGTGTGTTGTCATGGCAACTCATAGAATTTGACAGTTCGTGGACTAATGATATTAGTCTAATATCGTTCGAGAAATGGGCCCCAGGAGATCGATCTTGGTTAGAGCCGACTGGTACGGATGCAAATTACTCAAACGCAATCAAATCACCAACCAGGAGCAAATTCTACGTTCCGTTACTTTTAATATATTTTTGTATCTAATATCCTGGATTGCTTTGAAAAAAGAACACGAGTTTAGTTTGAAAGAAGAAATAGGCGATTATGTCTTATTACAGAGTCCAGCAAATAATCAGGACAGCATCGAAAAGCAAGTGGCCATCTTATGTCAAAATAGTATTTATTTACACAAGAAATGTTAGCCTCAGGGGGCTCTTCGTGTACTATTCTAATTAGGTACTCGCCAGTAATGCGCCAATTTTATCGTTAATTTCTATCAATACTATCCTTTGTACAACGCCAATAACATCCTTACCATCCTAATCTCCATTTCATACAATGCCGTTAGTTTCACCTTAATAACAGTATACGCTACGATACTAACAAAATAAGTGTCATATTATCTACATACACATAATCATTTACACGTTAGTAGAATGACGCACGATTCGTGATTAGTTTCTTTATGATTTCCTCGTAACATGTAATCTATAAAGGCATCTTTACCTCAGACTTTAGAGTTACACCGTCGTTAAGATGGTGTTTTATAAAACTAATTTACAATTAAGATAAATAAATATAGTTACCCAATTAAGGAGAATATTTGACATGAAGTACCTACAGGTGAGGATACGCCACGGCGGGACTGCGATGAGAGCCTCTAAAGCAAGCTACACAAGTGCGGGTATCAAGCTCCTTCTGACACAAGTGTGTCAACCCGGCTGCCGATACCCGCTCAGTCAGGCTATAAACGCGAACTTCCAAAAATCGAACAGGTACTCGCGTATTCTGTATTTTTGTCACATGTAAGAGCTTAACATTGATATTAGACTAATGTTTAATTACGGAGTTCGCATTAGACACTGGTGGTAAGTTGTTGCCTTAGCGTCCCCACGACTTGCCGCTCTAGCACGGGGCGCTCTTTACCCCGAATATTTACTCTATCACTGTTTAATTATCACATTTAACTTATAATTTCACGAACGCCGTTTTACTAAGTTAAATCATATACACATTAGTTACCTATAACAAAATTATTTTGAAACTAGGTAATTATATTTAGGCATTTAATGGCAGTATTGTAACTGGTTGTATTCACTAATTTTAAATTACACATATAAAACACGTTAATACCTAACACTTATCTAATGGTAACATGACGAGGAACGGTCGTGTGTCGCTCGATTTAGTCAACATGGCTGCGCTTCTAGTAACATGAATAGACTTCCACTTTTGCCAACTGAAGTCTAAGCCGAAACACACATTTCTGCTAAGCTGCCTCTATCAATCTGTCTTTCATCTTGAACATATGTAAAACGTTCGTCCAAAAATATTGACAGAATCGAATGCCATATGTTCAAGCTGAAGGTTGGAGTGCTAGAGATGGGATTACCCTTAAGCTAGGGCTCAAGAGTAGCCTAGAAGTAAATTATAATCCAAAATGTAAGTGTTCATTGGATATGAGTTAACGTCTTCATTACCGGGACGAGATCGTAAGCTACGTGGAAGAACGATGTCGTGGCTTATTAAATTAAGTATGTGTAGAACGGTACGAGATGCCTTTTCAAAAGCGGCGATATTTTGCCAAAAAATACGTTCTTGTATTAGGATTAAGGACGTTATAGAAAGTCGTTCTTATAACAGAGTTGCTACACGCTCGCCACGACATCGAAAAATGTGTGGTACAACGCTTAACCGTTTTAAACTAGAATCTATGTAAGTCCCTATAACGAACTTTTTGGTTGTAATTACTTAAGATACTCGGCGTACGTCGCCTTCCTAAAGCTATTGGTAACTGTTCACCGTTGCTGGAACGTCCATTACACTAAAACATTAACGAGAAATCTGAGACTTATGTATAGCAATAACGGCAAATAAGTTTTAAAAACGAAAGGCAGTGTTAAGGTGAGAAAGTCTCTTTGTTTCTATTTATTATAAAGTAGTATTATTAACGATATACAATTAAGTTTCATTTACCTATTTATTTTATACATAATGTATGAGTACGGGATAAATATGGAAGTTCTATGAGATAATGTTGTCGAAAGGAAGTTGAACGGAAGATGACGATGACGAGAAAGTTTTGCGGGGAATGAACCATTGCACTGTGGGTTCTATACGTTGCTAATAAATGACTATGAAGGAATGATTTTTTTCTAAATATATCCTGTTTTTTTTTTGGTTCAGTGACATAAAGAAACTATATCTACCAATTTAGTAGACCGATATTTACGTATAAGTGCATAGTAAATTCGAACGTAGGGTGGGATGGATGTCTCGAGTGAGATATGTGATGTATATTACCTACACACTTATTTATCGCAATTAGTGACTGAGGAATTGAGCTCGAATTTGTCTAACCGAAGTAATAAACGAAGGTGTATAGGTAAAGCACCTGTACAATAGGTACACGTGAAGTTAACTCCGTTTAGAGAAATGCAATAAGCAAGTACAATAAAACACTGTCTACAATGTACACCGGACACTTACATTAATTGGTTAAGTCGGAATAGGGACAAGAGAAAACATTAGATAAAATTATAATGCACGAAACGTGTCTATGCGAAATATTGGCAATAAAAATGCATAAGTTGTGACTATAGAACATTATGTTTGTTAGTGTATAAACAGTACAGTTGTATACAAGCAGTCTTGGTAAACACTGAGAGTACGTACTTACAGTCTACTTACATAACATTACTTACCAACAAGTCTTAGACAGGTAAAATTCTCATTATTACATTACACTGGTTAGGTACCCCTACACGATATAAAATGCAAACTAAAACAGCAATATTCCATGTACAAGAAACAAATCTATCTAAAACAACATCTTAACAATCTACCTATGCTATAAAGTACTCTATATTTACAGAAATAATATATTATGCGATCCGTCTGTCAGTTTTAAATATTAACTAACATTAAACTAATTTACACTAATTAGTATACACTACCACGTAGGTATAAAACACGCATTCGAGTCCCTGGCGCTTATCACATAAGAACTATTAATAAAAATCAGTCTGTCAATTGGGACGTTTTAATTCCTCTAAAATAAACATCGTTACACACATGGACTCGTGGGCGCGAGTATGTAATGTAGCCGTGCTCGTAGGGAGTTCACTATCGCGCCGTGAGGGCTGCCCGAGCGGGGGCTCGGCGGCGGCCCCGAGCCGCGCCGAGCGGCCGGGCCCCTTGGCGGGCGACTAGGAACATTTGTACGAGCTCTTGTGCCGGGGCAGTGAACACAGGTGGTGACATAAGACGCGCGGCGCGACTACACGTACTATCTGATCTCTGCCGAGTTTAACACAAACGGCACATAGAACATCTTGCTCTCGAGTAGGAGGTTCGCCGCTGCTTGGATCTGGGAACACGACAAAATAATACTTAATACATAACTTCGATAAATTCAGTTTCGAAAAAAAAAACAAATAAGTACTTAAGATAGAATAAATAGTATGAGAGAATTATTGGTAATCTTAGATCATTTTCCAAACAAACGTTATAGGCTTAAAATTTAAAAGATTTCGGAGTAGGTAATCAATGTACTTATTTCTTATTTTTTTTAGCAACTACTTATGTAACGTTGGTACTATGTACATATATAATACATGGACAAGTTAAGTGAATATAAATGGGTAAATAAATGTAGTAAGTAATAAAATAAAAAGGGACAGCAAGTAAAATTTGATAATGGTGGGACTCATGAGAGAGACAAATAGTGTTATTTAATGTGCTTTGAATGCAGTAAGAGATTTAGCACCCCTTAAGTTTATTATTTTATTTACGAGTGGAGTTTAAAATATCTAAATAACCTTAACATGAACTTTATACAAAATTTTGGATGCGCTCAAGTTTAAGCTGATCTAGCTTCTATGAGATTGAGGTGTAACATATTGATGTAGTCCAAGATAGGGAGGAGTAAGGTTTGAGTTAAAATAGTATCCAAGTACCTAAGAAAAAAATGCCTCACCTCAGGTATCCTGGCAAAAAGTTCCTGCAATCTGCCGGGATGGTGTGGAGCTGCGTGCTCCAGATAGCTGCGTAAAACCTGCACGTATCGCTCCTGAATGCCTTCCAGTTCCACTTCTAAGACAAAAGAAAACATGTGTAAAGCATACAAAGCCGAATTCTGAAACTAGACATTTTTTATTCCCCACAGCGACTTACACCATGATTGGAAAACTGATTAGTTCCGAAATATAACACAAGTAGCGCTAAAGTAAGAAATGCTTAGTTCGTCTACTCGCCCTTAGATGGCGGTGTGAGGCTACAGCGCTCCAATGCCATTTGTATCGAGCGAGCGCGCGGTGCGGCGGTGACGTCACGCGCTCAGTAGGTCACTCCGATAGCGGGGCAACGACCGCGGCTAGCCGTTGACCTCCGCTCAAGCGCGCTGCGTCCTCACTCTATAGCCATTTCGCTTGCACGCGAGCGCTTTTCCACGGGTAGGCCGCGCGGCTGTTTCATGTGCGCGTTTTACATTCAACCAAACCGATGTTTTGTGTTTAGAGAATGAGGAAGGAAAAATAGACGAGTGATCAATTTATTCACTGTTTACGTAAATGTTATTTTGTTCCATCATGTGTATCGGATTACTTACATGGTTTTGATTAAATCATATAAATTGTAATAAGTTTATTTATAAACTAACGACGACGGGGTTTCGGTGCGCTACCTAAATTTATCTGTCTGTGACCTTTAGCGCTGGTTGGCAGCACCGACTTTAACTAATGTTTTTACCTTTGTATTTTTATACTAAACTAAACTTATAATTACATGCTTAACGCCAATTATTATATTGTATTTTTGCATAACTCTTGGATATTTATTCAGGAGTCATTGCGAGTTTCTAGATCAAGCTTATACCTACAAATTAGACCGGTTTTATAAGTAGCGTAGGACGTTATTATGACTACTTGTGTTTTTGTTTTTTTGTAGTCTACAACCCTCTGCACCCAACCCACTACTACACTTAGGTATCACAAAGTTTTAGTAACGCATTTTTATCGATGATTACATCTTACGGCAATAAATTGTTACACAAATAAATTTTGCCTCCGCATTTAGCTATTCGTGAGTCTGATCTTCAATATTGGAACGCTAACAATTGGGTAACATAAATTTGTTCTCAAGTATATTATAAGTATGTAGAAAAGGGCGCAATAAGCAAGCGTACACGCTGTACGGCTAATCGGTGTTACGTAAAGTACCGCTGCATAGTGCGGGTATCTGCGGGGCGAAGAGAAAGTATCCTCAAGTCTCGCTTTCCGCTCAGAACTGTCCTACCTGACGTAACCATCGAGAGCACGAGCGACAACGGTGTAACTGGTAATAACATTTGAATTAGATACAACCTTGTTTACCCGAACGAAATGACCAGCGAAAGTTGTGTGGCGATTACTCAGTCTTAACTAATTATATCTAGAGGTATTGTCATACCCGAATGTAAAAAAATAAAGCTAGAGTTAGACCAAGAAAAATGTGCAGAGATTTTGATACCCCACGCAGTGCAAGAGGTATTATAAACTTCTATGAAATTATGGCGTATAAATAACACCTGCACTGCGTGTGCTGTCAAAATCGCTGCAGAATTTTTTTGGTTTAAGTCTAACATGATAGCCAGTTGGTAAATATAAGCCGCAAAACCACAACCAAGGTAGGTAAATATTTAAACTTTTATCATTTATTAATTTCCTCAAGAATCGCTTTATAGATAGGTGAAAACCGCATGAAAAGTTCAGTAGTTTTTGAGTTTATCGCGATCATACAAAAAAAAATACAAACAGGGGACTTTGTTTTATAAGGCGTAGTGATGAATTTTCTTTGTACCGTCGTCGTCTAAATGAAAGTAAAAGTGAGGGTTTCAGGTTAGTTACGTCGAAACTCTTGAAGTTTTACAAATAAATATGTTTTTATTGCAAAGTTGTACGACGACATGAATGCTAAAAGCATACTCAATATTTATTCTAGATAATGTAAGCAAAACAACCTATTGTCAAGGAGGTTTCGTTACAGGTAAATTTTCCATGGAATGCTATAGACGCTGCGATCATATATAACTAAGGATACCGCCTTTAGGAACATTACCGTTCAAATTCTCGGGCCAAATTAGCACACACACACAATTACGCCTACAGTCAAATAAGACGACGCGTTTACAGAGCCTGTAATCAAAGCTGGTAAACGAAATAATAGTCATCTTTATTACACTAATGGTACATAGCTAAGTGTAGATGAAATGCATATAATGTCAATAACTACCAATCAGCGACATTAATCCGCTAATAACCTTCTTGCTGTACGTACTGGCCGCTGAGAGTTCGCGGTTCATATTTGATTAGAATATGACTTGGACAGGGATAGGTTTATGCCATACAGTTAAGAACCAGTCAAATAATTCACGTATAATAATTTAATGCAGATTAAAAGATAACTAGTTAAAATGTTGTTATGACATGACATACTAACTCGACATAAGTAAATATATCATTGTTGTATAAATGTATTCCGCTATAATAAGTATTTTGTATTTTTTATTATCAATCTGCATGGCAGTGCGAAGTCACGTTCAGGTATAGCCTGTCCGTTTTTCTAAGATCAAGTACGCCATAGTAAATGTATGGCGAACTTGATCTTAGAAATCGGACTGGCTATACAGTCTGCAAAATTTACATGGGTACACGAATCGGGTCAAAAATATTTGAACAGGCGGAGTCACAATAAATCCCCACTTTCAGTTGAGAATATTTTATATGTATATAGCCGGTCAAGCAAGTTTGTCAGTAAAAAAAGGTGCAAAATTAAAATTTTGTATAGGACCACAGCCGTTCGCGCGCTTACATTTTCTAAATTTGCCGCTCTTATAATATTTTAAACTTTCGCGTTTTGAACACATATTAACTCACATTATACGAAACGAAACTGATTTACGTCGGTAAATCAAGGTAATTGAATATAATTCGCGTTAGACCGATCTATAATGTGAGTTAATATGTTTGCCGCTCTTTTCTACTGACGGAAATGGCTTGAGAGAGAACCTACATATATGTGACAGTAGAGGGTGGATTCAAATGATCAACATTTTCAGATAATGTGTGTATTTGTTAAATTAATTCAGTGAAAGCATGATAGGAAAAATTTATCTACATATAGGAGACCGGGTATGATTATCTCACGGGTTATATCTCATGAATAGAACATATTCTAGATATCTTGCCAGGCATCCACTCAATTTCATGTGTCTCTAATTGGACAGCTTTTTTCCATAGTTCTCTGCGAATAGCATCTTGTGGGAATCTGAATGGAAAGTAATGTAAAATGACAATACCAAATTTGATTATTAATTTCAAATAACTAGGTAGTTTTTTTATAGCTCGATTTCATGAAATAAAAAAGGAAAATACAAATCTGTAAGAAGGAATTTATTACTACATTTATAATTATATAGAAAATACCTAAACCAAACACAAGTTAATAAAATAGTCTACTTCATTTAGCATAATACCATCCCTATTATCCTCGCAATTTAAAAAGTCGTATGATGTTATGAAAGTCGTATGCAGTTGTTACGTTTTAGCTTAGCACGGTAGTATTGAAAACAAATCGTCATGTTTTTTCCAAATTCTACTGAAGTTATCTGTTTACTACAAGTGAAAAGTGATTCCACTGTCCTTGGTATGAACTAAAATAACTTCTGCACCACTTCGCGACACATGAATATATTTTTAATTACAAAAAAACGTTGTTTTTATAAATCAATTTAGCCATTTGTCACTGACTGTCATCTCGGTCGTACTGAGATTGCCAATCGAGCAGTTTGTAAGTACCGCCTATCGCGGGGTAGTTTGCGTTGGGTCATAATTGAGCGGACAGAATACTTCCATGTATAGCATTTCGCTGTATAGACGATTATTTTGTAAACGATAAACTTTGCTTCCCGTCGTGCTAACTAAAAGTCTAAAGTGCATTTAGTTAAAACGGATATTATACATCTTTTAGAACACGACCTTACGGTGTTGTTCACAGGATTTCCGCAGTGGGCTGCGATTGTAAACATTTCGTATTCATTGGAATATTGCGAATATTAATTAGGATAACGAATAATTTTAAATTAATGCCCTTACTTATCATAACGTCGGAACAATACTGAGTTATAGCGACATAGATGGCGGTAGAACTATGTTGAACTTAAAATGCTGCGGCAATTGTTCAGTCTCAAATCGTAAAGAGTGGGCTATATGTGTCAATTTAGCGTAGCAGAACCCTAGTTTCATGTTCAATAGCATACTAAGAGCTCAACGCGCACACATGCGCGCACTGTGCAGACGCACATAGACGCGGAACTGTTGTGCAAGCACTTTCCATTTCACTATAGCCACAACGAGTACGTACCGTAGCTATAAAATGCTTTATGTGTTTTATATGGAAGCGCAGATACTTCCTTTTAATAAACATGGTATTGCTACGGTATTAACACCCTAATGTTCTTCGTATTTTGTTGTATAATGTTACTAATGCCATTTTGTGCTTCGGTTTCTCAGTCACGGCTTATGACTAATCAATTCCAGTAATCTCAGTTAAGTCTTGTACTCAGGCAAGGTAGGCAGGGAGCATACTAATATGTAGGTATGCCAACTTTTGCTAAATGCTTATTGAAATCGGTAATAGGTAAAATTTATATATAATTATTTAACTACATATATCAACCACTACTACTTGTTGTTTAGGTGCTGATGCCATTAGCTGATACGCGACGCCATTTCTAATCGCTAGTAGGTAGTTTGATAAGTGCGTACGTCGGTGCGGTGAAAATTATTTTCAAACATGGCATGTGAGGGCCGACCTAGTTGCACTGCGATAACGCAGGATGTCATGCCTAGTTTCCCTATTCTAGCTCATTTGTGCAAACATATGCTTTAGCTCAACGCTTTAGAGGCTATAATAGCAGGAAGGTAACTAAAGCTGCAACCGCTGTCAAGTGTATAAACTATACCTACTTAGCGATAGCGAGTTTGCGTGGAGATGTTTTGTAAGGTCTATTTTAGGTGGGTAAAGGAGTTGCGACACTAAAGTATCTAGACTCGTGAGGTGGTTCTATGTTAGAAGGGTTAACGTACGCTTTAAAGTGTTATTGGTGACAGTAAATAAGTCTTCCTAAAGTTCCTAATCAATTTCACAAGCGACAACTCTCGCATGTAGGTTACATGGACTATAAATCATAATAACTGACGACTGACCGTGTTGCAATATTTACAGCGTCTCGTTGTAACTTTTTTGTGTTTTCTGTAGATAGTAGATATACTTTTCTTTTTTTTCTAGTTCTTAAAACGGCCACAAAATTGGACTTGAACAAAAATGTCCGCGTACGGTCGGTGCCCCAACTTAAGTACCCAAGTTGCCATACTAATTGTATTGAAAAGTGGATACTTATGTTAAGGAACATAAGTATCCACTTTTCTAAGGATTCAGAATTTAAATTCAAATAATCCTTACTGTGGCAACAATTATGTAAATCTGACTTTTTCATTCCATTTCCGTTTGTTAGTCCCTGTGCAAAACGAAATGGCTGTAGAAGACATCATATAGGTACGTAGTCGAAATCCGGGTAGTTAATTTCTTTTATGCGCTGAAATAACGGTATTAACAACCAATTTTATAACAGTGTAAGTATTAATATACACACAGACAAGTATATAGATTACGGAAATGTTTCGCTTGGCAGCAGATTACTTAATAGTAAACAACACACATAAATAAATAAAAAGTCACACGTGTAATTTATACGTACGTACTCTACTTATGCCCGAATTGATTCTTAATCAGCGATTGACGGAGTATTTTTGAAAAGGCCAATATTTATTTAACCCAAATAACGAGCATCAGCCCGCGGGCCGGCGAAAGGTTATCCGTTAACAATTAACACAATTCCAAATCAGAGAGATGATTTTAACGTCACTATCGTTCGAAATGAACTACTTCCGTCACTGATATTGAAACAATTCGGGTACCATGTACACAAAAGATTCGCTGCGCATAATATACAAAAACGATCTTCATATATGTTTTAGACTTAATAGCTGCTTAAAATCGAATGCATGCCTTTAATGGTGTACTTACCTTGGTTCAACAATATGTAGACTTTGAGGCAGACGTATTCCTCCATCCGGAGCTGGATGCGGCGGAAGACGCAGGTGATCTGCGTCATCTTCTCCACCACCAGCCCCACGTCCAGTCGCAGCTGCTCCAGGGTGATGGGGCGCCCCATCAGCGAGGTGAGGCAGTTCTGTAGCGTCCGCAGGTTTGCGTTCACCTGAGTCAACACTCAATTGTTAATAACTTTTCGTAACAATAGTATTAAGTACTTCAATTAGTTTTTACTAGTATTCGATTTAGGTACCTATTGCTTTATTATTTGATAACTACTAAGCACTCAAGATATCTAATAATTCATAATATATCAGTATAATCTAAATACTGTTTAAAGGGAAGGGGCACTGTTTATCCTAAAATACAGGGTAACCTACTTAGGAAACAGCGCTTCTGATTTATTTTTAAGAATGCAATTTGTATAAGTTTCCCAACTAGCAAAATAGTCGTATAAGAATTGATTTACTCAGCCTGTAATCGTATAACAGCCGAGTTACGGTTGTTGAAGCACCAATATATCGTATAATAGCGGTTAACTCGACTATTTAGCAATTTTCGCTAATTAGTGCTATAATCATGTCGTATAAACGTTTATAGCACTATCTTTTAGCACTTTTATTCCACCTTTTAATAAATGCTGAGTTAGCGCTACTTAATCACTTTTATTCCACATAATTGTTCTATTAAAATCATATAACAGCTATCGATTAGCTAATTGTCTGAATAAGGCGCTTTAATACAACTGTTACTTAACTCTCTTCTCTGTTGCTATAAAAGCCTATTAAAAGCAATCAAATAACCATTTGGCAACAATGCTGCTGTAACAGCGCGCTTATATCATAATTCGGGTAATGGGGTTCAAACCGCTGTTATAGGAGCTGAAGTGTATTTACAGGTTTTATTCAAAATGTATTCAGCTTAGAGTACTTTTAAAGAGTTTTGAACTACATTAACAGCACACGTCAGCCATGTTGACGTTTCAATATAGTCCGGTGGCCAACTGCATGAAACCCTACCTGACAAAAAAAATAGAATAATCCTACTCTGTAGGGGTAGCTGACTTTTAGTAGCATCAACTTTTCTTGGTCGGCCGCGGCTTAATTTGGAAAATTTTGCGCTAATGGCAAAATAGTGGCACAAAAATTCATAAAAAAAAACCCTATCGTATAATAGAATGAAACTTGCATGGTAGGATAGCTGCCTTTGAGGACAGCAAAACAAAACTGGTCAACTACATCCTGTGTTGGCAGGTTCTTGTGTCCGACCGAATTTGTGGTACCACGTGACAGCTACAATTTACCTCATCGAAAAATAGAATCAAAACAACTGATTGTAATACCTACATTAAATTTGTTGACATATGTCTTGGTCGGCCTCACCTTAGCCTGACAGCGTTTTCAATCCGTCCGCATTAAAAAAAAAGTCAATGGCAGCTATCCTACCATACAAGTGACATTCTATTTTTCGATGAGGTAAATTGTAGCTCACTTGGTACCACAAATTCGGTCGGACACAGGAACCTGCCAACACAGGATGTAGCTGACCACTTTTGTTTTTTTGATGAATATTTGTACCACTTTTTTGCCATTTGCGCAAAATTTGCCAAGTTAAGCCACGGCCGACCAAGAGCAGTTGAAGCTGCTAAAAGTACCCCTACCTACCCCTACAGAGTAGGATTTTTAAATTTTTTTATCAGGTAGGGTTTCATGCAGTCGGCCATCGGACTATAAATCCATAAACATGGCGACATCATGTGCTATAAGTGTAGCAGTAAACGCAGTTACTCGACTTATAGTCGAATTAATGAGATATAACAGACACTAGATCGTGTAAGCAAATTTTTACTTATTTTTATTAATATTTTTTTATTGAAATTTAAGAAAATAGGCGGCCCATGAATATATATGAACCAGTGCCTTTGGTTTTATCAATAAAGTATTTTTCGCGCTGGGTTTTACTGTATTACGTGTACTTACAGACAGTAAAAACTTATGTACACAATCACGGTAAAAATAAATGTCATGGATGACAGCAGTAAAAAATACTTAAGTACCTTTTTGTTTTATTAGACACGTGAAGACGATTAGGCCTCAAACTTAATCAAATAATTGAAATATAATCGCTTACCTGAGATCGTTTTTAGCACATATTAGTTGAATAAAAGCATTTACTACACTCTTACACATTTAAAATGCCGAGTAAAAGCAATCCGGCTACCTTTACGAAACATTTTTGCTGAGAAAAAGCAGTGCGGCTGCTTTTATAGAACACTTTTACTGAGTAATAGTAAATTGCTAATGTTTATAGAACAAATAGTCGAGTAAAAGCACTATCGTTACTATTAAAACACTAGAAGTGCTTTTATCCACTTTTACTCAACTCTTACAGCATCGATTTGCTTCTTATACAGCGCTTACTCGATTTTTATAACACTTTTAATCTGTATAAGTGCGCCTTTTCGCGTTGAGTAAACGCTTACAGGACTTTTACTCGACTGTTTTTACACCGTTTATAGCACCAAAAAGCGAAAATAAAAACGTGCTCTCAACTTTTATAGCACATAGATTTGCTAGTTGGGTTGTTCATGATATAAATAAATTATTATATATTATTATATTACAATGTTTAAAAGGGTGTTTTTTATGCTTGTTTTAAATCAGTAGAATACTAATGTAAGTAATGTATGTATTTGATTTGAGTATATTCATAGAAACGAATCCAATTAACTATGGAGCTGGGTATGAAGTAAGCGATACCATAATTTTTATGTAATTTGCCTGTCGTCTAAAAATATATTTATACGAAGGAATAGGTACATTTAGACTGATCGCGTTCTATTATTAATATCTTCTATTATTAATATCTTATTGGTTTATACTCTGTAAATAACAGCTTCTAACTTCTTTTTAATTAATAGTCCCCTATGTAATGTAACTAAGGAAAATGCTCTAGACAATGAAAATATACAGACGTTAGTAACTTTAATGCTTTTACGTAACGCACGCAATCTCTTGCCTTCTTTGATAAGTCAACTTAGATCACGCTACTTTTATATCCGTTTAAGTATTTCTATTTAAAAAAATGTAATATTTATTTATTTAACATTATTGCACAAAATAAAACCATACACGAATGGAAAAAATAATGCCAAATTAAGTCAATGTTTATTATTTATTAACAAAATGGAATTGCTCCTACCTTAGCATTCTTTAGATGTTTATCGTAACGAACGTCTTGTGGGACCAATGTATTGATAAGGATCTGCTAATTTATTATAATCGGATCGGTTAAAAGTAATGGCGTAATTGAATAATTTCCTAGTATATTGTTCTTGAGGTCATTTAATATGTAAGTAATGTCGCACGGCACGAAACGTACTTCATATCTACCTAACGTTTCATAACTACATATGCATAAATTTTAATTTCCATCGACATATTTACTTTACTTATAAATGCAGGTGCATAAAAATGCAATATTTTATGTAACATGAATAGTGAAGTATTTATACAAAATAGTTATTTATCTAACAGTAATGTTATTCACCTTTCGAAGCAAATAATTGCATACAATTCCTATGCGTTCGATCGAGCCGAAGGCTATTGAAACGTCCGACGTGTTGCATTAGTTTACGGGTGTAATAGAGCGCACTATGCACCGAGCTCGGTCGAGTGCAGCTAGTTCTCTGCCAAAGGCAGCGACTTTCTATCGCGGTTGCGTAAGCGCCGATGCAGATCACGTAACTGCACTCCAAGCAAACGGCGGAAGTCTCTGGAGCGAAAGTGACCCGGTGCCTGGTCCGACTGAACCCGACTCAAATGCATAAACGAGATACTCTCGGTCCCTATCGTACTGTAAATGTAACACTCACCTCTTGTATGAAGTCGTGCTCGTGGTCCGAGGAGGGCGGCGCGTGCGCGTGTTTCCCGTGCATCGCCTGGAACGCCGCCGTCGTCAGCACAGAGATCTCGTGCCACTTTTCCATCAGCAGCTTGGAGTGTATTTCCATCGGAATCTCCATTATAAAGGGGAGTTTCTTCGTCCACGCGACCATCTTGTGTACGATGGAGTCCCCAATTTTGCAGAGCTTGTCGCCTATTTCTGAGGTGTCGTGTAGGAGATCGGGCAGGTGGCGCACGGTGGCGATGTCCTCCATGGCGTCGCAGTCGATGAGGGCGCGGATCATGTGCAGCGCCCGCTCCAGAGGCACCGCGCGGTCCCGCGAGGATGATACCGCGCTCTCTAATCGAGCCCTTAGGTGGACAACCTGAACGCAACACATCTATATAATATATAAAAGGAAGTATTCTCATCTAATTTAAGAGTCGCCAAGTGGTGAATGTGGTATACAAATAAATCTAAGAACATTAATTTGCCTGTCTGGAAGTATGTGACAGGCAAAGGACAGTTTTGATACTATTAGGTACTTAAAGTTACCTCGCTAGGATTGGTGAGAGCAGTCTTTAGAATAGTGCCGTTGACCAGATGTGGCGGGAGAGGTGGCATTGGCTCTTTAGGCTTTTCTGGTGGCGACGCCCGGCTTGTTGTTGTCGCTGCTTTATTTGCCTTTTTGTGCTTCTTATATTTTACTTTGTACAAATTGTACACTGCGCCGCTATTTCGTCCTCCCGGCATGCGGTCTTCTCTCACAGCTGAAAAATAAGTTTAATTAGTTTTGTCGGTACGTTGATAATCTCTAGAATACAATTTAAAAATATTTGATGTTACCTTGTAAAACCATGCCTTGTTCGATACATTTCTTGAAGCGACAGTATTGACATCGATTTCGTTGCGCTTTTGTGATTTCACAGCCTCCATCAGCGACACATGTGTACACGCGTCTATTCTGTACGGTTCTCTTGAAGAAGCCTTTGCATCCCTCACAGGTGATAATTCCGTAATGTAAACCTGTTGCTTTGTCTTCGCATATCATGCAGATCATGGGCTGTTCATCTTCTTCGCGTTCAGCTTCAGGCGCGTAGGCGCGTAGTTCTGGACGAGGCATAGAGTGTGGGCTTGGGGCCGGCGCGCCTGAGGCTCCGGCCGTGTTGCCAGCCGCCGCACTCAGGTTCAGAGCATGTAGCTGTTGGTGAGCTGGCAGCTGTGATACATCTCCTGCCCATAACAGTTCCATGTTTAATGGCGGGCCGCGCTGTCGCCTTAACTCACCACCAAGGTTCAAAAGCAGCCTAGCCGCAGATTCCTCACTGCATGTAGAGGGGTCGGGAGCGGGCGGTGTTGGCGTGTGCGACCCGCTCGGTGTCGCAGATGCCTCACCCCCGGGAGTGGGCGCCGGTAGCGTCCAGAACATTGTGCGTACGCCCCCGGATTCACCCATGATAACGGCGGGCGCCCCTCTCCATTGTGCAGGCCCTCGCGCACCAGTCTTGGGCTCCTGCGGCTGTGGCGGGAAGTGTCCGCCAATAAGTTCGGGCTTGACGCCATTGATGCAGGCGGCCGGCGGCCAGGGCCCCGGCGCGAGAGGAGAGTGCACGCCGGGCGGCGGCGGCGCGGGCGCTCGCGGCCTGTACGGGAGCGGCGGCTCCGGCGGCGGGCCCTCCAGCTTCACGGAGGAGTGTTGCGTGGGCGACGTGACCACGTGTTTAATGGCATGCGAATTGTCAGACTTGATGGAGCTGGCGGCTCCTTCAAACTTGATGACGGAGTATGGCGGCGCCGAGCGAATGACGGTGGGGTGGCAGGCCGGGGTGGGCGTGGGTGAGCTGCCGTCGTCGAACATGGGCGGCGGGTGCGGCGGCGTGCTGCAGCCGGCGTCGGCCATGCGCGGCGAGGGCGGGCCCGGGTCCGGCGATGACGTGCTGGTGTCGGCAGCCGACTCGCCTGCGGGAACGCCACACGGTCAACGTTAGCGACAAACTTCTCGTCTATGCGCGGGAAGGAAGAGAGCACCGCGGACTTTTAGACGCAAGAATAGAAACTGGGTGAAATGTCAACGACCGCGCGGAGTGGCCGCGAGGCGCGGGGCGGGGACGCGACACTGCACTTCCCGACGCCGACTAGATTAGCCGGTTGCGTCACGACAACGTGAGCGTCACCGTGGCACATATATCTAGCCGTATAGAAAACTAATTTGTAATAATTATGTATAACATATACATACATGCAACGACGATAAAAAGTGGTGATAATTTCTAAACGTTCGAGGAATATTTTATGTAACAATCCGGAATAGACGTAGCGATAGAATATGTAGGAAGCGTGGAGCAGGCGCGAGATGCGGCGGGCGAGGAGAAAGTGAAAGCAGCGCAGATGCCGCGCCGCCCGGAAGCGAGCGCGCTCGGCTGCGCTCGCGCACAGCGCACACTGCACAGCCACAAAGGGCCTGACTATCTAACATGAGATTTAACTGCCATTAAAAAACTATCATTTAATAAAACTGCAACCATAGCAATAAATAACAAATTATACAATTATGCAAAATGAACTATTTTGCATCCGGACCATTTGTTAACGTCAATTAACATGGAATGTTATTATGCACAAATGTATAAGTTTTTCTCTTAATCGATTCGTTTAACTATACAAACATTTACCGACTTTTTATGACCAAATCCATAGGCGAAGTTACCCTCACGTGATCAGCTCACATCGCTATGCACAAACAGTCCGACTCGAGTAGAGCAATCACATAGTCCGGGGCCCGGGTTGAAATTTGTTTATATTAAAGTTGCGCTGAGACCGGCGCGCGCGCTTCAGTTTAAAGGAAAAGCGAAGAAAGTTTTCCACGGCTGCGGCGGCGCGGCGGGCGTCGGTCGCGCACAGTGAGCCCGACCTACCACACGATGCGCCCCGCGGCCGCCCCCCTGCGCTTCCCGATCCCTCCCTCCAGCCACTATTAGGTCACTTCGTGCGTGCGAAGTGCAACACAATGACTGCAGACTAGTGCAGCGCGCACCGCTCTCGCCTCGAGGACGATCTCTATTCGCTATGCGTCCTTTGCTGGTGGGGACAGAGTGATGCAATAGGCCTCAGCACAGACATTATGTCCCGTTTTAATTGCTGTTATGCCGATGTTTGCCGATTTGTGTCAGCCGCTCGCTGCATAACCAGCGCGGAAGAGATATGGATTACAACCGTGCGGGATCGTTAACTCTCGGTATCGTACAGGGCTGGTACCGTGAAAATCTAAAATCTTCAATTGCGGGGAATTGTGATAGCTAAAACACGTTTCATTACCGCGAAGACATCCGTCATCGAGCGACCCGTTCAAAAGACGTTTATTGATCCGAAGTGATCTTCGGTACTAAACATCTTTACTATTGGACTCTATTATTAAAGCTCTATTCGAGTTTCTCCGAAGCTACCTATCTAGTGTAATATTACTTCCTGGAGAGAACCAACACGCTAAATGGGAACATGTCTGTTGTGAGGTAATCAGTCGTAAATACTGTTAATATTTACGACTTAAGTTATTAAGATCCTTTCTCAATTCGACTAACAGCGAGATTGTGCCATGAAAGCAGATACACGCATTGACGGCAATGCAAATATATTACAGAACTGTAAAGGAAGCATAGAAATATTATATTTTTCACCACATTAGCTCGTAAAGGCTCTCTTTCTAATTCAAAAACTGACTAGAAAGTTTATCCACAAATGTGGCAATTAAAGTAATCTAATACAAAATCTGAGTTGCCTGATACAAGTAATTCCTAAGTAATGATTTTGAATGATACATATTTGATAGTGTTCATTTAAATTTGATTTAATTATAATGTTTTACAGTTATTATTATCGTGGCGTTGTTATGGTAAAAAAAAATATGTTTCACTCTGGACCAAATTATGTTTAACCCTCGTGCCCTGAAACCTACTCATTTTTTAATCGCTTGCTCGAGTATCAATATTAGTACGAAGTCTTAAACACTAACTATTTTTAACTACTATAGTTCGTTTTTTAGCATTAGAAAGAACGTGCAAGAAGGTAAGCGATCTTGACATGTCTTTTAATTGAAAAACGCTTTTTAAAAATCAAAACCTATTAGTTATGAAAGCAGAAGAATATAAATTATCGTATTAGATTCATAATTGTTACATATTTGCCGTACTTTATTTTTAAAATGTGTTTTTCAATTAAAAGACACATCAAGATTGTTTGCCTTATTTCTAATGCTAAAAAAACGAACTATACCACAAGCACGTGAGTACCTAGGAATTGCTCTATCCTGTCAGCTTGCATTAAGAATGAATATACTCGTAGGTATGTATGTATAGGAGCATACAAATTATGCAGCTCTTATTTTGTTTTCACGGATAATACAAAATTTCAACATGCCCATTTGGGAAGATGGAACAAAATTCGATTGAGATACAATATATTTACTACTTCATAGGTATGATACGCGGTCATTCGTATTATCGTTTAAGTAGCCCAAATTTTAACAGAATTTTAAAAGATAATTAAACTTTCCCGACTGTACGTGGACATGGGTTCCAGGCTACCCCTAGTGTTCAACTAGGCAACCAACGACTCGACGCCAACACGCAAACGCCGCCCTAATACGAGCTTTTCGTCCGTCGACCGACTTAAAGAAAAGCCTCGGGGATAAACATCGGTCTGTTTTGGTGAGTGTGAAGGTCGTCCTCGGTCATAGGCCCCGGTAACCGGGTCACACCCCCCTCTTCGGAGCCACGTGTAACCCGGCCCTTCCTAAATCGAGCCCTTCCTACGTCATCCAATTGTACAAATAAATGAGAACATTACCGCTCCGTAAAGTCTCGTTCATTCGTATTACGAATACGCCTTTGTATCTGACCATTCAAATAAAATGGTTCAGATAGTAATTATTACAAAAAGTCTAAACTAATAAGCTCCGAGCTGTATATATTCTATATTTGGACACTTAGCGCCTGAAATATCCGCTTATTGCTATTTGTTTCAAGTGGTTTTATAAATAAATAATGACTTTATAAAAATGTTTTTTAAAAGGCGCTAGGCATATTCACTAAATGATAACATTGATAACTATCCAGTTACAATTGGTCTCACTTTTTTTTAAACATAAGTGTCAAAATGATGGAAAAGAACACACGATTTCGACGGTAGTTTAGGTTTTGACATAGGTTTGACAATGAAATAGACATCTATTAGATATCTTGTAGACATCACCAAAATACGATAACGATATGTTTAATATCTAACGAGTCAAATTTGACATTAGCGCGATTCTGGAGATACTCTTGAACGATTTCCACAGGATATGACTTAGAGATCCAATTTACATCTAATAGATATCTAACGTAAAAGTGACATTGGTTGCCCGAATTGCGCTGCAAAAGAGAACTAGTTGATATCTAAACTATAACGTAACTGGAATGGATCTAGTACGTGTCGTCTCTTGTAAATATCTTGTAGTTCGAACACGGCAGTAAGTACAATTTGCAGTGATCGTTCACTAAAAAATCTATCAATGTCGGTGATTATTAAATAAGTGCTCTGGTTATAATAACAATGGTTTTACATCTCTGATTTATTACTAACCTTAAGCGTTACGATAACAGCAACAAGTAGTTAATATATGTGTATACTCGTAATTCTACGCCTACTATATAGCGATCTGAAGAATTTAATTTGCTATGCAAATCATACTTGCGAACTCATAAATGTAATCTGCGTTTCGATGACATTTCGAATCTCCGGACAGTAACGCCACCATTCTTGAATGGAACATAATACGCTTATCGCGTAAAAGTCCTTGAATGTTAAGCGGAATTAGGTCACTACGAGCCGAGTGAGCGTACTACGTTGTTTATTTAACGTATTCTAAGTAGCTTAATATTTATATTCGGTATGTTTACATAAAAGTTTTCGTTCAGTTTCAAAGCAAATGAATCAGACTGCTTTAAGTCTTGAACTTAATATGCATATATTGCTTATATTACTTATACTTAATGAAATTATAGTACATGTATCTATTAATTATTTAGACGTCAAACTTGGCATATCTTTAGATAATGTGCATAATTTTCCGGGCGTGTTGGAAGGTCTGTCATCTCGTGACCTGAATCGAAAGCGAAAATAATTCACGCTTCTAAGCATGTGCTGCCTCCTACATTTCAAGCTGACTCTATTTTGCATAGTAGGGTCTGCCATATAGTGGATAAAATCTAAAAATGGAAACTTGATATAGGTAATCCTTCGCGTCAATGAATAGGGGGTTTCTGTGCTGCCGTCTACAGTTCATGCACCCTCATATAATACTTTTTGATTGTATATATAATACTTCCGTTTAGATGTTTGAATGTTTATTAAGGCTGGACGGATTTGGATGAAATTGGCACATAAATAGTTAAGAATCTAAAATAAGTCGAGGCATATTCATCCTTGATATCTTCCAAAGTGGTTTAAATGGGGTTAGTACCACGGAGAGAAGGGGAGAGATAGGTAATAATTGTAACTGCTTCTTGATAAATTTGCGGGCAATGTTTTTTTATTTTTCTCCTCAATATTTTTATTTACCTACTCATATTGTACACACAAGTTTCTTATCAGCATTATGCAAGTGCAAGTGCAACGGGCGTGGCATGACGCGTCCTGCCACTCCTGCGTCACTTCGCGTCACCCCACGTCACCGTGCCACGTAGCCCCGTACGATTAAAATGTGCACGCACGTTAATGTAAACCAACACGGTTATCTAGGCGTGTGGATCATGACCAATTCCTACTACTGGATCAACGAATATTTATATGCGCAGCGAGACCCACAAGAAAAGTACCGGGTAAAACACCTGAGGCATCTCCCACTCATACTCGTACTCGCCCGATTCTTAAAACGATTCATAAGTGGTAGAGCAAAGCCCCGGGGAAACGTTACGTCGTATGACAGCTTACATCTTTCACTCATGTCTTATTCATGAGAGCACAATGGCAATAATTACGGCACCGGCACCGTTTTAATGCTTTCACCTCTTTTACGTAAACTTTCTTTATCACTGCGAGTTCACGCCGTCTTACATCATAATTACTATTGGATGATTTTAATGTTTTATGTCTTTTATGTTATTACAATATTTTTTGTATCAGTAAATCTCAGTGAGTCTCGCTATTTAACGGTTGGAGAACATAATATTTATTAGTGAAAGAACTAAAATACCTTAAATTATTTTGAATTTAAATATGTAAGTAACCAAAGTCAAAGTTCTGCCAAATAATTTCCAGAATGTATTCCTTATAAGGATGTTATATACCAAAATATTTATTACGTTAGGTTGGAACAGTAGAAGGTAGAACTTATACGTCACGTAAGTATCTCAAAAGTCCCGGTCAACAATTACATTTTCTTATTCCACAGAACAATATTTCCAACCGGTATTGTTCATTGCCGACTCTAATTTTGTATTTAGTGGGGGAAGGCGCGGCCGAACCGGAACTCCTTTATGATATTTTTCAACGGAGTGAAAGTAATTTCTCTGAAACCGGTCCGTGGTCTCTCACGGTCTTATGCCGTGAATTATTTAACTTTCGTTAGACGATGACGATTATTATCAAACTAATCTGTTTACGAATAGCTATCGGATTATGCAATGTCATTTGCATTCGTAGCAACATTTGGAGTTGGATGTCGGTTTCTTTTGACGATAACTGTGCAGTTGCTAAAATTAATATATCATTTATTTTTCAATTAATATTAGGTTAGAATAAAAATTAGACAGTTAAAATTTTCGGCTATTATTTAATTTAAATTGTGTGTAGTGTAAGAGCCACTTAGAATGACAATGAAATTACACGTAGAACGAAGTCGAAAGTGATCGCTGTCCGTGAGCTGAGTTTTGATGTGCTTAACCCTTACACAAAACGGCGTATTGTGCCCACAGATGCCAAGGTACGTTGCCTTTTCTGATCGGGTGTCGCGTCGGGCGTTACACGGCTCTCGTGGAATAACAATAGTTGACCTTAGTTCGCTTCGACTTTTAAACCTTCGGCGCGAGTATCTCGTGTAGTCTCAGGCACAAACAATGTATATTGCTCCAATACGATTTTTACTACGTGTTCCCGTGTTACTCTTTAGTAAAAAAAAAACGCATCTCCGGACCGGAAATTATGACTGTCCAACATACTTATTAATTAGTAATATACGGCTATGCATGCGTCCAAACTCATCTAAGAAAGTGCTCTCTTCCTTAATCCGTTAGAAATGTAAACAAACACAAATGTGAATAGAAACGAATACTGGATGTATTAACTAATAGAATACTTAATGATTTAATCATCAGCCAATTAAATTACTACGAGGGAATAATAACATTAATAACTGTCTAAATATAAGTACTACGATTATAATTATTACTTACCATCGCTACTACATCGGGAGTCAACTTTCCGCCTCTTTAGTTTTAGGTCTTGGAAGAGACTCATGTTGTCAAGGTCACACGGGCCGCGGCTGAGTGTCATTATTCCTGTAGACAAGTCAGAAGATCAACGTTAGTTTCAATGTCAACAAACCAATACTCGCCGAAATACACAAATTAACCTGATTTCATTACAGTGGGAGGCATCTTGTAAAAAAAAAACACAGACATAAATAAAACCGACAAAACTATTATTTCTGTTTCTATAGAAAAGTTTTGACGACGTCAGTTTAAGGCAGCAAAGTACAAAACTTCTCAATTACCTATCATTTTTAGAAAATATTTCTGCGGTTGGGTGAAATTGCCAAAAATTTTTCATTAATTTGCAACGTAGTTATGGCAATTAGACCGCAGATATATTTTCTGTGAGTGACCGCCATTGGAACTACTTACGACGATTCGGATTTGGGATAAATCTGCTAATGTAAAAGGGTCCCGACACTTTCGGGTATACATCGGGCATCATTTCGGTACCGAACCAATTGAGAATGTATGTATTAAACCCGTGACATTTGATGTTGACACTTGACAGTCAGCCTTTCCTCACAATGCTTCAGTCGGACTACAGCCCGAACAAGCCGGACCCCATATTTTATTCAAGATCGTTTACTGTTACGCGTCTGACGTCGCCAATTTTTATGACTTTGATAACGCGAGGAATTTGCAGAGTATTGTGTTGTTGCGTGGATAAAATGACATTTTATATACTTAGCACTATTTATAAACTAAACAAAATGGCTTTAGTTATAAATTAAGATTGTTTCGGGAACATCGTTGCATTTGGTAAACCCTTTTCCGATACGTCCGGAATTAAAGAAATGATCTATTTACATGCATATATAATACTGAGCATTGTAATGAATTAACGATTATTTAATTTTATTCATTAAGGCCCAAAGTAATTACAGATCAAATCAAAACTTAAGCACACTCTAAAAAAACAGAAGTAGTTTGCCTCGCAAATTCAGATTCAACATCCTCAAAAAGTAATATTGGCCCCGTCTACATAACGTCTAGTCTGTGTTAAGTCACGAACGTCATAATTATAACGCGAAAATTCAACGTAAGTTAGTCGTCCGTTAATCGGTTACCTGTTGCGTACGTATGATTATAAATAGGTATCGAATTGGATAACACGCGATCAGTAGCCGCGTGTGCGTCACTTGGCCGAGAGTTTACGTGATAATGACCGATACCGATCCGATCTGAGTTCACTGGCTAACCCTAAACTTAGGCTAGATTAGTTCTGAATCGGGGTGATATCGGGACGTAGCACTATGGTAAGGGGGCTCGAAACGCCTTACTGTCACAAAATAACTTCATCAAGCGGCTCTTAAAGGGTTGGGAACCTAGTTCGCAACTATTAGGCAGGGTTAGCTAAATATTGAAGTACTTAGACACTGAATAATATGTACAAGGGTTATATTAGGTTTCAAATGGAGAAAATAAACTCATTATATAAACTATAAAATAATATAAATTCATTTGCTAATGTAAACAATTTATGAATAGCGAATTGATTTAACTAAGTAACGAGAAAAACAACAACGAATTTACTTTATCTATACAAAATAATGAAAGTTTTATTTTCTAAAATAGAGTCTATAATATAGGTATAGGTACAGAGGTAAAAAACGAAAGATTCACAGCCTTGACTATTTTCGAGCGATTTTACAGCTGATCTATAAATAAAGCACTTATTTACCGACACAGGTCATTTAACTCAGAAATAAAAATGTTTTCGCGTTAGGACGTTCACTCATGCTGCCTGACGTGATCTAGTCTATATTTTAATTTTTTTTTGTTTTGATACATTGGGCCCGATTCGGATTTTGAAATAGATATCTATTAGAAATCTTTTAGACATCACCAAGATACGATAACGATATGTTTAACTCATTCACTGCCAGGGGACGTGGCCTAGGAACATACTTGTATGACGGTGAACGCACATGTGCGTCGGGGACAGTGAATGTGTTAAGATCTAACCTGACAAATTTGACATTTTCACGATTCTGGAGATACTCTTGAATGATTTCCGCAGGATATGACTTAGAGATCCAATTCAAATCTAATAGATTTCTTACTCTATCTAACTTAAAACTGACATTGGTTGCCCGAATTGCACTGCTAAAGAAAACTAGTTGATATCTAAACTATAACGTATCTAGAATGGATCTAGTACGTGTTGTCTCTGGTGAATATCTTGAAGTTTGAATACGGCAGATTGTCAAACAAATGGGTAAACACCGATTGCGTTCTATGAAATTTTTACTAATTTTACATTCCGTGGTACTTTTTACGAATTAATAAGCTCCATGTTATATTTATATGTATTATTGAAACATAAAATAAAGCTTCATTTAATATTCGACCGCCCTAAAAATAATATGACCATCTTTGGTGACTTAACGGGGTGGAAATACGTCATTAAGTATTTTATTTATAGCCCGCGCAGCCAATGCACTCTTACTCATGATTTACGCACACAATTGCAATAAACGTGATAGGTACGTTAGTTATTATCGACGTAAAATGCCTTATCAAGATATACAATAGGCGACAAAAGTTTCTCATTTGTTGACCATGCCTAACCTTAATGATGAACGAACCATTCATTTCAGCTACCGTATACTGTTGTAGTATGTCATAACGTAGTAAATTTACGAGCACGTGGTTTATGGCCAATTGATAAGAAATACATTCAGTGCCAACGTCATCCGATTTTTCTATTATAAAAGCAATTTCCGGTATGTATGATATGACTCATCTTGACGTCGAAATCAGAAAATAATTCGCAATGCATTATTTTTAGATGTTAGTTGAGAGACGTCATTTGTTAGTTAAGTAATAACAACGTCACTGCGCTTTTGACTGTAAAATATCGAAAGAGTGAGACCCATTAAAGCTGTAAGAAGTAGGTGACAATGCTACACCTCAATATGTTTGTAGAGTTGGACCAAGCTAACTCTGCGTGGTATTTGCAATGACAAATTGTAGCAATGTCAAATTTCTATGAAAACATCTTTATATTGACTATAGTTCACTTTGTTCTATGCAAGTCAATGCAAAGTTAAATTAGACGGACTCTATTCGGTGTAATATTGTAGCAAATTTATTTTTTTGGTTTTGTTTCAGTGAGCCACACTCTAATGATCAATTCACAATTACACAAACGCAGGTACCAAAAAAAACGAGCGGAATGTCAAAGACCTTGATAATGGAGTCGACAAGCAACAAACAATTCGCAAGCGCCAGCAGACAACATTTTCGCAATAGTTTATTTGATCCAAGTCCACGGTTATTTTTAGGTTGATTGCACAAACTTTTATATCAACGGCCCCGTCTTAGCCGGACTCTCAACGGTGTAAGTACTTACATTTGTTTTATTGTACTTGCTATGTTATTTAGTATTATTTATTTATTTATTAATGAATGCTAGTAACTGTTCGCCGCTACGTCTGCGTTTTACTCTTCATCTCCTCTCATTTTACCCGTTACTTGATAATTTATGGGATAATGAATCTCATATTATACGAGCAATTCTTGTATATATATTTCGGGGATCTTGGAAACGGCTCTAACAATTTCGATGAAATTTGCTATATGGGGGTTTTCGGGGCGAAAAATCGATCTAGCTAGGTCCTATCTCTGGAAAACGCTTTTTTTAGAATTTCTATACGTTTTCCGAGCAAAGCTCGATCTCCCAGATATTTCATATTATATTATGCTAAATTTGACAAATGTTTATATTCATAAACACCATTAGTCTGTGTGCCTTTCTTCGTTCAACCGCTTTCGCGTGATTGGATATCGATACTTGAGTTAAACCAAGATAAGTCTGCAACGAATTTGATAGGTACGCCGAGCCCGTGTCATTTTAAACATCAAACTTCTATGACATTATGACGTATAAATAACACTTGCACTACGTGTGCCCTCAAAATCGTTGCAGCCTTATCTTGGTCTAACTCTAAAAAGTATTTGTAATGTAAAAATCTGTTGTTGTGATTCTCTAGCAGGTGTCGGTAGTAGGTCAGTTTGTTTGTTTGTGGGAACCGGCGGCATATGCGTCATATTAGGAGGAACTAGGTTCTACGTTTATTTAAGGCACTACTGGCATAAATACAGAATTAGAAGCTACTTTTAGTAACAAACAATATACTTGTACGACGGTACGTTTGTATGAGAAAGTCACATATTTAATCAAGCTTTCATATTGAGCAGTTGTGACCAGCTTAGTAGTTTCGCTGTCGTCAAATATGTTAACAACAATGATATACCAGCGTTTTGAATGTTGGCCGGCGTTGATTGAATTCGGGTGTTGTTATATTGAAACGGATCAAAGGACAAAGGAAGCCCGAAGGTGAAACGCACGCGTGAGGCGAGATCGTGCGGAAGCGGCTACCGCGAGCAGGGTCGCTGCCGCTGCACACTTCATGTTTACAAAGTTTTGATTAAACCATATTAACTTATAACTTTGACAACTAGGTACTATCAAAAATTAAAGTAACAATGCACTTTATTACACTTGTAACACGGTTTATTGTCCAATAATTTCAATGGTGTTAGTTAGTGACTTTTGCTTGTCACCCGACATTAATAGCTGAAGCGCTGGTTAGGTTATGTCGGCTAATTCGGCTCGCAAGCTCCTGTAATTCTTTTGAGGCATAATTGCACCTCTCATAATAGTATTTTTACTGACTGAATCGTAACTCATGGAACTTTGAAATTCTCGAACCATAACATTTAATTCATATATTGCAAATTTTATAATGTAGTCTAGTTTCTTATTAATAATGTTTTTACTCATCTAGCCTAGCTTGAGCTAGCTTTCAGTATAAAAGTTACAGCCTTGTGAATCATGACTGGTGGTTATAAAGCGGTTACTTATTTAAAACGGAAGTTGTGGTCTAGTAACAAAACATTGTTTGGCAGTCAAAGTAATCCATTATAGGGACAAGCATATCCCGCTTTAGTCAGACTTAAACTCCATTCATGTAAGTATATTGTAAGTTCTTTAAAATGGCGATGATTGTATCTCTGAAGAGCTAACTTTGCTAAAGTCACATAAGGGTCAAACAGAAAACTGTGTTCGCATCTTTTCTGTAGACATACACAAAAGTTAAGGGCTATAAAGGTTAATTTTCTCATTTAACCCTTATCCACGTGAAAAGGTACTCCTTTTATTTAGAGAACTATGATAAACTCATAACCTACATGCCCACAAGCTGTTAACTATTGCCCACAGTAGAGAAAAATGTCCAAAATGTACAGTTCGCGCGAACACACTAGTTTTCTCTCCTGGATGGATTTGAAGTTACATAGTTAATTACATTATCGTTTTGACAAGTAAAAATATATAATCTACAAAAATATATACTACATACTAGCAATATAAATCATAAATTTGATCTCAAAATTTAACCGGCAACTATCACGAACGACCGTATTTTTTTGTCTGACATTTAAGCTCAACATGTTACTGATGATCTTGAGCGCATCATAACACTTTAAAATAAGTTCTACTCGCCAAGTGACAAGGCTAAACAAAATACTCGTTGCGTTGCATCATCAAAATAAAATTTTAATGTGACTTACAGCTATCAGGAAGTGCAGCTTCCGACCGCTGCGCCGAAGGTAATATGTAGAACTTATTATTGTTTTTTACCTTCATCTAGTACCAAAGTACCTGTTAAAACTGTAATTGATAAAGGCCAGAGAACATGCCAAGTTTTGAACCAGTTTGCTTCCGCTATGCGCTTAAAATTTTGACAAACTATTTGATGTATTAAAGTATTGGGGATTATTAATAACATTGCGATTTGTGATATTTAACCTTCAAGAGACTGACTGTTAGTCTGTTGCCTAAATACCACTAGGATTTTGATAGGTTTGACGCAGACATGACAGAGAGGTTAAGTCAATTTTTTTTTGTTAGTCTAGTTTAGTGCCACTGCTGAGCAAAGGCTGCATCCCGCCAATCCGGATAAAATGCGTCCAAGTCATCCCGCCATCTCCTTTTCGGTCTGCCTGAACCCCGACCTGCGCCATCGATGGTTCCGAAGGTCCCATACGTTTCGATTTTATTTATATCGCGGATTATTTGTTGGACATTGGTTCTTTGCATTTAGGATATCGTACAAGGGTACAGATTTGCATCGCACATACCGGTCGGTGTAGGAAGTGAATTCGGTTCCGGACAATGTCAGTGTCGCGCCGAGGTCGCTTAACCCGCGGCCATCTTTTCAATGCCTCGTTAAGACTTTAAATTAATTGCTATCGTAAGGAACACTACATAAAAACTCAGAAGTGCTACACTAGTAAGAAAAATAAGCTAATATACTAACTTAGTTTTGTTTATTAGGTTACTACTTATTATTTTTTAGTTTAAATTTCAACCATTGTAACTATGTAACTGTTTTTAGTTACTGCATCAAATCCGGTCTGAAATGGAGTAGATTAGATAAAGTTTAGTTCAGTACTATTCCATATAAATAAACATTATACCATTCAAAATAATCCCAGATTTCTCCAAATCTTAAATCTGCGGCCTCCAATGAAACATTATACATGCATGAGTAGGTTAGTCTAAGCTCTATTTTATGTGAGATTGGTCCTAACAGTGTATGATATGAACCTCTCAAGTTTGTAATAATATTAGTGCGTTATGTTGCGGGCTCGAGAGCCCCAACACACGCTCCGTGGTCGTGCGGCCTCCGGCGCCGCCTTGACATTTCCCTTCCACATTCACGCGCTGAAACGTTCCATTTTTTAAGCACTTCCGATCTAAACACTTCCTCAATTTTGTTTTGATCTTGACTGGCTTGTCTTGACATAAGATTATTTATGTCGATGGTTTACATATTTTGCAAATTTCAATGTCATATCGAGTCAGTGTAAAAATAAATTATTATAATTTTAAGGAAATGCTATTTAACTGCGTGACTCATAAAGTAATAACTATAAAACTTACGAAAATATATAAATAGAATCCTTAATCAACAGAAAAAAAAATCCTTTTTAACTATTATTATATCAAATATATATAAAGTGAGGGTACTTAATAGATCATTACGATACAAGTGCCAAAAATAAGATATTCGCAACGAGTGGCAATATATACACAACCGAAGGGAGTCTTTTAAATCGACACGAACGAGTTGCGAATTACCTATTCGCACATGTATCGTGCAAAGTTTTACAGTACACATGGCCCTTAAAGTTTTCGACATAGTTACGTAATGTGTTAATTATCGCACTAGTACGGTAAAGTAGCACCAAATGTCCTGTACATAAATAAAACATATTGCTCGAGTAGTCGAGAGTCACTTTTTGATATCAAAACGATCCAAATCCAAAGATTTAATAATATAAAATATGTAAATAATCCATAAAAATAAGTTAATTAATTCCTTTACACTAAGAGATCAGCAGTTGATGGTAAATGCACGCATTGTTGGTCGAATGCCATACCTATTAGAGCATAAAGTCATGACCGCGACTCTAGGTACTCAAAATGGCGAACAATGTATTTTCTAATGGCCCGGCCAACACGCCTATTATTATTTAAACTCAACAGCCGACACCGGTATCCTCCCACTACAATAATACATTGAAAGGAAGCAGTGACATTCAGTACCTTTTTCGCTTTCACTATTGGAAAGTGAGCGTAAAAAACGTATTTCGGCAACGCCAAAATGGCGGACGGTCGTCGACCTCATCGAGTCATAGACCATAGACAAAGGGGTGGCCATATTGTAGCGAAAGTAAAAGTGTTGTCGGTCATATAGTAACGGTTACGCAGTCACGATCACGATCCACGAGACGATTCGGGAATGTCACGGTTACCGCTCGGGGAGCTATCTTTTGTTTTGCAATGGAGAACGGTTCGCCCCGATCTGTTTTAGAACAGAGAGCTATTTATTGTTTTTGCACAATCCTGGGATTGCGAAAATCATGTTTTACTGATACAGAAGTGATGATAAGACTAGCACTTTAGACCGAGTAATTACATTACAGGACATTTGTACACAAAAACATGACACTTTAAACTTTTTATTTCATAAAAATGGTTTGAATATACTGGGTGAACCCAGGCCTATAACAGGTATAGCAAAAAGTAATGAAATTGAGTTTGAGTACCATTGTGGATACTCACAATACGAATACCTTTTGCGAACAAAAAAGAGAAAACATAAATCTCTGATAGGTAATATGTAGATTGATACTAAATATAATGTTTATTGTCGTGGTATAAATATATATCAAAATAAATGGGTCTTTTTTACCTAAAGTGATATGAGAGTTAGCTTGTCTTTCGCGTCCCTGCGCCAAAACCTCTCAGTGATTGGTGTTTTGCTGTTTTACGGCAATAGGTAAATTTTAGAGATCGACCCATCTTTAAATGTTACTGTCCCATTTGGTCCATATACAGTGTGTTTTCTGTAACAGGAGCAATAAATTTAACTGTAGACTGTACTCCTCAAACTGACCAACATTTGTTCAGCAACTTTTGAAAAATACTCATGGTTTGATTTTTATTACACTTTAAAGTTTATTCTAAGACGCAATGAATTGCAAATTTTGCTATGTTAAAAGCGTGACAAGTAACGTCAAACACACTGATGTCAGCATACATTGAAGGCAATATTTATTTTGTATGAAAAAGAGGAAGTCTAAAGGCATCATAATTTTTAAAAGTTGCTGAACAAATGTTGGTCAGTTTGAGGAGTACAGCCTTTACTTTAATATATTGCTCCTGTTACAGGAAGCACTCTGTATGATTTTTATAATTGATCAACATTTTAAGAAATTAAGCAAAAAAAAAACTAATCAAGGGATAACTATAAAGTAAAAAAAAACCTGAACTCCTAATAACAAAAGAAAACGAAAAAGGTAGATACGAAAGTTACATTGTATTTTTTGAGTTTATTTGTTTATACTATATCGATTATCTATTTATCTTGTTTATTAAATTAATCATTACTTATTATAATAATGATGTTACTCATATTAATAACACTTTAGAAGTACAAAGTAATAAAATTAATGTCTGCAATATTTTTGTTGTAGAATCGATACAGTTGAACTCATCAAGTCATCATAACAAGGCGAGTAAATCGCAATGTTTATGCAATGTAAAAAACTAAAATCTGTGTCAAGTTCTTAGAAATGCAACAAGTGACTAATGTGTTATAGTCCGTCAGGTATATTTTATATGGCTAAACGTAATTTATATACATATATAAATAACATATTAACGTCTTTAATTTCGGTTTGAAACTTAAATGAAAGCGTACTAGGGTACAGGTAGAACTGCATGGAGTTCGTAGCACCGCGTGTAGCACTTGCTACGAAACTACGAACTGCATCTATGTTTGTTGCATCGTTATATAAATCGTGTTTAAATCTATAGTTACAATCTTTTATTTACTATAGATTTTATATGAGATTATAGTACTGAATTGTATATTTAAAAAATGTTACAAATTCGCATTGCATTTTACAAATATGCGTTAAAAATGTCGCAAAATAAAATACAGAATTCAAAGGATAATGTGTGAAAATGCAATATTTACCCATTGTAGAAGTCATGTTGTGCAGTCGGTGCTTGTGCGCGGAGGCGGCGCGCGCCTCGTCCGGCCCCAGCTTGCGCGCTAGGGCTCCGCGAGCATCCCTCGAACCAGCTCTGAATACACCGATCACCTTTTTAATTTACGTCTCCGAAAATTTTTGGACACACCAACTCTCAGCATAGTTTTTCAATAAGCACTGGGTTCAGCATTCGGTCGGCGCACTTCCTGTGGAGCAAACGCGAGGGTAGCCGGTCGTCCGAGCTCGCACTCCCCGAACCTCTCGATTCGGCAAAGTCACGATAACGACTGCGCGCGAATGTCGTCATGTCGAAATTCGAAACACTTTCACCTAAATATTCCGCCTCCGTTTCGGACGCGGGCGTCGCTCTCGACGCGCACGCACACACCGCCGGCGCCGTCAGCCCTCAATTACGTACGCTGTAAAAATTGCGTCAGTGTTTTTCGTAGTCGACCTTACGCTCGACGAGTACGCCGCCGAAATATAGTCATCTCACTCTGGTACTTATTCACCGTTACTATAAAAGTTTTTGTTTCGCTTTTTTATCTGAGCGCGCACACACGCGCGCGAGTGCGGATTTCGATAGCGAGGTCGTTGAACTGCCGAAAAAGATTTCTTTGGTATTAAAAAGTTGGTGGTAAGTGTTCAGTGTTAGGATGGGTCGTTTGCAGTTGGCGTATGGTGATGCCGGTGCGCGGGCGCGGCGTGTGTGGCCGGGGCGCGGAACTAGGTCAGCTGCGCCGGAGTGCGCGCGCCGCTCCCGACGCCATCCATCCGGATGATGCTCATAACTTCATTAACATCCACTTTTGTTTCTCTGTTCCATTTAATTAACTTAAAACGTTATATTTACTAAAACATAAAAATGTATGGACCAGTGGCGGTTAAAACGGTGATATTCCAAAGATATGATTATATGAGCAGATAGAATCTCTTTCGTAATACGGCCTTGTCGGTACTGTTTACAACTCGAAGTACCCGCAATGCAATAAAATCAATACAAGTTGTTATTTTAATGATCGAACGTACGCAATGGCCGCGTTGATTCAACGCTGGGCCGAGCTAGCTGAACATCATGACAACAACATAACCTAGTTGAGCGGCCGTCGGTTTTTGTCTGAAAGGTTAGGCGGGCCGATGACACACTTCGGTGTTGGATTACATTAAAACTGAGTTCATTCGCATCGACCGCGATTGTGGTTGCCTATCCATGAATCTGAACAATGACATTTTAATCGTTACTGTTATTTGAGTCGCGTTTGATGATTGAAAATGATATGCGTGAATCAAAGTAGATACCTAAATTCAATCAATTTCGGTGCAGCAGTACCTACTACCTAGTTGTGAAAAGGTTTGTTGAACTATGTAGATAAGTACAAAGATACCCACACGCGCTGCAGCCGCTTGCGCGTCATTCGTCACGTTTTTCCGACAAAACGGGTCAATGGAAATTGAAATATGGTATTAACTATTAATAAGACTGACATCTTCGGCCGGTGACCGCTACGTCCCGCCAGTCAGGTATCGCGGTAAAATTAGCGTGCGCCCATCGTAACTGGGTTAACTATTCTGCTTCGCTGGTTAAAAATGAAGCATGGCTCGTTAGGCTGCCGGTGAGTTACGCTCTTCTATGCCTGCACGGATGTTCCTATACAAACAGGCCACTCGAAACATTGACGCAACAATATGTACTATCCGTGGAACGGGAGAAAGCGACGCATAACCCATTTAGTATCGAAAAACAGGAAGCACCGTCGTTCTGGCAGTGTATCATGTTCAATGAACATTGTTAATTTCTCAAGAAATATGGCCCCACTGAATAAGGCATACAAAAACTGCAGAGATGGATTTTTATTTTTTGTTAAATATACGTAATGAATAAAACATTATTGTTCTGGCTTTTATATTCAAATGAAATGCTTAAACTAATACTTATATTATATTGCTTAAAAATGTTCGAGTGGTGCGGTCATGTTGGTGTTAGCAAATACGTATTAGGGAAGGTCTGTGAGAAAACCGATATGAACTGTTATTATCTAATATAAACAGAAAGAAATATATTATACGACAAGTTCTATGTAAACAAGTTTCGCAATGTTATAAGGGGAAATTTGTTATCATTTCAGTATTGGGTCATATCGATCACAGTGTGATATCGACTGTTGGTTTCACACGGCCCGCCGTGCAGACTGATCTATTCGCGTTGAATGACCTGCCTTTTGGATAGCGCTAATCTCGCAATCTATCAACACGGTTGGCTAATTATGACAAACATATTGCTTGACTATAGATATAGCTATAAACATGAAATGTCTTAATGTGTTCTCAACACATTAAAACATTTCATTAAAATGTGGTTCATCTCAACTTGAAATGAGTTCACTTTATTTAACTTGTTTTTTCAAAATACATGCGTCTTTAGTATCGTCTGACTTAAATACCTACTAAAAATACCTATTTTTTGTTCATGATTTTGAGTAGAAATAATATGAGTAAAGTTTTTGAAAAATAAAAAGTGTACTTGGATTTAGAAATACTAAATTGACAAAACTCATTTATCTAGACATAAAGTTAGACTCAACACCCAATTTGTAAGTGCATACAAATGAACTACAGAGTACAGAATTACGAGCTATAATTTCTCGTCTTTCCTTTCACAGGCACCGCAGAAAAAGCTATACATTAACTTAATAAAATCAATTAATCCACTAGCTAAAGCAATTACCAACCATCCTTAATAGGAAAACGAGATTCGTACTTGTAATAAATGTGCAACAAGAAAAATAAAGCACGAAATCGAAATAAGTAATTAATTACATCATCAACTTCTTTTTATTTTTAGTGCGTATTTCGAAATTATAGTTCTACATGAAAATTCGAAATGTAATTTGTTTGCTAATCTAAATTTACCAGTTATTATTGGAGTACGCTGGTAAACCGAACACTGACCTATAACCCACTTAGATGTAACTAGGCTCAGTTGGGGTTCGAAACAGTTGAAAATTGCTACGTGATTTAGGCCTGATAGCCACGTTAGGGCTTACCTATGACGTCGTCGCAAACGCAAAACACCTGACCGATAAACTGAATATTATTGTGATGTTTCCGCAAAGGCCAGTGCCTGGTGACAATTGAAAATTCGTCGAGTTGCACGATAACGAGGTGAACGACCTGACGCAAGTAAACAGCTTGACAATGCGATTCCAAATAATGAGTCTACCTACCTATATTGTAATTACACTACACCTTACATTTTAAGTGCTTACTCTCCATTTAATACGTTATATTTAAATTTGCTCGATTCAATACCGTGCAAGTTTTACTTTGCAGTTATTTAATTGAGTAATATTTATGTCGCTAATTAATGTTAAGAGCCTTTCAACGTGCACACTAGCGCCACAGCTAAATAATCGTAATTATTTAAATTCAGTGTATTTAAGTACCTTTTAAATACATCAAACCAGTTTTTATGTTGCTGGTCTCGTCGATCTAGGAACTCAAAACAAAAACGGCCGTTTTAACTTTGGACGCGACAAAATGATTTACATAATCAGTTATCCTAGTAGATACACATGAAAAGACTGGATCCGATACAAATGATCGCTATCGTCCGATTTTGCCGTCGACATGCCGATCGGACCCTTCCCTATTCAAAATACTTTCGCAAAGCGTAATAGGCTTTCGTTGAATGCCACAATGCACAATAGTTGGATGTCATTGGCATCCGTGATGTGAGTAACAATTAGGCGACTCAGGTTGCCAAAAGCCAGCAACTATGAGTGTATTACGTTCATATAGAGAGTACATTCAGGTAGGTAGACTAACAAGCAATGGACATTACTTAATTGAGATATTAACGGCCCGATTCGAACTTTAAGATACGTCAGTTAATATGTAGATCTAGAAACGATATGGATTAGATATGCCAGTGTCAAATATGACGGTTATTCAAACAAAAACGTCAAAGGTGACACATCTAATCCATATCGTTTCTAGATTTATTAACTGACATATCTTACAGTTCGAAACGGGCAGTACTAAATCGTGGTTTGTATGGAAACATACTTTAATTTTTTATGTTAAATGTAATTTAATTGACTGACTTCTTGTGATATTACTGATAATTGTTTGATTTATTGATTTAAAAACACTTAGGGCCACTTGCACCATTCACTAACCCCGGGTTAACAGGTTAAACCTGAAGTGTCACCATGGTTACCAGTACAATTTGACACTAGGTTAACGGTTTAACCGGTTAACCCCGGGTTAGTGGGATGGTGCAAGTGGGCCTTAATGAAACACCGTGCACACGCTAGCCTAATGCGGATAGTGGACTTGGATACACACCTTTCCTTCGCCTAATAGCAATCACTATTGGAGGGTTAATTAGGTTTGTAAAGTCTATAATATTAATAGGATTCCCATGTCAGTGTGACCCGCTTAAGATTGAGAGAGATTGAGTGGTGGCAATGAAAACTATTAAGTCGTATAGTAGAGTTCATAAATATGTATACATTTATTCACCTTACACTGTTGCAATAAGATTTAAAAAAATATTAACTAGACTATACCTACTTTGAATTGAAACTACAATTATAAATGATCTTAGAATCGTAAAAGTAAGTAAACAACATATTTTCTTAGAAAATATTTTGTTTGAACGACAGAGTCGCCTAGTTTTGCAATCAGGACAAGTTCCTGGAAAACGTCTAGACTCTAGTGCTTCTACAAAACGTGCGTCTATTTTTTGTGAGCTGGGGCTTCGTGTTTCAAAACGCTCGATAAGTAAATATACTTTGTCACAAAGAACTAATGTAACAAGCTCCAAGCATATATTGAAAACGGAACAGTTAGGTATCATAAATAATAATAATAAATAATTTAGCCTAAATATATACGTAATAATTTAGCCTAAATATATACGTCCACAGGCAGGGCTGCTGGGCACAGGCCTCTCAAGCATGAGAGGGTTTTAGACTATACACTGAGAGAAAAGTACAACAAAAATACACTTAGAATTACAAAAATAAACTTAATACGGGGACAAGGAGAGTTAACTAATAGGAACAAATTGACTTTTGTAATTTCTATTAGTTCTTGCAATTTCTATTATCTGTTTGTTGAAATTATATTTGGGATTACTGAGCCTTTTGTAGAAATAAATAAACTTTACAGAAATAGTGAAACGTCCATAATTATTACTAAAACTTCATTTTTTCCCCCAGTACAGAACTGTTTTTTAATTCCTGGTGATGATTTTTCTCTCAATGTAGTCACCACGTTGGCCCAATGTGGGTCGGGGACTTCACATAACACCTTTGAACTTCTTCGCGAATGTAATATGCATGCATGACTGCAGGTTTCCTCACGATGTAAAATCTTGTACTCTACTGAGTTTAAAAACTGCGGTCACTGGCGCGAAAAATGTACATCTTACAAAGTCATTGGAATAGTATTAAATACAATAATGTATAATTGAATATCAGAACCGTTATCTGAGGCATTAGTAGGTACTTTCAGTACTTAGTCTTGCTTAGTTCAATTTACTCTCAATATTAGGTATAAGCCCAGTACAACATCGTAATAAGGCGGGTATCGAAACCCTACTTTAAGTGTGGTACCTATCTAATGCTACGAATGGTCGCAGCACACATGTTATATAACCCGGTGCAGCGCTCGTGACGCGCGGGCCCCGGCGCTCGCGCCTAGTTTCACAACCCAACCACCACAGCCGTTTTCACTTTTTCGCTGTCAAGAACGCGCGCGAACGATAAACAAAATAACATTTCGACCGTCACTGCCAACCATCCTATCCAGCCTAACAAGCCTCAACCGTCAAGGCTCGATCGAGCAAAATTAGTCAATACCACCCCGTGATTAAGTCGAATTTGCATCGCTGCCGAAGAGCGACCTACTACAACCGACGGTACGCATCGTGTAGTACAAACCAGAAGATAGAAGGCCTTCTAGCGGCAAAGGCTAAATGGCATTTTGAACTTTAATCCTCAACGGATAGTATCCTAATCAATCGAGCAAGTAGATGTGATTAATGACTTTACGGTGTGTAGTTTGATGTGTAGAAACGTCGAGGCTGTTCATTGACCTCTTTTTGGCACATACGAGTACACCGCAACTACACCGTACGACGAAACAAAAGACCAATTTCAGATATTAGTTAGTGGAACCTTGATCCGAACGAGATTGCTGTGGTTGCTGCAATGGCTGAGAGTGTGAACACGCGGTGGCATGAGAACTTTTTAACATAATCGGGTAATTTCCGTAGCCGCTACGCACGTAGACTTTCGTAGAGTCTTGCTACGTTTATAGATCATTGGTTTTGATTCGTGTTCAGATATAATTATGTATTTTTTAAATCGGAACACGCCTGCTGAGATCGGAAAGTATGTAAGTATGCCAAACTAGCATAGTTATTTATTAAATGTATATTTTTATATCTTAGTAATTCGTTTTCATTCTTAGTATTTTGTTTATATTTTATTATTTAACTACAAACAAGTCGATTAAGTGGCTAATGCGAATCTGGAAACCTCTTCATCAGATATTGACAGATATATATAATGTCATATCCATAACCGTAACATAACAAGATTATAAAGTTCAAATCCCCCTTCAGATTAAGGTAGAAGTTGGAAACAGTCTCCTAATTAGAACATACAGCATCATCTGCTCATGCAATTCGTACATCTCTCTCGTACTCAAATATTGGTGCCAGTCATAAGATGAAATATAAAAATAAATAAATCGGTAGCAGGTTTTAAAAGTTTGATTGTGCTCTAAGGTTTATAGAGCCAAACGAACCGATCCAGGTTTCGTACCTGGCCCCCTAGCCAAGGTTACAATCGCTATCGCTTCGACAACGAAAAGCATTATGTATCTCTATCACTCTTCCCCATTAGTGTGACAGTGACAGTTGCGTTTCGATCGCTACGGAGCGTTAGCGATTGGCATCTTGGCTACGCGGCCAGCCGATAATCCGAACGCCGCGCGTTTGTTACATAGTCACTATTGTGTTTTTTAGAAACAAAAGCCGTTGTGTACTGAAATCTGCTTACTCGTCATAATGATAGCACGGCTACAATGGCTGACATTGCCTCTCACCGGCACGTAACTCGGTTATGTAAAAGTTCTTTGCCCTTGCTTATCCGGGACGAATGTTTTAAAGATGTTTTAATTTATTAGCACTTGTAGTGAAGGTTGTGCAATCTCTAACAAAACACTAGCGGCAACCGCTCATTAGATACTTATTTCAATTATTGATGTACAGTCGGAAATTTTCCATAATTGTGAGATTTCCCCATTAAATAATTTAGGAAGCTTTGTATGGGAATGGAATTTTATTTATCTCTTGTGAAATTTTCCTGATATTTCCTGGAACATTTGCAACATTTTGGAAACTTTCCGCAACTCTTTGATGATATTGTACATATGTAATTTCAGTTTATTCTTTTGTTGTGTCTTTCGAAATTATGTGTAATATTGAGACGCTACTGAATGACACAAAAACGACTTTCTTAATGAATTTGAATGGATATAGTCATGCAAAAAGTTGAGAACCTGACATGACATAATAAGACGAAGAATTTATTTTGGAAGTTGTGCCTCCATCTAGGATACGTCTCAAACTACGTTAAAAAATACCTTGTGTTGGATCCTGACAGTTTAAAATAAAATGATTCCCCATTTTTAACCGACTTCAAAAAAGGAGGAGGTGATCAATGCGACCGTATTTTTTGTATGTAGATATGTCATTTCTGAACCTATTTGATTTTTTTAATGAATCTATTTGGGTCTTGCGAAGTTGGGTGAAATGGGCAGAGGATTTGTATGGGAGTACATATCGATAACTTGTTCCACGCCTATGATTTTGTGGGCGGTATGTAGAGAGCTTTGCAGTAATGTGTGTTGTGTTTCAATAGAAAAATAAGCGCCGTAATCTCTGGCCCGGACCAGGCCCGGTCTAACGTGAGTCATCCTTTAATACCAGAAGGTATATCCATATTTAGTTGATTTTCAGTGAAGTAGATAAAACACCGGCGCGTCGCTTCGCACCTAAACGAGGTTGTGATGTCTCTTACAGGTGCAGATAAATATCAGCAAATTGGGTTAATTGATTTATTGTTACACGTCTACTCATATTAAAAGCGGAATAATCGGCGCAGTGTACTGACATTAAACTGTTTCAAGGCGACGCAATCTTGTCAGTAGCAAGTAACCATGATTGTCATGTAGGTGGGCAACAAATATTGTTTATGTTTAAAGGAAATAGAATAATAATTTTCACCATATGCCTACAGAAATGTATTTGTGGTATTAATTGCATGAATTGACAAAATTTTGCGATTTCGATTTTTTAAGTAAAAATATAATGAAGAAGGATTACAAATCTTCATACATAGATTTCAACCAAATAGTGCTAATTAAATAAATTTTTCGTTAGCTCATCGCTACCGTGTTTAAACACACATTTGACCACGAAACCATTCATAGTCACAGAAAACGAATAGTAATTATCATTCGGCCTTTTCCTTATTCGTGAATACTTGATGTCTAATTAGCACAGTTAGACAGTTGCATCTTTTGCTGTTAGCTTACAAGCGAGGATCGCTTTCGCAAGGGAGCCGCGCAGTGGCATCTTTACGTAAGGCGCCACGACGCGGCAATGTCATTGCTCATATCAAAATAACACTCGCAAACTCGTAATTGTTCAGATCTTTCAATCAGGATTAAGCTTTAAGCTAAACAGACTAGGTCTCTTTTGCAGCGACTAGACTGATGCCACATCGGAGCTGCAGTATGTCGAAAGTGGTTACGTAAATGTCGATGCCGATGAAAAGGCTAAGTATTCATACCCTTAGAAGACGTGTTGGTGACACTCACGTAAGTGAACTCTGAGAGCGCCGACACCGTGGCTGCAACGCAGTTTATGCAATTTGAATAGGATTTTCTATTTCCCGTCTAGCATAAATAGTACTTTGTAGGATCGATTGTTCTTGTATTTTTAGAACTAGAAAAAATACAAGTGAGGGCGTAATTAATGTAACGTTTTTTTAGGGTTATTGGACGAGAGATGACAAACAAAACAAAAGAGTTTTGTTTTAATCAAAAACAATAGTAATGCGTTCAGAACTATTCATAGATTATGTCGAGAGTCAAAAGTGTTTCAGGTTTCCAAATGTTTAATAAGTTTTAGCAGAGATCATAACCCACATTATGAATATAAAACGTATTGTTTATAGCTGAACTCTCTGCTCGGTTACATGCGTTATGAAATTTCCAGGAGACCAAAATACTAAAACGAATTTCCACATGCACGTTAACCTAGCTACAAAATATGCGTTACGAAGCCAGAATGAACGGAAAATTTTATATTTTTGTTTCCCTGTTTACGGTTCCCATCTATTTCAGGGATAGTGTTGCAAGCAAACATGGAATAAGATGACTTATAAACTATTTGTTAAAACACAAGAAAAAGGCTGCATTACCTACATAATTTACTACGAGTTAGGAAATTCATCTACTTTTAGGTAGGCTTTGAGTGCTTTGCCCTCATACTTAACTACCTTTACAAGCAAAACCTGTAGCTGTTTTAAACATACTTAATGGCCTCAATGACTAATTGAGTGTTTGCAGGAAATACAAACAAGTCGGTCACTCGGCTGTTAATGACACCACGCAACTTAATGACGCTGCGAAAGCGCAAACGAAAATAAACTGTTTCGTGGAGACATTCCTCACAAAACGTTTGTGGCCACGCGTTCAATATGTCTGCATGACGCGTGAGCAGCAGCCGTAACGCTAAAGTAGTCTGAGAACGATTCGGCTGCAAGTAAACAGCTCTTTCCATTCCAGTGCACAGTGCGCTTGCAACTAAAAGCAAACATTAGCGCATCTTCAACATATCTGTCTCGTGTGATAAAGGAATTAGGTTTGTGCAGCTCTGAGTGGCTGAGATCCGGCCGCGAGATGCATTAATTCTAGTACCTAACTACTGCACACGCTAGCGAGTCACGCGATCACCACAGTAACACACTGCTAAAGAAACTGCGAGGAAAACGCCTTCCGGGGTGAACGGCCTGGTTGCGTAAAGCGAGCTCCGTGGCGCAACAAGCGCACACGAGGGCCTCGCGCGCAGGACCCAGCGCCATCTCGCGCGCTGCGCGAGAACAAACTCACGCGCACCACATGTACTGTATGTATGTACATATACCTAGGTACCCATCTGTCAGTAATTTAGGTCAATTTTAAAGCTACTTTACGTCGAGCAACGGAACTGCTGTCCGAGAAGTGCTCACTAAGAATGTTTATAAATCTCGCAGGTAACATACGACGAATTAAAGAGGGGTTAGTCACACTTGTTTATAAGCGAGAGCGCTTTATAAATAGTAGGTATCTCGGCTTGTAGCACCGCGTGAGTGACGAAATGAAATTTTTATTCGTAGGTCAAGGTTTGGCTTCTCTTCGAAATGAGAAAATTGCCACACATCAACGACCTTAACATGGGCCGAGTTCGCTACGTTTCAAAACTATAAGTAAGTATACTTAATGTTTTCAATACTTCCTTTGAATTACCGGAGAAAAATAACAAACTTTAAATGAAATTACATTGATTTATTCATTTTTACACACTAGTGATTATTTAATCATTATTTAATCAACAGTATTCTTTTTATTCAATTATGTTTGCATAAATTAGTTATGCAAATTCGCATGAATGATGTATGTAATAGTATTATTTTTATTATCTACCTCGCAAAGAACTTGGTAAAGAAATGGAAAGTCGGTTCAGTTATACAACGGCACCTGATTGGGCCGTGAAAGCAGCGTGCGATTTTAATGTCAGTCACCCGTGGTCAAGGTTTTAAAAGTTTTCTTGTGCCTGCGATTATCTTTTGTCCGAGCGGTGGGATAAATAATTACTTTAATTTAAACCGAAAAAAGTTTCGCTTCTGCGAGTAACGACCGCTCTTTTTCGAGCTTGAGCATATGTTATTCACATTTGTGGCGTGAATGGGTTTCAAATAAGTGATCTGTCGTAGTTTAAAATAACTGCGTCAACTGCGTGTGAATAGGCGCTATCTTCCCAGGGACAAGAGAGACAAACAACCACATGGAGTTTGGGCTAATTAGAAAGGTTTAAAAAAGGAAATGACACTTGTATCGAGCGTGTACGAAACAAATATTTTTGAGAGTAATTTGTCATAGTTCTTATTTTGTTCTTCAAATAAGAGAATGTCTAAAGGTGGTAGTGAATTGCGAAACTTGATTAAATTTAAAAACCCCACGGGTTAGGCGTGAAAATGTTGTCTAAAGAAAACATTACAGTAGTGTAATATTTTTCTTAGCATAACTCAAATAGACACAAAGTAGACAAACTTGTAAGTCTATATGGCATGACGTAGCTCGAACAAAAAGAGGAAGGCCTCAAACGGAAAGCGAGAGTAGTGGGTCTAGGCGGCGCGGGCGCCGTAGACGGGGTAACGGTACCGCGCGTGCGCTGCGGTAACGGGAGTACTTACGCGTGCGCGGTAACGGTACCTCCCGTAGGACCGCGCACGTGGGCTAGAGCCTCCCGCCGAGGGGGAAAGTGATGGCGTGATCTTTTATTTGTTGTTGTTTTGACTACTTTTATGGGCAGGTATGGTAATTAGTATAATGACATCAATCGATGAATACGCTATCGGTGCTGTATGTAACCAAGCACGGATTTTATGCAAAATAATTCCTTTCAAGTCACATATTCTATATTAATTTGTTTGCGTGATTTCGAAATGGTGTTATTGGCATGAACTCAGTAAGATTTTATTTTAAAAACGTAACTAAGGTGGTGTTGGTGCATTTGCCTCGCCGACCACTTAGCAGGTTCTATGGAGTTATTTTAAAAGGTTACATGTAATACAAAGTAGTCGAAAGGTTTAAAGAAGTGTTTAAAAAAGACGACCTACACCAATTTATGAATTGTTGGGCTTGATGGGAATAAACCCGTAAACCCGTACCTACGCTACAATTCTTAGTACAGAACTTTCCAACTAGATGGCGTGGAATGTCTCACCTAAACTCCGAGATTTTCTAACTAAACCATTCAAATGAATAGGGGTGCGATATTTTTTTTTTGTGACGACCGGTCTGGCTTAGTGGGTAGTGACCCTGCCTGCGAAGCCGATGGTCCTGGGTTCGAATCCCAGTAAGGGCATTTATTTGTATGATGATACAGATATTTGTTCCTGAGTCATGGGTGTTTTCTATGTATTTAAGTATTTGTATATTATATATATCGTTGTCTGAGTACCCACAACACAAGCCTTCTTGAGCTTACTGTGGGACTTAGTCAATCTGTGTAAGAATGTCCTATAATATTTATTTATTATTTATTTATTATTTTTCAATAGGAGAGTGTTGACGCTAAAAATATTTGTCAACCACAGCCCCATCAGCCCAGTTGCACCAACCACAATTGTATGAAACTTGCCACCCAATTTTAGCGAAACTTTAACAGTGACAAACGGTTTGGCGCATCCGACCCGAAGTTTAGGAAGTACTGATTAACCAATAGACGGAGGGATTAATCGACCACGCCATTGAATATCGATATCGACATTGACTGCGCGCTGCACTGCCCCACACCGGTCAGACCCCATTGAGACCTCAGCTTTCACTTTCGATCACGCACACAGATGCATAACGGTGTAACTAGCTATGACTGTGTGGGTAATGCCATTACATCACGTTGCTTTGGCTGACGCATCCAAGCGAAAGGTCACTATCTATATATAGAATAGTTGTGCTCACTTTCCATAAGAATGTCTTGCTGTTAGATTTGATTTGCAGGTCGCTGACCCTTCGCTAGCAAGACGCTTGGAATATTTAGTTCATGTTGCTTCTTCTTGCCAATATGATTATTGAAATAAAAATGAGTGTAAGCTATAGTTTTTTTATATATGTAGTAGGTATGTTATGAAATGTGAATTAAGGGTTTCTACTTACTGAATTACACTTATAGTTTCTTATCACCTAGCAAGGGAACGCATGTATTTTTTTCCTAGCCTATTTGAGTGTCCCACTGCTGGGCAAAGGCCGGATGTATAAAAATCAAAATAAAAGTTAAATCCTTACATCAAAATTATAAATATTTGACCGCAATTCTGGTATACCACAAGATATGAAATAGCGTGAGATATATTTTAATTAGCCCTTCTAATTGTGTTTATTTTACAACAAAACTTATGAAAAAACAATTACCTATTTACGGGCAAGTGTGATTAACACATACAGACGTATTTTGATTTTAATAACAGGTTATGAATTACATAAATCTTGATTAGATAGAGATAGGTATGGATCTGATCATTCAGTGTTAAGTGACATTTCTTCAACAGGTAATGTACGTTTTTATATAGTTGTTAACCAAGTTCTGCCGCTCCTTTTGCGTTATTTGTGCGTCGCAGTGATTTATACAACGTCTGATGGGAGTATGAAATGTTTAAGCCGAGCAGTACCGTCTCAACGACAACAGTTGAGATGTTACGTGGGCCCGGTAGGTTCCCACGCAGGAGCGCGGGCGCCGCGCCGGCCTTGCCACCGGACCTTTGCGCCGACAATGCGCACGAGTCATGGACTCCCCTTTGTTACCGAAAGAACGTTCTATGCGCTCGCTTTGAAGTACTAATTTCATTCCAATTATGCATATAAGAACAAAATGCTTTCAATTTCGTGGTATAAAGGCCAACTACTTAGGATAAAATCGGGCTCACTTGTTATTAAAACAATAAGACTAATAAGATGGTCTGTCAAAATAGTCATAATTTCATAAAACTGATTGATAAAATAGATCTAATTCGATTAGAGAGTGTGACTTAAAATGACATTGCGATGCTACGTACTTATATTTTGTAAATTATTATCCTTGGCTCGCTCGGCTATTCAAATAGGTAATTATAGGCACCTACCTAGTTTTCTGCAATACCTGCGCTGTGTTTATAGGTCAGTAAATGAATGCTCAAAAAACGTTGTAGAGGGAAATGCTAGGAACACAATTTTTGACTCCGTAACTTTGTTTAGACTAGTTAGGAGGTGAACATATCAAAAGTCCCCGGCTGTAGCCCCGGTGCTGCGGGGTAGAGGGGGGTAAGAAGGTCGAATTTTTCGGTTTTTCATTGATATCTTGGAAACTTTGCATCTTAGCGACATGACTACTAAGACAAACCGAAAGCTCATAAAATTAGTTATAAGTTTTATTTAGTTAAGTTTTTCGATATCTTGAATAGTTTTTGAGATACCCGCTCTTGAAAGTTTATTTAGGGATTAAAATTTTATCTTGATATCTACATCAGTGATGCTGTTAGGCCATGTTTGGTATCATTTTCGTATAAATCGGGGGTGCTGAATTCATTTATGGTATCACATTGACACTATTCCGAAGTAAAACCAAAATTAAAAAAAATATATTTTTAAAAATCCCTCTTCACGCTTAAACCGCTGAACCAATTTCGTTGAAATGTTGTATAGAAATAGTTTCAGTCTCGACACAGGACATAGGATGGTTTTTATAACCAAAAGCATCTTTTGAGGATGTGAAAAGTGGGGTGGAAGTTTGTATGAGGAGTCAATAACCGCTGAACCGGTTTAGGTGAAATTTAGGATGGTATACATCTGTGATTTAGATGAAAATGATACCTAACATGACTTCAAACTTTACCTTAAGCAGTATTTACCTCAGGAATTCAGTTTCGTCGACGAAGTTGAATTCCCCCCATACTCCATTTCACAACTTTAAAGGATGATTATTGAGATAAAAAGTATCTTATGTCCTGTCTTGGGACTCGAAATATCTGTATACTAAATTACAATTAAATCGGTTGAGCGGTTTAAGCGTGAAGAGGAATTTAAAAAAAAGGTATTTGTTTAAAGTTTATATGTTTTTTCTAAAAAATGGTGTCAATGTGATACCAAAAATGAATTCAGCACCCCCGATTTATACGAAAATGATACCAAACACGGCCTAGCAGCTTCACTAATGTAGATATCAAGATAAAATTGAAAGCCCTAAATAAACTTTCAAGAGCGGATATCTCAAAAACTATTCAAGATATCGAAAAACTTGACTGAATAAAACTTGTAACAAATTTTATCAGCTTTTGGTTTGTCTCAGTAGTCATGTCGCTAAGACGCAAAGTTTCCAAGATATTAGTGAAAAATCGAAAAATGAGACCTTCTTTCCCCCCTCTCCCCCCCAGCACCGGGGCTACGGCTGGGGACTTTTGATATGTTCACCTCCTAACTAGTCCAAACAAAGTTACGGAGTCAAAAATTGTGTTCCTAGCATTTCCCTCTATAACTTCTTATTTCTTGGCCTATTATTATAATGTATTATGTGTGTTTTGAACCTCGTGCCACTAGCCGACTGTTGTTAGCTTTAACGTGTATGATTCTAAAAAGAACAACAAAGCTGTATTTTGCCGTAAATCAGCTCAACCAAGTTGCACTTTAATTTTAAAATTATAGTCAGGGGAAAAATTACACATAAGAAAATATGTACATTTAAGAGGTGCTACTATAATCAAAATTAGTACTAATGTAATGTGTCACATATACTCGTGAGGCCATGTGTAGATAGGTACATATTATACATTGTATAAGAGTACTATATCAAAAACTATTATTGAATAACAAACGGTTCAAAATCCAAAACAAAACAGTTGCTTCTGGAACTCAGGAGGATACTCGTATGACTCGTTTCTAAAGGCTCCTCTTCACGTTGGGCCAACGCCAACGCCAACGAGGGACGCATTTATACGTCAGAGGGAGCAAGTGATATTGCTATCTCATTCTACCGCATGGCTGCGTCCCTCGTTGTCGTTGGCGTTGGCCCAACGTGAAGAGGAGCCTTAACAAGTCGTAACAAATACTAGCACTATTTAGGCCTTTATCGAGCGACGCCATTGTCACGATCATTTTGTAGGTGATTGCACATACTACATCCTGTTAGTACCGTCGTCAGCTTTTAGAGTAGCCGATTTATGTCGTTCCGTTGATAAATGGACCTTGGCCAGTGGGCACTTACCCGTTACTATTGATGCTCTGCGACGTAAGCTGCTAACTCAATTAAACACCTTTTCCTTATTAGAACTAAACATTTACTAATTGACATTTCAGAAAAGCCTTAGTATTCTTAAGCTAAAAAAACTTTCTACAAATTATTTAAAAAATAACGTAGGTTAACAAGCTGATTTGTCATAATTTTTAGCCGTTATTTGGCTATATATTGTCCACCTCATTATCGTGATCGAACTTCCCGAATTTGTCAGAAAATAGTTTGCCATTTTGTTAGGTCAGTCTAAGTCTAAAGTATTAATACGGATGAAGTGACAAAATGTCTGAACACTGTCTTAATATCCAGGCAATTAGATCGTGTACACATATTTTTGGCGTTTTAGCCGTGTCGATATTTTAGACCTTGGCTGTATTACTATGATCTATATAGTGTTTTACGGTGATAACTGTTCATCATAACTAAATTACTCAATTGTGGGTTTGATTCCGTGATTGGGCTGCTTATTTATACCTTCTAGCTTCACTAACATTTTAGAGGAGTAAATATTGTAACTATATAAAGTATCAACGGTGTCTGTATGGTCGCAGCATGACATTACTTTAACTGCTAGCACAAGCTTCGCTGGCGGTTGTCTAAAATTAGGGTCAACGATGACATAGTTATAAAATTGTCATTTAACGCTGTGTTGCCGCCGCGGCTGCTGTGCGCGACTTCGTCATCGAATGTCCGATAATAGCTATGTTTATTTGTTGTATTATGTATACTTTCTATCGCATGGGGCCAAATTGGAAGCCATGGGTTCACTTGGAACTATGACGAACAGGTGAGGAAAATTACTTCCAACGCTGCGAATGTTAAGTTAGTCAGAAAATATTTAATTTGTTCTAGGTAACAGCGATGGAACTAATTTGTTCTCCACCAATCAGATGATGGTAAAATATAAAAATTAGGATCAAATTGTTCGATTTTCAAAGTTTAGTGAGAAGTTATTTGAATATTGCAGTGTACCTACGACTTCTAACGACCACGGGTGTAATAACGACGATGTAAATAAATATGAGTAGGTACGCGATATTAAAGCGAGTACTAATAATTATGCGCTGAATTATTATACAGGATGATTCAGGAGACGTGAGCAGGACTAACACTGCGCAATTTGTAAATTATAAGCAACTGTTTCGTATCAGTATTAGTGAGATTAACGTTAATTTTCTACTCGTGTTGAAAAAAAAAATTTACGACATGCATGGTCACCCTAAAATTAGAATACTAAACTACCGATATTCTGTGTCAAATTGAATGTCGTCACTGTGATCACGGTCTGGTTACTTTTGAAAACTCGTATCTTACTCAAGTTTGACAGTTTATTATCATCGTAATCAAAATGCTGTCATTACGGTTAAAGAGGTTTTATGTTTATTAATTAGGTCTTGTAGGGTAACCATGATTGTAGAGAGTTAAATTTGCCCTAACCAAAAAGTTAAAAATAGGAAATAGTGTCGTTGTTTCACCTAAATACGACGGTGATCGATCAATTATCAGTTACTGAGTGTGCAGGATTAGTCCTGCTCACGTCTCATGAATCACCCTGTATTAGGGTAGCTAAGGCTATTACGAAGGATAATTTTTCTTTAATGGTACCATAAATTCGCAAACGTATCCTTTTATAAAAAATTAGAATATGCCGGTTCACGCACTAATTTGATTTGATTTCAGTGCATCGCGTAAGTGCGTGCGTACTGTTAAGAACATGTGTATTGTGTATGAGAGTGACGCACTTGATATTGATAACACAGAATTCAAGACTGTCAGTATTATAAAATGCGTCATTTTTGATTATTACTAGCAACGACTTTTACGACAGTCTAGGCATTAAAATATGTTACGCAAGACAGTAAAGCGAAAGAATATAATAGTTAGTTAATATACTATTAACCTGTACTATTGTTTGCCATACATACATTAATTCCTTGAAGCCAGTAACACACTTTCTAAGGACATCCATCGTTTATGCGATAACAAAAGGAATAAACAGTTGATAAGATGCTATCGCATAACAAAATAACTCATCTTAGAACAAATTATTACGTACTTAAACATAAATATTATTGTTACAGGTTGCAGTCACTATCTTACGTCTTATTGGGACAATAAAAATGTTCTGTCGTTGTTGTATTAATCTTGAAAATAGATTTATTTTATCTGATTTTATTCATGTATTTAACTATGGCAAGTAATCGTTAAGCTCATTTTAAATATTGAACACAATACTTACATCAATGTAAAGTGAGTGTATGCAGTCTATTTACAAGACGTGTACTTAAATACAATTGTTTTATTTGAAATATTCAGGGTGTCAGTTATTGAGGCCACTGGAAAATTTTAGTGCAGTCTGCCAAGAAATAGGCATTGAACAAAATGTTCCTACGCTTATGAATACAGTATGATTATTAAGTAAAGTTTAACTTTTTAGCTACTAAGATTCAGTTTAAATTTATAATATATATCTTTATTTTCTGTAATTATGATTTGAACATATCTAACAATTTTCAATACCTTCACATAAAGAATATAAATAAAAGTTGTGGCACTTGTGGTTTTTTTTTTACATTTTTTCAGAAATTAAACGTAATGCATTACAGTTGTTATAAGGCTTTGTATGATTGACTGTTACCGTATATAGCCATTTTAGTATACAATAAAACTTGAACAAATACGTTCTAGCATTCGTTGGAATATGTCTTAGATATAAATGCACATAACTTCAATGCTCAAGGTATAAATTAGCGGATATAAATTATATGGATGTAATGTGCCCGTTTCGTAACTAGAACGGGCACTTATGTCAGCTGAAGAAGTAGCCTTTCTACGAAATATTCCTATATACATACAGGCATGAAAGTAGATACGAGTATACCACCTAGTTTATGGCGACAGAATATTGATGCTTCTAAATTTATTTCTTGACAAAATCATATCATATAGATATGTTTGGTACAGCAGTAACTATTAGAGCAATTAGATGTTCTTTTTAAATGTTATTGTTGGTAGGCAAACTGTAATTATAATTTTTTTTTTATTTATTATTTATTAACATAAAAATATACATCTTATACAATTACAGTGTCCCACAAAACAGTTTACACGGTTTGACTGTGGGATCGTGCAGTCTCTACTCTCTTATATTAGAAAAAAAGTTAACATCTATCATTAGTAATAATGTCATCAATTGCTACACGCGATTTACGAGGTAACTACGCAGCTTTTTACCAAATATTACTTTATTGGCTTCCTGTCTGATGTCAGAGGGCAGGCTGTTGAGTATGTAGGGAAGGCGTTTGGGGAGACATCTATCGCCGTAGTAATTAGTAACCCTCGGCACAACAAACTTGCCCGCAGACACCGACCTGGTTCCACAAACAGCGTTATGGTGTAAATGGGTATGCTCTCGACTGCCATGATTGTTGTACAAAATTAAATATTTATGCTTAAGGCTCACCGGAAGAATATTACATATTTTAAACAAATTTCTATAGTCTTTTTTATTTTTATCTAATGTGAGGCATATTATAAACATTGGCGTGATTACAGGGTACACGGGGGCAAAATGTCCCAGCCAACAACGCGCCCCTGGGGGCCGATTTTAGAATTTCGACCGCTTGATTTCGTGTATTTCGTTCAATAATATCTCCACTACTAGGCATTTAAATTCTACTAATAGAATTAAAAACGAGTGGTCAATATACTCGTACCACTCGATTCCAAATTTCTATCGCTCTTATTTCAAAAAATTTCCACCGATTTTCGAGTGACGAAATCGAGCGATCGAAATTCAAAAATCGTCCCCCATGATTGTGACTGTTTTGAGCACAAGAGGAATCCCATTTTTATTACAAAATTGGGAAGGCGCCATGATGGGTTTACGATGAATTTACTACTAGTCTCGAATGGTATAGATACGCCAACGATTAGTGATTATAAAGCGGATGCGCGATCTGCTTATGCTTTCGCAGAAATGTTATCGACGTAGTTGCATCTCTAGTTGCATAACATGCAATGGCAGCAGGAGATTATGTTATTAAGCATAATTATGTTCTATGAAAGTGGTTTAAAATTAGAGTGAAAAATTATTTTTAACATTTTTGTTTATTTTTATATTGTAATCTGATTATAATTATACTATCGGCAACTTTTTCACCATTGCCTAACCATTCCAAACATTGCCTGGCTTGAATAATGAAAAAGAGTGGTACTCTACCAAATCGCTGTCTATATTTATTTTATTTAAGAGAAAGACGACATAAACAGCTATTTTATAGAGATTCACACTATTCGTTTGAACTAGGCAATGTTTAGCATGGTAGGCAATGTTGAAGCAGTTGGCGGTATTTACATTGGATTAATTTTCTGTTGTTAGATTTATGATTTCTCTCTATCTGTACATATAATATAATGCCACACCATTTTATAAATATTATCATTTCATTCAATCAATCAGGCGCCATATTTGAATATAAATTGTAAACCGCGTACATAAAGATTTAAAATGACCTCCGACGTTTCGAGGACATATATATACTCTCTCTCGATATCTAGAATCCTTCCGTAATTACAAGTTTCTAATATTCCGTCGCTGTTTTGTATACATAGGTATATTATGTATTAAATTGAATTGAGAATTGGTTACACGTGTATTATTACTCCCGGCGCCACAGATGTAACTAGTTACATTGCTGCCGCTGTCACCTTGCAGGGTTCGTTGACGCATCTACGTTTTGTCCAAGCGACCTTAAGCCCATACCGCGCACTAGACTAAACTATGAACAACGTACTACGTAATCAATCTATCCTCCTCGCACAAACTAACGCTGTAATTGTAATGACTGCGATGAACTTAGTGACGGTCCATGCGTTCACCTTCGTAGGCAAAGTGTGGAAGGCGCTAACAAAAATGAAGGGCGATGGTCGATTCAAGCGTTTGAAGGCAAACTTGGGTTACTAATTAAGAATCCACGCTTGTGCGTATTGTTGTCGAAAGTTAATCCTGTGTACTGTAACTACTTCAGAGGTTATATGAATTATCGTGTTGTGCAATTTGTTTACGTTACTATACAGAACAAACGATGATCCGTTGAGTATGATACAGGGAATTAAAGATTAATTGCGTGATATGTGCAATATTAAATAAGTAGAATCTTTGGTTTTCTTATTATTTCCGTATTAGTTATCATACCTGCTTGTGGCAAGTCTAGATGGCAAGGCAATTTCGTTTTTATAAATAGCTAGTAGATGGGCGGAACTGCTGAAACTGTCAAACCCCACTCTCTCCAATACCTAATAACTTTTCTAAACAGTTCGCCAAAACTAGCCTGTTGGAGAAGTGACGTCATTAACTTTCACCAACCTTGGCGCATGATATGTACATATGTACAGATAGACACACTCCTGTCAAGTTGGCATGTAAATGGATATTAATCTTTAACTCCTGACACGGAAGATTCATATTCTATTGCGCGGTAGGGGCTCGGTTAATCATTTGTAGGTGGTTCGTGCCCGCGATACTTCATTTGTATGGCGAGTGCCTGTCAGCGCGATCTAATCCATGAGAGCATCAATCTTGCTGGCCGGCTCGCATATTTAACGTCATTAGGATGCCAGGAGAAAGCTGCATGAAAGTTTCAATGTCAATTTTGGCAGCATTACTTACTCATTTTATACCTAGGGACAGCACCTACCTAACCTACTTAATGAATTTAATTAATTTATTGTCAAATATCGGTACATTACATACACAACGGTCCTATCAAATTATACTTCTTAGTACCTCTTAACGCCCTGAGTTCTTTCATACGGTATTCTTCCCAATAGTAGTGTTAGTACAGAAACTTCTGTTTCTACCGATAAACATGGACTAATTTAAACAAATCAAATGAATGTTACCTATATCGACTGTTTTCAGTTGCTAGAGTTCCATATTCTTCGAATACGTCATCAATCCCAAAATATTGTGTTCCATACCAAAAATATTAATGTGATTAATTACGAGTAGGTACTCCTAGTACGGCAATTAAACTGATTGTAAACGAATAAAATATACCGATTTACCTACAAACGTCAAACGCATTTATTATCGGCGATATGAAAAACATTTTCGGTATTTTTCAGCCAAAGGAAACCGAGCCGTATTCACAACTGCATTGGTTGCAAATTGCGTTGGCGACGGTTATCATGAGTGGGAGACAGGTTGCCCGGTAGATAACCTAAACGAAAATGCGAACGGTGATAATGATAAGCCGCGAGGCTATGGCGGGCGCGCACAATCGTTAGGTAAACATATGGGTCACTGAACCGACCTAGTTTCGAGAGCCCACACGCCTGCCAAGTGTGCGCGTTTTCGTGAAACATAAGATGATTCAGGAACACTTTAAGTGGAGGGGTTAAGGTTCACATTTACTTACTGCTTTTACACAGTTTAAAAATTCTATGAAACACGACGCTGGCGTCCATGAAAGCGGTTGCGACATTTTTATAGTACGATTTGATCAATGTCGACGGACAGTTAATTTCCAAACGGAGGGAGTCTTAATTCCTATGAAATCGAGTTTCTCTCAAAAAGCGCAGAGAAATAAAAATAATACCTCAGATTAAGTTTATTTAGGGAAAATTTTCTCTCTAAACGGAGAACAAGCTAATTAAAAATAAACCCTACACCGCGAGGATGATTTAATTTCCTAGGTTGATTTGGTAGCTTTATTTAAATTTAGCAGGTTTTATTAACTCCTGTATCAAACGGCCCTTTATGAATAAGGTAATAAGGCTTGAAAACAACAAGTATTAACACAGTCCACCGTTTTAACTAACATAGGTCGTACCCGAGACTGGTTGACGAAGGCCTGTGTTGTGAGGCTTTTGTGTAGGTATTAATGTGACGAATGAATGGCTCAGTACTACATGACCTAGATACAGTGCAAAGGTTATTTTAGAAAATTGCGGCTTACGGCAAAATTTGGTTATGTTCTGCAATAATCATTATGCTCTGTACGGAAGATGTGAACAACCTTTCTGATCTATATTTTCTTATGTTTGGTGCTGGTTTTTATACACATGAATATAAATTACTTATAAATAAATATTGCGATAGGTATATAGTCAGCAACGATTAAATCATATTCATAAGTCAACAAAATTCAATAAAGGTTTCATTTTTTGATATTAGTACAAGGATTGTATTTACAGACTGACGACTTAACTGACATTATTTTTAAGACGATAGGTAATAACTTATATAAATTGTTCAACATAAAAAATAAGCTCATTATAAATGGCTTAAGATGGAATATTACGTAGACGCTATAATCCAATAAAAAAAGATACTTATGTAATAATCAAATAACAAAAGAAATTGACCCAAACCTATGTATTGCCAACCATGTATAGGGTTTGTTTTCCACTACTTCCAGTGTTTCTAAATGTACACTTGGGGACCTTCCCAATATAAGTAGGTACCTAATAATTATATCCATTCGTCGTCTACCTAAATAGAAGAACTTGGTGGTCGCACTAAACGTAGCCAACGGTGACCTATTAGAAGACAAAGAGCAAAGACGCTGAACCTTTGGTAAACCACCCTTACAAAAAAGTTTTCTGTATAGTTTAACAACATGGTGAAACATAAATCTAACAGGAGAAGAAATTTCTAGAATTTCGATACTACACGAGCGAACAAATTGCGAGCAATGAGCTTTGTATTAGAAAAAATCTAAACAACTACTAGATGGCGACACTGCAACGCAAAATCCAAGATGGCCGACTGGACCGTCATGGCATGTAAAACATAAAATGATGTTAAAAATGGCGGTAGAATTGGTAAAAGTTTACTTTAAGTATACAAATTGTATTATATACCAAACTTTTTACTGGTATAAATATATCTATATTTTATTATACCGCATCAAATATAAAGTTTATAAAGTTAATGGATTTTATTATCTACTGAGATAACATACAAAATGAAATAAAATATACCTCCATCTACGCACATTTAAGAAATATGTCATCACATAAATAAAGTTTGAAGTCTGGTATATAATGTACCTGATGAAAAAAACACAGAGTTTTGGCACTTAAAAAAATATTTTTTGTAAAACTTTCGCATAAAAAAAATTTACGCGTTGCTAGTGCAGTGTGTGCGTGGCCGTCTGATAATAATAATGAATGAACGACAACTGTAAAGTGCATGCCAACGTGTAGAACAACAACAGAAAAAAAAACAAAAGCAGAACAATAGTAAACAATACATCGTAACAGTTCTCACCGTAAAACATTTTGGCAAAAAGTTCTTGTCCACGGGTCACATGTGTGTCCATTCAACCAAATCGTAGCCAAAGAGTTCATTAACCAAGTATATACGTTACACTGAAACGGTCACAGTACTAAAGCAAGTAGCGGAGCGGCGCGAGCGGAGCGGGTATCGCGCTCACGGCGCTCGTACGGAAGTAGGTTACTAACTAAAGTTTTGTTTGGCTGGCGTGAGGCTGCGGCAGTGCACTCTGCACGCTAGCTGCGAGCCGCGGCTCCGCTCGGGTCGACTCCTCCCCCTCGCCCCGCGACTGCGCATCTTTCACTTTCGGCTCTTCGCGCCGCCCGCCCTACCGATACCATCGAAGCACAGGAGCACCCATTCAAGCATCTCGGTACTAGATATTTGCATTCATGATGCTAGCAATAGCTTTCCGTGAATATTGATGGTTTGTCATAAATGTGACGGGAAGGTGAGGTGACCTTACCTAGATTGTAGGGCGGATTTCATTCATTCCATAAACGAACACTACTGCACTAGTTAGGAACGACCCTGGCAAGCACAGAAGGGTCTCATTATAGCGCTCTATTACTAGGTATTTTTGCTTTTCGGTTTTCTTTACCAGGTTACATTTTATTCTGATAGGTCCCATGTTAGTATTTTACTGCGACATCGGAAAACTAAGGGCCATTGTAGAGGCTGCATCTCACTTTTCTGGGAAATAATAATATTTTTATGATTTTTTTTTACTCTCATAGCAAAGCAAATGTAGCAACTTGCTTCCTTAAAGAGATGAGTCGAATTCGTATCCAGTAGGTAAGATCAAAGTGACTATTTCGTCATAGGGACTATTCCGTCCACGAGCGTATTTCATTGATTTTCAATCGTAGGAAACAAACCAAAGGGTTAATATAATATAATGCAAAGTCATTTGATTGCTGAAACTAAAAGCAATCGCGGGTATGTTGAAGAAATTAACATTTTATTAGTTTTTTGAATAAATGCTAGTGGAGGGAATAGTCCCTATGACGGAATTAGCTACATTAACCTCCATATACACGGTGTAACATGAGGAAACAGAATAATTTTAACCACGCATTTCTGAGGTTAAAAGAAGGAAAAAATGTAATATGAGTTTAGGTCAATTTCGCAAAAAATAATTTGAAATAAACACGGCAGAACGAAGTAAGTAGGGTTTCATTGTTTACGAAGGTTGTCAATCATTCAGCATTTTACATTTAAATTGTACGGAGGGGATGTAAAGCTGCTTTACACCCTCTTTAAAGCCAGGAAATTAGAAGGAAACAAAAGATATGGACGCTTATAGCCGTCCCGCGGCTTTTTACCCTTTATCTCAACGCCTGAGAATATACTTCTGCTTAAAATTGGTTGTCAGATCCCTCGCTTAGAGTATCGTTAGCTATTTTATACTAATATTAGATTTCTATGGTATGCAGGGTAACGAAATACCTAGTCGAAAACAAATGATAATTAGATATATCCTCGCGTTTTTGTTCTATCAAACCAACCTTAACTTTTTCAGGTTTTGGTTGAAGTCAGTCCTTGCAAATACACGGTGTAACATGAGTAAACCGAATAATTTTAACAGCGTATTCCTGATCATATTTAGAGACAAAAATATCCTATAAACTTTTTTTAATAAACGCCTAGTTTCTGAGATAATATTAATTTAAAAATAAACAAGTTTTTGTTGTTACATAGTGTAAAATGCCTCTTTGATGGTAATGTTGCTGCTTTGGGATGTAGTCTAAATATCCTTATTGATAGATGTCAAAAAGTGACAAGTAACACTTTGCAAAAAGAAGGTGTTACGAATAAAACAATGTAAAAATCAATTTTAAGTAACAAGTTTACCCTCGGAGTAATTAACAACGGAGACGCCTTGTCTAAAATTTTCGGTACAAAATAGTCTGCCGTTTTTTGCGGGGGAGGGGCACATCAAATGTATAGGTACGTCATGTCAGATAAACGTCAGTCCATACATATGGTTGACCATTGGCCGCCTATTTTCGACAGAGGGGAATGCCTGTTAATGGCGGCTCCATTGTTAATTACTCCGAGAGTTTACCAATAACATATATTTTTTATGTACAACAAATGTACATTCAAAAAATTGAAAAAGCAAAATAAATAAATAAATTATTTTGGCGAAATTGACCTAAACTCATATTACATTTTTTCCTTCTTTTGACCTTAGAAATGCGTGGTTAAAATTATTCGGTTTCCTTATGTTACACCGTGTATAGTATAATTTCCGTGTGATTTATTTCATGGACTTTTCCTTTGATTATACCTAATGTGTAAAAATTTAATACAAAAACTAGAATTTTGCATCCTCCATAAACAAAAAACAATGTGTCAAAGAAACGGCTTTCATGTTTTTTTTGTATTAAGTATCGTTAAGCGATACCGCAGCCGTGTCTAGTTCTGAATATTATTTTATAGTGGGCAGATGGGGACGAAATGTCATGAAAGAATCCAAAGAAAATAAGTCAGAATAAGTGTAAATATTAACTTAATAAAATTTTATATTTTTAATACTAAGGTGATTAAACTTTAAGTTTAATCCGTTCTATCCAAAAATAAAACATTTAGTCTCAGTATATCAGTCGAACTCTAGATTATTATGAACTGTGAAACAATTTCGCAATTTTCCGTCGGATATTCATGGTAGTTAGAGTAGGTACGTGATGTGAGCGGCATGGGTCGGCAGCGGCACACGACACGCCGCTGCGGTGGGCGAGCGCCGCTCATTGTCGGTGGTTATGTAAGCCGGAGGCCGCGCCGACGCCGCTGCTTCGTCGAGTCAACGAACGACATTGACACGGGCCCGCCGCCCGCGCGCCCCGCTCCCCCCGCGGCGCCCAGCGTCGCTGCTGAAACCACCAGCTGCGAAATTGGGTCACGAGCTCTGAGCCACCTCGCCTAACCGGCCACCAAACGCAGACCCTTTAAAGCTACGTAACTCACGGAAACTTAGACACCGACGCAGGGTCTCGGAGGCCAACCGAAGCTGGTGTTTGAGAGAAGATGAACGATACTAACCGTCGGTCTCGTATCAGGACAGGTCAATTACTCTATCGATTTTCAGCGAGTATTTGAACTATAAATAATTAAACGGGTTCAGTTCTTAATATAGTTCTGAAATTTGAATTAGGCAGTGACTTTTGTGTGACTAGCTTGTCCACAGTTCCCGTGCCTCAAGGTTACCTAAGTTTATTAATACTTAAGACATGGTGGTAATAAAAAAAAATTAGCTTATGTATTAGCTTAAATAGGTCGTTGCGTAGGTCGGGTAAATTGTTCCATAACATTTATTAATGTATAGATATATTTAAAACAATTTAAAACTAAATTATCGTATGCTCACTACAATACTGCTTGTATTTTGCATGTTAAATCAAATAAACGAGTATAAAAAACAAATTCGTAGCCTCAATTGTTTAATTTAAACGTTCTATAAATGTTCATGATTTAATTTAGAAGTTTAATAGCCTGCGTCATATATATCGTCATAAATCGATTCCAATATTTTCAGGGTTCATGTTCGTTTGTATGTAAATTCATTATTACCTCAGCACTATTAAGGGTGTAAATGCTATTTTGCGACACGCAATCGCATGTAACTATTCAATCTGCATTATTTTAGTAAATAGTTTCTAATATCAATGCATGAAAACGGAGAAGGAAAACCAGCACTGCGCCCAGCGTCGCCATCGAACGCTCGTGTCAATGAACGTCATTGAGCTACGCCTCCGAGTCATTATATATCCTACAGCAACACAGATAAGGTCTACATTCGAACGACGGCACACCGCCAACTAGCCTTGGCTCCTACTAGCCTGGCTGACTTAGACATTCTATCCACTTTTACATAGCCTACTGTATAGATAAAGGTACGACTAGTGTATGCATGATGCAAGTCTATAATACTCATCGATCGGTGTGAAAATTACCATTTAGGGCCACTTGCGCCGTTCACTATCCCGGGGTTAATCGGTTAAACCTAGAGTTACCATTGTTACCAGTACAATTTGACACTTGGTTAACGGTTTAATCGCTTAACCCGGGTTAGTGGGATGGTGCAAGTGGCCCTTATACAAATCCAAAGGCTGTATTTTTAAATGGGTCAGGTTACGTCCGAAATCACGCTCTATTATGCGATATACCTTAAAAAAAGTGAAACCTTCTTCCAAATGATAATAATTAATATTATCCCATTTACTATGCGTTAACTGATACACGTGTTACAAATCGGTGCTGTCAACACACCATCGAATTTCAATACAGAACTTGCTACCTACCTATAACCTATAGTAAGTGTGTCTGATTAAGAGTTCTCAAATTTGAGACCTACATGAACTACGAGTATTTACTTTTGAATAAAAAAAGATTTTTCACCACACCAGCTCGGAAAGGCTTACTTTGCACTTCAAAAACTGATAGCAAAGTTGCATTTTATTCACATGTGAGGCAAAGTAATCAAATGCATATTTTGATTTGTTTTCTTATGTTCACTGGTAGAATTTACTTTAAAAATGACGATTTTGAATGATAAATATTTAATTACATTCATTTGGATTTCATTTGGTTTGATTTTGTTTGATATTTTACATTTAATATTTGCTTCGGTTTCGTGTACTGAAAAATTTTGTTTCACTCGGGGGCAAATTTTGTTTAACCCTCGTGCTTTGAAACCCTCGCATCGCTCAAGACTCCATTTTTCGAACCACTCGCTACGCTCGTGGTTCAATTTTGGAATCTTTCGCTTGCTCGGATATCAATATTAGCACAAGCAGTTAAACAACAACTTTGCTCCCTTGTAAAACAAATAACTACCTATTTCCAATTCGGTTTAGAAATGATTTAGTTCTGAGGTGAGGTATATACATATAACAAAATATTGTAGTGTTTTTTGAAGTCGATTAAAATGGTATTATAAGCCCTGAAACAAAATAACTAATGAATTTTAAGAGATTTTGGATAAGCAGTCGGGTCGGGGACAAGATTTTAGTTTTTAATCATTGCGTGAATTAGTCCTTCTAAAAATGCATATTACGCTTACGATATATGGAAATATTGTCGCAAAAATTGCACTATTATGTCACTTTAGAGTTGCAGTTTCGAGGTCAGTGTTAATATGTGACAATTCTTAAACTGATTTACCGTGTCATCGTTAGATATTTTTAGGAATTCGATGTCACTAGTTAAGCAACCGTTTTAGAGACTCGTTTTAGTGTAAAACCGAGGTGTAATTATGACGTGTTGAATCTATGAGGGAAATATCATCTCTTGAAAGTGGTCTATTTTTCTATATTACTTTACCGGATATTTACCTATTCAATTTATTTTTATCCCTTGGCTGTACTATACTACCGGGTGTGGCCTGTAACACGAGCAAATAATTAAAACATAGATTGTAACTACTCCTCAAATGGTGACGCTTTTGTTCAACAACTTTTAAAAATTATGAAGTATTTAGACTCGCTATTTTTCATACAAAATATTGTCTTCAATGGACGCCATCGCCACGCCACATCGTTGTGATTGACGTTGCTTGTCGCGCCTTAAACATAACAAAATTCGCAATACATTGCGTCTTAGAATAAACTTTAAAGTGTGTTAAAAATCAAACTACAAGTTATTTTTAAAAGTCACTGAACAAATGTTGGTCAGTACCATGAGGAGTACAACCTACAGTTTAATTTTTGCTCATATTACAGGCGACACCCGGTATAACAGTCAAAAAATCCTTGAATAAAGATGACAAAGTCTATTAGGATTAGGTATACAACTAAATAGGTAATTAATTGCTAATATGATCGACAATACCTAGACACAATGTACAGATGTAGGGAATTATTTTCCTTCGTATTTTCACGGAAACGTACCAACGTGTCTTGCTATTTCAGTGAGTCTCGGTACATAAGAACTGAGCTAGACTGAAGTAGCATGACAAATACGAACGTTTCCGAGAAAATACGAAGGAAAACAACTATACACTACACCTATAGACTTTTTAAAGGCAGTATTTTGTCACATTTATTATTTTTAATTATGACAAGGTACCTTTGGCTGTGTGCGCAACAATGGCGGCGTCATGCGGCTATTGATGACTTGTATAAAGATAGGTATTATGAAAATTTCTGATGTTGATTCAAGTCATGAATGTTTACATCTTTTTGGTTCCGACGGCAAGCATTTTATACATAGCTAATAGAGGTATTTATTAGAAGACGAATGTATTTACGTTTACAAAGAACATATTTTACTTTCATTATATTTAATTATCTACATATTAAAGGACGGCCGCTTCTCTATACAAACGTAGTCCTAATTCTTCTTTATTGACATTATGGAAAATAGTTTTAAGTACTTACATAATTAGATGTGTAGGTATTAATCATAGCTAAGTATGTCCCTACATTTGACTTTTTTCGATTTATAGATTACTGTAAAACCTTAGGAACGAAAAACAGATTTCGTATAAAATTTTAAATGATTATAAAATGACTCTATTATAACTCTTAGAGTAATAAAAACTTCGAAAAAATTCATACCAACGTAGGTGTATAGATGTGGTAGATACACAACAAATTGTATCATAATATTTTCAATAATATTAGCATTCAGAGAGGAAAGTGAGGACTATGTTTGTATGAAAAGGGGATTTCACACGGTGCCTCCACTTTCGTCTTAAGACGGAATCGCATAAGCATACTCAAAGTAGAACTTTCGCAAGCGCATTAGTAATCCTTAATTCTTTTTAAACACAGTTCTAACAAAACTTCCGTGAGGCACATACATATTAAACATATTATGAACGGGTCACTCATGTATACCGCATATACGTACGTCATGTTCTAAATATATTTTTTCTACTCCCGTACTTTTATTTGTCATTTAAAGGGTCGTGAACACACCTTTAAAACCCTACCTTATAGTTGTCAAGACAAGTATTTAGTCTATTCCCCTAAAAATTATTTGTGCATACACGCAGTATCTTTTTGACGTTTTTATGATACTTCGTGTAATGACCACTTAAAAACTATTGAATGAAATACAGTGTTGCCAACCTTATTTTAAATGTCATCTCTGACAAATAAGTGAACCATGGATATTCTTTTTAATTTTATTCATTCATTCATACTTTTTCCGCCCGTACCCTGCATTTTTGCTACTCCTTGATTTAAAAATATTTGTTAAATTTACAATTTAATTTCAAAGGAAGTGATTGGTCGTAGAAAAAGTATTGTATGCGAGTTGTTTAACTGTGTCAAAAAATACTCGTGGCCAGAGGCGTAACTAGGGGGGGGGTTGGAGGGGGCACGTGCCCCGGGCGCCGTCCAAGGGGGGGGCGCCAAAATGGGCAAAATACCTCCCATAGAAAATGGACCAGCCAAAATGTAGGACACAGCCAAATTTTTTTTTCGCGACTTGCTCAGTAGGTGTAATCCCAAAATCTCCCTGGCAAGGAAAATGCAGTTATTTTTTAGCCAACCTGTATACAGGATGGTCCAAACCTTGACGTCCAAAAATTTTTTTTAGTATCGTCGTCGTGGGTTATCAGAATATATATACCCCATGATTAGCCGATTTTTCGTAGTTTACGAGTTTAACTTTTAACTTTTGTTAAGAAATTCCGGGGTGAAGCTTTGCTTTGCTTTTATGTCTTCTAATACATGTTCGTGGTATTTGCACATATAACATGAAATAGCGATGGGGAAGTGACACCATAAAATAATAGTAGAAATAACAAAAGAGGACTTTTTTAATGAATTACTAATTTGGATGCTTTCCACCTCAGTTCCTTTGACCGGCGACTCTGAAAAATTAGGACTATTAAGTATCACTTTTTTGACCTTTTAAAAAAACTTAGGGTCTAGCAGTTTCTAAAATAACAAAAAGTCCTTGAAATCGCTTGTATTTTATCATTATTTATTTTTTATTTATTTAGGTAAGGGCAACATCTAAGCTTGAACTCAGCTCAACTCAGCCAAGTGAGGATGCTGTTGTTTTAGCAACTGCGCCGTTGGTCAAGGATTATGTTACAAAAAGAAACAATAAAGTTCAATAGTTTTTTTTTAAATTAAATCATCACCCCAGAATTTCTTAACAAACGTTAAAAGTAATAAAAATCATAATTCGAAAACTACGAAACGTCGGCTAACGTACATATTCTGATAGCCCACAGCGTGAGAAATTTAAAAAAATTATGGACGTCAAGGTTTGGACCACCCTGTATAAGACATGCCGTGATAACATCGCTCGTTCTGTGATACTAGAATGTCGTGAAAAACCTGTGTCAGGTTTCGATGTGGGATCGGGACAAACTAGTCCAATTCAATCCCACCAAGACTCAATTTTGCGCGTTTAGGGCTAAGAAAACCTCATTTTTCAAGGCACAAGCCTTCCCATCTCAGGGAGTATTGGGAGCCTCGGTGTTGAGATCTCCATCAGTGACGTCCAATAATTTCGTAGCCACCTTGCTGGGTAGGCTGCGTTCGTATCCAAAAAAAAACTCGGTGTTCTCAATAAAGGGAGGCGATACTTTACTCTGGGGTAGACAGATCCCATTTATTGAGTACTGCTGTCACCTTTGGGCAGGAGCATCTGGATGCCACCTTGGACCCTTCAAATCAGTCCAAAGGCGCGCTGTACCTGTGAATAGTCTACGATCCCAAACTCACAAGCGATATTGAACCTTTAAGTCTAAGGAGATCTCCAAAAAATAAGTGTATAAGTTTTAAAATGGTCGGCAACGCGCATGTGACCGCTGACCATCAGGTGGGTCGTAAGCTTGTTAGCCACCGATGTACTAAAAACACTTTTTTGTCTCAATTAAAAGTAAACTGTAAGTAATAAGTAAAAAAGTAACTCTTTCGTTAGTTCATTTCGTTTGAGGGGGAGGGGGGGGCGCAAATTTGGTGCCTGCCCCGGGCGCCATATCCTCTAGCTACGCCTCTGCTCGTGGCGCCTTTATCCTTGTCCTTTTTTGACCTCTCTTAAACAACGGTTGCATAAAATACTATAATACATCTATAAACTAATGGTCTTTTGTCTATAAACGGCTTTATTTTCTCAATGTGTCTTCTTTTCGAACTGCACGTTACTAGATACGGTCTTGCACAAGCAAACCCTAGTAACGCGCGGTAAACTTACCAACGACAGTTTCAGAATGTCGTATGTACCGTAAAAATTCATGCCAGTGACGCTATTTTGACTTGAACCGGTACTTATTTATGTTTCCGTACTCAAGGGCAGTGGTGATGCATATTCAACAGTATCTGTTACGTTCGCGTAATCGCACGGCTCCATCGTAATTGTAATAAAAAGTTTATGTGCCAAGTGCATGGTTTTAATCACAACAATTTGAGTCTGAAAGTTAGACAATTGTAGTGTTTAATGGCTCCTCTACACGATGGGCCAACGCCGGCCACTCCAAGGGACGCAGCCATGCGGTAGAATGAGATGTCAATATCACATGCTCCCTCTAACGCATAAATGCGTCCCTTGGAGTGGCCGGCGTTTGTCCATCGTGTAGAGGAGCCATAAGAGAAAGACATTGCCACTTGGCTATGGGCATTTATAATCACAAGAATGCAACTATTACGGCCCAATTCGAACAATGCTTCTATATAAGAGATCACTGCGGTACGATACCGATCTGTCAGTGTCAAAAGTGATCTTTCGGTTGAAAAAATGCCACACACAGAAAATGTAATTAGTAGTATGATGATTGCGCTTTTATAGAATCACCCTGAGACATATTTTTTTTAAATGTTACAATATAATAAAAAAATTAGGAGACAGTTAATTATTTTTATAACAATAATGCTTTTAAAGTAATGAATTCAAAGCATCTTTAAGAATTTTGTTGCCTTTAAATTAGAAGGGGGCTGAACAATAAACGACCTAATACCAAACTCGCTGATGCTCGCGTGCTACATGTTCGTATGTATTCATACTGCATTTACACGACATCAAAAGGGTTAAAAGAGGCTTCAGTATCACGCGTGAGGCTGACACAGTGCAGGCAGAGACGTTGACCAGAACCAAGTACGCATGTAATTATTTATAATGGAGAGAAAAAAGCGATACGATTGGTTGGTTCATTCTGGGTAGGAAAATGTTGTAACCGCTTACCAACATAATACGTATCCTGCTTATATGTGAAGCGAAGTCCACGAACTCATGGCCAATGCAATAAAAACGACCAAGAATACATCGGACTATGATTATGGTTAGTTTAAAGTTTCGTAACGTAACCGCTACAACAAACACTTTCTTTGTTTAGAACTTTTTAACTGCTAGGTGGAACTATTGTACCTACTTAAATGTAATTCTGATATCTAAATTGGGCAAACAAATATTATGAGTTAAAAAATGATGTAAACGTAAACCTACATTTCATATGAATATTTGATTATTTAAATGACCCAGTTGTTACCTGATATTCGATATTCGCCTATTTATATTCAATATATTCCGATATTCGGCGCTGCAGCAGAATACTCGGAATCGGCCAATAACTTTTCATAGCATGCTTATTTTAAAAACCTATTTTCCCACGTATTAAAAAAGTTCGTAACAATGAAAACCGAAATGCATAAAACCTGCTTTTTTGTTTATACAGGGTATATAACCTATGTCGCGCTAGCTTAATGCAATATCATGCATTAAAATTGGCTTAGTCGATTCAATGATACCGTGGAATACACGTAATAATAAATCATACAGTTTTTGTATTTTACTTTTATATTCATGTTATAAATGACCTAGCCTAAGAAGAAAAATAAATAAATGGAAATCAAACACATACATAAAGATAATCATACTCATTTAGCAAATAATACGAGGTACACTATTTTACTGTCCAGTACAGTCGGCATTAAATATTATTACATTTTTTCGCTTCGCTGTTACAAAGGGGTTTACAAAATCTTTGACGTCGACTGCATAAACTGCATTGTACGCTCAAGTGTAAAAATATGGGTGCATACTCGTAAACTTATCAAAAATATGTCCCATAGTTTTTAATTCGCTGACATGAGAGCCATGAGACATATTTTTGGCTATGATGTGTGCACCCAGTGTAAAACTTGGCTGTACGTAACGTATAACTTTATCAAATGTCATGAGCGCGGTTTTTATCCGCGGTAGCGCGCGAGGGGTGATGTGATGTGTAGCTACCAGCTGTCCTAGTTTCGCTGCGCCGCCTGCAGCGGGTGAAGGAACGTCATTGGCCCAACTCTCGGCGACAGACATAGCCTGGATCCATTGATCGCCACACTTCATACTATATATGCTACTACTTCACGCTGTTCGATTACTTGCTGTGACGTAACGTTCACAGTTTGATAAAATACTTTTTCACCAGACCAGCTTGGAAAGGCTTACTTTGCACTTCAAAAACTGATAGCAAAGTTGTATTTTATTTACATGTGAGGCAAAGTAATCAAATGCAAATTTTGAGTTGTTTTCTTATGTTTGCTGGTAGAATTGACTTTTAAATGATGATTTTGGATAAATATTTAATAACATTCATTTCAAATCCAAATGAATGTTATTAAATAATTTGGTTTGATTTTGTTTGATATTTTACATTTAATATTTGGTTCGGGTTGGTGTGGTGAAAAATGTTGTCTTTCACTCGGGGGCAAATTTTGTTTCACATTCGTGCTTTGAAACCCTCGCAACGCTCAAGATTCCATTTTTCGAATTCTGGAATCTTTCGCTTGCTCGGGTATCAATATTAGCACAAGCGGTTAAACAACAACGTTGCCCCCTTGTAAAACAAATAACTATTGTGCGTTTGTGCTTCGTTTACCATATAGGCTACTTCTAATTGTAAATCTTATTCACACCAACATTTAATCTTCTCAATAGCAAAAGTACTTAAATTCATGTGTGCTCGCCGCCCACGTTATTCAATTGACAATTTGTAAATTTTATTGCAAAGAAATAATCACCAATGCTCAGATCACCGAAAAGATGAAACGATCGTGTCTGATGTCAGTGCCATGTAGAGTTACTTAGCGCCACTTGCACCATTCCACTAACCCGGGGTTAACCGAATAAACCTAGAGTCACCATGGATACCAGTACAGTGTAACCGCGTAACCTCGAGTTAGGGAGATGGTGCAAGTGGTCCTTAATAAGATAATATTCTGACAAAAGCCCAGAGTCTAAAAAAATTACAATTCGAATTTATTCTTTGCAAATACCGCTGGCCCGAAGCCAATAGTCACTAGGCCCTTAAATCGTCACATTTCAAACTTTTAACTAGCTTTAATTGGTTACCGGAGGTTTCTAAAAAAACCTGACGTTCACCCATTCCCCCGGAATCCTGACAAAGAATCAAAAACCCTGCCATGTCAGATGAAATCCTGACGTATAGCAACGCTAAATCAATGGCCATGTACGATATACTACAATATATATATCTCTATACTCTGTACAATAGGTAGGTAAATAGTAATTGGTACATCCGCTCGATCGACGTACGCAACTGACGTCATGAGTTATGATCTAGGTCCAAAATCAAGTAAGAACCAGTAAATCAGAACATATCAGCCGTATTCGAATAATAAGATACGTCAAATACTAGATATTGAAACGATATGGATTAGATATGTCAGTGTCAAACAAGTGTGAAATTGGCATTTTTTCAAACAAAAACGTCACTTTTGACACTGACATATCGTTTCAATATCTAGTATTTGACGTATCTCATTGTTCGAATACGGCTGCATATATAATCAATTCAATGTACTAGAATTGCGCTTTTAGGTACATCTGGTTCTGCTCTAAGAGTGAGAGAGCGCATTTCACTGGTAATTTTTCGATGTACATACTTAAGTATTCCTAATGATAAGAAAATTAAATAAAAATGACATTTGTGTAGGTGCATTTAAAATGCAATGTGTAGTAGTTACAGTAATAAATAAATAAAACATTTATAGTTTAATTTTAAAACACCTGTTTTTACATTACTTATTGAATTACAACTCACAAGTGAAAATCGAGGCGAGTGATGTAATTATGGTGTCCTACCGAAACTGGATTTATTGTCGAAACTGAAACCGAAGTTTCAGATTTGCTCTAGTTTCGGTCGAAACCGAAACATCGGCGAAAACATGATTTTCATGCCGAAACCGGTATGAAAAGATATATAAATTGGCAAATTTTGATATCCTGAACCCCGTCACTTTTTAGTGTTCCGTACAAAACTTTGTTTACGGAACACTTATGGGATCACTTCGGTCTTGTTTTATTAAGGAAATTAACAGATAGAGCAGCAACAGTAAGGCAGTTGACATCCGAATGTCACGTTAAAGCTGTATGACGTCAAAAATACATGTGCATATTCGCACCGTAATAAATTGCAATAAAGCTAAGAATGTATCTACACTCTAACTATGACGTCAACCGTGCAATAATCAAAGGCCCAACCTGTAGATTCCTAAATCAATAGAGACGAGCCTCCCGTGACGTCACTGCGAACGAGATAAACACGGCACGCATGTCAAGAGGCCGCTCTCTTTCTACCCACAAACATTCTCATAAGCGTGAGCGGAACAAGAATAGTATTATTACTTACGTACTAACTATATACACGGATTGTATTTAAAAAAAAGTTGACAGGTTATCTGGATGCACAGGTAAAATATTGTCGTTTTTTTTTTAACTTAAAGGGCTTTGCCGCAACTGAAAGTCATTTTAGTATAATTTAAGGGCGCGTCTTTATTTTTTCTCTTTTCATGAAAAAATTATTTACAGTAATAATTATGTTTATGTAATTAGTATGCTTTTCACAATCTTAGTATGTTTATTTCCGCTAAATGGAAACCAAAATAATTTTACCTATTACTTTCAGGATCTCAATTGTGTAGGTATGTAAATTATGTAATACAAATAGAGATCAAATTAAGATTAGACCTATTTTTTCGCAAGCTATTTTAAACAAATTGAAAAAATAAAGCGTTATGCAATCACAGTGTGCTGAGTAGGAAAAATTTCATTGTATTATATACTAATATGAATTGTACGAAACAAAAATGTGTGTTTAAGAAACGTGAAATATGATAATGCGTGCATAAATGTACAATCGATTTGTAACTAGGAGGCCAACTTTTCAATATTTAAAGCCTGCCGTATGTACCCAGTCTTTACCGTCTCGTGCATGCAATACGATCATTTACTTTAACAACAGTTTTATAGAGAGATTATAAGTATAAAGATCAAAGGAAACATTTACCACAGAATAGAAATTTCATACTAAGGTAAACGTACTATAGTCAGACCGTAAAAAGTCTGCAGCGATTATGATGATAACCCACGCAGTACAAGTATCATTCTAAACGTCAAACTTCTATGAAATTATGACGTATAAATAACACTTACACTGCGTGGGCTATCAAATCCGCTGCAGACTTTGTTTGGTGCAATTATAGTGCTCGACAGGCTAATGCCCAATAGATGACACCTTGCTGTCATCTATTGGGCGTTAGCGTGGAATGTAATTATATGGAAATATGTTTTAATAAATGAATTAAACATAAACGCTTGTATTATAAGTTACTAACTTTCATAATATAAATGTAATAATTATACGGAAATATGTTTTAATAAATTAATTCAAAAGAGACGTTTGTATTTCAAGTTCCTGTCATTTATAAAATAAATGCGGCTCTGTTGATATTAACGCAAATGAAATTAAATATGGTAGGTATTAAAAACTGACCGCAAATTTACGTACAGTAATTGCAGAAGTATGTTTCTTACAATATTTATTTATGTAATAAATAGAAAATTATGTTCGGATTTTTAATTATCATTGAATGGGATATGAATTAAGCCTTTAATTTAAACATTTAGTGTAAATTAAGACTTATATAGGCACCTAAAAATCAATCAATGTTTGACTCAAAGATTTGATTACATAGTAAATAAATGTACAACAGCACCGCTACAATTAGGAATGTCATCGGAATAGATATCTACGCAAGTGAGACCCCCCATCAAAGGTTAGTAACGATCGTCACGGTATAATTTGGCAAAAGGAGGGGGTCGGGGGGTTCGGGGTCGGATGCGAAGGCACGTGCGCCCTGCAGCGGGTGAACGAACGTCATTGACCCAGCTTCGGGGCCTACTTATACCGGGAAGCTAACACCCCCGTTGGTAGACGAGACCCTTCCGCTCTTAATTTAGAAGGAACACCTAGCGTCGATACACAAATCCTAGTACTGGTGCCAGAGCACTTATTTAAATGTGTAGCTTTACCTTAAGTTAGTGGTACTTATTACTAAAAAGTTATTCAAATTCACCAAAAGAGAAGAGCCAGCTTGAATAAAAAGGTAAACAATACTAATAGGTACCTACTATTACAAATTACAGGGATATATGAAAAATAAATCCTTGCTTTAGTATTACTAGTAATTACTGTAAAATCTGGTTATGAGAATATACCCAGGAGCCGAACGACCGGCCTGTATTATTTATTGTAAAATTTCCAGTATAAATAATATCTTTACTCATTACAAAATTGAAAGAGTTACGAGTAGTCTTGATGACAATATTTTTTTATGAATATATGCGGATCGCATCCGAAACACCACATTGCCACAGTATAATAAAGAGTACTAACGTACAGTATGGACACTCCCTGCCTCCCGTTGAAAGTGCCGCCCACCCGCTCTCGGTTACCTCACAGTTACCGGCTGGCAGGAACGCGACGACGCGGTGCGCAGAGCGGAGACCACGTAAAATATTCAAATATTAAACAAATATTTACAAAACCTATCAGATCTCACTGAAACCAATACGATATCTATATGAACAAAAAATCATGTTTACAACTTACGTAATATTTTGGTGGCCTGAATTTCCTTACAAAATTTTCGTTACTTTGTTTATACTGATTCAAAATAGGAAACTATTGTATAAATTGAGCTTAGATACCCACCTTACAACATAATACGATTCTTATTTCTTCCTGTTTCGCGCAAAGAGTTTTGAGTAATTGAGGTCATCGAACTTGACAACAAACTGGCGAGAACCCTCGCACGTCTTATCTCACTCACACAAGCATGGTACGCGTTCACCTACACGAGCATAGACTGTGTGCGTAGGAACGCGTTTGTTTCATACATTTGATCGCCAGTGTCCGGGGTGTGACATTGCGCTCCAAAACTCGCATAGCTGACGTGTGGAAGAAGACCGCCAGGCTGAAGTGGGACTGGGCGGGTCTGCCGCATGCATCCGGATAGGTGGGCTAATATAGCCACCTAGTGGATGCCGCAAAAGAAGCGCGGACGTGGCAGGTCCAGACGGAGATGGCGGGACGACTTAGACGCCTTCATCAGTGGCTGGCCGGAAAAGGCACTACAGCGGGAGCTGTGGAAATCAGGGGGAGAGGCCTTTGCCCAGCAGTGGGACACTACAGTAGTGGGACACTGCAGTACCCCACTGCTAGGCACAGACCTCTCAATTTCTGATACAATGATAATTGGTAATGGAGATTTGGCTTGACACCGACTTCAAACGTACGCAGTTGCTAGCGCTTATATAACGGGACAATATTTTAAATAATCCTTTTTGAAGTTGGTTTCCCTTTTATTTCAAGAATAATTTTATTTTCCCTTTTTTGTTTTATGTTTTTCTAATGTCGGTTAAAAATTACGAGCAACACAAGATCGTCCATTCACATCAGATGCAATACAAGCGAAGGTAGTTCAAACCTTGACTGCGTACGGCCTTTAGATTTTCCTTCTTCCAACAAGTATTATATCAATGTCAAGTGCAACAGGACCAGTGCTAACTATTGCACAGTCATCACCCAGCTACGAATGCGTCCGATTCACAGTTTACTAACTACAAACAACAATATGTTTTCTATGTTTTTATTTGTCATTAACACTTTCTTGCACATTTATGTATCTAATAAGTAATAACTCACATAATGGGCTTGAAGAAAAGTTTAGTATACCTACTTTTATATTATTAATTTATTAGGAATACCTACCCCGCAACAGCACATGTGCGTTAATGTCGCCAAAACAATATTTATTCTATTTAAATACGTATACACAACTACTACTTAATTAATACTTTGCTTCCGAAGTAACCAGTGACCCCTAAGTAAAGTTTTTATTAAGGAAAGGAACTAAATAAAAATTTCTTGTTTGCGTTGCAACCACAGGATAGGATTTCTTCTACCTACCGAAATACAGTTTTTTTAATCTTAATGTGAAAACCTAGCCCAGAGATATATTATTGTAAAACTACCCGCATTTGAAGACTAATTTTATTATAAGACGTTGATGACACAGACAGTAAATTAGCGTAGTTAAAAAACATAAAAAAGTATACCTATTGTAAAATTAAATTCATTGATATCGCAAAAGCAGTACCACAATCCAGAGGTTGCCATGCCATACCTGTGAAATCATAGTGTTAATTTACGAGTAATATCAACCCATTATGACACGGCTTCTGTTCCAATTAAAATTTATTTTAATAATTCGTTGACATTTGACATTTCATGGATTGCGGCGGGAAGTAATGCGTGTGAATAAAATGGTGAAAATAAATCATAACCTATTTTCGAATGTGTTAAAATGGAAATGCCAATTTATCGTTTCGGGGTATTATCGAGTAGTATTGTCAAGCGAATCATCGATATGTCATGAGCATGAGTATGATTAAAATCATATTCAAACTGTACTTAAATGCCTACTGCTGTCTGACTGTCTTCGCGGATCATTACAGGGTAAGACTGGCTCAGGACTGGGATCAGTCCGCGTTCATTCGGAAAGAGGCCAAGACTAAAGCTCAACCTAAACCGTATCTAAGTAATGCCACATACACTTTTATAGTTAGATACTTCATTATTTCATAAATTAAGTAATGTCTCTTGTGTTGTGATTACTAGGGAGAGGGCAGCATCATCATTGCTGAGCATCAGTGAGAGTTTAGCTTTAATTATGAATCGAACACAGCCGCGCTAGACGTAGCGAACCCTGTACATGTACATACAAGCGCCTGCATACAGTGAAATATCTTGTACTTGATAGATATTTGCTATTTTGTTGCGCACACGCAGTGCACTACCGTAGATACTTTAGGATAGGTCCAGATTACAGAACGACTGATGGGATAGGACCACAGTTCAAATTCGCTCGCGGCTGCCGCTATTATACCGGCTAACGACTTCCCCCGATTTGCAACATCAATGCAGCCTCATTAAATAGACCGGGGGTGGTGTTACCAGCGCTTTTGGTGTCCGCTGCACCGGAGTCCCACTTCCGGCCTCGCTGGCTCGATCAATACGTCGCGGGGAACGAACCCGTGACCTCGGGTTGAGAAGTAGGACGCCGCGCAGGCGCCGCCGCCGCCCGGTGCATCCATAGGCAACTCTTTGAATTGCTAATGTGAGAGCCTCGAGCGTCTGAAGTGCATCGACTCTTTGAATTGTAGATGGCCCGACTAACACCCCCTACTTGGTCACTCTTTGGATTCCTTTCGAATATAATTAAAAGTCTCTTAGATAACGAAGGACATTTTGCAGCCAAATCCAGAACGATTCGATATATCGGAGGACGATTTGACTTAGTTCAAATTAGCAAGCAAGTTTGACCATAGAGACCACTATAAAACACTTGTGTGTTTTATTGTTCCTGTTCGAAATGTATACAAATATTTGATAAAAAATATGTACCTACGTACGTAATACTATAATACCTAACCTATTACCTACTACTAAGTACCTATTCATAGTTGTATTGCAAATTACCTGTGTAATATGGTCATATACAATGTATAAGTTAAATAGCATTAACCTTTGGTAAGTCATATGTGTTATTACGTGGGCCTTCACAGCCCCGTAATATTCTCCTTGACTTATTTACCCACGACCACCCATTGATCACCTTTAGCGGCGTTCCATAAAGAAATATGGGTTCGTTATGAAAGTTTTTTGTGAATTGGCTTTACTTAATTAAGTCAAATGTATGTCAAAACAACCTTATTGCTCGAAGATAATTTTCTAGATACTCCTTGTATGTCCTACATTGCGAGTAAGTATAACTAGAGCATCACCGTCTGACATTTCGCTATGTGGGATCGATACAGCTATGTCCATCAATGGTTATAACTACCTTATAAAATAAGGATCAGATGAAATATTATTAGGTCACGGTTTCCAAGTACAACGGTTTCAGTAAAGCTACAGCGATTTCTACGAATGCTGGAGTATTTCAACGTAAAGCAAACTGGACAATTATCTCGTTCTGATGTAGTGAAAGTGAAATGGTTCGGAGAGGCTAGACGATGTCTAGTATCGCTTTTCACGGAATGGAAAATGGAAATTCAAAATCCATTTATAACGTAAATATGGAATACAGAGGTGATTATATCAGTCATCGCAATCGAATATTTCTATCATCATCATCATCATCTCAGCCATAATACGTTCACTGCTGAACATAGGCCTCCCCTTGGACCTCCATTCGTACCGGTTGGAAGCGACCCGCACCCAGCGTCTTCCGGTGGCCTTAACAAGGTCGTCCGTCCATCTTGTGGGTGGACGTCCGACGTTGCGCTTGCTAGTCCGTGGTCTCCACTCGGGCACTTTTCAACCCCATCGGCCATCTTCTCTGCGCGCTATGTGGCCTGCCCATTGCCACTTCAGCTTGCTAATCCGGTGGGCTATGTCGGTGACTTTAATATTTTTATATATATCTTAAATATGTTTATTGATTAACTATTACGACGTGATATTCTCTGAGTAGAAGTAGGTAAGCCGACCCCTATCAATTCCTGGTATAAACTTTTAGGGTAATTCGCCAGTAACTATACTTACTTTACACAGGATAAGTAATAAAATAAATAGTGTAAGTGTATACGCTTGTACGCTACGCTACGCTACGCTACGCTACGCTACGCTACGCTAAGCGTGTAGTGTAGTCCACGTTATAAGAACTGTACCTAAGTGAAATTCCACACTAATCATTGCAGCGGTTTTTGCGAAATTAGTCAGTTAGGTACTATACTAAACAGTTATTAACTTATCATCATATAAAATTTCTTTTTAAAAATCGTTGAAATCTATTTTAAGATTTTTGGATTTTCAACTATTGGTCGACGATGTGTCAATTTCTATTCCTTCCTCCTCATATCACACCGATTTCGTCTTTAGTTCTGCCCGCCACATCGCCTCTTCTCCTCACCTTTTCTCCTTTTGTCTTAAATTCAATTCCGCTGCGTCCATTATATTTGCCATTTTATGGATATTTAGTTTACACTTGGTGGTACTGAGAAAGATGTATTGACGTCTATATAAAGCTGATCTCAACGATTTTACAATTTCTGTTTTAACTGTTAAAATCTTTAACACTTTCACTGCCGGGTACACTATTCGTAGGCTTCTCGCATTACACGGGTTATCCCATGTAGAGCGTAGCTCGTTTTGGCACTGAATGTGTTAATTTTATAAAGTCTATATGCGTCGATAAAGTATTACAAATAAAATTGTAAATTATGGCTGAAATCAAATTATATTCTCAGCCATAATGAGCAGTAGCTGTGGCCTTAATTACTATCGATGCTATCCCACCGAGTCAACAGATGTTGCTCGCTTGATATCCTCACTCGTCATTTGGAATGAGTATGACTCTATATGCATTTTGAGAGATTTTTGAGATGCAGAAACGTTTAAAGACTTTTGATCTTTAACAAACCGTTAACCTATTTAAATTCAGCTAAACTATTTTTTTCGTTGATCATTGACGAGCCTATTTGAATTTTACTATACATACTCGAATCACTTCTTTTTGAACTTAGCAGTACTAATTCTTTTCCTGACCTTTACCTTAATTTTGACCACAGCCGTAAGCTGCTTAACAATTAAAGGTTAAAAATTTCCAAATAATTTTCAGTTATTTCACTTAAGCGTGCAATATCTGGGAGACCGAGCTTTGCTCAGAAAACAGCTTACACACCGTGTTTTTATTGAATTCCGTTAACTTCGGGGTATGGTTAAGTACGTTTAAGAAAACTAAATGCCATAGTAAATTTTCAAAAAAAAAAAATTTTCCTTTTTTTTTTACAAAAAAAAGGTATAAAAAGTAATTAAATGTAGCATATAGCGTTGTTGTAGCATATAGCGTTGTTGTAACACGGACATTACATTTAACTCAAACAAACAATTGAAATCTGTGACATATCAATGTAATTTCGAATATCGATCGACCGAGATTGTACTTAAGTTTAGTAGCAAATGTATGAACTCATTCTAAACACTAATCAATATGTAAACCTGGCCTAAGGCAAGTGTACACGCTTGTAGAGGCCTTATAAGAAAAAATAAAATGATTGATTATCTCCGAAATGGAGTTAATTAGAATATCGGTGTCTTTGAGAAAGTTACTTGATTTAAGCTCAGGAATGCACCCTTGCAATTAACGGAAATAAAAAGAAACACGGTGTATAAACTCAAAAATGCGCGTTATCCCAGAGATTTATAATGTATCTATCTAATACCTTTAAACGGGTCATTCTTGCATATATATTTATTTATATATACATATATTTCGGGGATCTCGGAAACGGCTCTAACGATTTCGATGAAATTTGCAATATGGGGGTTTTCGGGGGCAATGAATCGATCTAGCTTGGTCTTATCTCTGGCAAAGCTCGGTCCCCCAGATATTAATATATATGTAAATACTTATTATTACATATTTGTACATAGAAAACAACCATGAGTCATGAACAAATATATGTGTCATCACAAAAATGCCTTTACCGGGATTCGAACATACACAAGTGGAATACTATACAAGTGTGAAAAGTGAGAAATTCTCACGTGTATTGTACAACATTTTAAACTTCATAATGGCCCTTTAAAATACCGACATAGGCACGTTACAAATTACCGCACTAGAGCGGTAAAGTAGCACCGTATGTTCTGTAAAAGCTTTTCCCGCGCTAAGTGCGACGGTCATAAGAGTGACATTCCATTTCCAACGACAGCTGCATTACTGTTCATTTTACTATGGAAATTGACAATGACAGCGACGCGTTCAGGGCTATAACCGCGAAAATCGAAGTTCGCAAATTGCGGGCATCTTTCTCTGTCACTCTAATTACGCCTTCATTGGAGTAAAAGAGAAAGGTCCCCGCAATTTGCGAATTTCGGTTTTCGCGGTAGCCCCTCAGTACCGGTAGTGCAGCTGCGGTTAGAAATGGAATGTTACCATAAGCCGTGATCGAACACGAATGAAACAGCTTCGCCAACAGCTTGGTCAACTCGCAGGGCCCCTGACATTGGCAGCTGACCTCACGCCTTTTGGCAGTCGCCTTGGCATTGCAGCAACAAGACGGCGCTCAAAATTTGTACTTAGTAATAATACTGGCCGGCCTTTACCTTCGCCTCTTATATCTTACGCGTGTTTCGCTTCGTTTGTTCAAAGTAAAACTACAAGTCTCACCCAGACAGTAATTTGGCCACTTATAAATTTATTCTAAGCTTAAATCTTTGTTTTTGGTGAGGTGAGGTTTAGACGGGGAAGTAACTTTATGACTAAGTATGATCAAAAATAATAGTTAGTATAGAGGTGTCCTGTCATAGTAAATGTTGTAGTCACTGTAAATTTACTGCCATCTATCGACACACGACTAAAACTCAAAATAAACACTTATAAAATTATCAATAAATGAATATATATGGATAAATTATTTTATTATTTTTATATCATTTTGACCCATGTTCATTCAGTGATATTTAGATATAACACTTAGATGTTAAAATTGTTAAATATGAAACGGTGTCGTCACGCCATCTAGCCGAGCATAGGCCAAAGGTGTATGCGCCATCTACTTTTTCTTGATTTCCGAGGCACGTTTTTTTCTTAGAATTTATTCATCTTATACGAAGTTACATATGTCTTTGCTATGATTTTCATATGGGCCAGCCCCCAAAAATTAACACAATTTACGTACGGTGCCTACTATACCAAAAAATTAAACAAAAGAACGAATTAAAAAAAACGTGGCACCAAAATAGGAGAGAGATCAACATGAAATTTAAAACAGTATGAATGGTCTTGTTCATGTTCATTCTTCAATAACATATAATAACATATGCAATTATGCATATAATAAAGTATTCATTGTTATTATTTTATTTTATTTTTATAGGCACAGAAACATAAAGCAGACAAACAACATTTTAACATATTTCTTACATAACCCTCCTTTTGTACTTTTTGATGTGCAACAAAGTTTAAAATTAAAAAATAAATAAGCAACTTATACATTACCACAGATTAAATAATAGTACTAGGCACAGAAGACTCACTCTCTAACAAATCGCGTCTGTCACGATCAGCACAGATATGGCCGCTAGGTGGCGACAGCGCCACGCGCGGCTTATGGCATACCCCAAAATTGGGGTCAAACGGATGTACTTTTAGCTACCTGTAGCAAAGCGACGAAATCGCGGAGTGAGCCACGCCTGACATTATTTACATTACGATTATAATTGTAAACAACATTATCATGGCATAATTATTAAGCTAAATATGTACAAATTTTGACTAAATCGCGTAGGAACGATGGTCATTGTAAATTTTATGCTGAAAATATATCTGTGAAAAGACAATTTCTGCCGTTAATTTATTGTATTATTTAAAAAGATTTCACATGTTGTTTTATGTGTTCGCGGTACGTGAGCACATTACATTAATTCAGAAAATAAATGCATTGGTTTACCCGCATTAAATAATTATCCACACGTCCGTTTCAGAATAATAATTAAAGCTCGCTGCTTGGATAAAATATTCAAACAATTTCCTTTTTAATGATAATTTTATATTTTCAACTTAAAATTGTAAAATACTTCCTTATTTAACTTTACCATTTCAGAATATTAATTAAATTAAAGCTCGCTGCTTGGATTAAAAATTCAAGCCATCTCCTTTATACCTAATAATAATTTTATTTTTTTCAACTGTGGTAAAATTGTACATTACAGATAAAAATATTTTACTTTACCATCGAGTTTGTAAGTAATAAAATTATATGTATCACGCATATAAATCCCCCCCTATAAGCCTTCTTGAGCTTACTGTGGGACTTAGTCAATCTGTGTGAGAATGTCCTATAAATGCAAGTGTCATGGCAAGGTTTACCTTTATCGAAAAAATAACTAATATTTATCAAAAATTTCATAAAAGGTGTAACAAATAACATAATATGATCCAGGAAAAGGGGGTAGGTGACCGAAATGTATTCCACGTATTCTACAGCTTGGCAAAAAGAGTAGAAATTAAAAAGTGGCAACACTGTAGTGCCGTCCCGTTTTCTTATATAAATTGGTTAGAAAGGGACGACACTAGAGTGTTGCCACTTTTTAATTTCTACTCTTTTTTGCCAAGCTGTATATTTTTGTTGGAACTTGTAGTTATATAATTAATAAATAAACAGCATATTACACCTAATATTACGCATTCACCACACATCACTTAGGTCGCAATAGGGAACATTAGGCGAAACTCTGCGTAGGGGGCGCCACTACCACAATCCATCACAATCTGGGGGTCTACCGCGGAACAAGAATATCGAAATTACCAAGCAAAATTTCCTCGACTGAGAAATTAATGCAAGGTTCTCCATACAACAACTTGCTTCATTTACTAACTACACTACTACTGTCAAATAAGATTACTGTATAATTAGGTCAGGAAATGAATGCTCAAAAAACGTTGTAGAGGGAAATGCCAGGAACACAATTTTTGACTGCGGAACTTTGTTTGGACTAGTTAGGAGGTGAACATATCAAAAGTCCCCGGCTGTCGCCCCGGTGCTGGGGGGTAGAGGGGGGTAAGCAGATCGAATTTTTCGGTTTTTCATTGATATCTTGGAAACTTTGCGTCTTAGCGACATGACTACTAAGACAAAACGAAAGCTGGTAAAATTAGTTACAAGTTTTATCCAGTCAAGTTTTTCGATATCTTGAATAGTTTTTGAGATACCCGCTCTTGAAAGTTTATTTAGGGATTTTAATTTTATCTTGATATCTACATCAGTGAAGCTGTTAGGCCATGTTTGGTATCATTTTCGTATAAATCGGGGGTGCTGAATTCATTTATGGTATCACATTGACACTATTGCGAAGTAAAACCAAAATTTAAAAAAAAATATTTTTTTAGATCCCTCTTCACGCTTAAACCACTGAACCAATTACGTTGAAATTTGGTATAGAAATAGTTTCAGTCTCGACACAGGATATAGAATAGTTTTTATAACCAAAAGCATCTTTTGAGGGTGTGAAAAGTGGGGTGGAAGTTTGTATGGGGAGTCAATAACTGCTGAACCGGTTTAGATGAAATTTAGGATGGTATACATCTGTGATTTAGATGAAAATGATACCAAACATGACTTTAAATCTTACCTTAAGCAGTATTAACTTCAGGAATTCAGTTTCGTCGATGAAGTTGAATTCCCCCCATACTCCATTTCACAACTTTAAAGGATGATTATTGAGATAAAAAGTATCTTATGTCCTGTCTTGGGACTCGAAATAGCTGTATACCAAATTTCAATAAAATCGGTTGAGCGGTTTTAGCGTGAAGAGGAATTAAAAAAAAAAGATACTTGTTTAAAGTTTATATGTTTTTTCTAAGGAATGGTGTCAATGTGATACCAAAAATGAATTCAGCACTCCCGTTTTATACGAAAATGATACCAAACTCGGCCTAGCAGCTTCACTAATGTAGATATCAAGATAAAATTGAAAGCCCTAAATTAAACTTTCAAGAGCGGATATCTCAAAATCTATTCAAGATATCGAAAAACTTGACTGAATAAAACTTGTAACAAATTTTATCAGCTTTTGGTGTGTCTTAGTAGTCATGTCGCTAAGACGCAAAGTTTCCAAGATATAAGTGAAAAACCGAAAAATGAGACCTTCTTTCCCCCCTCTACCCCCCAGCACCGGAGCTACGGCCGGGGACTTTTGATATGTTCACCTCCTAACTATATATTATAGTCCAAACAAAGTTACGGAGTCAAAAATTGTGTTCCTAGCTTTTCCCTCTATAACTTCTTATTGCTTGGCCTAAATCAGTTCTATGATAGTCTAATTGCGGCCTTAACCTTAGAACATTTACAATGGTTAAAATTTGCAGTCATCAGGTAGTATTTTGGTTCATTCAACAAACAACTCTCTGACCTCGAAATAGGCACATTTTCGGCTAAAATAGCTATTTTATTGCCAATTAAGCAATTTGAGCGCAACAACTGGCAAAACAATGTTCAAAATGCTTACTTGTACCTAAGTTGCTATGTTTCAATCCTTTGTCCACATTAGCTTGATTCATGTACCTACCAGATATAACTGCTCATCATTTAGTCGGGATACAGTGTCTTAAAGTACTCGTATTATAAAGACTAAAGAGGCAGTTTTTAATATGATTCGAAATAGGTTTACATTATTTAATTTTTTAGATTATGGAAAAATAATAATATGCATTAACAAACTTCAATCCATAGCAGAATCCTAAATATGAAATTGGTCAATAAACAGGTAATAAAGTTCTCAGTTGAACAAACCAGTATCGATATTATTAGAAGTACTTAAATACAATTGATTAGTTACATATTTAATTACACAAACGGGTCTACCGCGATATACTTTCATTGTTTTTACTGTTTGTGTAATTAAATATGTATACAATCCGGAAATTTTTTAAGTGTTATTGGTTAATTCATTTAAAACATGAACTTAGTATTTTTTTAATGTGGACGAATTTAATTCATCATAAATTAGATAAAATCAGTAGTGAACAGTTTACCTAATAAAAAATATAATTTTATGTTTAGAAATGCATATATATCTTATTACTTTTTACATTTAGATTAATAATTATTCAGTAATTGATGAGCATAATGTTCATCATTCGGTCCTTGTCCATTAATGGTGGCGAGGCGATTCAAAAGAATCTAATACACCTACTTCTAGACCTAGACAACCTGTGCCCACATTCAAGTTACACCATAAGAGCTGATCATCTACATACGCTATAACGCTGTAGCAATAAATAAATCGTAATTCATATAACTAATACTGATACAGTGCTTGCGTTATTTAAATAATGTTTCATTTGTGAAATTATTCAACACTCGAACATTTATTTTGCAAATAGGCCATAAGGGCACTTATTTACGATTTTCATAATTATAATGACTTAATGAGAAATAGAAATACTTTGGAACAAAAAAATGTGAGACCTAGCGTGTGTAGATGCAGCCTTTTTTAAAGAATAAATAAATGATTCATGTAGTACATTCCAGCTGGAAAAAATTATGATCATGTTATTAAAAAATTTTGAAATGACTACCACTATATTTACACACTTGGACCTAATTTTAGGTCATAATATTGTTTAATTATAGATTTATTTAGTCTTATTTTAATTTTATTTTTAATCATGTCGTACCTATACTTCTCCCATAAAGACACCTTTTTATCATATAAACAATTATTTACCTATATTACATACAGATCATAAGTAACCGGGTCGTCAAATAACGAGTCCACAAGTTCATCACTTGATATTGTTTATAACACAATACGCCTATGACGTAAACGTTTCGGGGACTTTGTGCCACTAAGAGCAAAGAAGCCATAGCAATGGCGATTCCGCTGGCATCCTGACCTCTCGAAAATTCGAAGGTCACCCTGGCATTACACGTGCCGGCTTGCTATAGCTGTGGGTGTCTTGCGCTATGGTAGTGACAATGGATCGACCCCCATTTGACCTATTTCCCGGCTCCAGCGGCCGCGCGGTGACGTGAAACTGCGCGTGAACCGACGCCGGGACCGTTTTCGTGTACACTTGGTTTATTTTCGGAGTTTCTTTGCAATTATGTAAATATTTATTAAATCGTTGTTTGCGCTTTGGAGTTTTTCTGGATCCGGTGATACTAAAGTGGAGTTTTTGGTACCTAATTGTGACAATAGTATGTGATTAGATTAACGTTTTATATTTAAGTATAAATACTTACGTTTCTAAAACACTAATTAGGTAGTAGTAATTTCTTGATAATATTTTATTTATACATATTTTTTTAATACAAATCCGGCTTAGTACTTCAATGACATCGGATTATCATTAGAGCGACTATTTCTGAAATGCTATCACGTTTATTTTAGTAGACTCTTCACGGGAGTTTTAATTTATCCAGCAATAACGTGATCAACTTTAAATTAAGCTCCTATCACGTGTTTACAACGTGGCTGCGCCTGGCTTCAACTTTAATGGCAATTCGTGATATCGTTAGTGTTGTCACGCTTCAACTTTCGAATTTCTATATTTTTAAAATTAGAATTAAATTGTTACACGTTACAGGCTACGTTATGTTTTATGCGCAACTTGTCTTGCGCAGCCCCTAGCAACGGCTGTATAAACTCACTTTATATGTATATTTAATGTCAACAACAACTGCAAATTATTCGGAATTTCCATCTTAAATTTCATTTTACAATACAATACTCTTTATTGCACATCTCACATACTCGCAGTTTACAATAAATGTACAGAAATCATAAACAAAGACAATAGAGGTAACAACAGGCGGTCTTATCGCTCAAGAGCGATCTCTTCCAGCCAACCTACGGGTATCGGAAACAACAGAATTAGAATATACCTACAGTAGGTGGCGCAAAGAAAAATATAACTAAATTACAATCAGTTTGAAAGAATAAGCTCCATTCATGCGTCGAAGCTGACATACACACTTTTTTTTAATTTTATTTAATATAGTTTTTAATTTTTCTCCCTAAGAAGCATTTAGGTATTTAGGTAAAATGTCATCAGTGGCTATGTGGCCATAAAAAAAGTTGTGACTACGTGATCCACAAGTCGAATCGCACCAGCTTTTCCGCGACGGCTGTTGGTAAACCGCCCGCCCCGCCATGTTGCCCGCGACGCGTTGCCGTGACAACGCTGCAGCGCACCGCCCTAGTTCCGAGCCCACCCAAATGTTAATGACCTCTAAACCCAGGTCGAAGTTCAAGCGTTACACGAGCAAAAGATTTACCTACGCCAGTACATTTCACGGGTCACCCCTTGTATTGATCGACGGTAATTCGGAAGGAATCTAGGTTAGAGGCTCGGATGTCGTAATCGAGTAGACCGTACGATTCTGATCGCGCTTATCGCGTGACATGATATAGCATACGCCACACTGCCGCGTGAACGAGTAACGGGAGAGACGAGCGACATAACACGTGTCTTGGGCGAGTAGCACGACGGTTTACGATTTTATGTCGAAATAAAAGCAGGCGTTTGGAACGGAATGGAATGTACGTTGGTAGGTATCTAAGAAATCACCAGCATTGATATTATTGATACAGTAAGACGGGGCTAAATGGTTGGCGTGTAAAAATATATCAAATATCACTAAATAACCAAAAGTCCGCTTGACAGTGTAGAGTTCATAAATGTGTATAAATTTTTTCACCTTATTGCAATGGAGTACGGAGGCGAAATGTATACATATTTATGAACTCAACTGATAGAAGAGTGGATTTCAGTCCATAAAATTAATAAGTACATGTCTTTTTATTCATTCATTAATTAGACAAGTTGTCAGTTGTTAATGTCAGCTTTATTACAAAATAGTAAATCCGGTTCGGATCGATGCGACCTAAACAAAAAGGGAGTTACATGAATTACAGTTTCTTTTGATTTCGGAGTAACGTTTAATGGACATTATTATTAGTTGAACTTTCAGCCGCCCCCCACCCTGTCGAAAATAAAGGAAAGCTCAGACAAGTTCAACTTCAAGTTAAAACTACCATCTTCCTCAAACGCCATTGCGCATGCCCTAAAGGCGCATGTGTTGTTATGGTAATCTCTAGACTCTAGAGATTACCATAACTCTAGAGTCTAGAGCGTAGAGTAGTAATATGAAAAGGTTCTTAATACACATACAAGTGGATATACCGTAATATATGTCATTCGCATGGCAGGCAGATACACAATTTACAACGTTCTGTATTTATTAAATCAAATGGATACGTACCAGAATAAAACAGAACCTCCTCCTCTCTCCCGACAAATAATTTGTCATGCTGTAAGTCGTCTATCGCCTGTCACTTTCGAAACTCGTGTGATCTCTTTCACACTTCGCCATCGCATAATGACGGCTCCATCTGTCAAAAACGATTTTGTTAGTGAGCCGTTTCCGAAATCATGCAAAAGGGAGTTTAGGTTAGATTAGGTTTCTTAGAAAGTTTTGGTTATAGGTACTGTCAACTGTAAAAATATGGGTGTACAAATCATTTCAAAAATATGTCCCATAACTCTTATGTCAGTGAACTATGGGACATATTTCTGAGTAAGATGTCTACACCCATATTTTTACGGTTGACTGTACTCAGAATCACTAGCACAATTTATTTTACTACGAGTATAAACTTATAAAGTGCCCAATAAATAAATAAATAAATAAGTATTATAGGACATTTTTCCACAAATTGACTAAGCCCCACGGTAAGCTCAAGAAGGCTTGTGTTGTGGGTACTCAGACAACGATATATAATACTTAAATACATAGAAAACAACCATGACTCAGGAACAAATATCTGTATCATAATACAAATAAATGCCCTTACCAGGATTCGAACCCGGGACCATCGGCTTCATAGCCAATATTTTCGTTCTTTAGGTTTCTTCATTACAAAGTGCTTACAGAAAACTAGGATTAGTGGATTTTTTAAAGTTAGGACTCTTTCTTTGTTCTATTAGAATCAATATGTTTAGAACTTACAACACTAAGAAATAACGCCCGAACCATTTATGTATATGGGGAACGTTTTACAGAAATGTAAAAGTGAAATACCAATATTATGTCAATACTTGGACGCCAAACTCACGCAAATGTAACAAATCTCGACTTGGGGGCCGATTTTTGAATATCGACCACTCGATTTCGTGTATTTCGTTAATTAATATCTCTACTACTAGGCATTTAAATTCTACTAATATAATTGAAATCGACTGATCAATACCACTAAATTCCAAATTTTTATCGCTCGTATCTCAAAAATTAGCATTTCGCCGTTTTCCATCGATTTTCGAGTGACGAAATCGAGCGATTGAAATTAAAAAAATCGGCCCCTTGGATAATAACTTGGATATAATTGACTGCTAAAAAATGTCTTGAGGCATCAGTGGAAGTGATTCACAGTCCGATCCGAACAATTCATATAACATGCCACAGCTACTGATCTGTCAGTGTCAAAAGTGACGTTTTTGGTTGAAAAGTGATAATCGTTGAGTTTGCGCAGAGCAAAAAAAGGTCAACCACGGCGTTGCATGAACAAGAGATTTCCTTTGGCAGGATTGGTCCTTAGGACCCAAGGATGGATTTTTTAAGAAGTGTAGCCAACCAGATTTTTGATGCAGGTGGGGGGTGGGGGGGTTTTTAAGCGTCTGCGACGTCTAAGGTTAATAATTCTTTAAGTTTAGGTTCTAAGTCAAGTTTAGTATCATTTTCAACTAAATCAAAGATGTGAAAAATGAAAATGAAAAAATATTTATTCAGTTTACGAAGTACTTATACAATTGTAAGTGTTGGCGCCTCTTTTTAAGTAATAAATACGTGTGTTAAGAGGCACCGCTCTTCCTTGTTATGTATATATTTTAAAATTAACATAGATATTAAATGAAATAAAATTTCACACGAGAGAATTAGACATAGATTTCATCGAAATCGGTTCAGCGTTTATTGATTTCCCATACAATCCTACACCTTACCTTTCATTTTTAAGGGATTTGTTTTTTGGAATAAAATTATCCTATGTTCTTCCCCGGGACTCAAACTATCTCTACACGAAATTTTATCTAAATCGGTTCAGCGGTTATTCAATCCCCATACAAATTTCCACCTCCCTTTTTACACCCTTTAGGGATTATTTTTCAGATTAAAAGTATCCTATATTCTTCCCTGGGACTCAAACTATCTCTGTACCAAATTTCAACTAAATTGGTTCAGCAGTTTAAGCGTGAAGAGGAATAAAGAAAAAGTATTTTTTTAATATTTTATGTGTTTTTTTACTTCGGAATGGTGCCGGAATGATATCATAAATGAATTCGACACCCCCGTTTTATACGAAAACGATACGAAACTTGGCCTAGTAACTAAAATGATATAGATATCAACATAAAGTTGAGAGCCCCTCCCCCTAAAAATGTACATCAAAAATCTCGGTGGCTCCACTTCTTAAATCCATCCTTGGGTCCTAAGGACCAATCCTGCCAAAGGAAATCTTTTGTTCATGCAATGCCGTGGTTTAGGGCTTCCACCCTCGACTACTCATTCTAAGTTCTAACTCTGAGAATATGATCTTGATTCGATATTAGGATTAGTAAAGACATTATACGCGAGAGCTCTAAGTACTTTCAGGCCGAGGCAACACGTACCTACATAATTCGTCGTAGAGATGTAAGAATGTTCAAATTCCTCAGGACTCGTGAGCAGACTGTACACCGTAATAAAATAGTATCGTTGAATACCACCCCGTCATTTGTTTTTGACCAGGAAAAGAAACAAATGGACATTGTAGTCGCAGTCTTTATGTTCCTGTCCATGGTCGGACGTCCGTCGATTTTTAAACTAGGCCAGTTTGATGATTGCTATCGGCTCTTGGTGAACCGAAGCTGAAATGGATTTATTTTTCATTTTCTCGTGTCGTAGTTGTACAAACCTATACAGGCTGTCTATATCGTTAAAAGATACATTGATAGATACCATGAAACGCTGTTTATATTTAAACTCTATGATAATCCTACAAATTCTAATAGCTTTAGTCTCAGCATATATATTTGTATGGAGATTTTCTGACTGTACTTGAACTTTAATAGGTACATTCAAATTGAACAGTGAGAAACTTTGAGCCTGTGTATGAAAAAAAATATTTTTCGTTATGACTTTAACAACACAATGATTGTCACATAGCCGCATAAATGTTCTACAATAAATCACTGATCGTTGTTAGTTGAGTTCGTTCAATTGAATGCGGCGCACCCGAAGGATAGAGTCATTTCCCTTTTATTGCGGGTGTGCATTAAAAATACCGCGTATAGCCGTGAACCGGCATGCAGCGCCGTCCTTTAGCGCTGGGCTCTTGGCTGGTCCAGGGCGCGAGGCGGGGGCGGCGCCTATTCCTAGCGCGAAACTAGGCCGACCGCCGACCGCGACCGCGGCCGCTTGCCGCAAGCCTAGAGCGGAAAGACCGGCCTATCTCTCAAACATGTTCATGGGAAACGGGACATAATTTGGCTTACATGTTCTCCCAAACAAGGAAATAAGGAAAAGGAGATCGCAGGAAACCGCTGGGTACGGGAGGCCCCCAAGGTGATATTATGATGATGCTTGGAGAAGGCTTTTTAATCCAGCAGAGGACGTCCTGCGTCTTCTGGAATTGACCGCCTTATCTCTAAACCAGCAGCTGAGGATTCAATCACATTGAACATCGAATAGCAACACTTTTGGTGTGATGTGTAAAATCCACAAAGACTGGAAACTGTCAGTTATCAAGCAATGAAAACTAGCTTGACAGTGGATGACCGCCATGCGAAATTACTATTAATATATGTATTAAGATCATATTAAGTAATGCCACCCAGTTTTGTTGACCGCTACATACTGATGCACTGCAACTAACATGATCCAAGTATTTAAATCCGCTACACCTTTCATTTGCACCACGCAACATCTTTGAGTCCGGACGCATACAGTGCCAACAAAAAAATAGGCATGTACTTCTTAGAACCGAGGTTCAAGATCCATGCGGCTTGACTCAGGCTTAAATATCAGATACTCTTCCTACACAGACAGTGGAAAGTGTTACAAGACATAATTTAAACGAGCAGACGATCTTCGGTGACACATTGACGACTTGTGATATAATTAAGTACAATCTGTATGCTACGTAAATAATGGAGTAAGTAGTTAATATACAATAGACCCGTTACACGGTAGAATCAACTGAAAATAAACTGAAATGAAATAAACCACACCAAAAAACTGTCAGCGTGAAAGTACCTGAATGCAACCTCAATTTTGTTTCAAACATTGCAAAAAAGATGCACTTTTTGCGCATCATTATTTAAGTTCGTCTGTCAGTTTAAACTGTTCATGGTAGATTATAGATTGGAATAATTATTGAATATTCAACAACAAAACATGGACGAACACGACGCCATGCGGCGAATATACTAATACTAAGACTAATATACTAACACCCGATTTGATTTTTGACAGAATATCATTAATGTGACAATTTGATGGCAACTGTGGCTGCATTACTGCTGATGCTGCACCCTTGACGCGGGCGCTGTTTGTAACGAAAGTCACTAATTTAATCAAGGATATTAACAGTGACAGCGCCCACCATAAAATTGCATAAAATAGCAGTCATTAATTTAGGAAGGTAAATCGACATTTAATGTTTAGGGCTTTCGGGAATGTAGTATTTTGTAGTAGTTTTTTTTTTATACCTACATTGTGGTATTTATTTGGTATTATCTTGAATCTACTGGTTGGATCTATAGAGAGACCGACCAAAGCGCTAAGCCTATTACGTAGGTAGGTACTTTAAACGTAATATTCAAAAGATTTGTTAGAATCTAAAATTTCAGCCACAAATTTTCGTGTTATTTGTTCGCATTAGCACCGCTTTAGGAACGCCATGAAAAAGAAAATATTTAAACTGTTATGTAAACAGATTTAACCATATACCTAATAATCAAGTTTTTTTTATACTAAGAGCTTAATATATTTCACATCTTGAGTAAAGTGTGGACATACCTGATTAATAGAATGAAAGTGATTCTAAAATAGCTGTCCATACAAATGCCGGTAAATACATTTTTAATTAACAATAAAGTAGAAAGCTAAGTAATAGTTTCCTTCACGGGTGAAAAAAGACAACGGGTGTAGCCTAAAAACTGAATGCTGAATACCTTTTTAGAAAATGGAAACTTGACCTAGAAACGTGGGTTGGCATTATGGTTACGTTGAACTTTTAAAATGAATCATGCCAGAGCTTCGTCGAAATTTAGTGGCACACATTTTGTTATATGGTCTAGTTATGCGAAAATAGATTCTGTTTCAACAGCGACAAGCAACTGTGCTACAGTTTGAAAATAACATTGCATTTTTGTGGCATACGGATTTTGTTTCAGCCATTTGTTATATTGTAATACGAGTGCCGTGAAATAGAAGCTAATACTCGAATGGAAGGCTAAGGTAAAGAAGAATGGTTACGAAAAATATGTTTTTTTTTACAAGCTTTTATTTAGTTTCACTTGACCGTTGTCTGTCTGTCTGTCGGTCTGTAATCAAATCTTGCAAGTTAAATTTGATCCACTTCCCGGTTTCTGATTGAGCTGAAATTTTACATGCATGTATAAATCGGTTGACAATGCAATATTATGGTACCATCGAGCTGATCTGATGATGGAGACAGGAGGTGGCCATCTGAACTCTGTGATGAAACAAAGCAACCTAATAAAATTGTATTAGGGGTTCTTATAATTGTCTCGATGAGTATTATTTGTCTGTCGTAAGAAAAGTACAGTCAGCGATAAAAGCTTGTTCCCAAAAAAATTTTTTTTGCCAAAAACTTATATAACTTCTGTAGGCAATATATTATTAGGGTCACTTTGGCAAACACAATTATGCGCGAATACTCAATATCAATTCTGACAGAAACTGGTAAATACGATAGATTTACACATCACAAATAACGCGCGAATGGTTTTCCTATCATGTATCTGATGGATAATCTATGGTCTTCCGACATCGAACCACATTTCGCCTGCACTTTAGAAAGCGAGTCTTTGTTTTCACTTCGTAGCCGTAATTTATAGTAATGAGGAGAGATCATTGTACGCCGTTTCGTAAATTGCTCTCAAGTATCGTCCCGTCGTGTTTGGCTACGTTTCAAATAAGCAAAATTTCTTTCCATTCAGTTTACAGGGATCGTTCTAATTGTAGGAGGAAAAGTTGCGTGCTCAGTGCGTGCGTCTAGACGCAGGTGTTAGAACCTTGGTCGGTGAAGTGAACGCACTTTCACTTAAATGCACGACCATTGCAGGTATTAAGGTGTAGATACGACAGATATAGAATATAGGGCGAGCCGACGACCAACACAAACGCGTCGTATTTTTTTTGTACCTTTTCTATGTCAGCTTATCGCTAATATCCTTCAGTGTTTTCGGTGGCGTCGGTTATCATTTTCGTAGTATTTATGTCATAAACAGAGTCACGGCCGGTTGCCGATCTCCTAAATTGATGGCCATTGTGATTTAAACACATGATACGTATTGTTGCGTTGCGACGTTATTTTTCGTTTTAAATACGTTTTATTTTCTTTAATGTATGAGGACAAAGTATATGATTTGACAACTGCTAACTGAGACAGTCTTGATGCTTAGAAGAAGAATTGAATCGCACTGCTGCACTGCAAGGTCTGGGAGACTGTAGTCCGCCTTAGTAAAGCAGGGTGATTGCTGCCTGTGACGGAGCCTTCAATGAAGGTACTAGTATAGCAGTCTCTGGTCAAGGCCGAGCAAACAACTCCTTGAGACTCTTGAGATGCAAGTTCGCATTAATTTAACTGTTACACGATTCACCTATTTTTTTTTAATTTGCATCAAATTTGAATACATTTTTGCATACATACATTGTATTACCATTTGGACGTATCTAGGTTGGCTGGAAAGGTTAACAATGAGTATGACTCAAACTATGTCATCGTCGACTCAAATTATATTCAGCCGCTTTCTTGCCAATGCAACTGTCTATGCAAATATTTCTTGTTAGCGATTTTATTTGCGGGAAAACCGCGCATGGTACTCAGTAGTTCAAGAGATGACATCTGTATGTATTATATTGGTCAACATTCTACTGCTTTTTTTTTCTACTGCTTGTATAATTTTATAAGATCATTCAATATCAAACATGATTTACCGTCGTACAAATCAACATCGTACATACAAAGGAAATAAAAAAAAAATTATACAGAATATGAATGAAATGCTGTCATGACAAGAAAATTTTAGATATGATATAATTATACATATTTGTAAAGTAAAATATATGTCATACCAATTTATGTGGTTCCCAATTCGATTTATATACAAGAAAATTGCCAATTAAAAAAAAATACAAATTCTAAAATTAAATTATGTATAATATGCTACAGGATGGATAAAAAAACAATTTATCGAAGTGCAGAACACTAGCTGTAAGGAATCTAAACGAAGCATCAACCCGGTTGGGCAGCGTCGTATTTTTGAACGGAGCGTTCAAACGCTGACCACGGCCTCCAACTGGACATGTCCGATTTAATGGAGTTAAAAAGCGAGCGAACTTGCCCCACTGACCAATGGTTTGGGTTCATATAAATATAATGAAACTGGGGTCGAAATATAATAATAGATTTGTCCGTGACATACTGCTAAACAGTGATGTTTAACGAATCACTTTCATTTGCAACTATATAATATATAATACTGATACTGTTTTCTAGGTAATGTCAATTCGAGTCATCTTAAGTTGTAATTGAATTAGTAATTTGCGTTCTTTTTTTAGCTTTACCAAGTAAATCTTTATATTTAACAACACAGTTACAAAGCCTTAAAACCGGCTAGATCACTATTTCAACCCAGCCTGTTAGTTACATGTGTTACACGACAATTTTCCACGTGTACGTATGTAACTGAATTGTGCATTTGACATTTTCTTGTTAAAAATATAGATGCATAGATTATAGAAGTAGTTGCGTGGCGCGGAGAGCGCGGGCGCGGGGCGAGGCGGCTTGCTGGTTCGCGCGGTGTAACCTACATACCGGTCAACACTCCGGCTCAGTCAACACTCGCTACAGGGACGTTAGGTGCGTTGTATAAGAGAGCGCACTTGTACAAGTAGATGGTGTTTGGCTTAACGCCCGAAGCTATTAGCCAGTATTAAACTTTAATACCCAAGGCCTATACCATATTAACAGCGTTTAAGAGTGAGACTAGGGTCTTGGGACTAAGGCTAGATATTGAAAATCATACAAACCTCCATACCATACCGGTGAAATAATCCGGCATTGTAACTTAGCACACTCACCTGAAACAAAACAGAAATACGTATGAGTCAACAGTGAACTATAAATTGTTTCCGCATACTTAATATCCATATCATTGACCATAAAATTATTTTGGAACGGAACATCTGTTTATACATTTAATAACTTTTTTGTTATAATATAAACATGGAATGTAGACTACAAAGACTAAATTAATTGGTGCGTGTTTAATACTGTCTTCACGAGCACTGAATGTGTTAAAACGCTGAGAATTAAGAAATAGCCGCATCGTCTAACATTGGACTGGACAGTTACTGGAACGAGTAACGCAACAGACGCGTTGAAGGAGAGTAATGTAAACAGACTAATGCCAGCATTAGATGCGACTAGACAAGGCCACAGCTATCAGTGAAATGTCGAGAAGGAAAGAGAGGGATACACAAGTATTTATTGCACATAACTACACCACAAGTGCAATTTACGCACACATACACATGTTTTCTATTTCTATTAGACTCATGTTTCTACGTTGAATATTGGTGTTGAAGGGTTTTGAATTAACTTGACTCATGGAGCGATGAATGATGACGATGACGAGTGTTCGGGTATGGCAAGGTGGCCTCAGTGTGTGTGAGGTCTAATAGCTGAAGCCAGGAAGCGAGGCTGCCGGTGCCTCGGTGCTAGGCCGGGCTGTAATTGGAGGACTGGTGTAAGCGGTTGAGAGGCGATAAGTCAGCGTGCGACGGCTGTTGCGACAGACTGTCCTAGAACTCCGCGTGAACCCGAGTAGCCTCAATATTGCGGCCCCAAATCATTACATATTATATCTCACTATCAGAACTCGGTGCGCAATATTCCTACTCAAAAATACTGTAGCAGTGACGCCGTTCACTAGAAATTAATTCCTGTATTCCAGCGGTTACATCTACGTACAAGGAGATGGTAGATTTTAATACCAGATGTCTTAAAAGGGGCTTTTGTATTAAGATGGGGGAATGAAGCTGCTAAGGCTTGGCTCTAGAAAAAAAAAACTATCCTTTATCTACATCGTCCACGGCTACATCCTTTGAAACCGCCCTGGTACTGTAATATTGACTTTGTTTTAGAGTCTAGAATTATGCAGCCAATTTCCTTGGAAAACAGGTTATCTTCATAGATTGCACTTCGTTGGCACACGATCCCGTGTAAGATAAGGGAAAAACCTGGTAACGAAACTCTATGATAGCTGTTCATACATATGATTCCATTTCCATAATGATCAAATAATAATAAGTACCTAGGAGACCGAGTTTTGCTCGGAAAACACACACAAACTAAAAAAAATGCGCGTTTTCCCAAAGATAAGACCTAGCTAAAATGATTTTTCGCCCCCGAAAACCCTCATATAGCCAACTTCATCGAAATCCTTAGAACCTTTTCCGAGATATCCAAAATATATATATATACAAGAATTGCTCGTTTAAAGGTATAATATAAGATACTTAAATCTTCACTACACGCATAACAACCGTAAGTGACATTTGAAAACTCATTCAATTGTTTACCTATATTCTTGCTCAATGAATACCAAGTTCCAAATGGTACATCAGATAAAAAAGCTATAGTGACGGAATGGACAAAAAGTTGCATTACAAGATACAATACAAAGTTAGTTAATTAAACAGTTAAATTGACATTAAGTAGTTAGAGTTAGTTATTTTATTATATAAATCATTCATTACTGGACTCACATATCAGGTGATGATGCCTATGTGAGTGAACTGAGGAACTATATATAAAATAAACAGTATTTATTTGCTGATTCCATATTTTATTTTATTGTAGGTATATCCCGTCAGCATAGACTTTGAGCGAACGACTGCATTCGGTTTTAGCTCTTATGCAGTTGAGTTAAGGTGCTGGCCGTGAAGTATATCTGATGAAGTGTTCCAGCGTTGATGGGCGATTACGGACGTGTGAGTACTACGAGAGTGCACATTAGTTGACCCGTGCATAAATGTTAAGGGGTGCTGTGTAATAATGTTTATGGTAGGCATACGTTTATATATAGAAAGAAAAGTGGGACCAACAATAATGGTCTATGGAACTAGTACTTACAGACACTGCTGCAATGTACCTGTAGCAATACTATTCTCATGCCCTAATTTTGTCAAAACTCAGGCGAGATTCTCGAAGCCATTGCATTGGTCTTTCGTGTAGGTAACTATTGTAGCTAGGTTTATACTTTTGAATATCTAGATGTAAGTAATTTACAAAAAAGGACAATTATATTAGACATAGGCATTATGGGTAGGTACCTACCTATATGAAAGTCTTTTTCGATGCACTTGCAAAATATTAAGCTTTTAATTGTACCTTTGTTGTGCCAATGGGGATGGCGTGACTCATCGGTATGCTGGTGAGGCGATTAGAAGGTACACTTCACATAACAAAGTATTGTATTCCGTACACCTCATTGTTTTTAGGTCTTATCACCACGTTTAGTTGGAACGTTGCAGATCTCAAGACGATCGATGAAGTTACATAAGATGTAATATTTTACAAATGGGGATGATATGTGTCGGTGGAATGCCAGTGTGGTGTGGCTCTGGCGAGCAAAACCGGACGGCACGCCACGTTGTTTTGTGTCCTATCACCGAGTTTAACAGGAAAATAATAGGTATATCTTAAAACATTCTTAAGGAAGAAGTTACATTTAATATTTTACATAAAGCAGATTATTGTAGCCCAAACAATGAATGTTAAATAAATGACATCCATACATTTTTTATTTTTTGTATCGAATATATTCCTTGCAAACTGAATGTATTACAGCGATTGCACAACGAAACAATGCGCCGGAGTTTACGCTATATTTGACTTTCACTTCGGTTACTCTCTCCGGCCGATGGTAAACAAAGCCAGTCTGGTGGCAACGGAGATATAAATCATAAGATCAAATACCATGCTAATATTTTTTACAGGATAAGATCTAATTTCATTTAATCTCTTAAAATATTTTTACTTCATGACATTTTCACCCAAATTTAACGACAACTATGCATTTTTCATACATAAATATGTATACATAATCTCGTCTATATTCCGCAAAGGTAAGCAGAGGCAGAGATTACGGAAAATTATGTATGTATATTTTCTGTTTATTACCTGATTGCGCGGCAGCAAAGGCCGATCCTACTAGTAGGTAGGTATATACTAGTATACTTATATACTAGTAGGTACATATTTATCAAAGAAGGTACCTTTGTGATATGTAGGATCAGGATTGATAATTGCTGGCTAAGCACCAAATTCTTTAATGAAAAATAAAGAAGTGTATACAATACGAACGTGGGAATTTATGTCTTAATTTATTGCATGAAGAGTTGCTGAGCCTGACACATTCAGAGGCAAAATTTGGATGATTCATTTTGTTGCTTATTACTGTAAAATTGAGGTAGGGGAAGAGTACCTCGAACACTTGACAATATCTAAATACTGAGGCCATTATTTATTTGATACTATGAGGATATCGGGAAAACCATCTAAGCGGTGTATAATTTTAATAGTTTTTTTAATCAAGGGCTCGCTATCTACTTATGAATAATTATTTCGCATTAATAATAACCTTTCTACTTCCACGACAAAGATTATCACCCATAAATCATATTAATAAATATATTATCCACATTTATAAAAACAGTCCCGTTACATAGACACAATGCACACCTTAAGGCTGCGTTTCGACCAGAGATGTGCGAGAATGGGTAGCGTTGGATGTGTTTGTTAAGAACCAATAGAATTACATACTACATTTGTTTTCACGGTTTCGCTCAGCGTGTAGTGATTCTATTGGTTCCTAAAATACTTCCCACGCTACGCTACGCATCTTTGCACGTCTCTGATGGAAACGCAGCCTAAACCATTAAAGTTAAGATTTTCAAATTCAAATGTTGATAGAGCTTTTTCATTCAACCCGGTGAGGCGGGTGAATATGGAATTGAAAGGTTTTACGACTTCTACGGGGACCCAAACGCGGGCAAAGTTTAGTTAAATATATGATGAAATGATTAACGATTAGTTGTTGATAATTAGGCATAATAACACTAATTAGAATTGTTGTATTGTCAGCGTAAGGTCATTATTGTCACTGAAACCATTACGTAAACGTATTCTAATTAGTAGTTTTAAATTGTATCATTAATATTAAACCCGTTATAAAATTAAGGTTAGGTATTTAAGCTTGTGTTTGCTCCTATCTGTCCGGAAATTAAACAATTGTCGACTTTTATTTCAAGTGACCTAGTTATTGAACAACAAAAACTGCCGGCCTAGCCGAGGTTACAATCGCTATCGCTTCGACAACGAAAAGCATCATGTCTCTCTATCACTCTTCCGTATTAGTCTGACAGTGACAGTTGCGTTTCGATCGCTACGGAGCGTAAGCGATGTGCATCTTGGCTACGCGGCCTGACTACTGACCTACGTGCGTATAGAGCACAAATTGATATGATAAGTTAATAACCTGTTCGAGTTTTAATACGGTTTCATTAAAACAACACTCAAAAGATAATCATTATAGGATTAAAATAATGTAAAAGCATGATTATCATTTATCAATTTAACACGTAAAATTGTTTCAGTAATATACGCGTCTGACTGAGAGAGCCATCTGTCGGCGAATCGCTGAACTACGGAAGTTCCAGCCACTCGCCAACAGATAGCGTCTTGAATAGAACTGTACTGTACTTCAGAAGTTTCAGAACAATTATAAATAATGAAATGAACGGAAATAGAAATAAATAGCTATTAATAGAAAACTGATGTAACACTCATTTCACAAATCAGATTTAAATAGTGGTTTCTGTTATTACTAACTAATCAAAATAATTTCTTGTTCTCTTGCTGTTAGTTATTAAATTAGGTACCTCTAGACCTACCTATTTCGATCTTAAAAAATCAAGGCGTTAGAGTGCGTATTCAGATATTTTTGAGCGTCTCGGCTGCTCCGATTTTTTAAATGCCAGACATCGTACATCTTCCAGCATTTTTGGTTCAGCGGAGTGGTGTTAACGGAATTGGTATAATTTCAACCCTAATGATTAATTAGCGTTAATTACGTCAATATTAACCTTAATTTACCATTTCAGTTGAAATTGTCTGTTGATGACGACTGTTAGTATTATCCCAAAAATGTTACATGTATGGGCGGCAAACTAGTGTTTTAAAACTTCATCAAAATGCGTGTTTCCAAATATAGATTGGATTGTTCATAGACTTCACAGTCGACAGAGTGTTTGCAGATGTGACAGTTTTTTTAGAATCCATTTCCAATATACGTCCACGCAAATAAAACGTGTTAGCGCGCTTTCTATTAATCTGACTGGTGTCGAGCCCAATGTATGCAGAAGTTCTAGGAGACTACGAGTATAGAGGATGGCAGGATTTGGATAACGGCGTTTTTAAGTTCAAATTTTCAACAATAACAGTCTTGTGCAATTATATTATTTGATTAAAATAAACTAGAATGATATTACTATTATGGTTCCCATGACAGAGTCCTTTGATGTAAATGTGTAAAATTTATTACAATAAACACAACATTTTGTGAATAACTAGACGAACTCCACTGTATCGGGGCTCGTAGATAGTTTGTGACCAGCAGTAAATAACTAGAAGTTTTTTGATTAATTTTTATAACGGGGCTTCAGCTTCCAAAATTAAAAAACCGGCCAAGTGCGAGTCGGACTCACGTACGAAGGGTTCCGTACCATTACGAAAAAAACGGCATAAAATCACGTTTGTTGTATGGGAGCCCCACTTAAATATTTATTTTATTTTGTTTTTAGTAGTTGTTGTTATAGCGGCAACAGAATACATCATCTGTGCAGTTCTATCACGGTTCTTGAGTTACAACCTGGTGACAGACAGAGTGTAGTCTTAGTAATAAGACTAATAAGGTGCCGTTTTTACCCTTTGGGTACGGAACCCTAAAAATGAACCCTCTGGCTATTTTCAGATCCTTCGCTTTTTTAACCTCTGATATACTTACAAAATTTGCATAAAGGATTAGATAGGGTTGCCATTCTTCAGGATTTCCCTTGTCAGGTTTTGTCAGGATTGCGAGGGATTTTGCGAGTACTTACTTGGAGTTTTCCAACCCCAGTAACTACTATTTTTGATTTATGCAAAGGAATGGGAAGGTTATGCTCTATAGTATTTATAAACCAGAAATAGAGCACGAATGGACCAACTTCCACGCGGACCAATTATAGATTCAGAAATAATATACATATACCTAAAAGATTTCTTGGCAAAAGAGTGTTCAATACTATTAAAAGTTTAATTATAAACCCATCCATAGCCATTGGGTTTGGAGAAATGACCACCCAGTAAATGTCAGGAATTTCAGACTGATGTGTCCAGACTTTTGTCAGGATATTACACCTATGTATTATTAGGTAGGTAACACTATTAATGTCACCTCGTACTTTTTCCAAACTTCGCTTGCAATTTTCCAACGCAACTCGTCCATAACGACCTGTCTAGCCTAAACGGTTTACACTCATTAAAGCTGGTGGAACATTGATAATCAAATTGCGTGTTAACTGACAGAAAATTCTTGTTGCCATTAATATTGCCTACGGCAGGCATGGCTCACTCCGCGATTTCGTCGCTTTGCTACAGGTAGCTAAAAGTACATCCGTTCCACCCCAATTTTGGGGAAAGCCATAAGCCGCGCGTGGCACAGTCGCCACCTAGCGGCCATATCTGTCCTGATCGTAACAGACCCGTTTTGTTGGAGAGTGAGTCTTCTGTACCTAGTACTATTATTTATTCTGTGCCTACGGTCACTTTTTCGGACGACGCATGAAAACGCAACTAACACAAGAGTCAAGTGTAGCTATGTTACTGTAAAAAGTTTTAGTGACAACGAGTTTTCCCTAGTTAAAACTAGTTTTTCGTATCACGAACGAATTTTTAAAATGAAGTTCATTAATTAAAAATTGTTTTCGAAATGTGCCTTGGCAAAAACTACTTTTGACTGTTTGTTCAAAAATGTATTGCAGTTAAAACTAGTTCTGACTACCATTTTCTTTTAATTAACATTGTAATTATAAGTTGGTCCTGGCATAGCCGAATTAGCCGGCCGCTACCTCCGGCACTCTCGCTTCGCTCGGTCGGCTTCGCGCGCTGTTTGGTCCCAAGGCTGCAAAAATATCTGACACCATCTTATTAATTGTAAAGCCATAAGAGCGTGTCACGTATTATGACGGCCTTCGAAAAGTAACATATTATAGCAGGTGACTGTACCTTCAATCCAACGATCTAAGAATTTAAAAAATCATGCAGATTGTACGGTTAGTCACTCTTACATTGTATTATGGCACCTCTTTATTGTTTTTTTTTAAATTGACGTTCATCCTGCCTTATTCAGTACTTTAACCGCTATCGTAGGTACTGAATGTCAATACGCACCATATGCGTATTTGCGTATGCAGCGACCCTTCAACTGAGTAGACATAGGTAATGTAGACGAATTATGGATGGTTATATCCACGTGATAAAATGACCTTCACTTTTTTAACTGACGCTGTCATAGGGTAGACCGAGGTGAGTTGTGACAGAGGAGAGTTGTAACATCGTCGATTTTTTGGAATCTATTAAATAGAAACTAGGTCGCAACAGTGTGCGTTTGTTAGCTCGTAACTTGAACTAACAAACGCGCGCTATCGCGACCTAGTTTCTAGTTAATAGATTCCAAAAAATCGACGATGTCATAACTCTCCTCTGTCACAACTCTCCTCGGTCTCCCCTACGTACCTACCATCTAATCTATACGGGTGTGGTGTGTATAGTTGAATTGAGTGTTCAGTGCAAGTACAGCTACTATTCATACAAGTAAAATTACACATAGCTGTTTTGGACGCCGACTGTACAATTTGCTTAGGTAGCTTCTCCGTATGCATGCACTTTATACTTAATCCAAACCTCAATCCCTAAGCGCCAGATCGTATATATCAGCCTGAGATACGAGGTCGCGTAAGCAGTCACTGCATGCACACAAGCATATTTATTTTATGCAGTCACATACAGATGTTGATAGAGCGTAAGGTTGGTTTTTGAATAAAACTGTCTTTGTTGGGGCAGGTCTAGACTAAATAATTATTGGCACGCGGTGGTAAATGGAATGCCATGTCATCCATTATTTACATCACATTATTGCGTGATGACATTTAATGGGGCGGGGGTGGGAATCAATCCATCGCTTTTAACAGTTTTAATACTACTGCATACTATCTGTATATTTACGAGGATGTTTTTTAAATTTTACAACTGGTCGTTTGTACTTAGGTATTATACGCTAACGTATCGACGTGTCGTTTTCGCTCCACGGTAAAAAAGCTTTTGCAGTACCTACTTAGTGTACCTAATCAAACGTTTTTTGAGGTATTCGGACGGTGTAGTATTAGTAGTTTCGTACTGATACTACTAAGACGCCTTAGAATGAATTGCAGAGGCGTAATCCCGATACCCTATTAAATATCGGTGTAATGCAAAAAAAGGATAGTGTAGTAATGTCGCTTCTTTAATTGTATTACATACAAATTGTGCAACGACTACAATTATTGTTTGACATTATTTATAAACGATTGTGTCAACTTGACTAATGTGAACTACGCTTAAATAGGTTTCGATCTAGCGGAGGGAGATTTATATAATATACACGGTGTAACATGAGGAAACCGAATAATTTCAACCACGCATTTCTGAGGTCAAAAGAAGTAAAAAATGTAATATGAGTTTAGGTCAATTTCGCCAAAAAAAAAATTCTTTTTGTTTTGTCTTTTCAATTTTTTGAATGTATTTGTACATAAAAAATAACTGTTATTGGTAAACTTGTCACTTAAAATTGATTTCTACATTTGTTTTTCGTAGAACCTACTTTTTGCAAAGTGTTACTTGTCACTTTTTGACATCTATCAATAAGGATATTTAGACTACGTCCCATAGCAGCAACATCACCATAAAAAGGCCTTTAACACTATGTAACAATAAAAACTTGTTTTTTTTTTAATTAATAATATCTCTGTAACTAGGCGAATTTCAAAAAAGTTTATAGGACATTTTAGTCTCTAAATATGATCAGGAATACGCTGTTAAAATTATTCGGTTTACTCATGTTACACCGTGTATAGATGTAGAGGTCAATCAGGTCTCACCAACATCCTCAAGTTTTGGACAACTTAGTATAACCTTCAAACTGAAAATGCATAACGAGCTCCGCCCCCCGCGTGCAATGTCAACGCACGCACACCAACGCGCACAGACGGCGCGCGTGTGTGTGCGCCACCTAGGTTGTTCGGAACCTATAGTTAGATGTCTAGAAATCTAAGTGGAGGGTGCATTCGGCATTGGCGTAGGTCAGGCACCATAGTAATAATACTTATACGAGCGAGACGTAGCGGTAAGTTCGAAAGGACGTTAGTTGCTGACGGCCTGTTGGTGTTGCCAATTGCGGTATTAGGTATATAATATGCATAACCCTACGTAATTTGATTGATGTAAGGGTATAGTCATATTTTGAAAGTTTTTTTGTTGCGTAATCAATCGATAAATGGATGAACGGAGTTGAATTAAATTTAGGACAGATAAGGTCAGCAACTTTGAACAAGACAAATTATATTTTTAATACAGGCGCAAGGATATAAATTTCTATTACTACTTTATAAGGGAGTACCTAATCTAAAAGAGATGAGTAGGATAGATGAGAGGCCATAAAAACGCTACTACTTATGTCTTTAAATGTTTCCTGTCTTTCTTTTTTTTGTATCCGTCAGTTTTCTTAAAACTGGTAGTTTTGAGGCATGTACATATAATGTCTTGACTAGTTAATAGTTTCAGAAATAATTATCCTTGTTAACATTATAAATACGAATGTAAGACTTTCTGTCTGAACTCTTCATGCTCTTTAGAAATCATCATTATACGGAAAAGTCGCGTAGAGAATCTTGTGACAAGTCAATTGCTTTAACTAAAATCGCATACGCCCACACGATCTTATGTATGTCAAATCATTAACTCTGCTGCCTTCGCATTCAATCCACTACATATACCCCTACGGTGATGGTGTGGCTTTATGTCCACCACGATTGCACGTCGATGCGTTTTGCTTTGATATCAAATTTATACTCTATTGGTTAAATCACGTCCAAATTATTTGATACCGGTAAACGACCCAATATGCTGTGGTTACCGCGATATCAAGGTAATTGCGAACGAATTTTGTTTCAGGATATTGTGGTAAGAGTAAACTGAATTGGTCTAATTATCAATTTCAGTAATGAGTACTTGTCATTTGGAGCTGATATCTAATGGTCAAAACTGCTCAAATAATGTTAATAATAAAAAAAATATTTAACAAAAAATTTAAATTAAGTGAGACTTCTTTTTAAGTAAATATCAGTACGAATAAGGTAAACTTATAGAAAACAAGTTTCATTTACGAGTATAATATGGTTATATTTTCATACTGGGTGAGTGGCCAGCTAACGTTCTTCTTCCAAATATACCTACTAAGAAAATCAGGAATTACCTATAAGATTTTTGTTTGCATGCTTAGTCTTAAATTTAGCTTACAAACTTTCGTTGCAAGGCAAGGCAATTATTAGGTCCCGGGTACTTAACGTTATTTGGTACATTATTCTAGTTACAGCTAGTACGAGTAAAATGGACATTTAATTATTGTATTATTTATAGTATTAATTAATTATAGTATTCCTGTTCATTATGACTTATATGCAAAGTTGCCTCTTTCTGGTTTTTCAAGAAGGACTGTTTTAAATTCTATAATATTTTAAGCATCTTTGTACAAAAGTCGTTTACCGTTTCTGCACCCTCTCGTATTTAGATTAACCAAAATTATGGTTTTCTCAATAAGTGATTTATGTAAATCTTTTGAGAAATAAATGTCTTAAGCGATTAATTTGCGTGTTTATGCCAGTCGCTCTTTTATGACAAGCATAACAACCGAGAAAGCGGTACCTTTTGCCTGAGATGTCTTTCCCAGGTCTTACGTTAGACACTTAGACAGTCGCAAAAATCTTGTCTTAGACAAAATAGATTTGTTTATGGCGATAAGTGACCACGGGCTGCCAGCGGTAATTAAAAAAGTTGAAGATCTTCACTTGCTAAATAGAGTTTGAAACAGGTGTACAATTATTATATATATTTTAATACCTACCTTAGTAATTATGAAACTGATATTCCAATGTGTGTCCTTTGTGAGTTTCTTACATTAAAATTTTATTCTAGAAACGGTCTGGACTAGTTTTTTTTGTAATTTTTTTAAATATGTATTTTATTATAAGATCTTATTGTGAAATTCTTATTATTAAATTTCATCTGAATTATAGAATATTTTTTAAAGAATAACAATATTATGACATCAATAAATTGCTCTAATAAGTAGCTTAAGCTGATATATGAATTTGTACGAAAATACGTGATGCAAGTTTGAAGTGAAATGCTCTGACACTATCTTTTATCGATCTTTGAATGCCGCCATATTACCTTCTAGGTACCTACATATAGAACTAGAAGCTGCCCTGGCTGCCTTAAAGCCCCTTCGCGAGGTGCTGGACCGACAGATGCCGTCTAATACATGTATTTATACCATAATATAATATCAGCATTATCAGCTTGAACATACATGTTTTGCTCTTAGGAAGCTGTTAGCAAAAAGGGAAAGTTTGGTTTTTCCCGCGACTAATTTCAATGGAACATTTTTACTTTTTGTTTGATATTATAATTGCATAATAACCGAAGAGTAGGTAGAGTTAGTTTAGATGTCATCATGTTGTCCAGTCAGCGTCATATAGTGGGTAGCATCCAAAGTATTATTTATTTATTTATTTATTTTAAACTTTATTGCACATACAAAAAGTACAACAGGCGGACTTAATGCCGGTATAGGCATTCTCTACCAGTCAACCATAGTAGTAGTATTCAAATAGTTCGGTGCACCATATAATTTGTATGGCGTACCGGACTATTTGAATACTTTGGATGCTACCTACTATATGACACTGCGAATTCGAAAGTGACTGGGTTAAATTTCCGGCTTAAGATATTAAGCACTTCAAAATTTGCATGTCCATTAATATGGCATGTTCCCAGTACGAGGAAATGGCTACGTGGAATGTATATTCCACGTAATTACAAAACTTTCCTCGTTTAATGAAAACCTCGTTCAACTGTTTGGACACAACCGGGACTAGACGGCAAACATAAAGTGTTCTCCAAATTCACATTAATTACCCAACGAAATAGTTTAAAGCCAAGCCAAAACCATGCATTAAACTAGACGACTCCTCTTGTTAGAAGTGAGATCAGTATTTTATCCCCTGGCTATACCTAAAGCTAAGGGCCACTAAATGACGAGGATTTATTCCAGTAGCTAGATAAAAGTTAACAAGCAATCAGAGCACCGCGTTATGACTACTGCAATCCCACTATACAAACAAATCCTCACGTGCATCTACAGTTATGCAACTATCTATCTATATCAATGTTTATTTACCAATAATATGGTATCCCCGGTCGACGACCCCGGATCCCGATCGGTAAATTTCGGCATTGTCCGCATATTAGAATGAGACGGGCTTATACGAAAAAGTATAGGAAAGAGTGCGTTTCCTCGAAGGGTAGAGACCTTGAGATGGCAAAATCAAGGGTAAGGCTGTGTGAATGTGTGCGTGGCTCTTGCAAACCGGCTGTGTTAGTTCCTTATACACCTATAATGTACGAATGTATGCATCTAAAGTAATATTTCTTAAAGTGCCACTTGGAAGAAAAGCTGGTTACATAGGTGTAGGTATGTAGCTATAATAACGTTACAAGGCGATTTCTCCGATGTCCTTTGAACTTTAGGTGAGGTGTCACGGTACTCTCCATACAGAAGGTATCTGCTTGCAAAGATTTTATCTCTTTTGCTCGTTGTTTTTTGTACAATTGCGTGCGAAACTTAATATTGAATATTTACTTTTGAAACAAAAAAATGGTTAACCCGAGTTTCAGTAGGTATACTGTGTAACAATATTAATTTGGATTTACTAAGCACGTTAGACCTATAAATCGTGGGTTGGTAAAACCACAGATTTGTAGTCTTGACCGCTTGACTAAAATGTCATACAAAATTTTGTGAAATCGGTCTATTTATAGAGATATTTACTAATAATTCTAGCGAAAATTTGTTTCTGTAATAACTTACAAAACGCCTTTTTGGCTGCGACTCGTTTTAGACATACCTACTGAATGACAGTAAAATTTTCAAGGAAACTCGTAATTTTTATCTGTAAATAATGTTTTAAATTCGTTGCACTGTTTTTTTTGCCGTGTAAATATAAATAACGGGTCGTGTGCAGCAAAAGCAAATAATTTTTGTATTTGGCTAATATATGATTTTTGCTCCTTATTATCTCAGGAATGCGTGGTTAAACCTTGCCGTGTTTTACTAGCCCACGGTGTATACTTTAGAAATTAGGTAAACAATCTTGACGTGTCTTTTAATTGAAAAACACATTTTAAAAATAAGTTACGGCAAATATGTAACAAATATGAATCTAATACGATCATTTATATTCTTCTGCTTTAATAAGTAGTACTTATTGATTTTTAAAAAGCGTTTTTCAATTAAAAGACATGTCAAGATCGCTTACCTTCTTTGAAGTTCTTTCTAATGCTAAAAAAAACGAACTATAGAATTCGGGAGTCCGTCTGTAAAGGTGGCCACATGACGAGCCTTCCAACAGTCCAAATAGCGTGGCCGCAATCCAAAATCGGTCCGTGAATGTCAAAAACGTACAATGTTTAATATTAGGATGCCGTCCATTTGGATGAATCCATTGTAACGGCATCCATTTGGAAGGCTCGTCAGTGGCCTGCTTTACATAAAACTGACACTTCTTATGTAACTAATAAAAATAGTAGAGTTCAAATTTGTTAAAACATTTTTCATAATAACAATATGTTAATACCTAACGATTTTTAAATAAGATTATGTCTCACAGAAAGTTGAATTATCGAAGAGGGAAAATAAAATATTGTGAATGAACGAGTGTTCAGATAGCTATAGAGAATAAGAAATGCTGGTTCACTTTTTTCATTTAAAAGCAAATTAAAACTTCATCTTCTCACTAACCAAAATTCCTACTGCTAGTCACCTGTGTCTATTATTTAAAAAAAATTAGTTAATGTTGCGTATGTAATTAAACTTTCCATTCATCGCTTGTTCACATGTTTTTAGAATAATTCAATTTTGTTTTAAGCTGGATATTATTTTTAAGACTACTTGCTCCGCGTTGTGTTTTTTATTGTTCTTAATGTTTTTATTTCTAAATTTAAGGATTAAGTTTTAAGTTTAAGGAACCACTGAAAATCAGCGTCGTTGCACTATGTGCTCCGACACATGCTGAGTGGTATCCTCTTTGAGACAACAAGTTATAAAACCATGTCTTAGATATTTAATATCAGTTAATCTTAAGATTGTTGTGTCAAATAAATTCTTTTCTTTTCATTTCATTTCAATTAGAGTTAGCTACCCAACATTTTTGTTTCCCATTATTTTTTGTTCCATTCGCATTTTTCCTCCTCATTCTGTAGTTCATTCTTTTTTTCAGTAGTGGATTTTATTACAACCGTAGGTATAATGTCCTAATCGCTTTTTTCCTCAAACAGTAATACATATTTCCGAGAACATTTTCTTCTCACCCTGAGTCGACGGAGCGGGGCTCCTATTTCTATTACCTAACGAACCTAACCTAGGTACCTGCTGATCGACTTACATACGGCGCGATTCGGGAAATGAATTATATATTAACTAGATACGATATAGTAAAGATATGTGACGTCCCACGGATAAAGGTACCTTATGGCGGTTGACGCTTACACTATATTTAACGCCGCTCCTTACCTTTTTCCGTGGAACGTCACATATCTTCACTATTTCATATCTAGTGAATCTCTAATTCATTTCCCGAATCGCGGCGCCAGCCGCCATAAGGTACCTTTTTGCAGTGGAACGTCACATATCTTTACTATCCCATATCTAGTGAGTCTCTAAATCATTTCCTGAATCGAACCGATAGAATGATTATCGTGAGAACATTACACTTTGGTGAAAAAACTGCTCAATTCTAAAAAACTACCGAATTAACAGCTGTAAAAATAAACGACTGGTTAAAAAGCAGAAAAGGTCAAAAAATATTGGGGAACAAAAATTTCGGGTAACTAATCTAACTAAACACTTCGTTAAATTAGTATATTTTCTCTTTGCCTGAGATACAGGATTATATTCCTACTTCAGGCGCTCGTAACAATGTACGTAATTATGTAAAAGTGCACGCATATTTAATGTAACATTAGCAATAACAATAAGGTTTTCTCAATAAATTATTCATATTTTACCACTGATATTAACCTTATGCTTAACAACAGTATTACAAACAACAATATGGGACATGTATTTATATTAATAAGTTAAAAATGTAAAGTAAGTAGGTACGTATCTAATACCTACTTAAACCATACCACTAATTTAAATTTCCGGTTAATGTTTTGTACCTTAGGTTAATATACTACTCACTTCATTTATTTGTTTCGAATTTACTTCTAAGCTTCTTGTTTTAATTCACCTTTTTATTTATTTTTGACTGAGCGAGCACGAAGCATGAGCGAAGCGTTTTCGTTTCAACTTGGGTAAAACTACTTGCGTATGTCCGGCTGTTCTACTCTACAGATCTTATTTTTGTACCGATTTTTTAATAGATTATAATTTATACATGAAATTACCCGCCGGTGCACTGGATGTTAATTAAATTTTTAATTCCTCGATTATCATACGATTTTATTAACTTAAATAAAAAAAAACAACGGCAGCTAAAATGGAATAAAATAAAATTTTACTGTTAAAAAATAGTGTCAAATAAAGATAACTTCAACAATAAAGATTACTAACACGTATGTTTATATTGTTGTGTAACAAAGGAAATTGGAATAAAACATACATATGTACAACATAGGTATACAATTTACGCACCGATAAGATCAACTTAAAAATAAAGCCGCATGTCAACAACTTGGTCTACACAATACAAGTACCCAGTGACCACGTGTTCACCCAAAATAGATGTAGTATGTAGGCAACACGCACACACCAACGGCACTCACACATACGCACGGTGGAACCCGCGGAAAAATCAATATTTTGAGCAAAACTTACTTCCCTTCTGTCGCATGTGTGCGCTCACCTTAGCGCCATTAGCGCGTAACTCAACTCCAGAGCACAAACAGAAAGATACCTTATCTTTTACGAGGCAGAGCGTTGTTTCCTTTAATAAGGACGAGGGTAGTTAATTCGTGAGGGTGCGGAGAGGTAGCGCCGTCTCACTCCAATCAATCGTTTGGGTGCCGTCGGCCGCGTGGCGCAGGGCGTCGACCCCGGAGCGGTCGTTACCCCGCCGGTTGCACCCTGCTACCCTGTGCTAAGTACGCACCCTCGACTTGCCGAATTCTGGACCAGCGGTACCGTTGACATTGACTCCAACGGTTCATTCACCTACCTATAACGCATGCTTCCTTGTTCGGTGGGAACTGTACGCGGATTGAAATCAAGGGGCCCGCGATAGTAACTTTCGCTAGTACATATTACTCATTCAATGATTTTGCCTATAATGTAAATAGTTTACTTCATTATTTATATAATGTCTATATAAATAATGAACATTTACTACCGTGTTCATGATGTGTGTAATACAATTGTTACCTGCAAATGATTCTATGTATTTAATACATATGTATATGATATGTATTTGTTTATTTGCTTGTGTCAATGATAGGTATCTGGTCGGGGTCGAAATTGCACGCAACGTAAAATTAATTTTACGAGTAACTTCCAGGCAAACAAATACATTTCATTAAATGAACATCATCATAATCTATTAGCAAGCGAAAGAAGTAAGCTTATTCCAATGAGGTTTCATGATTATCGGATTTTTCCTAATATTCGTATGATTAATAATTACTAATAATATTTTGTTTCCCTTAACACACAAAAATACGTTATCGGAACGATGACATTGTAAGCAAACATTATAAAACGAATAACTAACTATACTATTTATTATGATCACCCTAAATTAAAAAAACTGAAAAGATTCACGGAACCTTCCATACAAAGTGTCAATTTTCCAATGTTTTAATAATATCTTTGCTTGCAATATATATATGTATATATATGCGTTAGTTCACCTACTACTAAGTACAAGGAAGCAGGTATCGACTCATCCAAACTTTGGATGACTCGATACTTAGTTCCTTGTACTTAGTAGGTGAATTAACGTATATTGTAGGCAACTTGATTGTATACTAGCCGCACTAGGAACAGTTTGGATTCCAAACTGTTCCTAGTGCGCCTAGTATACAATCAAGCCTAAGTGTAAGGGGCTAACCAAGCGAAGCAGCAAATTTGCCTTACCGAATCACACCCCTGCCCACAAGCTGGTCAACACGATATCGTCCACATTGTTCACTGAATTACTTAACCCTATTGCGAAAACATAAGCTCCGCCGATGATCAGATTTAATAAATTGACAAAAATATCTTTTTGGTACAATCTTTTACCGCTGACTGTACTTTTTTCACAGGCAACTAATACTCATCGAGATAGTTCTAAAAACCCCAAATACAATTAGGTTTTGTTGTTTTATCGCAAAGTTTCTATGGTCACCTCCTGTCTCCATCATCAGATCAGCTCGATGGTATCATAATATTTCATTGACACCCGACTAACATGTATGCAAAAATATTCAGCTTTATTGGAAGTCGGGAAGTGGGCCAAATTTAACTTGCAAGATTTGACCCAGATTTAACTTGTAACTATCTGTATGTCCATACATACATAATTGCAAGTTTAAAAAAATGTAAATAAGTGAACATGGATATGGGTACGTAGTCCTAAAACATACAAAAAAAAAACCGGGCAAGTGCGAGTCGGACTCGCGCACGAAGGGTTCCGTACCATAATGCAAAACAAAAACAAAAAAAAGCAAAAAAAAAAAACGGTCACCCATCCAAGTACTGACCACTCCCGACGTTGCTTAACTTTGGTCAAAAATCACGTTTGTTGTATGGGAGCCCCATTTAAATCTTTATTTTATTCTGTTTTTAGTATTTGTTGTTATAGCGGCAACAGAAATACATCATCTGTGAAAATTTCAACTGTCTAGCTATCACGGTTCGTGAGATACAGCCTGGTGACAGACGGACGGACGGATGGACGGACAGACAGCGAAGTCTTAGTAATAGGGTCCCGTTTTACCCTTTGGGTACGGAACCCTAAAAACAGAACTAGCCGCTATTTTGCGATTTTATCGATTTATAGTGTAAGATATGACTGACCTAGCTGTTTTAGTTTTCGTCCAGGCGACAGGCATGTTCACGCATGGCATGTGATGCTTCACAGGCTAAACGGGCTCGAGCTCTTACCTACTTACTTTCTGTGGCGCTATACTGACATAACGAACTGTTCAACTTTATTAGCATTCTTAAATTTTCTTGTTGTGCTTTATATAATTTACGTAACCATCCACCATGTAAACTTAAAGTGCACAGTGTAGACATAAGTTTACTTAGTTACTTAATACCACAGACAAAACATCCTCCAGACTTAGCATAGTCGTGCTACCCCCTCTGCCACGCATAGGGTAATTTTACTTCATGTTCGAGTCGAAAGTGTCTTTGTGTGACGTCCGTGTCTTTGAACGGACCAATCACGGCACGGGATTTCGCTCACCTCGTCCCGCGCACCCCCGCATTTTTGGCATCATCGGTTGCATGAAATAATTGCTCTTAAACTCGGTCTTGAGGATTCCTAGTTTATGCTTAATACATCATATAATAAGTTAGATGCGAATAGTAAAACGGATTATTTACAATTTTGAAACTCGCTTTCCTTATAAATAAATATTTTGAGATAATTCTTCTGTATTATGTAACTTTCGCGTTTCCGCGTTGCTTTGTTAGCTATTTGTTAAATCTACAAATAAATAAAGTGCTGCCATAGTGATGCACATACATATTTGTCAGCTACGAATGGTAAAAATAAAACGTAATAATTACCAAAGAATAAGAACTCAGTCCAAATTTAAAGTAAATTAAGCGAGAAGGAATGACTACCGGAATCGGGCCGTCGCCGTCGCCGCTAAAAACTGCAGATGAGCTGTCGGGATGAGGTTAAAAGGTCCAAGTGTGTTTAGAATCTTTAAGTACATACGGCCTTATGCTATACAGCAAGAGAGGTCGCACCTTGCTAAATTAACCAGTGACTAATTGGTTGTCCGCCGCTTACGCATACCTACTTCGCTCGAATTTTATTTCCAAAGCTCCTCGCGTGGCGGCCGCCGATAAAAATGTAAGTTTTATTTGAACATTCACGGATGTCTACGCGTCGCACTTTTACGAGTATTTCGAGTATTAAAACAACTTTCAATATCGAAAATGCGAAATGGTATAGCTGAATATTAACACTTGCACCATTTCACTAACTCGAGGTTAACAGGTTAAAAATGGAGTTATCATGGTTACCAGTACTATATGGTACTAGGATGGTGCAAGTGGGCCTAAGAGCCCATACCATTCCAAATGACTGAACATTGATGCGATAGATTTTTCAGCTGACTGAATTAATCAATTAAACACCGTGGTTAGTTAATTACAAATTTTGTAAGAATATAACTAATACGTATTTAATCTTACTATCACTCGTAGGTACTCTTGTTTTATGCCAAATATTTCGTACGGGTAATTATATCGGCGTTGTTTAGTCTTTTATTTACATTATTTAAGAGTCTTCGGCAAGTTCGGCTGAATTTCACCTTTTCATACAAACGTTTCGTTTTCATTAAAACTACGTGTTGGATTGTATAGGTAATGAAACTTTGCACATACAATGACATGAGGTATATCTGAAGCGCTGGTTGCCTAGCGGTGAGAGCGTGCGACTTTCAATCCGGAGGTCGCGTGTTCAAACCCCGGCTCGTACCAATGAGTTTTTCGGAACTTATGTACGAAATATCATTTGGTATTTGCCAGTTGCTTTTCGGTGAAGGAAAACATCGTGAGGAAACCGGACTAATCTCAATAAGGCCTAGTTTACCCTCTGGGTTGGAAGGTCAGATGGCAATCGCTTTCGTAAAAACTAGTGCCTACGTCAAATCCTGGGATTAGTTGTCAAGCGGACCCCAGGCTCCCATGAGCCGTGGCAAAATGACGGGATAACGCGAGGAAGAAGAGGTATATCTATGTCTGCCTAGGCAGACCGAAAAGGAGATGGCGTGGCGGGACAACTTCGACGCATTCTACCCCGAATGGTGGGAAAATGCCGACGACAGGGTCGAGTGGAGAAAACGAGGGGAGGCCTTTGCCCAGCAGTGGGACACCAAAGTAGGCTAGTAAAAAATATCTATGTAGTCCTGTAATCAGTTTATATAGCTCCATTTTATAAAACAAACGAAATAGATTTTTTTTTTAATGAAAAACTTAAGTTCGCTGTATTTTATTAAGTATTGTGTCTGAAGCAGCATAAACTAATTGCATGATTAGGTAATATACGTATACTGTAAGTGTAAGTACAAAGTTTCAGAGCAATCTAGTCAGTCGTTTTTATTAAATGTGAGTTTAACTACGTTTGTATGGAAAACTGAGCTTGCTTTACTCTTAAATTCATATCTAACTAGCGACTCACGCTTCATTCAAATCGCATTGGAGTTTAATTTATTTAGATTATATGTAATAATCTAAGAAGAATATATGGAGTAATGAAGAGGCGCTGGCTGGACGTTCCTGACAGCGGTCATGGAAGAGAACAATCTCACACCTGAGGATGCCGAAGACCGGGCAAAGTGGAGAAGACTGAGCCGGGAAGCGGCGCTGGCTGGGAAAACGCTAGGTTGAAGAAGAAGAAGATATATAAATCTAATAATCTAATAATGACTATACTATTTATTGGCCGTGAAGTGGTTAGAATAAACAAGGAAGTCATGACAACCTTATCGAGGGTCTGGAACACACATCACTTTCCAACACTTATTTAATAAGTTTAATACGCAAAAATAATTAAAGCAAAATACGTGTCACTATTACTACACCTTATAAAACAAAGTCCCCCGCCACGTCTATCTATCTATATGTAAATATGTATGTATGTTTGCGATAAACTCAAAAACTTCTAAAAGCATTTTTATGCGCTTTTCACCTATCAATACGTAGGTATCACTGTAGAGTGATTCTTGAAGAGAGACAGGAAAGTGTAGTTGTATAATTTGTTAAGGTTTTGTGTAATACATACGTGCGAAACCGGGGCCGATTGCTAGTTACTTGTAATTAGAACTTGTCGTACTTGTAGAAGGCAAGCAATCAGTCAATCACACAACGGCGGTACCTAGCTACTATTCGCCCACAAATGGTATGTGGACAAACAGAACACGCGACTAACTTTTTCTAGTTTTCGCCAGTTCGCAATTTTCTAAAGAACAGTTTGCTTTGCTGCCCTCCAGATTCGCTGGTTTAATAACATAAAGAATCCTGTAATCTGATTCATGCTGTGATGTTATCAGATTGCCTGTCACCGGCAAGGATGCGCTGCCCGGAATTCACAGAAAATTCTACGTTTATTCAGTCTAGCAATAAAGTTGAACACGATATTCTTAGACTAGATTTTCTAGTCTTTGAGTTGTGAATCGTAGTAATTATGTGTGCCGGTAGATTGTGACAAAAATAATAAAAGTTTGGTCTCTTAGTGAAAAAACCTTTAAGATCTGGGTGTCGTAAATTAAAACCTTAATTTTGCTGAGGTATTACAGTCAAACCACGCCTTCATGGCAAGTTTTCAAGTTAAGTGTTACGTCTAGCTACTAAGTATAGAAATCATAAGATTTAGAAGGATATATGTATGCATTGTTACTTATGCAAAGTTAGCGTGGTCACGGTCAGAGTCTATCCTGATCTGTATTAGGTAATTGAAAAAAATTAAATTACAACACATAGCTATAAATAGTATAAATAAATTGCCGAAAGCACAAAACATGTACTTATGGCGGTAGTACTATTAGTTATTCTGTGCTTAATGGTAATAAAATAACCTATTAAAGTTCACTGTATACACTAAAGTGTTTAATTTACACGAGATGCTCACATCTTGTACCTACTAGGATCACATAAATACGCGGCGATGCGGCTTGATTCAGCAACAGCTGTAGATTCAGGCCCACGCGGTAGGGGTCAATGCCCACTCGTATTTCCAACATGTGCCGACGTTTTCCGCGTTCCACGGAAAGCGCTGCGCTCGCTTGTCATCCCTTCGGGCTTCTTCGGGTATCTTCGGCCGACATCGTTATTCGATTTCAGCATTTTTTGGTAGCCATTTTATCCCATTACTACCTATTTGTTTTCATGAATGCTATTATGGTATGATTTTTATTACTGTTTTCAATGAAATTGATTACTGCGTTCGTAGTTTATGTGCATTGTTCATTAAGGGAGTATATTGAGGCACGAGTTATTTACTGTACAAGATGTGTAAAGTCTGAGAAAAAATGCCACCAAACAGTGCCCGAATTGGTTAATTTATACAGTGCTATACGATACCATTAGTGTTGCAGTACCGGTAACTAAATAGGTAAATTGTCTATCGTTAACTATTTACTGGACAACCCATTATATTCAATAAGTGATTTTTTTGACATAACTGTATAATTTATATTCGCACACCTATTCTTGACATTGTCTTTGTTTATTATTGTTATTATTTGACGATCCTTCTCAGCTGAAATTTTTCATATTATGTAGTATTAATGAAATTAATTTATTTGGATTATCTTGTTATTAATTTAATTTATTTCTGACGACCACAATATAGATTCTTATAAATTGACATTAATGTAATTTGTACTGTAACCATTTGTTGTGAAATAAATAAATCTAATCTAATCTAATCTTTTGACAACCAAAACTACTATGTAATTTTTTTTTGTATATTAGGCCGGTCTGACCTGGGTAGTGACCCTTCCTATGAAGCCGGGGTCCTGGAATCCCGGTAAGGGCATTTATTTGTCTGATGAGCACAGATATATATATTTATTCCTGAGTCATGGATGTTTTAAGTATATGTATTTACGTATTATATTGATGTCTGAGTAACAAGCCTTATTGAGCTTACCGTGTACCGTGGGACTTATTTATGTATATTCCCTGTAATAATTCCCTTATATCAATAAGGTATATTTGGATATTTTATAATCAAATCTCTAAAACGCAACGCCTAGAAAATAAATCGATCTTGGAGGCCGATTTTTGAAATTCGACCACTCGATTTCGTGTATTATGTTAAATGATATCTCCACTACTAGGCGTTTAAATTGTACTAATAGAATTGAAATCGAATGGTCAATACCACTAGATTCCAAATTCCGATCGCTCGTATTTCAAAAATTAGCATTTCGCCGTTTTCTACCGATTTTCGAGTGACGAAATCGAGCGATCGAAATTCAAAAATCGGCCCCCTGATTAGGTTCCTATCCTCGGAGTAATTAACAATGGAGCCGCCATTAACAGGCGTTCCCCTCTGTCGAAAATAGGCGGCCAATGGTCAACCACATGTATGGACTGACGTTTATCTCACATACATGGGATATAGTCCCCACGCTAGCCCAATGCGGATTGGGGACTTCACATACACCTTTGGATTTCTTCGCAGATGTTTTCCTTCACCGAAAAGCTAGTGGTAATTATCAAATTATATTTCTTACATAAGTTCCGGAAAAGTCATTGGTAAGTACGAGCCAGGATTTGAAACCGCGACCTCCAGATTAAAAGTCGGGTGTCATATCCACTCGACCACCACCGCTTATTTATTATATAAGATATGTATTATTCTCAAAAAATTAAGGGTGACATTCTAGTGGCAACGTTATTAAGGACGTGTTCGTGGACATCTTGACTGATGTTGAAATTAAATCCCGATATAAACAACCGATCCTATGTCACGGACACAATGCGAGTGCACCTTGCATCGGCGTGTTATGCAAACAATATTGTTATCAACTCATCATAAGTAAGGTGGGGTTGTTAAGGGGCCCACTGATTAACAGTCCGCCGGACGGTATCGGCCTGTCAGTTGTTCGGAACTGTCAAAATTTTGTTCTAACTGACAGGCCGATACCGTCCGGCGGACTTAATCAGTAGGCCCTTTTTAACCTATAGGGTTATTTAAAATGTACTCACTTATGTTAATACTATCTTAAACTCTAAAACAAATCAAAGTCCTTACATTTTATATACAAAGTTAATATATTTTTCCTTTTTTTATTGTGAGACGACATTAAATTTATAAATTGTAAACGAAATAAATGTAAGCGGATTTGGTAACACATTGGACCGGCAGTACAGTCGCCATCAGATATATCGGAGTGGCTAAGGTGCTCACAAATATCTGAACACGACTCTATTGTCAGGGCGTTAGAGTGCGTGTTCAGATATTGTGAACACCTTGGCCGCTCCGATATATCTGATGGCGACTGTACAAGGATGTGGGTTCGAGTCCCACGTTGGCCAGAGTTGATCATCGTTGATTTTTTCATTGTGATTGACATCTGTAAGTATTTACAATTTAGAGGATTTTATATTTTTTTATAGGCTTACTAAGAGGGTAACTAGGTAATGCTGAATACACAGAAGTATAGTTGCCTCTGATTCAATAAAGTACGAATCTAATAAAAGAAGTAAGTAATAAATATAGTAGGTCTCTTCAGTATTTCCCGTCGAAACAAATTAAAGGGGGCTACAATGTAAAGACACGAAGAATAAAATTGCAATCTGGAATTGGAAACGAGAAGCAAAATATCGGGGTGCAATTTCTTAAATTGAACATTGTATTGATAAAAGTAACACTCTCAGAGGTACCTACCTAAGGTGAACGCACTGGTGCTCGACATGCCAATGCCCAATAGATGACACCTTGCTGTCACTTCTATTGACAATGACTTATAAGTTTCAAGATGACATGTACTGGGACTGCGTCGAGAACCAGTAGGTTTACTTTAGGTATAGGCGATCATAATATTCATAATACTCGTATATTGGCAGTGCCCAAAATATTATGATCGTGAGAAGTAAGGTAGACTAAAATTAAAAATTCCTAAAAGAATTTCTATTTTTATTAGAAATATTCAACAATTAGAGAAATAAAATACCATGTAAGTCTATGTTTATTTTGAGCCATAAAAAAAAAAAAAGGGTTAATTTTTTTTTCTTGGCGGTGATAATATAATAATATAGGACAGATGACGGTGGTATACCCTAAAATTTGCAGTGTAGTGTAGTGCTACACCAAATAGTAAGTAACGATAACTTTTCAATACAAATGTTGCCTGAAATATTATCACTAAGGTACATTCGCGTAAGTAACTTCGAAAACAAGAAAATTGTGAAAATGCAAATTTAGTTTTTGTTTTTAAATCGCTGTTTTAAAGTAAGAAAGTTATCTTTCATTTGCACATTAAATTATAACTTTTATGGGTGGTAATCTTTTCTTTCTGTTTATTGTTTTTGTATTTATTTTGGAAAATATGGGTGTATTTAGCCATGATAGAAATTAGAAATTATATAACTAAGGTACGATCACGGGATGCAAGAAAATGTGTAAGTACTTCACGGTTATTCTGCTTGTGTTCGTATCGCCAAAAGAGCTAAATATGTATATTAACCTCAAAGCCCGACCGAAAATATATCGGGCACCCGCGTATTAAATTGACTAATCCGGCGAAGAATGGCTCAGGCTGCGGGTGAATTCGCACAGACGTTGTTTATGGTTTCGTAACAGTAACGGGCGGTATGCGTGAGTCACGGCCGGGCAAGTTCATTGTCGTCCGGCCGAACTTGAACCCGGGCGCCGAAGGCTGGCCGCGCCAAGCGCACACTGCCGCCGAGCGCGAAGCTAATGCTACAACTATACTCTAAATTATTAGTCTAAATAATCTGCCGGCCTATCCATGATGCCGATCGCTTACGCTCCGTAGCGATCGATCGCAAATGTCACTGTCACACTAATATGGAAGAGCGATAGAGAGACATAATGCTTTTCGTTGTCGAATCGATAGTGATTGTAACCTTCGGTAGGCCGGCTGTGTAGCTGCCACCAGTTTGGCACTGACATAAACGCTAGCGTGAAGGTAACTTACTTTCTATGCATCTCGCTCGTACTGAGATGTTAGTGCGAGCAAGATGTATAGAAAGTAAATTACGTACTTAGACGTATGGCGTATATGTCAGTGTTGGCACTGTCACTCATGTCAGTGACTCATGGTACGGGTACAGGAGCCCGATCCAAATTTAACAATTTGTTACATACACCTTGACGATCGTCTTGGTGATTGGCACAACAATCATTTCACATGCACCAATCAGCGTGAGCGATCTTCAAGGTCGTATCAAAATAAGATCAAAGCCGTATCATTTTTTTTATCTGAATCGGGCTCCTGGTGAAGATCAAGACAGACAGACTGAACTTGGGAAGGGAGATATGGACATCACGCGGGTTTTTTTTAAATTCAATTTCACTGAAAATATTCTTGTTAATTTTTTTTTCTCGTCAGATCCCTCGGCTATATCACTATTTATTTTATTATTAGGCATAAGATATTGTACTGCTATGATATGCAGGGTAACGTTACATTATACAACAGACAAAATGAAAATTAGACATGTTTTCGTGATTCTATCAAGACAACTTTAATCTAAAGCGCGTCTTTTTTTCTACGCTCTTGGGTTAAATCTGGCAACAAAACACATGCTCACATTTGCTTTACAAATAAAACAACGTGCACGAACGCATACAAATGAAATAAGTAATGGTAGGCACTAGGCAACCTACGTAGGCTTTGTTTTGCAGGCTGTCCGTCAAATGACGTCCGAGCGCTTGCTCTCCTAATTCGCTTTGTTAAAATTCTGACAGGTTAAAATGCGAGTTATGTTGCTATGTGGGTCACCCGGCGAGGCGAATAACCTAATTAGTTACCTTAATGTAGCATAATATAATCTTCAGGAGATTAATATTATACATCTGATATTAGTTGCATTGCGGTTAATTAATACATAATTTATCTTGAAATACCTATTTATAGGTAAGGTACGTGTTTTCCGTGTATACCTATACCTACGGTGGATTATATAATAGTTCTTACGAACCTATACACGGAAAATCAATAGGAGTAAGAGAAAGAGAGAATCTACTCTGAGTATCAATTTTACATGCTTTTGATATTTTGACTAAATTGACCAGCTATCTGAACGCTTTATGAGGATATAACGAGTGTAATGAGATGATTCTTGAAAGTATGATATGAGACTGTGAAGATTGTTCGCTGAAAAAATGCACAAGTCAATGATACGAGTATCGTGAAATATAAATCTTATAGCATTCGCGGGCAGTGTGCGTCCAACTTAGCCGTGTTGTTGATAAGGTGCGTAAATACGCGCACAGCCGGTATGCAAGCGGCAATGACTCCGGGCCCGTCGCGGCCATGTGCTGGCCATGTATTCCGATCGTAAGAAACCAGTGTAAACGTGACCACTAAATCAAAACGATTACACGTCTTCAGAGATCACTCTTGTACTAGTTTTCGTTGTTTGGTCGGTGCGGGTGCGGGTAGGAATAGCTCCGCTGATAACCGACCGATCGGCCATTGTTTACTGCGACAAGAAAACATCGACGCTCGTTTGTTTAATTAATAATTACCGCTTTAATCTACACTTGGTTATTATAACATCAATAATGTACTTTGTCTTTGTTTTAAGAGATCTTGCTTTGTTTGTAATATATCAAAATATCAATCTGTGAGCGCTCTTTGGGATATGATATGTAGGTAAATACAATCGCTATTACGACATCAACATACTCTTTAACGTTAACGTAAGTAACGTTTAGATATTTGTAAACACATTGGCCGCTCCAATGTATCTGATGGCGATTGTATACTACATAACGTCAGTTATTTTATTTTACAAAGATATAAAGCCTCAAGATTGGTGTCTCTAAATCCTGGTTACAACGGGCTTTCATTTAGGCAATATCTTTACAACCTTATAAAAGTCTAGGCACAAGCAAAAACCCGTGAGAGCTGGCCAGACTTGGAAATGTGCAAAAAACGATTTTGTCAAAAGCGTGCTCCGTACCCCGCCCACTCCTTTAGTTCTCATTTGTTTTGGAAAGTGGTCCATTGCCTTGTTCAAGTGACAAAGCAAAAGTTCCACGTGTAAGTGACGAGTGATATCACCCGCTGACGTGTTTTAATTGAAGAATTCAATGTCAGGTCAGCGACCCCGCGGTGATACTGCGCTGCACGTAGATACCTATGAATGCACGTTTATTTTAAATCAATCTACGGTAGTCGCTCGCGCTTAAGTGACAGAAGCGTAGGTGTATACAGATTGTAAAATATGATATGAGTAGTTACGTATCTCAATGTGTTTCTCTCACGGGAGGTACTAAGTTTGAAAAGGGATGATGATGATTTTAGGTATCGGCGTCGTGTCGTCAGCGTGAGTGAGGCAGCGCTACACACGATACATATGTACATGTACATAGGTATAGTGTAATGTTCTGCTCGCACACCAGTGTGGCGTGCGGATCCCTAATAAATGTGAAGGCTCCTTGGAGGGACTGTGCCGCGGTCTCGTACTCAGGACGAATTGTATTAGCATCGAAGAGTTCAACCATCACAAGTCCTCAGTATTGGTAAACACTAATTAACTACTTCTGAAACCCGTTATAAAGTGCTAAACTATGAAAGCGTTGTGCTCGCGGCAATGCCAAAACTTAAAACTGTTCTCGACTAGGGACTAACAATTAAATATACCTACAGGTAGATCCACGGGAGAACTTTGTAGTTAGCAATGCCAGACTTTCGCAGGTACTATTATATTGTGTTATACCATTATATAATATTGTGTCACACAAATGGACTATATACCATCAACAGACTCCGCTGGGCGAAATCTCGTAATAAACCTACCCATGGGAGTGCCGCAAATCGTCATTATACCTACGTTTCATCTGGTAGTAAATTATCTGTTATGATAGCACAATATACACATAGTGTGATTGAAATGAATATTTGTAGGTATTCTTACACTGATTGACCTAGTAATATGAGCACGGCTTATACTAATAGAACTCAAATTCGCTGAACATACATATGTATACATGTGGGTTAAATTTACTATTTTCGAACTTATCCTTCATCCTTATTGTTTTAAGAGAAGCACTGCGCCCTTAGCGACATTTATATCAATAAAAACAAGAGCGTCCAGAAGAGTATAAAATCTTAATTCCCGATGATAAAGCGTACCTTGACATGCGACCGCCGACTGCATCAATCAAACAGTAATCGCGTTCCCAGTCGTAGTCGAACAAACGCCTGGCCGCCACGAGCCGCACCAACCAAAGGGAAAACCCAAATTAAACCAAAACACACGAAATAAACCACCACATTCACTTTGACGTTTTTCTATGGAATTTTGTGACGTATTCGTCTCCCAAGTTTGTGTATACCTGGCACAGTATATATATTATTATAGCACGACATTAGAAGTTCACTCGCGGCCGCGGGGCAACGACCGTCCTTAGCACCGCTGTGCGGAGCTCTCAGATGTATGACCGTCCCGCTCTAGCGGACATTGCGCTACCGTTTTCCATACTATTATTCAAATCAATCGAACTATTGTTTTTGGTATGAACTTTACGGTTGTTCTGGTCCGTGTAATTGCTATTAATCGTTTTTTTTTCTCTTTCTAGTTAAATTTGACGTAAGTAATCCTCGAATTTGAAAAATAATTGAGAAGCGAGACTTGTAATTTAAAGTTTTAGTTATTTTTTATAAATTTAAAAGTGAAAGTAATATTTAGAGTTAGCGTTTACGTTCTGTAACTCCTTTATAAGTAGGTACTTACTACTGAAAATACTTTTAGTGCCCACCCACATATAAGAACGTGAAAATGTCGGGTAAGGATATTAAAGTTACTTTCACGCAAACAATTTAACAGATTTTGATAAAATATAAGATATAGAAAGTTTATAATCTGTTAAAATACCAAACATACCTAGTTACTTTTAATTCAGCAATTTACCATTAGTGATAGTTTATATGAGAGTGTAATTATGAGATCAAAAGAAGCGACCGTATATATAGTCCCCGGTAGAAGCCAAATTAATAATCTAACTAGGTAGTAAAATAATAAATCAGTTTATTAATAGGTGGTCTGACTAGTAGTGCGTACAGTCGGCATCAGATATATTCCATTTGTTCGATAAAAGTGACCAAATAATAAATAAATATTTATTTGCCCACTTATTATATATTTAGTCAAAATCTTCATAATTAAATACGATACATTTGGCAATTTTGGCCGTCACTATCTATTTGATGCTGACTGTACATAGAAATAGGTCGCAGGGTGGCTATACAAGGTGGCCCAAAATAACTGCATCCCCGTTGTCAGGGATGTTTTGGAATTATAATGAGCTACTTTTACTATGGGAGCAACACCGCCTTCCCAAAAAAAAATGCATGCAAAAAAAGGCATGTAGTACCCGGGAATGTAGTAAATTTTAGGCCAACCTGTATAGACTAAGCTATGTTTTGTGATAAAGGTATCAATACAGATCAGGTGAGACCTACCAACCACTTGGGGTAATTGCATTGGACTGATACACAACACAGAAAATACCATTGGTCTTTGTGAATCCCGAATAGGCTCGGCTCGTGCACAAATTACGAGTATGAATATCGTGGGAACTATACTGAAAGTGAAAAGAGAACAGGGAAATAATAAAGGCTATGAATACATTCAAAGGGCTACAGAGGTGCAAGAAACGAAAAGTTTAAAAAAAACGTAAACTTTCTTGGAAATACATAGTACAATAAATAAAGTTGATATTTTTAAACTAGTCATTTTATTTCTCAATCAATTATACACCAAATATCTGCTCGTTTGCTGACTATCGCATAAAAAAAATAGCTACTTTAAATTATTTAGCATACAATTCCATTCCTATGTATATTAATTTGATTGGTAGTTTTTCTAGTATAATGATATTAATGGTATTTTATTGGCTTTTAAAATTATCCCTGTTCCGTAGTTACATACGTCAATCCTCAACTCAGAATTTGGGTCAGCACATTATTCAATTTTAGAAAAAAATGGCGTTTGACATAACGGATTTGTAGGTAAGAAATATCTCTGAGGCTGCAAAAATTCTCACAAAGTAATATCTTTTATACGTGTCAAAAGTAAAATTTTAATTTCTGTCAATTTTCTTTTGGAGATGTAGATACATAAAAAGTTTGAATTAAATCCCTCGATGTTAAAATTAATAGAAAACCTTACACAATATGTATATGTATATCAGAAATAACCTAACATATGTTTTATTTTATTTTTTCCTAGAAATAATCCCTAGGTCAATAAATGAGGTTTGAACTCACTATCATAGTATTTTGTGCGCGTTAACGGTATCTCCGGTGTTACACCATAAATCGTCTGCAATAGACGCAAAGGCCAATGATGATGATGAATGGTGTTGAAGCCTAATTATCATTAATTAATTATTTACATTTTTTATTTTATTAAACTAGTACGGGTGCAACGAGGAAGCGTCGGTTATCGCGGCGGAAGCGAACTCGAGCAGCCGTCGTTTTGGGCACTCGTTTCAAGTTCAAGGGTCGTCGACCGCGGATACAATGCTTTCAGGATTCGGGCTGGAAAACGAAACGGTACCTACAGCCCTGGCTCGGTCGTGGAACCCGCTCCAGGTCATCAAGTTTTAGCTTCTATAGCTAATCTAGAACAAGGGTACCTACCTTTTTGTTTAAAACAATGCGTGGTTCTTTTGTTTAGAAAACATCTAATAATACAGTCAACTGAAAAATATGGGTGTAGACAACTTACTCAAAAATATGCCCCATAGTTTTTAATTCGCTAACATACGAGCTATGGGACATATGTATATTAGTGTATGATTAGTGCACCCATATGTTTAAACTTGACTGTACTAACTACTAATAACGAATTAGGATTGCGAATAAGCAGTACAATTAAAGGTATCTTCTCTATTTTCAAAAACTTATGATACAAGGCTTATTTCTTGCTACCTACTCTTGGTCTAACTTTAACAAATCACTATGCGTCAAACTGTCAGAAGCTACAAATAATAATTATTCCCTAGTTTACGGGTTTTGCCTTTTCACGTCTAACAGGTGAGATGTTACTAACTTACACTGTCAAGAATTAACAATGGTATACGCATCTGTTTCATGGATATACCTAGTATGCTCTGGAAAAACAAAGAGTTTGATACTATAGTGCCTTTATTATCACACGTAGGTAGGTCAGGCATTACTAATCTGTCAAGACCTAGATAACACTAGCGATACCGGCTTGTTACATATACACGGTGTAAATGAGGAAACCGAATAATTTTAACAGCGTATTCCTGATCATATTTAGAGACAAAAATGTCCTATAAATCTTTTTTTTGAGATTCGCCTAGTTTCAGAGATATTATTAATTTAAAAATAAACAATTTTTTATTGTTACACAGTGTAAAATTAGGCCTTTTTGATGGTGATGTTACTGCTATGGGACGTAATCTAAATATCCTTATTGATAGATGTCAAAAAGTGACAAGTAACACTGCAAAAAGTAGGCCTTACGAAAAAAAAATTTAAAAATCATTTTCAACAAATTTAAAACACAAAATAAAAAAAAATTGTGGCGAAATTGACCTAAACTAATATAACATTTTTTTACTTCTTTTGACCTCAAAAATGCGTGGTTAAAATTATTCGGTTTCCTCATGTTACACCGTGTATAAGGGAAAATATTAATGGTATTTTCTAAGACGGTGCATTATCACGAGAACAGAAGAGTGTCAACACTGTGCAACTCTGGAAACGAAAGACCGAACATACTAAGTACTTTATAATAAATGACATGTTTGATGTGTGATGAAAACATGTGGATATTTTAAGAATGGCGACCTAAATCAGGTGTCGTTTAATACAGCGCGGACCCCTACCTGGCTCCTAGAGGCCTCTATGGGGGCTCTGCGAGAAATAACGAAAACAAATCTATAACCACCTCTCCTATATCTTTAGTCCACACTTAAGCCGTCGTATCGGAGCGCGGATCCGCGTACGAGGATAATATTAGAAAAAAATAATCACGGCACACGAGAGGTTAATTTGTCAAACGATTTATTTTTAATTTGAGACACCGTCAAATGCTTTCCAAAAGGGTTCCGTCGCCAAAAAGCTTGAGAACCGCTGGTCTAATACAATGGAGGCTTTCGATCACTCATATTCAATTTACATGTTAGATTTACCACCACAACCACGAGTGCTAGTAAAGGTTATTTCATGAACAACTATCGCGATAATGAAAGACAATAGTTATTTGTATTACAAGGGGGCAAAGTTGTTGTTTAACCGCTCGTGCTAATATGATATGATGATATGATGATATGATTCATATGATACCCGAGCAAGCGAAAGATTCTAAAATTGAACTACGAGCGTAGCGAGTTGGTCGAAAAATGGAATCATGAGCGTTGCGAGGGTGTCAAAGCACGAGGGTTAAACAAAATTTTCCCCCGAGTGAAACACATCATTTTTCACCACACCAACTCATCAACTTTGTAAAATTTCAATCAAAATAAAATCCTAATGAATGTTATTAAATATTTATCATCCAAAATCATCATTTAAAAGTCAATTCTACCAGCAAACATAAGAAAACAACTCAACATTTGCATTTGATTACTTTGCCTCACATGTGAATAAAATGTAGCTTTGCTATCAGTCTTTGAAGTGCAAAGTAAGCCTTTCCGAGCTGGTGTGGTGAAAATTATTTTGTCTGTTACAATGGACTCTTCCAGACCCGGAAAACCCCGAAAGTGTAGATTTTCTCGACGACGGCGCGGCGCGGGCGCACCTGGCGAGGCGTTGACCCCTCGGCCGCCGCTCCCGTGACGTCACGCGCTACGCTACCCATCACACCTACGCATCGACATGTGCCCATTCACACTCATTATCATTTTGGCTAAACACGATTTTTATTATTATTTTTTTATTAAATTAGATGTGAGCTTATTTTCGTAATGTATATAATTTACAAATTGTACTCAATTAGCCCGGCGTACGGTAAGCTCCGATCATCAAAATCATTGAGAACATCACTTTAAATATATGTTAAGAAAATAAACTACTATTTTATGAACCTACGTGAAAATGTATTTACGAGTATTACCTAAGTCTGCACTATCAAACTGGGAACACACATGATTGTTTCGGACACAGTGAATCGAAAATATTGAAGTAAAAATAACTCTGCCTTATGTTATGTGACTCACGCTCAGTCGCTCAGCTATCTATCTATTTATCTACCTATCACATTTGGTGGTTAATACAACTCATCATATTTCCGGGCCTTTTAAATGATGTTAGAGTATTGTTTTATACTTTTTAAAAAGATGTTTTGATTAAGAAAAAGCAATGTAAACAGCCAATTATTAAAGCCGAGTCTACACGACCCACAGTACTGTTACAGGCATCATTTTAAGCTATAGGATAGAATGAGATAGGGAGATAGAAGACCTTACATCTCTCGTTTTTACAAGACCGTTGAGTATGATCGCGCGAATACTGCTACATAAAATTGTTTCAGGATCTCATGTGTGTAAAAATAATTCTTTGTTTTAATACTTTTATAGCGTTTTGACCCCATTAGCGCCGCTTGCACTGTCCCACTAATGCGGGGTTAAGAGGTTAAACTGTGACCCAGTGTCAAATTGTACTGGTAAGTAGGTAAGTAAATATTCTTTAGTGCACCAATAATTATACATGTTACATACATGTAAAACTACAAAGAAATTTGAACGGAACAATAGAACCCGGTAACACCAGGCGGTATTATCGCTAAAAAGCCAACCACCAACCATGGTAACCATGGTAACTGCGGGTTTAACCGGTTAAACCCGGGCTAGTGGAATGGTACAAGTGGCCCTTACTGAGGTAATCCACTAGTTAAGCCATCACAGACATTGAAAATAGATCATGTTATACTGGAATAGTAGTCAAGTTTTACACTATTAATGAAGTCAACTCTACTCTAGTAAATATACCCAAAAGTTTTTCTAGCAAAAACATCAGTGGTGGAAAAAATAAAACAAACAACATAGCGCAATCAATACAAAAGCACTTTTACAAATCATACATTTCACGCTTTACACTTATGTAGATACCTATTTTTTTTCAAAGGCGATTATTAATTCTTATATATATTCGTTAAAAAATATTCGAAAATTAAATCGACTCAGTCAGGAGACTTGCAAGTAGTTGTAGACACAATAACGAAGAGGAATGCGCGTTTGTAATTCAAGATTAGGTAATATGTACTATATTTATTATATCAGAAGTACAGACAACATGTCTCTGCTTCTGTTTAGAACAATATATGTAGAACTCGCTTCATAGTTTACCGGAAATCACGTACGACACAAGGGCCCTATCTCATATCCTATTTATGTCACTTGTCACATTGTCTATCACAGGTGTCGGGATCGTCGCTCGACCGTCTGATGCTTCAGATTACCAATTAAGCCGATAAACCGATCTCCATCGACTCGGTCACATCACTACGTCATCTAAATCAACGTTAATTGTGTAAAATAGTCTAATCTGAATTTTGTACTGAGACTCAGCAATATTTGATAATCAAAGTACCTACATAAGTAGGTAACGCATTAACGCAATACTTATACGATTTGATGATTAAACTAATAGCTCAATAGTGGGACCGGATTTTTGCACTAAAAGTTTTGATAATTCTAAAGTTGAAAAAGTGATACTTATCTGATATAGGACATATTTTTAAGCATATATGCTATATATGATGAAAAGTTAGAACGAGCGTTAGATATAAATTAGGTATTTATATATTTTTAGTCATGATTTTTTAATATTGAATTAAAGTGCAATGTTTAAGTTCCATTGTTTATAATATGTATGACGCTTTATAATGTAAAATTATTAGAAATTTTTTTAACGTGCTTCTTTGTCAAACTACAATTAGCTTATTATTTTGTCGATATTGAATTAAAGTTTAATAAATCCACAACAACATATCTAAATTTATAAGTTAATAGGCAAGCTAAAAAGCTAGAAGAATAAGATATATGCTTTAGAATTAATATACGTTTTTTGTCCTATAAGATCTAATATTGAATTAGAGTCTGTAAAAATAAGTCTATTACTATAAAATAATATACGCAGCCATATTATGGAAAGTAAGAAATTTCTGTGTGTAGCTTGCATTGTAATAGTAAAATCTAGTTAAAAAGGCGCGAAATTCATACATACGCCGCGCTGGTCTGTCAGTCGCCGGCGCGGCGCTCGAGAGCCTATCATAGCCTACCTATACCTCGCCCCTCGCCCCACCTCCCGCTCAGTAACACTGTCTGTCTTTTCTTATCATTCATTTGTTTGTTTACCGTGCACATATATAAATTAGATGCGGACATTACGTGAAATTAAAATATCTTATTAAGTAAAAATACCTACAGCTGGTCAATCAGATCTTGTCAGTAGAAAGAGGCGGCAAATTTGAATAGTTCCATAGAAAATTTGAATTTCGCGCCTTTTTTTAGTGACAAGATTTGCTTGACCAGCTATATTTCATTATCTTGACTAATATTGTAATAAAAATGTACAAGATATTCACAACTATTTTTTACTATACATAGTTTGTCAAAGGACTGTCTCATTTCAAACATAGACAGGGAGAATCATCATACTGTCTTTGACTTACACTAGTACTAGCACCCAAAAGAAAAGGATGAATATAGTTTTTTGTTTTTATTTACTGACAAATTGGTTTGACCAACTATACCTATTTCTGGTTCCTATTGTCATGTCCTGTCCTATTCAACGTCAATATCATAATATGTATATTATAAACCAACTGATCAATATTACACGGTATACATCCTGAATATACAATAAGGTAAGTGGCCTCACTTACCTTATTGTATATTCCGTGTGGGCCGTATATGCCTATATACAGCCCACCTAACCTTTTGGCCGCCGGACCTAGTCCGCAAAGACGCTCACTCACACGCCAGAGCAAATTTTAAGTAAACAACTAATAAAAAGTTTAGGGATTGCAAATAGTGATATCGATATTTACAATTTATGGTAAAAATCTTTTTAATTTAGCTTTGTTCTTATCCTGTTTTAATTTCATTCCAAATTGCCAAAATTAAACATATATTTTGCACCCGAAAATGTTTAAAATATAGGGATTTAACATAAAAAACAACCACTAAACAATGTCGATTCAAGACGTGATATCGCCGCACTAGGCTGTACGAGAAGTCTTTTATACAAGACAACGGCGCGCATGGACTGCCCGCAGTGCAGACTGACAAGGACTGTTTCCGCGCGGATCAAGTAATAATAGTCTCTAGGTCAACGGCGTAAGCGCTTGTTGGTACGTAAACTTTATTGGCGTAACGTTAAAGCTGCGCATCATGTGTCGATAAAGTCAATATACCGGAACTGTTTTAGTGAAAATTACACGTGGGTTGAATTTTTAATGAGTGAAAGATATTATTCCGGAATTAGAATCTATCATTATAATTTCAGTTTGGTTTACATTAATCTATAGGTAAACTCTTATCAAAAAAACGTTCAACGACTTGTTATTAAAAAATTACACATTAACTTCAATGTTATAACAAAAAACTAAAGTCTGATAAACAGGTATGTCCCTGTACCACTCTTGTGCGAAGCGGTCGCTGCGGTGTATCCCTTCCCACTAAGCTATAAAATAACATCAATTATTATTTTTATTTATCTCTTCTGCAATTAAATAGTCCACAATCTACAAGGGCAAATTTACTTGTCTGACTCTACTTTATAGAGCTAAAGAAGCTGCCTGAACTTTAAATATAGTTATGCCTATCTGACTCTCGTTCTACGTATTCTACAGTTGCCTCCAGAAACTCGCGAACTAAATTGACAGGTCAATGTGCACAAATGATACCACAGTTTGGCCAGTGTTGTTCATATCGATATTTTCAAAAAAGTTTGAATTAGAGAATGTCGGTATTTCCAAAATTGTGCAATTTTATAGTACCTAATAGAGACAAGGATATTTAATAAACATATTGTAATTAAATAAATATTTTATTATATTTATTTTGTTTTATTTGTTAGGAAAACTTACAGCTAGAGTAACAATTAAGTTGTAGGTGATAACATAGAAAAAGTGATTTTGGCTCAAAATACAAAAAAGGCCGGCCCAGACGGGGAAATATTTCGTATAATGTGATTAATTTCTCATTTAATTCGAGTGGTGTGGACGCAAAAATTAAATCGCCTCGGTATCCTATGGCTTCGATTGTGAAGACCAGTCCCTAAACTGGACGTTTAAGTTGACAATTAGGTCAATATCAAGCAACTCTTGTCAGTAGACAAAGGCGCGAAATTCAAATTTACTTTGAGACGATATCCCATCGCGCCTTCATTTTTCAAATTTGCCTCCTTTTTTACTGACAAGATCTGCTTGACCAAGTATAAATAATTATGGATCAATCTCATCTACCGGCCACATGTATAAAATTAAATCACCAATTTTAGATTTATGGCGACAACCGAGCTCTTGAAATAAAGAACGGCAAGTTGTTGCACACTAACATGACACTGAAATTTGTCAGTTTCTCATCCGCACCTCCTGGATTGATCCATAACGACACAATCTTACAATCGAATTAACCACTTTTCTCGTCACATTGATATTAATCGAAATCGTTTGTGACCCCTTTATAATTATGACATGGGTAGTAAGTGCAATATTTTACTTATCGATATCATTTTATCGACATATACCCGTGACTATTTTTTCTTTGCTATTCCTGGTATCATTTTATTTGTCAAACTCATGTCAATTTAGTTCGCGAGTTTATGGAGGCGACCTTAGTAAGTAGTTACCTACTGTTCGTTGAAAAAAATTGGCGATTAACAAGTGTTCAAATACTTAGATAAAAACATATTTCTGACTTTATATTTACTTTAAAAATTCCCATATCGAGTTAACATTCCCATCCCTAGCTGTCTTTTATACAAGACAACGGCGACGAGAAAAATAAAAATTTTGAAAATTGGAGCAATTTTTTTAAATGCCTTATTATAAAAGAAGGTATTTATATAGCGGCTTAAAAAGCAAATAAATGAAAAAACAAAGACCTTAAATATGAACACGAGTGTAAATGAAATTGCAATTGTTATTATTTTCACATTAACTCAGTGGTTGAATATCTGTCTTGTATACAAGACGACGGCGCCAGCGTATCGGTCTATCGTTGTCTTCTATACCGGACAACGGCGGTCAAAGGGTTAAATTAAAATGGTTTTTTTTTAATAAACAGGATATGAAGTATGAAAAACTCACTCAAATAGGTTTCTCATTTATTTAAGTTTCTTCATTATACCAAAATAGTTATAAAAATATCACGATACTCTTGGAAAATATACCTTTTATAAAAGTCCTATTATGGGCCTTATTGAACACTACCAGTGTATTACTTAATCCCGCAAAAAATAATCATTTTGACTGTAGGTAATAACAGATTTTATTGTTTTTAACTTAAGAGTTATACATATACAAATAACAATATTTGATACTTCATAACAGGAGGATTTATTTATAATAAGTAAAAATAATTATTTTGGGTCTTAATAACTAAAGATATAAAAATTGTCTAGTTTACGCGAAAATAGTAGGTAACTAAACATAAATCTTTATTAGTTACAGTAGTCTCATCTTTTAACATCTGGGGGCACAGCAGTGCCCCCGCCAAGACGAGAAAAGCGCAAGGGCACTATCTACCTTTTCTCGAAGCGCTTCGTCGTTTTTTGGAACCCTCATAACTTGGGGTTGGATTATACCAGATAAACAAAGTTCTCGGACTTATTAAGCATACCAATTGCATAGCTCTTATACTTTAGATTTTATTCATATCTAAAAACTTCGATTTCGTCACTGACTCACTCACTTGATGATCATCAATACCGGGTACTTCCTGAAGTCCTCTAAGAAGCTGAAATTTGGTATGTAAGATAGTTTTAGTACACAAACAACAAATAAATTTAAAAAAAATTTATCCCTAAGGGGATGAAGATGGGGTTTAATTTTGTATGGGAAATCAATAATCGCTGAACCGATTTAGTTGAAATTTGGTACGTAGATAGGTATTGTTATGGGGAAGGATATAGAATAGATTTCAACCTCAAAGTTTACCCTTACGGGGTGAAGGGTTATATGGGGAATCAGTAAGAAGTACATTGTGTAACAGATGCCCCCAGATACTTATTTCAGGATTTTTAATAGTAAATCACCCCCAACCCTTTAAATTAGGGGATGGAAGATTGTCATAAACAACTTACAAAAAGAAGTGAAATCCCATCAAAAACATTTTGATGTACAATGTTGCCCAAACGAAACCATAAGGCTCGCACTGTCAAAAAGTTATCAGATCTCTTGCCAAGCTTCTAACTCTACAAGCCCTCTAACTTTACTAGCTCTACACCAAAAGTGTGTGGCTTGGCCGTTTCGTTTCTACAACAACTATTGTATGTAAGTATAATACAAAAACCGCCCAAATGCGAGTCGCACTCGCGTTCCAAGGGTTCTGTACATTACACAATTTTTAACAATATATTTTTTTTAGAGAAAAGTGAGTAGTCTTTAAAAAACCCGTAGGTATCGGAAAACTAGGTACTTAAGTCCGACTCACGCTTGACTGCACATTTCTAATAGGTTTTCCTGTCATCTATAGGAAGAGAGCTAATATGTGTATTTTTTTCATAATTTTAGACCCAGTAGTTTCGGAGATAAGGGGGGGAGGAGGGGAATGGTCATTTTTTGCGTATTTTCTTAAATAACTTCTAAACTATTTATTTTAAAATTACGAAAAAATATATCTGAGATTCTTACAATGAGCCCCTTCGTTTGATATATATATATATATATATATATATATATATATATATATACAGGGTGAAATTTAATTCACTGGCCAAATTGAAACAACCGAAAGAACTCGAAAAAATATTAAACACGTGTTTTTTCTTTTAATACCGCTCAGTACATTTTTTTCGAAATAACTCATCATCAAGTTGTCCTAAAAACCTCGTACGTTATGGTGAACCGACAACTACCCACTACACCCGCTTCTCTCTTATCAGTTAAGTACATTGACACCCCGCCCCTCCCGCTGTTTGCAATCGCGTCACCAATTATGAACCCTATTGCAGCGAGATGACCTACATAAGTTGCTAATTTTTCCTTTCATATTAACGGGCTTAGAACCGTCAAAATGCAAAGGCAACCCATTTTTAATCTAAAATGTTATTTCTGACCAATGATTATTAACAAAACGTCCGTGGCTTAAAAACAATGAGTAAAAACTAGGTCAGGAATCTTTGCATTCAGGCGTATTTAAAAAATTGAATCAACTTACGTACATTTGATTAAAAATCGACGCAATTAACGAAAGTGTCACGAGATGGTACTCTTGGATTCAATCCTTGTCTGCGAAGGCGTGGAACGGATTCCATTTCGTATAATCTTTGTGCACCACGTAAACACTCACCACTTAATAAATAACACCGTACCACTTCGTAATATTCCCGGTTCGAAAATATTTTTTTTAACCTTAGTACGCGCGCGATTATTATTTTAAGGTTGGCGAGTGACGAGTGACTAATCATTTATGCTTACCGTTATGTTTACCGCTAGCGCGGAATGGTTTAGTTTAGACTACCCTCGAAATTGATAAACCTGCTTACCATCGCCAACACTAACTGGGTGGACCCTATTGCAACGATTATAAGGTTTAGTGAAGGTCAGATAAGGGTTTTGCTGATGTTGTTGTTAAAACCTACTATTAGGTTTGTTTACATTTGTGGTAATAGGGTGACCATGACTCGTGGAAAATATTTAAAAATTGAAAAATGAAAATTAAAAAAAAGTGTACTCTTTTTTTTTCGCTAAATAGATTCCTTAAGTGTAACCTAGTGCCGGGAATTAATATGGCCAGTGATTTAAATTTCACCCTGTATATATATATTTTTTAATTTATTGAACAATAAGCTAAATAAAGTACATTATTATTACAAGACCCATCGTGGGCAAAACCTTGAGGAGGTTTGTATGCCGATGGGGAGTTCGAGAAAATAACATGACAATATACATATCTATCTTATACTAATTAAAATTCTAAAAAAATTCTGTTATATTAATTCATATTCTAATTCTCTTATATTAATTATAACAAGATATAGTTTTTTTTTCTTCTATTTATCATTCATCTCAAAAGTGACCCCTTTATTTGAATTTCTATTATTTACTTTACATGTATGTCCTTGGGCTAGAGACTTACATGTGTATACCAAATTTCAACTTATTGGTGCAGTAGTTGCGGAGCAAATAGGCTGTGACAGACGGACAGCCAGACACACGAGTGATCCTATAAGGGTTCAGTATTTTTCCTTTTGAGGTACGGAACCCTAAAAATAATGAATTTAATAAATTTTTCACCTTATGCCCATGTGGCGGTAGCGAAACAGCCAAGCCACATATTTTGACTAAGGTGTAGAGTTAGTGAAGTTAGGGCTTGTAGAGTTTGAAGCTTGGCTCGACAAGAGATCTGACAACTTTTTGACAGTGCGAGTCTTATGGTTTCGTCTTAGCAACAAAATTTACATGAAAATGTGTTTGGTGGGATATTTTTTTACAGTAAAAATATTTATTCGTAACAGTAAGTATTATCTTTTAACATAATTTTTACAGTACATCTGGTGCTACATTACGACCGGTGCTATAATAAGCACGTTAAAACACTCCCTTTGACCGTGTTTTAAAATTCGTCACTCGTTGCAAAATATATATTTTTCGCAATTCTATCGTAAAAGAAAAGAAAACTAACGAAGAGGTTTTACGCATACGAGGGCCGCACTGAAAGTTTTGCGTAACTTTTGAATAAAATCATTTATAACCATAATAATACATTTATTGCTTCTCAAAATGTTTCCCTTTACATTCTATGCACATATTCACTCGCTCAGACCATTTTTGGAAGCATGAGGCCCACTTCACTTGACTGCATGTTTTCGACGTGGTGATGAAACGTAGTAACTGCCTTATCCGGGGTCTTAAATGTCAAACCCCAAATTAAATCCTTAATTTTGGGAAATAGATAGAAGTCACAGGGTGCAATGTCTGGATTATAATCCGTATAAGAGACATTTTCCACGTTTTCGTAATTAAAAAATGTTTTTGCCTTTATTGCGGTATCGGTGGACGCATTATTATGACGCAGGAGGATGCGGCTTCTCGGTCGTCTCTCGCGGTCTTTTTCAATGACTGCGGGCACACAAATGGTAGTGTACTACTCAGTATTTAACGTTCTTTTATTATTTAAAAGTACGGTACAAAAAAGTCGCGTTTAAAAAAAACAGACGATCAAAATGTTTGGCAACGCTTTTGGCTTGTTGAACTTCTATGGGCCTCCTGTCACCTTCGAAAGACCCATTGACTGGACTAATGCCTTTTTTCCGGATCGTAGCAGTAAATCCAGATTTCATCTCCTCTAACGATGTTATATACAGCATTTGAACTTTCTTGCTTGTACTTACGCAGCATTTCTCGGCACCAGTCAAAAAGTACCTGTTTTTGGACTGAAGTTAATTCGTGAGGAATCCAAAGACAACAAGGCTTCCCGACTTTTAAATATTCTTGTAAAATCTTTTGTATTTGTCTTATACCTATCCCTAATTGTCCTCAAATTTCGTCATAGGTGATTCGTGGGTTTTCTTCAATGAGTCGTCTCACAGTAGCCACGTTTCCTTGAATGATCGCCGTGGACGGTCGACCTTCACGAAAATCATTATCTAGAATAATACTGTCTCTACTAAATTCACCATACCAACGCCTCACGATGCTCAGATGTGGTGCTTCAATCCCAAAAGCATTTTGAAGGCAAGCACTACACTCTTGCGGAGTAAGCGAACTTTTAAAATCATAAAAAAATCATAGCTCTAAAAATATTTTCGCGTTAAAGCCACGTTCAACGCACTGACTTACTTTGACAAGCCATTAAAAACAAAAGACGATCGATTTGTCGCCAACATTTGTCACATTCCATAATCAAAAGCCTGTATTTTTTTTGCGTACATGGATCAAATAAAGGAAAAGATCAAAGTCGTGTCGTATCGGGCTGTCAAAGAGAAGGCGGAGGACCGCCAAACATGGAATTTGCTCCACCGACAATAGTCATACTCTTAAATATATGATGATGATCGTAAATACCTACCTATGTATTAACAAAAAAAAGTCACTTGTAATTAATTACTGCCTTTAAAAAGTATAAGTGCCTCAATGTTATTAGACTTTTTGATTCTTTAAAACGTCTTTAGGTCAATAAAGCAAGTGAAAAATTATTAGAGTTAGACCAAGAAAAGTCTGCAGCAATTTTGACAGCCCACGCAGTGCAAGTGTTATTTATAAGTCATAATTTCATAGAAGTTTCTTCAAATCGACCTTATTAATAAGAGATTAAAAATATTGAAAATTATCTTAAAATATTTTAATCTAATATTTCATCTCATACGTTCAATAAGGCCCGGGACTAGACCTTTTTACCTGCACTGACAGTGGGCCTTCTTAGCAACAAGTACAAATTCAGAATAATTGGGAATAATAGGGAGCAACTGCTATTTTTGAATGCTGGGCCTTGTTACCCGCCGGGCCTCATATGCCTGCACCTCACCTACCTTATTTATTTGTTTTACAAGGGGAAAAGTTGTTGATTAACCGCTCGTGCTAATATTGATACCCAAACAAGCGAAACATTTTTTTTTATTAAATAGGAGGCAAACGAGCAGACGGATCATCTGGTGGTTAGCGATTACCGCCGCCCATGGACACCCGCAACACCAGAAGGGTTGCAAGCGCGTTGCCGACCTTTAAGATGGGGGTCTTTGAAGGTTTGAAGGTCGTATCGGACAGTTCATTCCACAGTTTGGCTGTGCGAGGCAGGAAGCACATTCACAAATTCAAACATTCTAAAATTGAACCACGAGCGTAGTTAGTGGTTCGTAAAGTTGAACCTTGAGCGTAGTGAAGGTTTCAAGGGACGAAGGTTAAATAAAATTTTCACCACATCAGCTCGTAAAGGCCCTCTTGATTGTTCGTAACGGATAAGAAAAGTGGCATTTAATTTGATGCAAATTTTGAGTTGTTACCGTAGGTAAATTGGATCAGTTGGTTGGTAATATTGACTTTAAAATGATAAATATTGAATAACGTCAGTTTGAAATTGATTTTATGATAAAGTAAATATTATCGGAGATGATCGCTCTTAAAAAATATATGTCGCTAGTCATTTATAACCTAAAAGCGCCAAATTACGCAAAATTATATTGAAATGACACCTGTGTATTGAATTTGAAGAATACTTTAACAAGGGTAGTTATCTGTATGACAATGCACCTAAAATAATTTTCAAATGTATCTATTATTTCTATACTTAACACGATAACGAATTCTACGTAAACGAAACCGCGGGCAATCCCTAGTACATATAGAAATAAATAAGGGAAGGTAAGTTTCCATTAGTGTACTGTGTAAAATAACTATTTACCATTGATAATAATTTTATAAACGCTTTGCGTATTTTTAAGGGCACCGCGCTAACCGCTAGCCCGCGACCGTCGATCGCTGCCTCCTGCCACGGCGCACAGCGCGGCGCGCGCAAACGCCGCGCGTTTGAAATGTAACTTAATATAAGCTCGGAATGCATACTTACGTATCAGTATTTAGTGTCGCCGTGATTTTATATTTCTAATCTTTTGTGTGAGAAGTAAGGTCTTTATTATGACCGTGTAATATTAACTCTACAAACTTTAATTCAATATCGGCTATACTGCTTAACGAGAAATCAATATCTAGACAAGCACATTGTCTACATTTCTAACTTTTTACATGTATACTAAGTTGATAGATAATATCGTAATTTTGCAATATCAGCTACTCTAATTCTGTATTTTCATAATAATTCCTGTTTTTACGTTCACCAGAAAGCAGCTGTTCCAGATTTCTAAAAACCGAATAGTGTGAATAAATTAAAGTGTTATTGAATATTTTAAAGTTTTTTGTAACTTTAATTTTATATTGACATAGTTATTTAGCAAAAATTGAAAATTTAAATATGGCCGAACGCTCCACCTAAAATTTTCTAACTTTTTACATGAATGTTATTTAACATGCTTACAATAACATATCAAAAAAGAAAAAACTTTAATGTTATCAAAACCCATTTTTGTTCCACCGCTGGTCTATAAGTACTTATTTTAAAATTGTAAAATATTTTAACACGAAAGATGCTAATAAACAAAATAAAATATACGACTAGGTAGACGAGACAGATAGATTGTTAAGTTTAATGAGAATTTTATGTACAAGATGATTGTAAAACACGGAAACACATCCGTGCATTCCGTGCACATCAGAACATACATACAAAACGTGACATTAGTAATCTAGAATGCAAAAAAAATCAAGTTATCGATTCATCCTATTTATACAAATATTATACATAAATTACTCGATTGTAAATTGCATTATACCTATTCATATGGAAATATATATATTAAAAGATTAACATCCAATGCGCCTTTAGTTTTTGTTGCAGAGTTATTGAGACATTATAATTCAAAGATGTAATCATACTCCGTCGTCACCTGACTGACCCGTGTCTTTGTGACGGTTCTATTATTAGGGCCACTTGCACCATCCCACTAACCCCGGGTTAACCGGTTAAACCTGGAGTTACCATGATTACCAGTACAATTTGACACTAAGTTAACAGTTTAACCGCTTAACCTCGGGTTAGTGGGATGGTGCAAGTGGCCCTTAGACAACCACGTTCACCGACTCCCCTTCACTCATGGTCCATACAAAGGGGAGGGAGGATCGAAAATGTGATTGTGCTATAATTCGCGACTATTTAAATGTATGAATGAAAGTTATAACAACGAGAAACAAAATTAAGGAAGAATTAATTATCCCGCAAGATGACAATGACAATGCTTGTGCTTGTATTAAAAAAAAACGTTCGACATTTCGCCTAACGACGCGTGAATGAAAAAGATAATAATTTAGCCTATATACGTCCCACTGCTGGGCACAGGCCTCCTCTCAAGCACGAGAGGGTTTAGGCTATAGTTCCCACGTTGGCCCAATGCGGGTTGAGGAGAAAGATTGGGAAAAAGATACTTACAATAAATAAATAAAAAAGATTTTTGTCGGGTATGGTAAGTATCGTACAAAGCGCAACAATGTGTTCCTAATTGGTCGTATTAAAGATAGCTCTGACCTTGACATTGAGAGTTACGTAGTAGGTGAGTAGTATGTCATCCTTTGGCACCATGATGCAGTACCACTGAATATTTGATGCCTGCAAACTAGGCCGATGTACGAGTATTTATGGAGTTAATTGAAATCCGTCGATAATAGTATTATCGAAACCGAGAAGGCAGTGTCTCTCTTAGAAGTCTTACGACGAAAACTAAGTATGAAAAACATTTTTAACTACTTACTAAGTAGTAAAATTGATAAAAAATAAGCTTTTATTATATGATTAAATAACATCCGTGCTCGGATGTTATTATATTCCGCGTCCGTAACTTTCTCGCATTGCTCGCTCACAAACCACATTATGAGCAGAGTTCACGATATGTGATACAATATTAGCAAACATTTTCATTGAAGAATAATAATATATTCACCATAAAGTAACGTGGGCATAAAGATTGCATGGTATTCTAGCTATTTATAAATAACTTTATATGTATTAGGTAGGTAGGCAGATTTAGAGAATTAAGTAAATTAATGATTGTGGGCGGTGCATGTCACTCTAAACTACCTACCAAACCACCAATACAACATGTACCTACATTTCTTCAAAAAATAAATGAAAGTCGATTCGTTAAAATTTCAGAATTAGCATTAGTGTTCCTAAACACGTCATGTTTACAGTTGCTTCGTTTTTAGACATAGAACATTGACATTGAACTACCAAATTGATACGGACAATGAACTCGAGTTTGAGAAGTTGTTTTTCCTACTGCAGGAATTATGTCAATGCCTCCTTTGACTTTACAATTAATTTCGCTCACGTGAAAAAAGGTAATAATTGCTAAAATGAGGCCTTTAAAAGAAAGTTTCTTTCTTAAGTGAAAACTTGTTATAATTTATAACTAAAGTTTCAATGTGGACTATTGCATCAAAGGAAAAAATATGACGATTAGATTATTTGGAGCCAATTTATTATTTAAATACATGCAGCTGCCGATTTTTCCTGTCTATTTAAAACGTCAAATAAAATATTCGATGAAACACACGTTAAAAGGACAAAATGAAAAGGATTTTTATAAATATGCATACACAGATGCAGAAATACCTAGAAGTGCAGCTCAACTAGAGCTTATACCTACTGTGATCAAAGTGTTACTACTTCACTGAATTAAAACACGCTCCTAGAGAGGTATTTACGAGGTTTCTCGTATCTTCCTGTTTTATTTGTGGATTATATCTAAACTCGTAATGAAGAGGCGGATGTTAATTTTAATAATGTAGGTTATATAACTTTGCCACTATAACTCATCGTGCTTTCCTAAAAAGAGGTTTTTCGTTTTCGCTGAAAGGTAGTATCTTGGTTCATTAAGTGTTATAAATTGGGATTTTGCACCTACCACAAGGTTTTCATGTTTGTCATTTATAAATATTAGAAATGTTGCACAAAAGCAGAAAATGTCGTCTCCGTTATATTTTTAAAACACTCGCAGTTCCTCTACCGGCGCATGGCGCTGCGCGCGCGCCGCTGTTACGTAGCTTCCGCGTGCAAACAGGAAGCGACTTTCCCTTTTGCGCCCAGCAGCCGCGCTCCCGCGCCGCCGCTGCATCCATTGTCTACGGCAAGTCCAAGACCACGTAAACTCACTGCCATATATTTTCCTATGCTTTATGTCAGTTATAACAGAAGAAAATGTTTGTTTAAATCTTAATATCAATCACGATTATTATGAATGACACTTCCGGTCCTGGGAAATTGTCAGCCATCCGCCAATATACTAAATTATTACTACTCGTGCAGTCAACTGTAAAATATGGGTGTACAAATCATCTCAAAATTATGTCCCATAATCCCTTATCAGTGAATTAAGAACTATGGGACATATTTTTGAGTACTTGTCTACGCCCATATTTTTACAGTTGACTATACCAAGTTACCAACTGTAATCCGGGTATAAAATAATAATTACACTTTAATTTTCACCGGTCCAGTAGTCGACTTGACTGCAGAACTAAACTTGTAAACTAATTGGGTTTTCCGATGAAAAACTTCAAATTTACATCGAGGTGATTAATTTCCGTGATTGGTTACCGCGATTAATTTAAAACGGATTACAGTTGCGTTCCTCTCACACTAATATACCCTATGAGTGCAAACGAAAGCTAAAATCTGCGTACGCCCCTTGGTCAATCAGTGTGATCATGTTTCCCGAATGCGGTAATAAGGTATCAAAGGCATTGCAAAACTATCCCACACTGAACAATAGATACAGGATACGATTGTATTCATCCTAATTGAAAGTTCATGGAATTGTTCGCCTAGTATTTTGAGCTGCTATTGATGCCTAGGCATAGATATTTGGTTAGTATCTAAGTAGAAGTATATTTTTGTATCAACAGGTTTAATATATTTATTTACAAGTACCTTTTTGTTTTTTATATTCCATTTTGCCAAGTACGGGAGTGATGGTCTTATTTGTTTACCTTGACAGTTCGATAACGGTATAGTGTTTGTTTCATTTCAATCGGGTGATGTTCGAAAGTGACACTGATTTTATCACGCGTACCTATAAGTACAGTAAACTAGACCTATCCATAATACGCCTTCAAGGTCCTACTTTGTGAAAATATGTCGCATGTAATCTATAATATCTTATTCCACGAATTCGTAGCTGGAGTTATACTTGTAACAGGAGGAGCAGATTTCCGGAAATGCGGCAACCTTGCATTTGCGAGTTGTTACCGCACCGGAGCGAAGCAGGCGTACTGCAACCGTATCTAACTAGAGTAATAGGACTATAAATACTGCAACCTATATCAGAATATTATATTTATATAGAACAATTCACGTTCTATGTTCTCGAGTACATTACTTTCATGACTAGACGTTCCTTAGTACAGATGTAGTGCATTAGTTATTTATCCATCGTATTTTCACAGTTCACGGACATTTACGAATATGTCTTGCTATTTCAGTCACTGCCGTATTCGAATTTCAAGATATTAACAAGAGACGACACGTTCTAGATCCATTCTAGATACGTTATAGTTTATTAGATATCAACTAGTTCTCTTTTGCAGCGCAATTCGGGCAACTAATGTCACTTTTACGTTAGATAGAGTAAGATATCTATTAGATGTGAATTAGATCTCTAAGTCATATCCTGTGGAAATCGTTCAAGAGTATCTCCAGAATCGCGCAAATGTCAAATTTGACAGGTTAGATCTTAAACGGGTGCATTACATTTGTTATAATTACTTTTCATATATTATAGTTTGATATATCGTTATTTTGAATAACGTAATAAATGGCATACTACCGTAATACTTAATTAACGGTATGCATAATGTTATTATTGGTATAATGGTCATAAGGTGTATTTACACTTCGTCTAATATACATTGCCATAATCATTACATACTCTAAAGCATATTATTTGTTATAACAAGTGACATCACATAATTATTTATATGGCATAATAGTTGCATGACATAAATGGGTTAGGTTAGGTTGGAACTGCGACTCCGCACAAACGAATAACTACCTAACAAAAGGAGGGTTCGGTTAGGTTAGAACTTTGACCCTCTGTAAAATAAAATACTCGAGCAAAAAAGGTTAGGTTTGAACTGCGGCCCCCGCAGAACGAAAACCGTGCAAAAATTGGTTCGGTTAGGTTAGAACTGCGACCTCCCTAAAATAAAATAGCTAGCAAAAGCAGTAGGTCTGACTAAAAAGTATGTAAAACTACGTTATCAGTAAAAGAAATATGTCAAAAAATGTTATACAATATATGTATTTATTTATACTTGATAAAATTGTATGAAGTATTACGTTATACAAAAATATAATATAACAAATGTAATTATAAAATATGTCTACATACTATTTGAAAATTATATTACATTAGGCATTAAATCAATGACAGTTTAGATGAAATCACAATATAACAAAGGAAACGTATAATAAAAATTACATTATAACATAGGTACAATAAAATATCAAGTGACGTTATAACAAATGTATGATAGTTTTGTTATAATTATATTAACCATTACACACCCATCTTAAACATATCGTTATCGTATCTTGGTGATGTCTAATAGATGTCTATTTCATAATCCGAATCAGGCCCTCAGTCTCGGTATTAAAATTACTGAGGTTGGGCTAAGTAGCATGACAAATACGAAGGAAAACAATTATGCACTGCATCTCTAAGTAGGTTAATCCTGCAAACTAACTTGCCTTGTAGCGTGTATTTTCACTTGTTTGTTGGCTCGTTTTTGTAAATAGACTACTCTACATCGACTCTGGCACCGCGTAGGTACATGGTACGCTGCAATCATATTATGGTTAAGCTGTTCCACGAACCGAGACTAATAAATATTTGATTACACTTGCATTCGTAAGGGCAACACCGGACAGAAGCAGGAAGCAACACCATGACAGATAAATACACAAATAATTATTTTTAACGTTTCGCATGCCCAGCATTCAGCACGTATAAAGAAAACTGGAACGTCGCTTAGACTAAAAACCGATTAGGTATTTTTAAATAGATATTGTAGCCACACAATAAACCATTGTAATTCAACCCTTTCCGTGCGCTGTACAGTTATTTTAATTCAAAAGAACCGGCAACCCGGACCTGTTTTAGAACAGGTTTAATCTATTCGAGAGTAAATTCGGCAAAGGCGTCGAGCCAAGCACCGAGCTGACATAATATAGGGTAATTGTGTCAGATACCGTCCAACTATAGGAGATGCCTACTTTGAAATGCTAAAAAAAATTATTTAAGTAGTCTTACTTAAATGTGCTATATTTGTTTGTATTGCTCATATTGTCTATTTTAAGTTAACATTACGTGACCTTAAATAATATTTACGGTTTATTTTATAAAAAATATATTTTGAAAAAGTAGGGTTATTTCAGTTTCCGTCCGCCTGTGAGCTACTTTTCGTCCACGTGTGAGTCAGTTTTCGTCCACTGTATGAAAAAATACTGTAGGGTGCATTATTGCATTGAAAATCAATTATACCTATCTTTATTTTTTGTTTTTATGTTATATAGATAATTCTTAGTTAGTTACTAGCTTCTGCCCGCGACTTCGACCGCGTAGAATGGTTATTTTCGTGATAAATATTTATATATATTTCCTTCCTCAGTAGACCGACAAACAGTGTTACATTCGCATTTATAATATATAATATCAATATAATAAGGATTCATTTATTTTTAAGCTATGTACGTTAATTACTAGTACCGGCTTAGTTTTGTTGTATATAGGGTCATTGCGTTAGTTTTCATCAACTTATCGGAGCTGCCAGAGTAGCTGGACAATAAAATTTATCATGAAATACCCACTTAAATATATGATAGTTATTTGTTTTCTTGTGTTAATTTATGTATAGGAAAAACTAATGCAGATGCATTATTAAGATAAACACCAGTTATAATTATAATACCTACCCACTTTTATTTTATTAATAACAGATATTTAACTTGTTTTTCTTAAATTAATAACAATCTAATACAATCATTTATCAACTTTAGATAATATTATTTATATTATATTATTATTTGAGAAATTCAGAGTCTGAATATACATGGTCATTCAATAATTTATTTTTTTGTAGGAAAAGATCTCTATGTAAAGCGCCCTCCAGACTATGTGCGTGAATCGCGGCAAGGCAAGACGTCGCGGAGCGAACATATCGCGAAGTTGACGTATGACTCCACACTCGTACATTTTTGCAGTTTGGTTTGCGGCAATATGGCGGAAAAGCATCAGCTGATCGAGTTTAACTGTTAGTTATCTATGGCATCATACGTGATTTAGCTGTTTTCCCATTTTGTTTTATTGTAAAACCGTAAAATATAGCTGCTTAGTATAATATAATTATAATATAATTCATATTTATCTTGCCACAGAGGAGCCAAAATATTGTGTAATGTGGAGTCTTGCAAGTTCGCGCTTCGCGTCTCCTTTGACGCGGGCCGAAATACCGACAAAAAACGGAGAACAAGGCGCGAAGGCGTGAACAATCTGCGAAATCGACGCCACACTTGCGTTCGCGGCTTCGCCCGCGATTCACGCGCATAGTCTGGAGGGGGCTTATGGTCATAGTCGTGAGGGAGTTCATTCTGAATTAATTAACTGCCCATAGAGATTTAGGCACTGAAATTCTTTAGAAAAACAGCTCGTGTCGTGTATGATGGTGCCTTATAAAGAATCTATGATAAATAATATGTAAAATATTAGGCCAAGCGCGCACCACGACTTTTTGTCGCGCGATAATTTAGTCGCAGAAATGTAACGTATGTCATATAAAGTGCGCGCATATGCGACAAAAAATCGCAGCGATTTTAAAATTGTGATTTGTCACATTTTTCCGCGACTGCTCGCGACGCGATTGTCACAAAGTGAATTGCAGCATACGGAGTTGTATGGCCCCGCGCGCACTGCGATAATAAAATCGCATCCGGACCTCAGTCGGCATTTCGCTCTCCAAGAGTCAACATATCGGAACCTGCTTCTCCAATGGAGTCACAAGATGAGACGCTAGATGTTGACCGTTTAATTATAGAAATAGAAGGAGATCACCTTTGTGGTATAAATACTCAAAGTCATACAGCGATTGCATATTGTTTCACGACAAGCGACTGGTACGAAATCCATGTCGAGAATGAACAAATCGTCGACTTTTCATCGCAGTGAATTTTCTGCGATAAATTACAGCGCGATTCTAAAATCGTGTCGCAAAAATTAAAATCGTGGTACGCGCTTGGCCTTAAGCCCGCTCCACACTCGTGCGCGAATCGCGGCGCGAAGCCGCGAACGCGAGTCTGGAGTCGATCTCGCATATCAGCGAACTAGACTCCACACTCGCGTTCGCGGCTTCGCCCGCGATTCACGCGCATAGTCTGGAGGGCGCTTAACAGACGCCCGGACCGCGACTTTGCGGTCCGGCGCACGTTCGATCGTGTGTAAGGTGATCCGCCGTATGTACGTCCATTAAAGCCGTGTAACAGACAACCGCACCCATGAGTGAGAGCGAGAAAGAGATGGCTTTTAAGGACGCAGTTTTATAAAGCCACACATTCACACTCCTACCGTCCTACAAACGGCTAAACGGTAGGACGGCTCGTAGTCTGCAACCCCCATACACAATCCTACCCAACGAGGCGGACTACGAGGCGGCCTACAAGGTAGGAGTGTGAATGCGGGGCTTAAGTGAGAGCGAAAAACAGATACTTATTAAACCAGCATCCACACGGCCTGGTACAGCTATCAGTTCATGCTGTAGGATATAGAGCGAGATAGGGAGACAATTATAATAATATAAACTTATAATTATAAACTTGCAGGACTATTTTGTAACATCGTGTAAATACTGCTTAATAATCATAGACATTTCAATTATTTTAAAGCCCACTCCACAGTTGCGGTGCGGAGCCACGAATGCGAGTGTGGAGTCGATTTCGCAGATCTGTGATCTCGACTCCACGCTTGCGTTCCCGGCTTCGCGCCGCGATTCGCGCACGAGTGTGGAGCGGGCATAAGGTTAACTGGTTTGCGAAACAAGCGGTATCCAGACGGGATGATAAAATCGACCTATTTGATCAGGAATGAAATTGGCGTCAATCTCCAATTTAATCACCAATTTTAGATTTATGGTAATATTAGAGCCCTCTAAATTGAAAAAATACCCCAGAACGAAAATACTGGCGTCACAAATTATATAGTATTCTTGCATCTCATTTTATCGGTAATATCGGGCATTATCGGCGGTTGAATTCGGCGAGCCAAATTGTCGTTTGCGTCCGCACGTCCTGATTCGATCGGGCAATTTAATCAGATTGGCAAAAAATTGACTAGTCTGGATACGCGTTCTTAAAATTGCTTTATTTTTTTTTTAATATTAAGGAGGGAAAATCGTAAGTATTTGACATTTTTTATATTAAGATTCGAGTAATGCTTGATGCTTAAATAATTAATTGCCTATTTTAACTTATTTCCTCGCATATTTAGAGCAAAGCACTATGCTCCGGTGGGAATAGCAATTCGTGGAATCGTCTCATTGTCGGACTCAGTTCAATTCTTTCATTTCGTCGAACAAAATCGAAACTCATCCACGAATTGCTATTTTCGCCCTCTGTAATCATGTAATAATAAATCTCGTCTACACCACTCATAGTACATGGACGGAAACTGAAACAATATTTAAAGCTATTTTTAGTTTTCGACCACGTATTTTAAATATGATTTTAATCAAGCAACAGTGACAAAATCGTGGACGAAAACTAAAATGTATAATCTTATAAGCAAGAAACATCATTTTAAGAGAAAATATATAGTAGTTTATAAGTCTTTTGAAGTAAAACGACCATAACAAATACTCACCTAGCTGTTCCAGTTACCGTCCGTGTGGTCGGAAACTAAATATTTTTCAAAATTAGTATGTCAGTACTCGTCCACTAAATTTATCAAAGATTATTATGAAAAAACTATAAAAAAACACTTAAAATTGCGTTTATTATACTTTTCAGTTGCAGTATGTGCCAATAACGTAACTTAAACTAGCTAAATTAATTAATAAACTTACCGTGAACATTTGCCGCTAACACTTTTTTTTTCTTGCAAAATGACGTTTTCAAGCTCTGGGTGCAATGCCGCCACTTAAATAATTTTTATTTAAGCCGCTATTTGTCAAATAACACTTTTATTTTGGTAAAAATATTGCTTAGACATTATGGATTGCAACAAATCCAAACATGTGTGAGAAGGCTTGTTTATATTCAAATTTTCCGCAATTCTTTGTAGCAACTCCGCCAAGTGGACGGAAACAGGCACTGGACGGCAAACAGACACAATTACCCTAGACGAGCAGGCGCCTTCGGCTGACCTATATAACGCGCGCGGACATTGACCCGGCGACTCGTGCGGCTGCGATCGCGGAACTTTGGGAATCACATAGGTACTCGAAGTGCGGGGACTGCAGTCTTTAGAACAGTGGGGCGAAAACCGAAATTCGCAAATTGCGGGGATCTTTCTCTTTTACTCCAATGAAGGCGTAATTAGAGTGACAGAGAAAGATCCCCGCAATTTGCGGATTTCGGTTTTCGCGGTAGCCCCTCAGTGTAGTACCTATGCATAATCATCAGACAGCAGTTTCACTTCTGATACGAGGTACCTATTACCACAGGTAATTTTTCATTCCTTTAAATTTTGTAGAATAATTAAAAAGTAGAAAAAATATTGAACTACACATCTACTTACATTGTTTTTATTAGGTACTTTTACATGCATTTTTAAGGAGAGGTATGCCTCGTGCGATATTTGGTAGATATCCACAGGTCTTTCTTGCCATATTTAACCTTAATTTATTCGCATGATTGAAATCAAAAATATAGACGTGCAGCTGTCTCCTTTTTCAGAACTCTTTATTGATAAAATGGAATCAAGATACAATATTACAAACAACATTTGCACAGGACGCTAACATTTAATTAGGTTAATTACTAGGTACGTCACTTGCAGCTATGCAATTATGAAAAAAGACTACCTAAACCGACATGCTATTTTACTGAAGAGATTCTCTAATAGGTAATATATACCTAACATAAAATAGGTAAAATAGGTAATAGGTAAAAACAGACTTGTAAAACTTAGTGTGCATGCAAATTACCTGTTAGTCAATAATTATGCCTAAATCCATAAACCCTACAATTACAAGCCTAATTTGGCTTACATATTATTTCTTTTACAACTCTACTCAAACGTCCAAAAACAGGCAACCCGGTGGGAATCGGCTTTTGTGGACGCGCCGCCACTGATACCTACACCATATGGCTCCTCTACACGATGGGCCAACGCCGGCCACTCCAAGGGACGCAGCCATGCGGTAGAATGAGATAGCAGTATCACTTACTCCCTCTAACGCATAAATGCGTCTTTTGGAGTGGCCGGCGTTGGCCCATCGTGTAGAGGAGCCAATACATACAATTAGATCCTATACATATAAATATAACATAGCTAAATTTAGAATCTAAACGGATTCAAAATATGTATTTACTAAATTCGAATTAAGTAAGTAGTTGTTACCACAGGACAGGACATATATCAAAACAATGAATCCTTCTTTCCAAATGCCTGATCTAAATAAAACCTAAAAGGTGAGGATCCACATTACGTAATACGCGAAAAGCTACCGGCCCGGCAGCAATCGAGCGGAGTGCAGAGTTCACGATCGGGCGGCGACCTCCGAAACTAGAGCGGCCCTACTGCCGTATTCGAACTTCAAGATATTCACAAGAGACGACACGTACTAGATCCATTATAGTTTAGATATCAACTAGTTCTCTTTTGCAGCGCAATTCGGGCAACCAATGTCACTTTTACGTTAGATATCTATTAGATGTGAATTGAATCTCTAAGTCATATCCTGTGGAAATCGTTCAAGAGTATCTCCAGAATCGCGCCAATCTCAAATTTGACAAGTTAGATCTTAAACATATCGTTATCGTATCTTGGTGATGTCTAAAAGATATCTAATAGATATCTATTTCAAAATCCGAATCGGGCCCCTTAGTCTCCCGCCATTACTTCCACAATCAATCTACTTACTTTCAGCAACCCTATCACTCACGCCCTGATAAGTGCTAACTACAATAATGTACCTTGCATTTCAGAAATCAAAGATGTATTTTACAATCCCAAAAAAAAATCTTCGAAAATTCGCGCAAGCAAATCCATCAACAACGAGACCGCGGATATCCTGTTATCAATTTAATAAGAGTAGTATCTAAGACAACAGCGTCCCGTTTCGTCTCATAAAACTTTAAAACTTATTCATTTTACATTGAAGATAATCAGGATAATCAGAACATAAATTTGCAATGGTTTGACCTATCCAGAGACACACAAGGAAATCAGGTCATGACAATCGATAATACCTACTCTAAAACTCTTGAACTTTGACTTTATATTGGCTTTTAGACATGACCAGCAAACTTTATAATGGTTTATTCGATTTCAAGCCATTTCTGGAATTAACTGAACACTGTATTTACTCACAATTGTGTCGCTTAACTTCAAACTCGGGTAAATCCATTGGACCCTCTCAGCAAATATCTACCCTATTACGTTTTCTTAATACCAAAATCGCATAATCTGACAGATGGATTTACCCGAGTTTGAAGTTAAGCGACTCAATTATTTTGGTTGTATTTTGTAGTACCTACACGTCCTGATAAATAAATGAGGCATCTTTCACATTTAAAGCCTCGTAATAGGGTATTTGACTACTAGTCAAATCAGTTTCTTTTTTCGAACTGTCAAAACGATTTTGCTACTATGGAATTTATATGAAACACTAGCATGTGATGTCGCAATCTAATTAACTACTCTTAATAGTTTTATACGGGTTTTAAAATATAAATTGCGTCAAAAAATTACTGCTGTCTACGTTTTATATACTTAATTCAAAAATGGCATGGGCATGGTGTAAAATTATTTATTTTAAATACAGTCTAATACCCTATTACATAATAAAAACGCCTGATAATGCGACCCAGAAATAATACTAGCATCAACCGATTAGAAAAGATATTAAAAATATTGAAATATGCAAAACCAGGTCGAAGGAAACTAACACGATATCGGCGCACTTCACCGATGTAACGAGTCTACTCGTATACGCGGCGATAAGCGAACTTTCTTTAAGGAACAAAGCTCGTATCTTAACACAATATTTGCTACAAAATTAAACTTTAATAAAAAGGAGTAGTGGCGAGTTTTCAAGTAGGTGCATATTTGGAATCAGCCCTGCGTATGACCTAAATATTTATCTAGACTTGGCATATGAGGTACCTAATTATATTTTACACTTTTTATAGCACAAAGCTATATATAAGGCAAAATGCCAGTTGAATTACTTGAGTAAGATAATAGGTACAGTCGCCATCAGATATATCGGAGCGGCCAAGGTTTTATTCACAATATCTGAACACGCACTCTAACGCCTTGACAATAGAGGCGTGTTCAGATGATTGTGAGCACCTTGGCCGCTCCGATAAATCTGATGGCGACTGTACCACATATATAATATGTATTTTGTTGTGATACATTGAAGTAATCCATCTTGACAACATTTTATACGCCAGCGGATTTTCGATTCACACTTCAAATAGAAAAGGTTATATTTAAAAAAACTAAATCACAACACATAAATTTTGACATACATACATACATACATCACTGGCTCAGTGACCCAAAGAGGATCTTGGCCTCTGACACAAGAGAGCGCCATTCTGCCCTATTTTGCGCCACTTCACGCCAGTTGGGTATTCCGAGGGCAGACAGGTCTTTTTGGGCTTCGTCACTCCAGCGGTATCTGGGACGCCCAGACGGACGTTTTCCGCCCGGGCGCCCCACATACGCTCTTCTCACAGCACGATCCTCCCCCATTCTCTCCAGGTGACCAAGCCAGCGGAGTCGTGTTGCTTTGATCTCGCCAATTATATTAAGCATCGCAACCAGCTCCTCTAGCTCCCTATTTTTTCTTCGCCTCCAAGTTCCATCCTCCTCTCTGATAGGTCCCAGAATCTTCCGCCAGATTTTCCTCTCCGCCACTAAGAGCTTGCTCTCTTCTTTCTGAGTCAGCGTCCAAGCTTCACACCCATACATCAAAATTGGTCTAATCACGGTCTTGTAGACTCGAATCTTGGTTGGTCTACTGATCAGCTTGGACACTAAGACTCGATGGAGCGCTGCCGAGCATCTTAGGGCGTTTTGGACTCGAATATCTATCTCTTCCTCCCTTCGGTTGGTATCAGTTACTGTGCAACCAAGATACCTAAAATGATCTACACCTTTGTAGGTGGTTGCTCCGACTACTAGGTCTTCTCTTTTCACTCTGGTGTTCTTGTACCTTTTCATTTGGAGATATTCGGTTTTCTGGTGGTTGATTCTGAGACCTATCTTCTCCCCTTCCTGCTCCACAATTCTAGCCATGGCCTCCAGGTCCCTTTTGTTTTGAGCCAATAGCCCCAGGTCATCAGCATAGCCAATGATCTTATGTCTGCCGTTCAACTCTACACCCCCATCATACATAAGCAATTTTCGGACGACGTATTCGAGTGCCAAGTTGAACAGCATTGGCGAAAGGGCGTCTCCCTGCTTCAGGCCAGTGACAACTGCAAATTCGGCCGTCAGTTCTCCGCAAGCTCTTACCCTCATCTTGCTCACTTTGGTAGCTACAGCAATCATTTTTACCAATTTTTCTGGCACTTTGAAGTACCGCAAAATCTTGTACAGTGTATCTCTGTCGACACTGTCGTATGCTTTGGCAAAATCAACAAAAAGCATATGGATATTTTGTGCGTACTCCCATTTCTTCTCCATCAGCTGTTTTCGGAAATTTTGACATAGGTCACACAAATCACAAAACCGTGAGAGGAATGTAGTTAGTTAGGCCTTTTTCAGGTGATACATTGACTACAACAATAGCCATTAACTTGGTACACAGTGCAGGGACCGCGGCTAATCTGACTGACCTATATAATGCAACGGTGAAAGACCTCGTAAACTACCGCCGCCCGCAACAATACAACCGTATCGTAACAAAAGGTCTCATGTGCAACTAGATCGTTATGCGCATGATCCCTTGTCAAATTAACTAATCACAATAGACTGTACTGCGTTCATCGTGCGATTATGCATCTTAACCGCTCACATATAGGCGAGGAATCATTTGCACACATTCGCGGAACGTTTGCTCGCTACGTTTATAGATCTGTTGAAAATTAATGGCTATCTAGAATTTGCCGAACGTCTATTTGAATCATCGAAATAATTAAATTATTGTTGTTTGTTAAGTAGGCAGTCGAGGCTTGATAAATCATAACTAAGTAATTATAAATTATTTTAACCTGGCGTAAACCATTAATATTAAGTAAGCCCATTCATAATATAAAAAAATGGATAATTAATGAATGGGTAATTAATATATTTATATAAGTAATTAAGTAATTTTTTCATCAATTACCTGCGCCTGTCCACACTGGGACAATATTTCATTACGAAATTCAGCAGCAATTTATTAATCATGTACCTACCTACATTAAAATCCGCTTTCCAGATTCGCATAAATATGCGCGGTCAAGAATAGGTACGTACGTATATATTTGACATTAAAATATCGACATCGTTAATTTATAATCGATAATAACTAATATTTATAATCGATACTCATCTACTCATTGCGTAGTTGTACTAGGTAAGTATTACTTACTACAGAAACTTAAAGCACAATTTCAACGCGTGGTTTGTTGTTCTACATTCGAGAAGGTAAAAACCTCCTAAAGTGACCCGGAAAATAATCAAAATATACTTTAAACACTTAGATATATTTAGATATCTATTTAGGGGCCTATTTCGCGAAAAGTGTTATTATACTCCACGAAGTACGAACTGTCAATTGGCATGGATTTCCCAGAGATTCACTAATAGTACATGTATTATTTAAATACCTGTTGAAAAATGGGTTTGGGACGTCATGTATAGCAATTATACAGTTCAGTGACGATGATCTTACAAAAGTAGACATTATAGCATCACGCTGTCCTGCAAAACTGCAAATGAATACTATATTTCCGATATTACTAGCCTTTTAGATTATTTGATGAATATCGTATGAGTATCGTAGGTGTCAAAAATAGCAAGCATTTTAATATAATTTTCATTTAAGCTCGGGTTGCTTGTGATTAAATGGAAAAAGGGATGATGGTGAGGCCTAGACAGAAATATGGTTAACAACATGTTAGGTATCCAGTACATTTATTTTCAACATAATCCCAATAGAGGCTCGATGCAAAAGAGTTTGGTAAGCCCGATTTATATACCCTACTTTAATTTCAGATAACAAAACAATTCTCCAGACAGTCAATTAGAGCTAATATTTAAAGGTATTCCTGATCAGTTAAACAACGACTACACTACCTCTCCTGATACGGTATTACGGTACAGTGGCATTGCTAGGTATATCCAATTAAGGGCCTCAATCAGGCCCGGGGCTTAACGTGTACCGTAACGTTAAAACCCCGTAAATTTTACAGAGATTGAACTCAGTCATTTACCGTAAAATAAAAGTAGGAAAACATCGACCAGAAATCCAATGCATATCCAATATGTAGGTACCTACATATTTTGTGTTTCAGACCGATTTCGAGTGTTTTTAGTGTTAACGGTATAAAGACCTGTACACGCTAATAAATTTCTTTTAAAGTGAATGAAGATAATACGATACATCAGGATGTATTACTCGAACATATTTACCTAAATATTCTTTAATTTTTTTTACTAAAAGGGATAAATTTACCCCTTTATAAACCCCTATCCCTACCCCTTAATACCTGTATTTACTCGTACACAAATAAACGTAATTTACCCCTTTTAGTACAAAATTTTAAAGAATATTTGGGTAAATATGTTCGAGCCAGCCTTTATACATTGCACACGATCAACCGCTCGCATGGGGAGTGGCGGGTAGTTGACCTAACTGGCGCTTTCACATAAACTCGACAGCTATCCAGTAGTTACCACTTCATTTACTGAAAATATGAATTTGTAGGTATTAGGCCCGTAGCTCAACCGGTTTAAATTTACTATTATTCTCTTTATTTATTTTTCTTCTTAAGTGAGGTTAATTTACTATTTATTTATTTTTCTTCTTAAGTTAGGTTAATTATAATATGGATATAAAAGTAAAATATAAAAACACTTACAAACAATAAAAAGAAAATTATAAACACATTATAAAAAACCTAACCTAGGGTGCCGCCGGCAGCGGGGCAGGGCCCAAGCTGCCGGTGGTCAGGGCCGCAGAGTGAGGAATCGACGTACTATTCGCGCCGTGTCCAAAATTACCGCCTTCTGCATCTGACCCTTGATCCAACCACCTAGCGAGAGTCTCTCTAGGTGTTGGTCGAGACTCTTCGCTATGAGACCGTTCGCTGACACGACTATAGGAACAATGATCGTCGAGTCAACATCCCACATGGCGGTTATCTCGTGAGCTAAGTCTAGGTACTTGCTGGACTTGTCCTTCTCGGCCTTCACGAGATTCTCATCATGGGGGATGGTGACGTCGACGAGCACAGCCCGGCGCTGCGATCGATCTATCAGCACGATGTCAGGCTTATTGGCTACAATAGTCCTGTCAGTGATGATAGATCGATCCCAATAGAGCGTGGCACGACCATTTTCGAGAACTGGCGCAGGTGAGTACTTGTAGTACGGCACTTCACGGTCCACAAGGCCGTATAGGAGGGCAAGTTGCTGGTGAATAATTCTGGCTACGAGATTATGTCTGTGCAAGTACTCGCCGTTAGCAAGATGAGAACAACCGGAGATAATATGCCTGAGTGACTCTCCGGGACGGCGGCATGCCCGACAAATGTCGACCGTACCGTCCTTCAGGATATATCTCCGGTAGTTATTCGTCATGATAACTTCGTCCGCAATTGCACAGGCAAAACCCTCGGTTTCTCCGAAGAGGTCCCCGAATCGTAGCCAGTTCACCGACGCGGGTAGGTCTACATCGGGTCCCATGAGGGCCTTGTAGAACCGCCCGTGTAGCTGCTTATCCTTCCATACCGCCTTGCGGTCCTCGGTGCTTAGTACTACAGGTTTGCGCCAGTTCTCGTTCGCCAAGGAGAGCGGCGTGAGGCCCCTGTCAGCTGCCACCACATCACGATGCATCCCACACTCGTTGTTGAGGAAATAATTCCTGAGATTGTACACTTTGGCGTTTAGAAAGCCGCGACCTCCACATTTCCGTGGGATGTACAATCTCATAACAGACGAGCGTGGGTGCAGCATACGGTGTGTGGTGAGCAGCTGTCGGACCCTCCGATCCAGGGCATCCAGCTCGGTCTGAGTCCACCTTAGTATGCCAAAGGAGTATGTGAGCAGAGGCATTACCCAGGCGTTGAAGGCGCGCACTTTGTTGCCTCCTGACAAAAGACTGTTAAGTACTTTTGTGAGCCGACTAAAAAAGCGCTCCTTCACCGACCGTCTAATACCCTCTTCCTCAATACCCAACGACTGTGACATTATTATATTATTATCCTTTCCACATCTCGGGACCATGGGATCCCGGACTTTTGGGAGGCGTGCGTGGGGCCGAAGCCAACAGCGCAGAGGCCCTTTAAGACAATTTAATCTAAAGGCAAGGGATACACGTGGCGTGGGATATTATTATTATTATTTTAGGTACTAAATTATGTCAAGTCGGGTAGCTAAATGTTCCAAAGCTTGGGATAAGCACTTTAAATAGGTATACATTTTATGGTATGGTTAATAGTCAATTCGAGTGTACACTGATATCAGACTGACGTCTAGAACTGATGGCATTCAGTTATCGTGCATATGCAAGTGCAAGTATTGACGCGGGCGAGACATCCATATCATTGATATCAGTGTGCGTTCGAATTGGCCTGAGTCAAGAGTACCAAGTCAGTGCACATTAAGCGTGGTTGAAGTCATATAACAAATTTGAGTTTGTCGTATAGTCTGATTCTTACTTGTCTCTTACACATTCGACTGATTATACTTGTCATCACTTAAGTTCCTATAGACTGCAGGCTTTTATGTAACGTAATAAACTAACCCTTTTTTGTGTAAGAACCATGAAAGTTCATTAAACTGTCCAGGAAAAAATCTAGTATTAATACCACCGAGCAATGTCTCGTGCCGCTTGCAAGCGACAGTGCTAAGCGAAAGTGTGTGCAACTCACCGATGCAAAACCATCTATGCAAACTCACTGCGGGCAAACCGTTCAAACTTCTGTGGTACCTACGTGCAGGTGCGACTCGAATCGCCAACTCCGTAATTTATATATATACAGGGTGTTCGGTACGTCGTTTGCAAAATTAAAACGGCAGATAGGTTGAGTAATTTGCTATCTTCTCAGGCCTAGAAATTTTTAAAATGGTGCAACAAATTTTTTTCATTTCTATGACAGTTTTCCGTAAATTTCAAATTTTTACTTGCGTAGTAGTAAAAAAAACCATGGCCAATTTTGTTTTTCTAGGCATGAGAAGATAGCAAATGACTCAAGCTATCCGCCGTTTTAATTTGGCAAACGATGTACCAAACACCCTGTATGTTTAACTACAGATATTTGCATCGACGATGCTCGAAACTTTGATATTGTACCTCATAAAGTCGCCAGCGCTATCAAACTCGAATGAACTTGAATGATAAACGCGGAAAGCTTATCGCAGATGGCGCTTTAATCACTCTAAAAGAAAACATGTCATTGAATACCTATGCCAAAATAATCTATAATTGTTATAAACTACAGATTTGTGTCACTTTTGGTTCCAATTAGATAAAATAAATAAGTAAAAGGCAGAAGTAGTACCACTATAAATGTTTTAATAACTATGTACTGTTCCTATCTTAAAATTCGTAAAGAAAAACGTACGTGTACTAAGTAATAGTATATATTACTTACATTTTAGGTATTTTGAGCTGCTGCGTGTCTTCAACCTTTTTCCTTCATTTCTCCAAGTCCAGCAGATAGACAAGTGGTATCGAAACTGTCAAAGAAAAAACACTACTTTGTAATATCATTCTCACATATATTAAACTGACAGTTTCTGAACAAAAAATACGTAGTGGCACCAACGACCGACGAGCTTAATAAGTTAATGATATTCATTACAGCCAATGGTAGATTTATGTTTGCGCAACTACTTACCTACGAGCTACGAGTATAAACGAAAAAATGATTCCTGAAAGGATGGTCAACTATGTCTTGTTTAAATAATTCGTAGTTTAAACAAATCTATCATCGAGCTTTGGTTACCTTTATGTTATTCGTACTTCTGTTCAATCTATTTCCAATCATGATTATTGCCACGCCCACATTTTTTAGTCTAGGATGCTCCCCCGGCGATTGGGCATCCCTTTGCACTCTGCACGCCAACTAAACGCCATCATTATGTTTACATTCACTTACAGCGGCTAAATATTTTACAAATTTAACAGTCTGATAGCCAGGAATTAGCTAAATGTTAATATGATTTGACATGACGATGTCAAAAGTCAAGGATTTGTGTTAGACACTGGTAGACATGAGGTAGAAGAGAATAAGGATACATCTATCTGTGGGAAAACCTTTATAGATACCTCGAAAGGAAAAAGGAAATAAAGCCAACGAATAGACAACTGTCAATTTTATGGTTTCCTTTCACAGTGGCTTAACTTTCCACTTAAGTACTTAACCATTTATACGTTTTATATTATAACGTACCTTAGAACAAATTACGATTTGCTTAAATTATAACTATTGTGTTATATTAAAGTTATTTTTCGGAGTATTTACTTATATTATGTGATCAGTGACACATATTTGTATATTTTTACGACGTATATCGTAGGTGTTGTGAATTTGTGATGTATACAGTCAATGCTACTTAAGCGAAGTGCAGTAATTTTAGATGAGTATACTGTATCTATGTTTACTTCCAATATATTCTTTGATGACTAAAATCAACTAGGAAACAGTTACATAAAATGTAAGCTAGTTGATCATCTGCTTATCGTTAATACCGATTTCCCACGATTGTTTAAGTCAGTTAGTGTCTGACTACCGCAGGTGTTCACAATTTGGTACGACAATACGACAGAGAAGACCCAAAGGGTAAAAACGGGACCCTATTACTAAGACTCCGCTGTCCGTCCGCCTGTATGTCACCAGTGACTGCCACCTGACCTTCCAACCCGGAGGGTAAACTAAGCCTTATTGGGATTAGTCCGGTTTCCTCACGACGTTTTCCTTCACCGAAAAGCAGCTCGTAAATATCAAAAGATATTTGACAACATATACCTAGCAAATTTCATCGAAATCGTTAGAGCCGTTTCTGAGATTCCCGAAATTATACCTATATATAGATATATAAGAATTGCGATTGCGTTACGCTGGTGGCCTAGCTGTAAGAGCGTGCGACTACAATCCGAAAGTAGCGGGTGCAAAGCCCTGTTCGTACCCACCAATGAGTTTTTCGGAACTTATGTACGAAATATCATCTGATATTTACCAGTTGCTTTTCGGTGAATGAAAATTAACTGAAATGTCACTGGTGACATACGGGCGAGCCTGGGCTCTCACTCATGAACCGTGATAGCTAGACAGTTAAAATTTTCACTGATGATGTACTCTGTTGCCGCTATATCAACAAATACTAAAAATAAAATAAAATAAATATTTAAATGGGGCGTGATTTTTATAGCCGCTTTTTGCGAAATGGTATGGAACCCTTAGTGCGCGGGTCCGACTCTCACCTGGCCGGTTTTTTTATTTATGAATGTAGACACTTAAATCCTTCCGGACTGTTGAATTCCTAAAATGTTAGGTTTGCAAAAAGTAGAATTTTCAACATGTTGAATGTTGTTCTAGACTAAAGTGACTTCCCTTTATTCAACCAAGCTCTAATAGGCATTTTCGTACCTACGATAGTATAACTTTTCGACTTATTTTCCGTTTGGCTAGCGGATTGAGCTATCCGAAAATGCGGTTTTATTCCAAATAATAGAACTATTATGAATATAATATTACAATCGGAAAAAGAACATAATATAGGTAATATAATTTTCAGTATATACGAAACGCTACGTAAAAGGCTCCAGCGGCGTGGGCATGAAAATTAGGTAACTTAATTAATGATTGATAAAACTATATATACCAAAAAAGTCTACATCATAGAAACTCAACTTCAAAATAATTCAACATTCTACGAATTCAACATTTTGAGAAATTGTAATTCATTGAATGTTGAAATCCCAAAATGTATAATTTCCCGGAATGTTGAATTCAATAGGATGGCTCGATAGGATTTACATATATGTGTACATAAGTGTTATATTATACCTATTTATCTAATATTTACCATAATATAACTTCTGAACGGCTTCATCCTCCAGAGACTCAGGAGAGTTTGTTTTGCTTTTGAATTAATGAATTTGGAAGGAGTTCAGAATATAGTGTGGAATATGTTCAAAAAATTGTACAAGGGTTTCAGGAGGTTAAATTATATACAGGGTGTTTGGTACATCGTTTGCCAAATTAAAATGGCAAATAGGTTGAGTCAATTACTATCGCCTCGTACGTAATAATTTTTAATATTCGAAAAACGCGCGTAGAGATTAAAAAAAACGTAGAAGCTTTATTTATTGGCATGCGAAAATAACAAATGACTAACTTATCTGTCATTTTAATTTGACAAACGATGTACCAAACAACCTGTATATTAAAGGACTTGACGTGCTGCATAGGATTATGATCGATATTATGAAACTATCCTATGCGCATCCCCACGACCCACGACTTAAACTATCTCCATAGGTACAATCGCCATCAGATATATCGGAGCGGCCAAGGTGTTCACAATATCCGAACACGCACTCTAACGCCTTGACAATAGAGGCGTGCTCAGATATTTGTGAGCACCGTGACCGCTCCGATATAACCGATGGCGACTGTACCTAAATTAATTTGTTGTTGATTGTGTTTGTGTCCATGTTGATTGTGAAGAGGTAGATAGAGATAGTTAGGGATGACTAAGCAAATACTTGCTTAGTCGCAGAAGTAGTTTTTTTCTATATTTGGATACTGACAGCCATCTTCTTCCTCGCGTTATCCCGGCATTGTGCCACGGCCAATGGGAGCTAGGGGTCCGCTTGACTACTAATGCCAAACATTGACGTAGGCACAATTTTTTACGAAAGCGACTGCCAGCTGAGCTGACCTTCCAACCCAGAGAGGAAACTAGGCCTTAAGTATTGGGATTAGTCCGGTTTCCTTAACAATATTTTCATCCACGAAAAGCAACTGGTAAATATCAGATGATATTTCGTACATAAGTTCCGAATAACTCATTGGTTGGGACGAGCAGGGCTTTGCACCCGCTACTTTCGGATTGTAGTCGCACGCTCTTACCGCTAGGCCACCATCGCAACGCAACTCTTATATATCTATATATATTTATATATTTCGGAAATCTCGGAAACGGCTCTAACGATTTCGATGAAATTTGCTAGGTATATGTTGTCAAATATCTTTTGATATTTATCAACCGCTTTTCGGTGAAGGAAAACATCTTGAGGAAACCGGACTAATCCCAATAAGGCTTAGTTTACCCTCCGGGTTGGAAGGTCAGGTGGCAGTCGCTTTCGTAAATACTAGTGCTTACGCCAGTTCTCGGGATTAGTCGCCAAACGGACCCCAGGCTCCCGGGATACAAATGGCCCGGGGACCAAAATACCGGGATAACGCGAGGAAGATGATGATAGGTATATCTAATATGTCTATTTAAGAATTGCTCGTTCGTTATGTTCGTTATGTCGTGTATATTATGTTCGTTCGTTAAAGGTATAAGATATATTATTAATGTCTCGAGTTTACCACTGCTTCCTCATTCTGCTATTACTCGACAACGGTGAAATATGTATGAAAGTTTTTAACCAAATACAAATTAAATACTCGTTAATGACATAAGTACTTAATAACAAATCCTTTACTTATATTATAAAATAAAACTGCGAAACATGCAAAAGCTTTAGAAAACATTGACTGATTGATATTAATAATTTTAAATCATCTCTGATAAAAACAAGCATTGGCTACTCAGAACCACCGTTACGAAAACATAAAACTACCATGTCATATATCGCTTTGAAACTTATTTAAACTATAAACAAAATATACAAAGTGTTTACATTTACTTCCGCAGTCCTCAACGCAGCATCCGCTTCTACTATCCTTTTGCAAAAAATCCTCGCTAGTCACTCACAATCACTCTGTCACTCACTCAGCACGTCACGAGTTCATACGAGGTGGATGGGTGGCAGATAAACTGAACAATAGTCGAACGTCGCAGGCGGCGGGCGCGCGGCACGCCGGCAGAACGGTGACTGGCCGGCCCACTGCCGGCGCCCCGCGGGATCGGTCCTCCGGGACGCGGGACCCTTCCGTGTCGAGGACTTGCAATGCTTCCTCACAAACCCTTCCTACACATTTCACACACACCTATACTCGATCCCAAATATTAGTGACAGGTCGATGTGCCAAACTCACCAATAATGCGGCTGAGCCATGTCGTTACATGATGTGCGAACTTACAGTGAACAACAAAGTATTTATTTGATTACTTAACCCTTTATAAGGCAGAGGCGATATATCGACCACATACGCTCAATCAGAAATTCAACCATACTGTTTTAATAATAGGGCTCAAAATCGTTTGCATTAATTGAATATTCAACTTGCTTTTAAAATAGATTTTTGAAATGTAGGCTTCTGATAGCTGCAACAAATTCTGCGATAGCACGTCCCTGTCAACGGGCCTTATAAAGGGTTAATAGATCTAATAAACTTTTTAATCTGCAAACGATATCTAAGTACAATAGCCGTCGTAAAATATAAACATCGTGAGACAATTATACTAATAATTACATAGGCGCGTGTTGTTATGACTATGACCTATGAATCTTATAATGTTTTGTAATGACAAAAACTGGCATCTCATAAAACGACGCGACTCGGACATGAATTAGAGATTCACAAGATATAAAATAGTAAAGATATGTGACGTTCCACGGCAAAAGGTACCATTGGCCCGGCTAAATATTGGGTTATAGAGCTGCTGGACCACCCCAGGAGTCAAGGCACGTCTGTGATCGATGCGGCAAGAAGTGCCGATCGGCCGTTGGTCTTTGCAGTCATCGCAGTCGATGTAGGCTGTAGACTACTCCTCAAAATACCTTCTTTAGTCGCTGTAACTATCATCTGCAAAGATGCTGTGGCCAATGATGATGATGATGAAGCGCCAGCCGCCATAAGGTACCTTTTGCCGTGGAACGACATATATCTTTACTATTTCATAACTAGTGAATCTAATGCATTTCCCGAATCGCGCCGAAAGTCATTTTAGTATTAGGAAATCAGGAATATACAGACCTTAACGTGCTCTTACTTAACTCAATCTAAATCGAAAGGTCCGTTACTATTAACGTTTGGTAAACAAATTGGTAATGGAGATGAAAGGTCGGCGGCCGGGCCGGCCGTGGGTCGGTGCAGTGCAGCGGAGGCGCGGTGGTCTCCGACGACAGTGAAAGTGCTCCGCGGTCTAGCGAGTGCATCGCCGTGCCCTCTGCGAGACCTTGGCGATTTTGTCTCGTACGATGCATAACGGTTAGACGAGATTAGCGATTCTTTAACGTTTCGGTCTTTCCGAACTTTTAACCAATCAAATTTATATGCATAGAAAACTTATCTGATGGTTTTGTTATGTTTTCTGTTGTTTAGGTGCTGATTGTTAAGGTGACATTATAATATAGGTAGTCTGTTCGGAAAGAGAAGAGTCGTGGTATGTATTGGGTCCCATACATTTCACGAGTCTTCTGTTTCCACACTCTAATAACAGTAAATGTCAATTGAATAAAAAGGTCTCATTTTATAGAACACACCACACATCTAAAGAATTATTATCAGAAAGTTGAGATTAGTTTTTATCATTATCACTAAAATTAATAAGTACCTACAAGTTACATACTTTTTATGTTACTTATACATTATTCTTGTACTTAGTAAGTTAGCATCGGTTATATGCAAGTAACATTACTAACACATGTAAAAAACACATACAATAAGTTTTATTTATAAAATAACGAAATAACTGAAAAAAGATCAAAGCAAACGAGAATGAATTCGTACAGCAAAGATTTTTTTAAATCTGTACCTCCTTGCACAAGGCAAATATATGCATATTGCATGTACTTTGATTATATTTGCTTATATTATTTTTGACTATATTACATTTGTTATTACGAAACTAACCACAGTATCAGAAACTTACTATGTTTATTATGAATTAATCTATTTTAATTAGCAAAAACTGACACAATCCACAAAAATATTCATCGTTATTGCTTTCCAGATTGAGTCCGAATAAATCTAATTCATGAACATCACATCGAATATCTAATATTTCGTAATTTCTCCCTTCTGAATAATCAAAAAAGAGTTTGAAAATATACACGTGACCAGCCCTGTGAGGGATGCGTTCATAAAGTTAACTTTTAGATAAGTAAAATACTAACCACTCGAAACATATGCTATAGTGTTCCTGTATTAAGTACCCCGTAAGGAAACTATTGTTACATAGGAACTAATGTTTTGTTTTTTAAGTATGTGAATTTCATAATTTTAATATTTTTAATCTTAATACCATTCTAATTAGCTGAACAAGGGCGGGTTTAAATTCAGCAAGCTGTGCCCGCACCTTTTTCATTACTTACATAATGTGTTGCACAATGTTTAGATAAATACTTACCTACTTAATCCTTATACCTAAGATGGACTAATTACCTACAGCCCTTACATTATACCTAAGAACTGATGTAAAAAGTAATGAAATAAATGCATTAGATTTGTAATCTGAACGAATTAGTTGTTTCCCTTTTGTTTTATCCTCGCGATTCGTACGCGGGGTCGAGTAGCGCAGGGCGATTACGCAAGCCGAGCTTCCCCGACGAGAGGTCGTTGGCAATGGACCCGGTTCAATGTCACCAAATGTATCACCGACCGGTACACGGCGCTTCACATCACTTGATACTTGTTTTTGCATTTTTACAAGTTAAGTAACAAAGGGGCAACACCGCCTGTATCCTGGGCTCCATTCCGGAAGCGGGAGACTTTGGCGAGGTTTTTTATTTATTTAGTTGGTAGTTCAGTTTATTTTTATATATTTTACGTGTGTGGCCGTAATATTTATCCTTTGTTTATGGTGTGTGTGCGTAATATTTGTATTTTTTGTGTGATTAATTGATTATGAGTAAATTTTGGTTTTAACTTTGTTTATATATTATACTATGCCAAACTTAATTAGATATTTAATCCATAAAAAATAAAAATACCTTGATATATTTAACAACATAAAAGACCTTTTGATAGAACTTGTTTGCTAAAATTTAAAGGGTCAATTTTTAGCCATTATTTACTTAAAAAATTTTGTTGGTGCTATATACGAACGACTTACGGTGCTTGGATATTTGTTTTTTTTATTTGCTAATAGTATTAATTCAGTTTAAATAATAACTTTACGTACCATTAGTGGTGACTAATGTAAAATAAATTGTATATAAAAGTCGCTAGGTATGTCCATCCGGTGTTCGTTTTTAATAAGATTTAATAATATTGCTCGTATTTTATTGGTATTTAAAACCTTACGACATGACAGACTTCGCCATGGCTACTTAATATGAAGTAAATTCAAATATTCAACATCTATATCCCATAAAGTAATGTAAGTGAGTATAACGAACTTTTCACTTATTGCACTCAAGAGACGGGTAACTAGGGTATTATCAAAGAAGATTTGAAGTAGAGAGTCATGGTAAATTATGTAGCTACAGTTCATTTACAGAAGTTCATCTTTCGACTGAAGATTAAACCTGTTTGAACGCCATTTGACTTTGATCCTTATGGTAACATTCCATTTCTAACCGCAGCTGCATTACTGTCAATTTTACTATGGAAATTGACAATGACAACGACGCGTTCAGTACCGGTAGTGCAGCTGCGGTTAGAAATGGAATGTTACCATTATTCTTTAACTGGTATGTGTTAACTTTTACATATTAATATTCACGCCATCTACTCGAGTACTACATAATTTACTTTGACAATCCGTCTCTATAGACTTTATTCTCTTTGGTATTATGTATGCATGGTTATTCTTTATATATTAATTCGTCATACACGTAACAAATTATATTTTAACACTTACGTACGATTAAAACTTTCTACAAAGTTTCTTTACTTATTTATCAATTAATAAATGGTTACCAATCCCGAAGCAATCGCATTCATCATAATCTTTTCATGCCTTAAATTAGAGTCAGACCGAGATAAGCCTGCAACGATTTTGATAGTGCAGTGCAACGACATATTTCGAAGTAATTATGACGAACAAATAACACTTGCACTACGTGTGCTATCAAAATCGTTACAGATTTGCCTCAGTCCAACTGTAACATTTTACTTTTTACTTTTCATTCGAACTGGACGCATACGATATCGTGACACTGAGATATGAATGAATGAAAGCACATAAAAATGTTAGAGCATCTGACCGGCAAATCCACTATTTTAAAAATACGAATACGCCCCTTGGTAAAGCGACATTCAAAGCGCGGCTCAAGAAGTGTCGCGCGCGCTCTATGGCCGCGCTCCTGACCGGGTCGACGACCGCGCTTTTCGGCAGGCGCCCCGAGTTTCAGCTGTAACGCGATCCTGCACACATACACAAAACACACACACACACACACATGCTCGCCGCAGGCGCATGCATCTGCCGTCATACTGTAACCGGAAAACTATTGTCCAATATGGTCACCAATTCCTATGAGAAGTTATGTGGATATTTATAAGAAGATATTATATGGGTCAGTGTATATTAGTATTTCAAACTATTTACGTCTAAATATTACCCTTATCAATTTATCCTTAGTATCGGTTACATACAAAATAAATGATAAAATAAAAAAGTTTTAAAATAATTCGTAATTCGTGTCAGTGCGTCTCACTCTCTCATTACAGCAAAATGTGAGTCCAAATACCTACATATTGGACAAAGTAGTTGGATATGTGGAATACCACCCTAAGATGTCTTATGTTGGATTTTTTATGTTTTGGTTCTTTTTTTTCAGTACTTACATTTTGGTTAAGAAAGAAGCGTCGAGAGACTCAAGAGATATACATACTCGTATAACGGGGAATGTTCTAACGAGTTGTTAGGATTAATCCCTGTCGGTTTTTTCGACTATCGCTCGACACCACAACATATCCATCTTCACACTTACATGGTTGGCAGTCCTCAACTGTGCTTTTCTCCAGAAACTTCCTGCCTCGCACACCTAAACTGTGAAATGAACTGTCGCCTGCGGTATTTCCGAACCGAGACGACCTTCAAACCTTTAAGAAAAGAGCATAACTACTCCCATCTTAAAGGCCGGCAGTGCCTTACAAACCCTCTGGTGTTGCGGGTGTCCATGGGCGACGGTCGCTTGCCATTAGGATCGTCTACTCGCCTCCTATATAATAAAAAAAATAGTGTTATACATGCCCCATAGAGGACACTATGCCGTCACCTTCAGAGATGACGAGTACCGTTCTGTAGATCAGTGTTCAAATCTCGATAACTGTGTCAAACATAATGAGCGAATACATAACCGGGCGATACGTTTGTGCGGATAATGGCTGATGTTGAGCCGTGACCTCCGTGACCTTTGAACTTGGCCGAACGTGCCCTTGACTCGGCCAGCGCGGTCCTTACCCCGCTATAATTAGACATCGGTACTGATAACTTGTATTTACGCGAACGTTGTGACGTATCATGAGAAACTACTACCTAGTATAGATACCCATAGGTAACAATGCACCAAGGAGAAGTTTCCAAAGTTTCGAAATTTTCCATACGGAATGTTCTCAGAACTTAAATTTTACGAACCATAAAAATTCATTAGGAAGTCGCTGGATACCGCCGTTATCAATTATTGTAACTGACTGTTTATTTACGTGTTTATTAAAATAATACTAATAGTGCATTTTTTGATAATTCTCATAGGGAATGTTCTCATTGGAAATTTAATTTAAATTCTCGTGTAAGTTTCCGGAAATTCCCGAGAATGTTACTGAATTTTTGAGAATGTTCTGCAACTTGTACATTGCTACCCATAGGTAATTGCAAATGTCTGTTTATCCCTAGTCTTTCAACTCTTAAAGTACTAACGTTGCCGATTATGGTGACTTAAAAAGCGTTACAACTTATCTGGGAATCATACAAGGTAGGTACCTACTAATTTTCTACAGATATATACGCGAACCTAAATCGGTCAATCCGGTTGGGCGATAATCATTTGTGCAAACACGATCTTTCGCTCTTAAACCCTTTTAGTTATTACTGTTTTTATTATGTTTATTATTCTATGTTAAATGTTTATATGGGCTCAGATTTTTCAGCACTTAAATTATAATTTAACTAAGGACCGAACAAAATATTGTGATGGATAATTATAGCAATTACTAAATAAACTTATAGTAATTAAATCAACATCGAATTTATTATTCTATAATAACATAAGGGCACGTTTTGTAAATATGAATTTATTTATATTACCGACTTGGGTGGCCAGTACAACTAATACCATATCCGCAGTACAAGTCAGTATTTACGTATGTTTTTGAAGTTCGTTTCTCTAAATTAGAACGTAGATACGTATGGTAAAAATAAAATGTCTCCGCCAAGCATTAAGAGGTTGTTCACCCATTATTTGGGTGTCGCCCCTCCTTGGCAGGGATTATTTGTCAAAGGATACAAACTTGGTGTGTTTCAACTTTCAGGAGCATGTACAGATGTGAGAAGTGACACCTGCTGTGGAAGCGTGGGCTATTTATTATCTATTAACTAAACTGTCATGGTGACCCTACATACGAGAATTATTATAACCTGGCAACTGCGAGATAGCAACCAGCCACTCTACCAACAGGATAGGTACCTAATTCTTGCTTCAGTTAGTAGAACTTATTCTGTTAGCTTTTTATTTGAAATTGATTGACCCTAAACAATGCCTACAAATATAACGCAAAGACCAAGATAATTATTATAAACAGAAATGATGAATGCTTATTTTTTTATGTATGATTTCGTCAAAATCCTCTTTCTTACGATTTTTTTTATGTTGTAACATATTTTATTTCTAAATTTAAGGATTAAGTTTTAAGTTTAAGGGTCCACTGAAAATCAGCGTCGTTACAGTATGTGCTCCGACACATGCTGAGTAGTATCCTCTTTGGGACAGCAAGTTACAAAACTATGTCGTATAGGTATAAAATCTGTTAATCTTAAGATTAATTCTTTCCAATTCATTTCATTTCGTTTCATTTCATTTCATATACCGGGTGTGAGTAACATGAGCAAAAAATTAAACCGTAGGCTGTACTCCTCATACTGACCAACATTTGTTCAGCGACTTTTAAAAATAAATTGTGGTTTGATTTTTAATACACTTTAAAGTTTATTCTAAGACGCAATGTATTGCGAATTTTGTTATGCTTAAGGCGTGACAAGCAACGTCAATCACAATGATATGGCGTGGCGATGGCGTCCATTGAAGATAATATTTATTTTGTATGAAAAACAGAGAGTCAAAATACTTCATAATTTTTAAAAGTTGTAGAACAAAAGTGTCACCGTTTGAGGAGTACAAACTATGTTTTAATTATTTGCTCATGTTACAGGCCACACCCGGTATTTCTCCACTTTGGCCGTCAACTCTTATACGAGTTATACGATGTTGTATGAAGAAGCCGGGATTTTATCCCGCGACTTTCGGAGTTAGAGGATTTCATAATCAACTTTTTAAGTTAGGTAACTAATAGTAAACAAGTAATGTAATTTTATGTAACTCCTACTACTATTAGTTACCTAACTTTTTAAAGTTGATTATGAAATTATGAAATGTCCCCCCCATAATATATTGGTATATTGTTTACGTCGAAATAAAACTTTAGTCTCATAGTTAACAAGTAAGTAAACAGAGAAAAGGTTAGGATATCTATTTTCATTTTGATTGTTATTTCCAATATTTCATTACGAATACTGTTGCAAGTCTTTGGAAGCGTATTACTTATTCTTTCTTATTATAAATTCAAAAGTGTCTTAATAAAGAAACTGACATTATAGATCTTCAGATTTCATTGATGAAATGCCGTGTTTTATTTTAATTCTTAGTAAATACTAAAACATAATTAAATATACTTACTCAATATCGAAGATAAAATCATCTTATCATTTTAATACGTCCATCGCCCATCAGAAATATGAAATCAGTCCGACTCAAATTCCATGAAGTTTTACCATTTGTTATTTTATACAGTGTATTTTTCTTTGTATCAATCTCTAACCTGAACCTCCTCCACAGAGCCGACGGCGACACGATTACATTTTTTCCAAACATTTAAATAAACCGATCGTAAAATGGGCCGATAGATCTGATATAAGGATGACTCACATTAGACCCGAGCCGTGTCCGGAGCAGAACTTACTTACTTTTTTGTGATTATAGTGATGCTTTCCATAGAAAACGATGCGCCGGAAGCTCCGGCCCGGATCGGACACGGCGCGGTCTAACGTGAATCATCCTAGGTGTTGGTACCTCCACCAAAGAAGACTAATCGTTATTTGTATTATTTTATGTTTAATACGTACATACTTACAGTTTTGTGTATTGTACTATTCTAGCGAACATCGACTCGAAATTTGAATCCATTCACACTCTTAACTGCAAAATTTTGAAAATAGGCAAGCTTAAGAACCGTACCTTCTTTAGCGCAGATACCTTAAGCCACTAACCTGGTTTTGGGATAGACTACAACCGATTTTTAAATATCTGTAATTTTTAAATAAGTACACTTGTGTATATGTATAAGTACTTGCCATTTTTATAGTGGGCAGTTAATTAAGGTTAAGTTTATAGGGTCCAATAGGTACCATTAAATTTATTACAGATAGGCTTCTGAATCCTGTATATAGACCTACCTATATACAGGATTCAGAAGCCTAACTGTAATAAATTTAATGGTACCTATTGGACCCTATAAACTTAACCTTAATTAACTGCCCACTATAAAAATGGCAAGTATTGCTTTTTATTATTGTTATTTCGCTTATCCGTTGCATAATACAATGCACACATTCGCGCACGCAACGCACTCACACACGCGCTTGACACGTGCACGCACACACGAGATAAGAAGGGCCATTGACCCGCGGAGAAATGCCCACTGAAATCACAACTAGAAGTCGAACTGAAAGCATGATCATTAATGTAATTCATTCATTGGTGTAGGTAAGCTTCCTTTTGAAGCACCTATAAGGCTTCTGCTTCGGCGGGTTCTACATTCGATTTAATTAATTCTTCTGAAACTATTTTAAGCGTCCAATCGTCAAACGTCGATCAAATTACTTACGTGTTGCAGTAATAACCTACTTTTGACGCTCAGTTGTTGACGTTGTTGTTGTATAACTAAGAAAATTTGTAACAAAAGAGCAATATAGTAACAGCACCAGTCATGGGACATTTAAGAGGGAATTTGGAGTATTTGTGATATTTCCCTAATACATGTGAATGGTCTACCGCTTAGCGTATTGAAAGATGAAAGTCCTACCCGTCTTTCATGTTTCAGGCGTGTTGTATCAAAGATACTGCAATGAGTTTCCACATACTCAACAAATTAAAACTATGCTATTTTTCTCCAGTCATGGACACCAAAGCTCCAGTAATGGGCCCCCCAGTAATGGACACTGCTCTATCAGTATAAAATATTGAAATAGGTCATCAGATCTGGTCCATGTTATCATAATATTGCATTATCATCCGATTTGCATATTTAATTACGAATACAAAATTTCAACTCAATCGGAAAACGGGAAAGTGGCTCAAACTCGGCTACCAAGATTTGACCCACACTAAAAAACGATATTAATTTATCCGAAGTCCGAGCATACCTCCTGGTTGACATATTTCGTAACTACATTTTACTTCTGTATTGTTTAAACATGAAATGATGGCATGGCAAGCATCATTATGTAAATTTCCCATTATAGGAGGTATGCAGTTTTACAGCTCCTATAATGGGATTGGGCCAAATACCACTATTTTTTTACATGTGTGGACTCACAACATAGTATGTTGTATACCTTATCTCATGGTAAATGCAATTAACAAAACACATTTTAGTTTTCATCAAGTATTAATATATTAAAATTTAATAAATTAACTCACCTCTCTTAGCGAAGTTGTTAAGAATTCGTAGTGGTATTTTTTTTCAGTGACACGACAACTTTTGGATTGACGCCAATTTCTTAAAAAACAACCAAATTTAATAAAAATTCAAACTGAAACAGCTCTAGGACTCTTATTTATGATAATATACAGGCAGTGTTTATAAACTACTTTTAGACACTTATTTTACAGGATTTGTGGTTTTTTGTCCCATTACTGGTTCCACGCCCATCATAGGGTACACTACTATAGATAATTATCACCCACCATCATCCCACCAACCCAGGGTTAACCAGTTAAACCTGGAGTTACCATGGTTGCCGGTACAATAGCGATGTTTCCTGTACTTAAAATTATTTCAAACCGTCCACGAAATAAAGCACCAGATAATTATTAGTAAAACATACATAGCAGCTATTTATAAACACAATTTGTATCTAATAAATCGGATTGAATTATAAAAAGTAATCTAGTTGAGTTTACCGTGACGTCACTATATTCGTTTTCATATAAATTCCATATTAGCAAATCGTTTTGACAGTTCTAAAAAAGAAGCTTAAACTTGGTCAAGCAGATATTGATTCGGACAAATTGTGTTTTTTGAAAAACTAATTATAGCCAGCATTCTATGAATGTAGTATGATACCTTTGGATATGGTGCTTTACGCACACTAGCGTCCCGTCCCCTCCCCCTGACGCAACCCCCCCTTTTAGCATAAATATGTCCCGGTTGAGAGTTTTTTTTGTTTTTTGGGGAAAGTATACAATATAGGAAAAAAGTGTCAATGAAAGAAATGTTTCTTATTAAATTCTAAACAAAAAAGGTTATATTCATTTTTTTGATACGACACACCATATTGATGTTATAGCTAGATGAACTTCGACAAAATTTAACCGTTGAAAAACTTGTTGAAGTTCAATATAACATAGTACGTGGCAGTACAGAAAGAAATCTTCACGGAGAATAAGCTTTGCAAGCTTATTCTCCATATTAGTTTTATTTCAGTACTATCACGTACTAACTTATATTGAACTTCAACAAGTTAATGCATGAATATGGTGAGTCTTACCAAAAAGTTGTATATAACCTTTTTTGTTTAAAATTTATTAAGGATTATTTCTTACCTTGACACTTTTTTCCTAACTCTAATACTTTTCTCAAAAATAATAAAAACCGTAATCCGGGACATATTTCATGCTAAAAGGGGGGGTTGCGTCAGGGGGAGGGGGAGGGACGCTAGTGTGCGTAAAGCTCCATACCCTAAGGTATCATACTACATTCATAAAAGGCTGGCTATAATTAGTTTGTCTTTCCCATACATTAGAACACAATTTAACCGAATCATATCGTCAGTAGAAAAAGGCGGCAAATTTGAAAAATGTAGGCGCGAAGGGATAGCGTCTCATAGAAAATTTGAATTTCGCGCCTTTTTCTACTGACAAGATTTGCTTGACCATCTATATTTGACTAGTAGGAATGTAGCCTATTTGACACTAAGTTAACGGTTTAACGTGCTAAATAGCGACCCAAAAATGTATATATACATATTTTCAGTTGAGCACGTTCAATACCACATGTTTTCGTAACTCTGTGGCAGTTTTTATAGGAAATATGGTGCAGTTGTGCTTATTTAACAGGAAATCTTATCTATCCACCATTATCAAATACTGACAAAAACAAAAAATCGACATCAAAATAAAAACCGGGCAAGTGCGAGTCGGACTCGCGCACGAAGGGTTCCGTAACATAAAGCAAAAAAAAACGGGAAAAATGCAAAATTGAAAAAGGTCACCCATCCAAGTACTGACCACGCCCGACGTTGCTTAACTTTGGTCAAAAATCACGTTTGCTGTATGGGAGCCCCACTTAAATCTTTTTTTTATTCTGTTTTTAGTATTTGTTGTTATAGAGGCAACAGAAATACATCATCTGTGAAAATTTCAACTGTCTAGCTATCACGGTTCGTGAGATACAGCCTGGTGACAGACAGACGGACGGACGGACAGCGATTTTACCCTTTGGGTACGGAATCCTAAAAATGGCCCAAAAGGGCCCAAAACCCAAATATAATATATGTAGAAAAAAATCACTGCCTTATTTTGTATTAATAAGGTACTTACCTTTAATGAAAAACAGCTACCTATAGACAGTAGTACTTTTACTTTATAATCATACACGGAAACTGAGATCTATCGACATCTAAAAGAGATAGCTCTTTAGCCGTAAGATTCACTGTTAACGTTATACGTAAGTAAATAAAGCCTTTGTTTATGTTACCTAATAAGTAAAGTCTGTGCGGAAAGAGTCGAAAAACGTATTGGTTCCCATTATATTCCACGACTCTTCTCCTCCCGTACAGTCCCTAAGACTATTAACTAGGTAAGTAATCGGTAAATATTTAGAAGTATGTTTTTATTTTTACCATCGCAATATCTGGTAATTACAAATTTTATACGTATTTGAAAATAGAATAATAATAAAAATGAATTTAAAATTACGATTTTCTTAGTCGATACGATATGTTGCGAAACACACTATCTTACATATGAGAAAAACTTTACTTCTTCGGTTTCACCTTCTAAACTTTTACTTTTTACTTTAATATACTGATTTTAATACGCCGTCTTCTACCTACCTTCACATTAAATTAACATTTCCCTGCAATGCTGCTTATTATCTTTTTAAGCCCACTTTTTATTTGAAAAACTATCACTGACGCTTAGACAATAATACTCGTGGCTTCATTTGTCAGATGCCACCGAGATCTTGAATGGAGTGAAAGTGGCTGCATGCTTCCTGCCAGTGCCACGTGGAAAGTTGTTGCATGCGCTAGACACGACATCGGCAGTGTTGCCAACTTGGCATAAATGATGCCAGATCTGGCATATTTTCACTGGCTTTGGCACCAACATTTCCATTTAGCATGTGGCATATCTTTTAGCATAATTTAGTCTAAGCCAAGTTTGCACCAACTTGGCAGCAACAATATGCGCCATGGCCTTATGTGGTTCATATTTTCTAATGAATTTTGACTTTTGTGGACGGATGGACGTCGACGGACTATATAAAGTTAGTCAAGCAGATCTTGTCAGTAGAAAAGGGCGGCAAATTTGAAAAAATGTATGTGTTTTAAGTGTCTAATTTCAAGTGAGTTTTCAGCATATTAACTCACATTATAGACGGGTCTAACGCAGATTTCGCGATTAACGCGGGGGAGATTTTAGCATGTTTCAAAAAGCTTTGGCACAATTTTGGCATAATCTAGACATAGCATTTTTTCAAAATCCGAGTTGGCAACACTGGTCACATCGGCTAGCCCTAGCCGAGAGCAACGGGGATAGACGAGAGAGACATTGTCTCACATCCTGTACTTTTATACCTTCGATATTTTTGTTGCTTGTAATTGAGGACAGGGCTAAGCTATGGCTCCCGTATACCACCGTATACCGTATACAGAAGATATATAACGATATATAACGTTTTTAAAGATTCAATTGATACCGATATATTTAAGATTGTATCGCCCGGCATTCATTGGTATTGTGTTTTCGAATAAACCAATTCAATTTCTGTATAAATTAGTAGGTACCATTTTATATACCAAAACCTCGTGACTAGTTGCGTCACTCATCAAATTTGGAAATCTGGAACATGATCGAAACTCGAAGTTCGTCAAAAGCGGGCATTTTTCTACGTAGGTACCTATATTAATATTGTTGTCTTAGGTACTTACTGATTCCCCAATTTTGGTCTTTTCACACAGGTACCTAGTTTTATTTCGTTTATTTGCTTTATTAACTTAACGGCAAATTGTTGTCACTTTTTTTGGTTAGGTGATAAAGTAAGTAAGGGCGCAACTGGACGGTCGACGCAGTCTTAAGTAAAATGGGTATAAACAAAATGAAAACTGTCCAGTACTTTCTATAACAATCCGTAGAAAGTTAAGAAAAAACCTAAAGAAACAAACTTTAAAGTTTAGATTTATCCTGGTATAAGAGAGGATTTTCTATGGGCTCATTCTTTTGCTATAAGAAAGTAAGTTTGAAGGAAAATAATATTGTTTATTGGTCTTTGAACTGTTGCGCAAAAACTTAAACATTGTGTAGGTACGCTAATTTTAACGTCTAGAAAATTTTCAAGGATTCGTGTTTTGAAATTTTTTGTCGTGAAAAAACTTAACATTGATGTCTCAATATTGAAATACTATTATTTTCTAACTTATCAAATCGAAGTTTCCAATGCAGATAGTTAAAGAATTAGCGAGTGAAGCGAAGCGAAGTACTTACAGTGTACTTGAAACACAGGGGTTTTGTAATTTGAATAATATTAGGTTAACGTGTCATCATCATCATCTCAGCCATAAGACGTCCACTGCTGAACATAGGCCTCCCCCTTCACGTGTAGTTAACGTGTAGTTGAGGGATATTCAGTAAATTTAATACTTATCGACAGGTGTGTTCAAGCGAAAACTATAATAAATTAAAGATAAGATATAAGCATAACGATTATGATCTGTTGAATATATTTCTAAAATTTCAAGATTCAAAAAAATTAAAATATAAGAGGAAATTACAAATTCGGCCGAGCTTCTCAGGCGTCGCAAGTATGCAACCATAAATAGTAGTTGCATATTTGAGCCGTGTGGGGTTGAGACCATGGAGCATTGGGGGGAAAGCGCCCACAGGGTTTTCAGCGAATGTAGCCGCAGGTTAGTTGAGTTGACGCGTGACCAGAGGGCTGGGTCATATCTAGCGCAGCGGATCAGCCTTCTGGGCACACTGCCCATCGGCAGTGACTTGGGGGACGTTTTTTATTTATAGGCTTTTTATTTCAAGTTTATTTAGTTTAGAGATAGTTTGTATTATTATTTGTAGGCTAATTTAAAGTTTTATATTTACTTAATAGTGTTGTAATAAATAGTTTTATTTTAAAAATAAGTTACGGCAAATATGTAACAATTATGAATCTAATACGATCATTTATATTCTTCTGCTTTCATAAGTAATAGTTTTTGATTTTAAAAAGCGGTTTCCAATTAAAAGACATGTAAAGATTTCTTATCTTCTTGCAAGTTCTTTCTAATGCTAAAAAAACGAACTATAGGTACTTTCATTTTATTGTAAGTTTGTATATTCAATTCTTATATTTTTTAAATATAGTAGTTTCTACGGAAATTACCTACATAATTTGAAAATTTCCGGTAAAGAAATTCATACTAAATAACTAATTAAATCCGATTCCCATGAGCAAAAAATACGAAAGAGATATTTATGGTCAATAAGTTCTTAAGCTTATTATTTATATTGTTATACGCTTCTACAATTTATAATCTTAAACCTTAAGGGGCCCACTGATTAACAGTCCGCCGGACGGTATCGGCCTGTCAGTTGTTCGGAACTGTCAAAATTTTGTTCTAACTGACAGGCCGATACCGTCCGGCGGACTGTTAATCAGTGGGCCCCTTTAGCCTAGGTATAATAATGGCCGTGATATACACATTATATACATCTCACGTTCTGCTCAACAGAAAGTTACGAAACTTCTTTACTAATATGTATAAAATATGCCAGAATACAAACTTTTATTCTTCTTTCTCCTCGCGTTATCCCGGCATTCTGCCACGGCTCATGGGAGCCTGGGGTCCGCTTGACAACTAATCCCATGTTTAAAATTTGACGTAGGCACTAGTATAGAATACAGACTTTTATTATGATAATAATAACAATAAGTCATTTTTTACAATCCTCGATGTACATATCAAACGTTATTGTATGTCTTTCCCATCACGGAACAATGGTGTTCCGGACCTTTGGGAGGCGTGCGCGGAGCCGAAGCCAACACGTAGAGGCCCTTTTGACACTTTAATGAAATGTAAGGGGTACACCGAGCGGATGCTGCCCTTACCCGTGTCATGGGACGCACGCAGAGGCAGCACCCGCCAGGGTGTAAGGGCTATTGAGAGTTGATGAAATCTAAAATGAACTAGGTTATTGGATGAAAGCGATGGACTAGTACTGAGCTATGGGGTAAAAAACCGGACGCCTGCCTAATAAAACGGTATGCAATTTTATTTCCGGCAGACGGTGACTCGCCCTCACAAGATGGGCCCCCACAAAAAAGCGACATCTAGGATGGCTCAAGGGCAACACCGGTGTGAGCGGCTCAGGGGTGTCGAGAGGTGTGCGCCGCTTTCTACCCAGTGGCTGTTAACAGCCACTGTGCCAACTCGCGTCTTATGCATATTTCACTTCCACCCCTGGAGCTTATAGCTCTAACGACTCCACTCTGGCCGGCCGGCTAAGGCAAGCCAGAGGCAGAGAATCTTGTCCCACCCACCCTCCTTGCGGGTAGCAGAACTCCCCAGGAGCACTCGGGTACGTGAGGTCGCTAATCCCCAACAGCTCGCCACAAGCTGCCCTGCGTTGACTGATTGCACTGGTAAAACCAGCGGGCGATTATTATTATTACATTAACAATTTGCCCATGTAAAAATTACTACGCTAGGTACTAGTAGGTATTACTAGTAGGTCCTTCTACTACAAGTAAATACCTTCTTATTATAGTATTAATTAAAATAATTAAATCGGTAAATCCCTTTACCGATTTCATTATATTTTTGGCATTTCCTAAATAAAATTCACTGATGTTTCCAAAATATATATAATCTTCCTTCTAACTCTAACAGTGGCCTTTACTCCGGCCAGCACCAAAACACCATAAATTAATCAATGGGCCACTTTATTTTAATTGAGTAGCTAATGTAGATTCTTTTCGGTGTGTGTCACTGCCACGGACTCGCAGAGCAGAGATAATTCTCAGCCACTCGCTCTGAATAAGATAATTTTATCATGGTTCTGTTGTACAATCTAACAAATCGCGGAATTTTGTTTACTTAATTTTGGATATTAATATTTATTGTTGCTTGAGTAAATCCCTAAAAGACATATCTTTCAATTAAAATATTCTGTAAAAATAATAATATATAAACTGAATATTATACATTCTTAATGCAGTGCAAAAAAAAACCGGACAAGAGTGAGTCAGTATGTCGAGGGTTCTGTACAATTTAATTTATATGTTTTGTTAAGTTTTTATTTACAAATTTTGAGTTTTGATATTTTTCTGTGTATTACTTACCAAATTTAATTGTTCTAGGTCACGGGAAGTGCCATACATATAAATTTGGATTCTCTTGAGAGTGTAGGAGTATATTCCTACACTCTTAATGCCCGTATTTTTTTTACGTCAAATTGGAAGTTTGTTTTTTTCACAGCTTCAAGGGCTCATGGACCTGAGCATATGGAATTTTAACTCGATATCTCCACGCGTTCCCGAGCTAATAAAGGATTTTCACATAATAGAAATACAGAACCCTAAAAATAGGTAAATAAGTATATTTCAATACTATATATTATACCTATACAGACCTTAAAACAAACCGTAAGTTGTTGTAGTTGCGTTCAAACGTGCCCCCGTGCTTTTCCCAGCTATTTTCCATTTCTAAAGTTGGAACTTAATCTGTGTTTGTATATATGACGTGACGTAGACCCTATCCTGTAGGTATCTAAAATCGGAACAATATCAAGCAATGCTACATAATACTTAGCAGTTAGTCCCTTCAAATTGATCTGTTTTATATGTCGTGACGTAGTCCGGATCCCGTACCTATCTGAAATCTGATAGGAGTAACGTCTTCATAAAGTCCTCATCCATCAGTATCTGCGAAGCTCTATACTAAATACCTACGGCGTACCTCCTATTGTTCAGGTTTCAGATACAGGATCCGGTCTATACGTCACGACATATACAAACACAGATTAAATAGAAGGGAGCTATTATACTATTGCCGGTCCCATATTGGGATACCCTCCTCCAATTGAGGGGGGATTTAAATCTTCTCGGGGCAGAGGTGTACGGTTGGAGCCGGTAAAGGTTTATTTGACGTTCATAAGCTCATCGTAATATGCCTACTTTAATAAACTATTTTTTATCTTTATCTTATCTTTATTAGCTTGCATTTGTACATTGTATGCGTTGCGTACACACACACACAAACAAACGAAGCATAAACGAAATCGCAGAACAGCTGGATCACCCCAAGAGTCAAGACACGTCTGTGATCGATGAGGAAAGAAATGCCGACTGGCCTAGGCTGTAGACTACCTCAAAATATCTTCTTTATATTAGTCGCTGCAAATAATCTGCAAAGATGCTGTGGCCAATGATGACGCGTTGCGTGTCATGCCATCTTGCGAAAGATTTTTCAACTTGTATTGTCAGGGGTACTGAACTGATGCAATTATGCAACAGTTAAACCTATACCAGACTGACACCACATGAATATTTGTTGGCTTTCCATAATTCATTCTTGTTTCGTATAATTGCTGACTGTAAATTCATAGATGCATTCGCACACGCTTTTATTCACTTCTGGTCCTTTGTAAATCGATGCGTAAGGTTTGACGCAATTGGTATAACACAGTTAGTCTTCTGCATTTCATATTTTCTTTAAGGGCTATCACTGCGTAAATACCGTGCTAGACTATCGGCGCGATTCGGGAAATTAATTAGGAATTAACTAGATACGATATAGTAAAGATAATTGTGACGTTCCACGGCAAAAGGTACCTTATGGCGGCTGGCTCTTACGTCGCATAGCGCCGCAATAATATTGGAGTGGCGTCAATAATAGCGTAAGCGCCAACCGCTATAAGGTACCTTTACTTATCCGTGGGACGTCTCATATCTTTACTATTTCATATCTAATGAACCGCTAATTCATTTCCCGAATCGCGGCACCAACCTTTTGCCGTGGAACGTCACATATCTTTACTATATCGTACCTAATAGTTAAACTCTAATTTATTTCCCGAATCGATTCGTATGGCAACACCAACCACAATTAAGTACCTATTGAAATTATTTTCATGAATGTTAGCGTGCATTTCCTATATGCGTTAATGTGATAGAAATAAAATAACTTAAACTTGTGTCGATTTAAAACACTCCCTTGGGTCGTGTCGTGTTAATTTATAGCCACTCATTGCGAACTTCCTATTTGTCGCACTTGTATCGATTACGATACATTAGTACAGTGTGAAATGTGATGTGAATGTTACAAGGTATAATGGTAGGTAGTCGGTGGTAGGCGTCCGACATGTCATTTTCTATGACGGCTTAACGGCTGACCGGTGATCACGTGATGTTTTTCATAGAAAACGAAGCGCCGGCGCTCCGGCCCGGCCCCGGCCCGGTCTGCGTGAGTCGTCCTTATTGCGGATGATTCTAAAATTGAACTATGAGTTAGCACACAGCCTCTGTAGCCTAATCTCTGTAGCCTAGTTGTTGACAGGTTTAGGGAAACACGAGTAAAATAAACTAAGTTCCCTACCTTTAATGGTAATTTTATACCCATTGTATAGCTACAGAACCCATGCCGATACTAGAGTCTAGAGGCCGCGGCCGTTACGGGATCAATACCTACAAATCGGGCTGCAGCCCTCAGGGATTAAAATAAGTTCACGTTTTGATATTTCAGGTGTTACCAACAGCCGAGTCGCAACAGCAGGCTTCATGTTACATCGTTAGTCTATCAGTATCAAGTACCGACTAGTATAGGTACTATATTCGAGCAAGTGTGATAAAAAATACTTACCTAAGAAGTATATCATATTTCGCATCACAGGAAAAGTATGTGGAGAAACGTTATCTTATAAGTATTAGAAATTGTTTGTAAGTATATTTAGTCTGACAAAAGCAGGTAGAGTGCGATAAACTGCGGTAATTGAACGGATTAAAACGTCTCACATAAAGCTTCAGCAGCCCTATATGCAAGACACGACGTCAATACCGGGTTAAATTTAGACATGCAAAACTGATAAGACTGCGCGACAAAGTTGCTTTCGCCCTGGCGGCTGGCTGGGTTTCGGTATAATGTTCAGAGCTTAAACATTGTAATAGATTCGTTGGTGCGTATGAATGAGGTGAGGAATTATTCAGGTGACGAATGGTGTAGAGGCGGCCGTTCACCCTGGTCCGGTCTGTGACCGCGACCAGCTGATTCCTCGCTGAACTGGACGCGCAGCAATGGGGTGGCCAGGCGAGGTGTCCTTTACCACTATATTTCTTTACTAAGGTAACCATAAATTATGAGTAAAAAGTCCATGTACCTACCCATCTAATATACGAGTATAATAAGTAGGACGGCTGGTATGGTAATTGCTTAAAACGTATACGTAACATTATTTTTAACAACATCTATTACTTGCTTAATAGTTCTTTCTAATGCTAAAAAAACGGACTATAGGAAAAATAATTACAACTCCTCTGGTGTTGCAGGTGTTAATTATGAACCATAATCCTTTCGTAAAAGTTGTCGAAAAAATAAAAAAATACACAAAAATGCATATACAAATACAAATTCTAATCATGGTTTACTAGTGGAGCTAATAGTGCTGCACTCTGGCGGCAGAACATTGCATTATTATTAATATCCATAGGAGTTGTAATTCAATTACTTGGGTAAAGTGAACGAACGATTTTTATGCAGGTTGTAGCACGAGCGGGTTTACTTAACAATAGACAAAGGATTAGCCGTCGAGGCCTGTTATAAATCTACAAACTATACCCTATGTGTTTTTATCCGTGTATGGAGGTACTTGTAGGTAGAGTCTGTTCGGGAAAAGAAGAGTCTTGATTCACGACTCCCTATCCTCAGGGGGCCCCGAAGAACAGACAGTCTCATGTATAATTGACTACCCATAATGAATAAAACATCATAGTAGAAAAATATTAGTTTAATTCGCTTTTATACTTTCCAAAATTTAAAACAACTATTTAGAGTCGATAATATTTTTTTAATTATTTAGATTAGTAGTAATTTGATATTGATACACATTGTCATTTTTTTATCTCTTCAACATTTTTCAGTACTATTTTTTTATTATATTTAAAAAAGGACCGCAAATTCTTATGTGCCCAAGGGCCCCAGCATAGTTTAAGACGGCCCTGCTTCTCAACGATAGATGGCGCTCTAAGCAAAATCCATATTTAAATAGTATTCTCAAACGAATAATTTAATTATCTGGCTTATCTAGTTGGTAATCTTGCCTTATGTTTTCCCTGATATTGCATAAAACCTATTTTTGACTCGAACAAGTGTTTTTTAAGAAAATGTGTCACTGAACGTCAATGCGTCATGACAAAGTTATTAAAGGATTACATTGTCTTTTAGTTTCGATGCATCCCGTATTTTTTTCCAAATTGCAGTTTAAACTGTTTTTTTTTTCAAAATACTGACGTGATTATAGTACGTAATCAAATAGGTAAATCATTTTTATAAAATCATCATGACAAGCACACATGGGCAAGCACAGGATGCCGCCGACTCGTTCTTACGTCGGCAGCAGCAGCGCTCGCAGTTCTTGTACTCCAAGCAGACCCGCGAGCGACAAGTCTACATGGAAGACCTCAGAGAATATCGACGGCAGGTTGAAAAAAAGGCCATGAAGAGAATGAAAAAACTCGTCGGCCCGACCTGGTACCAAGTACTCAGTGTACCGCAAAGAGACGCACTCGATAGCTTAGGGAATTCAGTTTACCAAGATTTACTTGAAGGACGGCCCTCTAGGACAGCCCGTATAATTAATAAACTCGGTGTTGTACCTCTCCCAAAACCCATGGACTTGATGGCTGCGAACTTACACGGAAGCGATGACCCCAAAAAAATGTTGGGGCATTTATATTTCATCCTCTTTGGCCACTCGATCGAGGGAAAGCGGAATTCTTACTGTTTTAATGCCAAGCTCATCTTATCGGCTATATTTTATTTGGGTTTAAAAAATTTGATCGAATTGTTGCGAGAACAATTTAAACCAGATAAAGATGTGGCACCAACGCCACCGAAGCCAAAGCCTAAACGCCAAGCACCTCTTCCGTCTCCGTACCTGGAGAGATCTATAGTTCCGATGTGGTATCCTGCTAGCCCCAAAAAGTTTATACCTCCTCCCTTGCCTAAGTTTGACGAGCTCAACGAACCTTATGTGGAGAGCGACGAATACAGAATTCGAATAAAGCCACCGCCGCCTCCACCTCCGCCGCCTCCCCCAAAACGCGTTCCACTAGCAATTTGTAACAAATTGGCAGGCGTGTTTAATATCGCGCCGAATCAGGTGACCTCTGTTACGATGAAGACTACGATGAGTCACGGAAAACATCATAATCATAATATGACACTTGAAGTTAAAAAGAAAACTTATGGCATATGCATAACGCGACCGACCCGTAAAGGATTACGTCGCAAGCCTAAACCTCCCACGACGGGTGTAAACAACGCTCAGTACTTGATACAAGGAGTGTATACAATTGGCCGGCGGACGGTATTCGTACTTGGTAGCGTTTCTATACTACCCGCTGAGGGCGAGCTTATACACGGTGGGTTCGCGCAGACTCCTAGCGGCTACACGAACATACACCTCGGATTCCGTGGCTACTCGGCATCACCTCCACCTGATCAATGCGACTGCAACCAGAAATGGCACGATAAAATACTAAAGTACGTCAAAGAAAGCAAATGCTACTGCGGCCACAACTACGACTACGGTCACGAGGGCCCTTTCCCACCGGACGAGGTTCCTTATTTCGAAAGGCCAAAGGCATCTGCACCGTATAAATTTAACTACGACACAATATTTGACGTAAATCATCAGAACGTGATAATCAAAAGAGAAGTTAAAAAATTTCTAGACGAGGATAGCGTGACAGGGTTAAGGAAAGTAGTCAAAAAGAAAGAAAAGAAGAGGTCATCTAAAACATGTCTGGGGCAGGATCCGACGCCCTCGCAGTATCTGAAGTGCGCGCTGCGACTGCTGCGCAACCTGAACGAAGCGGCGCGGCTGCCCGACGTGCACCTGGCGCCCGAGCTGGTGGAGTGGATGCGGCGCCGCATCCACGGCCCGATGGGTCCCGCCCAGCGCCAGGCCTACCTGAGACAGAGCCTCGAACTGCAGACCAGGCTTGAAAGCATCACGCCCAGGATTTACGCGTCCCTCTTTTCAAAGAACGACACCCAGTTCGAGGTCGCTTCTACCTGGGCCCACAAGTTAAAGTTCAAAGACAAATTTAATAAGTACTCGTGCGAATACAGAAGAGAACTGTTCAAATGTTTCGCCAAAATAAATAATCTATTCTGGCGGATCATGTTCCACGCGGAGTTTCCCGACAAGCATTTCCGCGAGATATTCTTTTCGTATTTGTACTCGAAGTGTAACGATCTGATGCTGATGCGGCCGTACAGCTCGGCCGAGACGAACGACCGCACGGTGCGGCTCAATGACCGGCGCATGGTCTGCCTGCCCAAGGGCGTCGAGCCGCCGGAGTGACGCGCACTGCGCATGCGCACCCCTAGTGCGCGGCACTCAACTAGAGCCGGGGGAAACTCCTTTGATCTCAAAATATAAACACATTTTGAATACTTTATTCGTTTCTTTTATTACTAGACACAAAGAAAAACATCATAAACACGACAGTTTCCAGTGTAGGTAATTTATTTAAAGTCAGACATAATTATTTTAAAATAACATTGATTGATTACGTATTGATAATTTAATGTTATTAAGATAAACTGCTTAACATTGACGTTCACTGGAGAGCAACTAGGTTGGCTCGCGCAGCCCATAAGTGAGTCTCCACGCAGAATATGCAAGTAACAGATACAGAAACTATTTATGTGGATAGTAGACCTTTGTACCGCTGAATGAGACCCCTTCGAAACTATATAATTCAACATTTATTCCATCATATTGGTGATTTTAAATTCATTTACAATGAATATTTACTTTATGAAAAAATCTTACCATGTCATGGTCGTATTATAATACTCCGAAGGTATTATCAAATATTTATTTATTTACTAATTGTAGGTATATGCCATCTACACAATATATACTTACTATCTAGAAAATATTATGATACAAGTCTTAAATTAGGGTAATTTAAAATAATAAAAATAACGTTTTATTGTAAATACAACACTATTGCTACAATTGTAGTAGGTAGATGACTACAACGATAGCTATAATAAAACGCTTACGGATATTCAATCTTCTTTGGTATCAATGTTGCAGAACAAAACATAACAGGTCGCAGACAGAAAATCTAACCGGCTGAGAAGAATACTGATACGAAATCAAATGATAATGTCATTAAAGCATCTCTTAACTAAACCTAATGAAACAACTTATAACAATGTAAAAAGATAATGGCAAAACGAACCGTGATTATTGACCCAGGGATCTAATTATAAATCAATTGACCTCATTAGATAATCCCTATATCGGCAGCCGAATAATTATAGCGCGTCAAGGCCATTCTTCCACCGGCTATGTAACTGCTTATTAACTCACATTATAGACGGGTCTAACGCGAATTATATTCAATTACCTTTATTTACCGACGTTTCGACACAGGTTTCACTGGTCGTGGTTAGACCCGTCTATAATGTGAGTTAATATGTATTTAAAACGCGAAAGTTTAAAATATTATATGTAACTGCTGTTGTTATTTTAGGTACCTATAAAACCTTATGAACTATTTTAATTAGCCTTTCATAGTCGGTGGTAAAATGAACTTAGCATACCAATATTACGCTATGTTCGTCTTTCAATTGTGCAACATTATTCATATTAAAAATTAATAAAATATAGAATTAAAAAAACATAAAATATCAGATGTAAAACAAGACGGATAGTGGAACGGTTTGTGCACGAAGCTTACAACAAAGGTTTAAAATATAGAATATATATACATATAAATGTATAAATAATATTAATAAGAATAATGCCTCTAGGCTTATATTTGTTAACATGTTAACTCACACCCTCACGACAGCGTACTCGACAACCCGACCGAACATTTACAATAAGACAGTACGGACAAGGAAACGGACACCGATGCGAAGTTACTATTACTATTACATGTATGCACGCACTACTGAATTAAATCTGGTTAAATATGTATAAGTATGTAAAACATTTACTCAATTCAAAATTGTTTTGATATTTATCAACTTCAACAGTCAAATAGCAATTTATGATGGTTCCCAGTTCATTTCAAGCAATTCGGTGGATTAAACAAATAAAGAGCTATCCATCAATTTCAATCCGAGCCCTATATCTATAAAAGACATTTAAAACATTTAGACTAGTACGATTAATGTTTATAGACACATAATTAAAACTACCTTTTCACTTGACCATCATGCATTGACAGTCGATTAATTGAAGTTGATAAGTAGTCATACAGCCAACAAAGGTATGTTTTAGTAACATTATTTGTATTCCATTCTGGTAACATTATTTACAGTAAAAAATATTTTTAGACTGATATACATCCATAACATGTTTCAATAATTTAAATCCTTGAATGAACTTGTGTCTTAAGACGAATTTTTGTGATAATATCTAATGTAGTTCTATATTTTAAACAGCTGAAGTTTCAATCATAAAATTGAAATCAACGCAAGCGGCGGTGAATGAACGTTGATGTCCTTCTCTGACATAATATACACTGTCGATAGGCTAGTCACCGAGTGACATGCAAGTAATGAGACTGTACAGTATACAGGTTAGTAAATGTGATTATATTTGTAGCTCCTGGTGGTTGTGCTGGTGCGCGGGGTGCGGCGCCCGCTGCTGCAGGTGCACGAGCGCGGACAGCAGGCGCGTGTTGGCCTCGTCCAGCGCGGCGATGCGGTGCTCCTGCGCCTCGATCACGCGCTGCTTGTGCGACAGCGCGGCAGCCATCTTGCGCTGCTCGCGCCGCAGCTCGTCCTCCACACTGATCAACCTGCCCGCGATTCAAAGTTATTTGCGCATTTTTCAACGCGAATATAGCGACTAATAGAAGAATTACCTATTTTTCAACTCTTACATCAAACATCAACATTTATTCAGCAAATAGGCCACAAGGGCACTTTTACACGTCAACATTGAATTTACATAAAAGCAAAAATAATAACATCAACAATTTTATAAAATAAAACTAACAATTCAATCTAACGTATTAGGTACAATAAATAATTAAACGACTAATTTTATTTCAAGTGCTTTTATCATATAGGTACCAGACAGCGTTATCATAAGGTCGTAGTCCACCTGTCCTAATTCTTTGTCCAATATCAGATTGGACAAAGAAATTAGATAGGAGGAATACCACCTATAACTGTAAGGGTCTCAAATATTTACTGTCATTAAAAGTACCTGCATAATTTCAAATCAATCATAATTTCAAATAAGTTAACTTATTTATTCGATAACAAATAGAAATATTAGCAAATATTTCCTCAAGCTAAACAAGGGATTTAATAAAGGGGCCCACTGATTAACAGTCCGCCGGACAGTATCGGCCTGTCAGTTGTTCGGAACTGTCAAAACTTTGTTCTAACTGACAGGCCGATACCGTCCGACGGACTGTTAATCAGTGGGCCCCTTTAAGAGTCATAAACGTTTTTACCTGGTAATAATAGCTTTCATCTTGGTGTCGGAAGTGTCCTGGCCGGGCTCGGCGGGGCCCAGCCTCCCGCGCAGCAGATCCACAGAGTTCTTTAGCCGGTCGATCTCTCGCTCGTACTGAGAACGGTATTATATAATGACTAATGATGTTTTTCAACCATATTATTTCGATATTAAAACTAATCTATAAGGAGCGTGTATGAAGTGTAGGGGGCAGCAAATGTTGCCCCTTGTTTATTGGCACGAAGCACGAAGCAATGTCAAGTTTAAGCTTCCAAAGTAGCCCATTGGAAGCTTAAACTTGACATTTACACTTTGTGCAAGATGGCAGAACCTACAATGCATAAGAAAACATACGTGCATACGTGAACTGTAGATATATTGTTTATGTTTCTGATTCAGGCCACAAAATGGCTGACCCCCCGACGCGCCCGGAAGCGCCCAGAATATATTTTTTTGTACTTTATTTATTTAAAAATAGTTATTTACAAGAATGTTAACCTGTTCGATGGTCCTGTGATGCTTGTTGCGGCGGCGGCCAGTGGTGCTGTAGAGCGTGTCCTCCAGCTCGTCGGAGCTGTCCGTGAGCTCCCGCGCCGACTCCAGGCTCAGCCGCCTCTGCAGCTTCTCTCTGGCCGGCTCGCGGGCCTCGCGAGACTCTCGCGGCGGCTCCCGCGCCTCGCGGCCGGCGCGCTCGCTCGCCTCGCTCGAGTGAGACTCTCGACTAAACACCATTCGGGAAGGCGATTCCCGCCTCTGGTAATACTCCTGGTGCCTGTCCAGGTCCTCGTTTAACCGACTGCTCGACATCTTAGCCGCTGAATACGCGCGATCTAGGGGATAATTAGTTTCGGACCCGGCGTCGCCGAGGGAATATTTCTCTGGAGAGACCTTCAAATTGTCCATATTGCTCAAAGCCTTCTGACTCCGTGAGATCTGTAATCGGTACATCTCCTTGTTGACTTCTTCGACATTGGACTCGGAGCGGCTCATGGGGTAGCCGCCCTCGGTGGAGATGTGGTGAGGCTTGCTCTCATAGAGTGACTCGCCGCGCTGACCGAAATGCTTGTAGTTCGGCGGGTTTTGGTTAGTGGAGTAGGAGAGCATGGGATTGGTTCGCGGCATGCGCGTCTTGCTGCTCTTGCGCAGGCTCGGCGAGTTGCTGGAGGACTCGTCGTCGCGCACGCGCGGTGAGTGACTGTGGTTGCTCCTTTGGTATACGTCTTCGTAATTACAATCTCTGGTTATCTTTCGGTGGGTATTGTTGCGGTTCTGCTGATCGTAGCTTCTACCTTCGTCGTTGAAGTTTGTAGAACCCTCCTCGGAGTTAGTTTCCACGTTGTCCGTGCTCAGAACCTCCTCATCTATCGATGAACTGGACGAGCCACAGGGACATCGCTTGGAATTCCTGTTCTCATTGGTTTTCTTCTTCTCCGGAGTCTGGCGGCTGTCCTCCATGTTGTAGACGGGATTTGTAAACACGAGCGGAGCCATTTTCGAGTTCGCGCTCGTGTTGGTCTGCGCGGTGTCGGGCATTGTAAAGTTTTGTATGCCGTATTTTTGAATGTCGTACTCTATTTTTTGTTGCACTTGGCTTTTTGGGTAAAACTTGTCGTTCTTATTGTCGTAGAAGTGCTTATCCCTCTGCTTCTGGTAGTTAAGTTGCGAATACCGGCTCATTGGCTGGCCGCCGTTCTCATAAGGTGGATGGTGATGGGCGGCGTTTTCCACGGGACTAGAACTTTGGCTGTAGGTGGCTATGCTTTGATACCCGGAGCTGGCGACGTTCGACAGCCCGCTGATAGAAACGTTCGATCCGTTATTAGCATAACCCTTATTCCCATTAACGACAATATTGTTATTATTATTCGACTGGGTTTGTGACAATGTCTTCTTGTTCATAATAAGTTTCTCGTCGACGATATCAGAATCGTCGGCGTATTTCAATAAGTCTGATAACTCCTCGAGAGTGGCCGTGTCCCTCATGAGATTTTGCATGTCATTGGAGCAATAATTGTGGTTAATGTTGTCGGAGCTGGGCGACCGCTCGGTGCCGTTGTAGTTGGCGTTGTGGAAGTGAGTGGGTTGATAGTTGCTGGGTTTGTAGCCCTGCATGCGGCGCTCGAGGCTCTCGCCGACGCCATTATTCATGCCTTTGGGGTACTGGTCGGAGCTGAATCCTATCTGGACGACTTTAAGGTTGACGCAATGTTCCTGGTTGTTGTACTGCGAGCTGTAGCGGTCAGGGTTGACGTTTTGAACGGGGCTGGAGGCGTACACATTTCTGGGGAGGGTGGCGGAGCGGAGGTTGGCGGGGGATTTCATGCCGCCGGCGTACACGCCTTTGTACTTAGAATCCTCGGCGTTGGATTTGGAAGGGCTTATGTTGAACTGCACGCCGCTCTTGGGCATGATAGGGGAGCTATGAGCGAAGTTGTTCTGGCCGCTGGGGGGCTCGGCGGGCTTGTTGGTGGGGGTGGTGCAGGTGGGGTCGTTGAACCGAAAGATGTTGTCGGCGACGTGCGGCGTCACGCCGTTGTCGCTGCTCGCGAGGCGCTTGCTCAGCTCGTCCAGGATGTCTTGCAACGGCTCCAGTTCCTGGAACCAATTTGGAATAAACAAGTGGCAATAAAATAAGCTTAAGACAATTTATGACGACCGGTCTGGCCTAGTGGGTCTGGGTAGTTACCCTGCCTATGAAGCCGATGGTCCCGGGTTCGAATCCTGGTAAGGCCATTTATTTGTATTATGATACAGATATTTGTTCCTGAGTCATGGTTGTTTTCTATGTATTGAAGTATTTATATATTATATATATCGTTGTCTGAGTACCCACAACACAAGCCGTCTTGAGCTTACCGTGGGGCTTAGTCAATTTGTGTAAAAATGTCCTATAATATTTATTTATTTACTGATTTGCAATTATTATAAATTAACTTTAGGGTAGGTAATCAAATTTATTGTCCAAGCACGAGCTCTGCATTTTCCGTTTGAGGAAACGGAAAAGTACGCACGCCACATGCCAGGCACTCGGCGCCGGAGCGCAAGGAGAGCTCAGAGCTCATGCTCAGAGCTGGTGACCAGAGTGAGAATGGAGTATATTTGGACGTATTTATGCCGAAAGCTTAATAAAGCACTTGACGAGTTAACGCATAGTTAAGTAATCATGACACTGAAATTAGGTCAGTGATAAAAGTATTCGGTACACCAGGCAATTTAGGCAGCCTGTCAACAAGCAGTGCGTGCAAAGTAGCCGGCTGCTTGACCAAGAGCACGTGCGGTGCCCATTCGGGGTCTGCCTCTACCGCTTGCACGGAGCTGTGCCAGTCTGCGACGATTATGCTTGTCTTACAGTCCAGTGATAATTAGTTATCTTACCTGAGTCCTCCCGCCAGGCAGTTTAGGCAGGCTGTCGACCAGCAGCGCGTGCAAAGTCGCCAGTTGCTTGCCCAAGTCCACGTGCGGCGCCCACTCGGGATCCGCCTCCACCGCTTCCACGGAGCCCTGCGACGCCGACGAGTTGCGGTTGCTGCCCTCCTGCGCTTGCTCTTGAGGACGCATCTGGAAAAATTACGTGACGTCTTAGGCCTCGAACTTTGGCGCCGAATAGCGATTCGTTCTGTAGACGTGTTGGCACTTAGGCCCACTTGCACCATCGCACTAACCCGGGGGTTAAGCAGTTAAACCGTTAACGTCGTGTCAAATTGTACTGATAACCATGGCAACTCCAGGTTTAACCGGTTAACCCCGTGTTAGTGGAATGCTGCAAGTAGGGACCTGATTTGGTGGTGAGATTTGATGTCATAAAATGTATTCCTCTCGTACAATTTGGAAACTTTAATATTAATTTTAGCAATAAATGATTATCTTTATCTTTCTGTCATGATATGCCGAAGATCAGGTAGGCACAGATTGGCATAGATAAGGGTGTTATTCAATTTATTTGTACAATGTCTGTGTCTATGTGCCTAATATATGTGTATGTCTGTGTGCCTAATTGAAATTAATGTAAGTATGTCTTAATGTTTCGCAGATATAATTTTAAAGTTTCTCACGGAAATAGCTCTAAGGAACGCCTTCATATTAGGCGCCTCTTGTTCAAGGAAGTCATTGAGGAACTCCATGAAAGCCTCCTTGCCCTGGAACCGCGTGAAGTTCGCCAGTGTCTGCAGGGTCTTGGCAACTAGTGTCAAGTTGCGGGCGGCTCGCTCATTCGGGTACTCTGGAAACCAATGTAGTCTTGTAACAAACCAGGTAGTTCACACATGTACGTATAGATGGCGTTGTAATCAATCTATCAAATTTTGTTAGAACGGAAATGTTCTTACCGTGAGTAATCCCAAATAGACTTGGAGACAGAATTGCAGGGCATAGGAAGCGGAGGAATATGGACGCACTTATCAAGTTGTCCGAAATGTCCTCTCGGCCCATCGCAGTCAGTCTGTAAACAACGCAAATGAAACGCATGAAGCGCCATCTATTGACGAGTAGCAAAACTACAACAGAGAATTAACCCTTTTGTAAGCAATGTATGACAAGATTCAAAACAATTGCGGGTTAATGTAATAAAAAGGGTTTTATTCTCTTGAACTCACTATTTTTTTTGCCAATATGTTGCCGAATATAGGAGATAGGTAATGAAATAGATTGAGATTTTAATAACATATAGGTAAGTAAATTCTATTTCGCAGAAACGTTTAAAGAATAAAACAAACAATGTGGTATATAAAAAAAAATACAATTTCGCAAGGCTAGCAGACAAACACAAATGAACAAAGAACAAAGTTAGATTATAATCTTTCGCAGAAACATTGCAGGGAAAAAATACATCGCTTAGTCATCCCAAAGAAAAGTAATAAATCGTAACGTACCGTTTATTATTTTTGTCTTCTTCCGGGAAACCGAGTTCTTCAATCTTCCAAAGCTTCGATTCTTCGGCTCTGGGCGTAACCTAAGTGCAAATTATTATGAAAGCGACATACCTCTCGCGGAAGGTGGCGAAACAGTCCCTGAGCGGCGGGGGGAACCGTGGCGCGGAGCCAGCTATGGCCCTCCAGGCTAGGGTGACCGCGTCCCTGAGAGCGGTTTGCTGCCGACGCAGGGCCGCGCCGCTACCGGCACGCAACGGGTCAACTTCGCATTCGGCCGCGCCGGGACCGGCGGCCGCAGCCACCGCTTCGCTCAGTGTGTCCTGTTGGTACAAGAGATTATATGTGGTCCTGATATAAGTATTTACAGGTGAGTTACTTTTGGAATACAGTTACATCGCCACGGCAGCTTCTAACGACTTCAGTCGTGTCGTTGTCGGTAACAAAATGTTTGATTTTATGATTTACAGTACAATTGTATGTTGCTATAACCTGTACAATGAATAATTAGACATTACTATACCTCTAAAGCCCGAGAAACGACTACAAAACCACTCTCGCATTATAGCGCTTCCATTTTTAATTCCGTATCCATTCTCATGGACAGTCAGCTAAATTATATTATGTATCCAGGGGTGCTAAGCTAATAAATGTACTGACTGTACATAGATGCTGTCAATCAAATACACTACTTCAGTACTTAAATGTTAATTTATATTTGTCCTTTTTTTATTCTGGGACGTACCACATCATTACAATCTATATAACACATCAGTAATCTATACCTATATATGTACTTCAGTACTTCCAGTAGGTACTTTTGAAACTCTTTCTTTAGGCTCTGTGTTTATATTATAATTAAGAGATAATTATACATCTGTATAACCGAGTACATTACTTTGCATGTTCTGGAACTCTAGCAACCTTAGAAACGTACCTGTAGATATTGATCGCCGACGAGCTTCAAATACGCCTCCATACTCTTTGTAGCCAGCGAGTTGCCTCTAAAAGTGAGCGAGTGGTCGCCCGTCCTGCGGACGTCCAGGGCTACCACGTCGGCCAGATAGCGCGGCGCCAGGCCCGCGCCGGCCATGCACAGGACCAATGCGCAACCGATGTCCTCTTTAGCCTTTACGCCTGATAAAAATAAAGAAGAAATTGAATTCAATGATCAGTTACCGCCTGCACAAAATGTTTCGGGAATTTAGTTTAATGTAGCAGTACTGATTCCGAATAACTTAATACTATTGCTGGTTCAATATTTACATAAAATCTTGTGATCAGATGTTATTACACAACTGCCCAAAAAAAGAGTGTATTGTTTTCAGGGTTCATGTTTGTACGAGTTTCTTTATTCCACCACATCTTCTGAATATATCATAGAATATCATTAGAATCGTTATTTACCAATAGCAGAGATATATATAACTCCGTATAAGATAAATAAAGTCTAAGAAAAAAACGTGCCTCGGATATCAAGAATAAGTCATTCTCGAATAGTTGGCGCCATTATAATTTATTACCTTTGGCCTATTCTCGGCTAGATGGCGTTGAGGACACCGTTTGATATTTAACAATTTTAACACATATCAGTGAAAGAACATGGGTCAGTATGGAACAATAAAAATTAAAAATCATTTATCCGTAAACATATTTTGATTAATTTTTACATTTTCAATTTTATTTTAAGTTTTAATCGTGTGTCGATAGATGGCAGTAAATGTACCGTGACTACAAAATTGACAATGACAGGACCCCTCTATACTATCTATTCTTTTTGCCAATAGTGTAGTTGAATTGAGTGCAGTAACTCGTTGACAGAGGGCGCTGATTTCAATGGTTCTATGTAACATATTTGCCGACAGATGGCGCTAGCATACACAAAATCAGCTTATTTTATGACGCTGTTTTTACGCGGTTGCAAACCGTACGTTAATTATAATAATTGTACGTTGTTGTATTTGTGTGCGTAGGTAATAACTTGGTGCTCGACCGGACCTTATTCACTGTTTTTTTTTATGATGCAAGTTGCCTCTTTTTGACAAAGGCTTTCTTTACAGTATCAAATGCTGTATACATATTTTTAGCATAGAGCTTGTTAAGGGACATACATTAAATTTTTTGCACGTCATCATCATCATCTAGCCGTTTTCGACTACTGCGACTGCTTTTCTACCGCTGAGAGCGTCGCTGCTGCGTTCTCGGGTGACTGACGTAGCCAATCTTTGCAGCAAATGTGCGGCCACATTCGCTACAGGTCAGCACCCCTCCGACGTAATTATACTTGATGGCCACAGGTTTGTCTGGTCTTTAGCTCATCACGCTTAACGTCGAGCTCTGTGTGTCGCCTGGCTTCAAAATCACTAGTCATTTTTTTATTAGGGGACTTCTTACACCTACTCCGAGTCTTACACAGATCAACCTAGCCCCAAACTAAGCAAAGCTTGTACTATGGATGCTAGGCGACGATATACATACTTATATAAATAAATACTTTCTTATACATAGAAAACGCCCATGACTCAGGAACAAATATTAGTCTTCATCACACAAATAAATGCCCTTACTGGGATTCGAACCCAGGACCATCGGCTTCGCAAGCAGGGTCACTATCCCAGACCGGTCGTCAATTTAGCGCGTCACTTACCAATATGCGGTTCCAGATATTCGCATAGCCTCTTGTAATTCCTCTTGAGATAGTCCAGGAACCTGGCGTAGTGGTCGAGCGGGAGCACGTCGACGCTCTGGTAGCGGCACTTGATGCGGAGCGCGGGCGCGGGGGGAGGCGGGGCGCGGCCCCCCGGCGACTGGGGCTTGTCCCCCCCGGAGAGGGGGTACCAACGCTCGTTGAGGTATCGGGAGGATACGTCGTCGACCGGGATGCGGACTGTGCCTGGAATTGTAACGTTACACATTTAGAACCGTTGAATGATTTGAAGCCCAGGGGCCCATAAAAAGGTCGCATATTCCATTATACATAATTTGAATCTTTATTGGTGTTAGTATACTAACCGACAAGCGCGTGTTTGTCCCGCTTGCGGCTGCGCCGCTCGGGCTCCCTGTACACGTTGACGTTGATGGCGCGCACCGCCTGGAGCCCGGTGAACTCGTACACCTCGCCCCAGAAGCACAGTTCCGACTTCAATTTCGACGATGATCTGTAGATGTCAGAGTATTCATTAGTAAAACTATCGCAAACAGTTCTAGCCGCAAAGTTCTCACATTTAGATACTAAGGTAAGTCCAGGCTTCTATTCCACGTCGCTGACAATTGTCGCCTGACATTGACAATTCACCGTACATTGCTTGTACCATCACGCTTCGCGATTGTTTATCCAATTAGGGTCCATTGGATGCTCAATACTTACGCTATAGAATTTCCATTTTAGCTAGAACCCTAAATGGCATAACAATCCCGTGTGGTGACTCTACCATCATACTATCCCACCCAGAAATGTACAGGAAATCATCAGAGTCGGGTGTCAATTGTCAGCGTGGTGAAATGGGCGCCAGATGACGAATGTACCGCTAGCGCGCCATTCGCTAACATTTGTGAAACGATCGCTAACTGCTCGAGTGTATTCGCTAAATGTGGACGCCCTTTTTAGAAACATCCTGCGAGTTTTAGAAATAATTACTAACTACAGTTGTCTATAGAACTATATAAAATAAGGACTTTATTATCTTCCAATTCCCCCATACTGTAATATAAGTAGAAGTTAAAAAGAAATCAAGATAATATGATAGCTGAGCCGTGAGATCCTGGAGATAGAAACTAAATCAACTGGCCTTCTGTGTGACTATATTTACTCCGATATATAACACAAATTACTGCTACGCCTTAGACGTATCATATTTACGGAGCAAATAAATAACATCCAAAGAAAAGATGAGCTCACACAAATGAAAAATTAACAGAAAAAACTGCAATACGTAACCGTAGTGTTTTTGCCTGACTTTATTGTATACTTTAGATGATAACGTATTAAATAAACGTTTCTTAGGCACGTTAATAAGGCTTTTATCATTCAACTTTAAATAACTAAAAGGGTTATGCCTGTAATGGTTCAGAAAGAAAAGTAAGCTTTTAAGATAATTAATTATATGATTTGGAAAGACACATAACCTAACGAATAACTCATACTAAAAAAGTTTTTGGCCCAGTTTTTAGTGTTCCGTACAAAACTTTGTTCACGGAACACTTATGGGATCACTTCGGTCTTGTTTTTACTTTACGCGTTGTTTTATCTGATTTTATGATAACTGCCCATCCATTACTGGCGTCCTCACCTTGCGTGGTCAGGGTACGGTATATAGCTGTGTAAGTGCAACTCACCTGGCGTAAAGCGTGTCGTCGAGCAATATCTCGCAGTAGTACCGCTTCTTGGGCGGAATCGCCTTGGCCTCGAGCAGCCACAGTTTCACCGAGCGCTCACAGCGCCGCGTGCGCATCTCGTCGGGCCGCGCGGCCTGCCGCAGACTGCACATACACAACACTCATTACTACACTGACTATAAACTGAACTAGATGACATATACTAAGGAAAAAGGAACCAAGCATTCCATTTATAAATTTGAAACATGAACGCAGCTATCTTAAGTTCATATCCTAAGCCTGAGGTGCACACGATACACACTAAAACATCGTAGCTTAGCGTATTCATTCGGTTACATTGTAGTGAAAACTCAGTTCTAGGTCTGTGGCGAGATGTCGAGACATTTTATCTGGATCGAGTTAGTAAGGCGTATAAGCCGAAGGCAAAGTCCGGCTTTATAAGAAGCCAGTGTACTAGTAGCAGTACAGACTGAGTACAGGCACGTAAGTACAGGTTGAGTACAGGTAACTTCTTAATAAATGTAAATTTAATAAGCGAGGATCACCATGAATCTGAGCTAGTCTAATGCTTTACACTTTACAGCCTTAAGCAGCCAACAACCATGGTAAGTCATAGATTATACATACATACACTTTGTCAGAACCGATATTAAGCCCAATTATAATATTCTGCTCGATTACGGCAACAATAGGCTATAAGTAGGGATGATTTATTATTGTAACTCGCCACTGATTTATTTCACTGAATGTTCTTAGACACTTAAAATAAACATTTCGAATTTACGTCCATTCCAGCGGTTCTACCGATGCATTCCGCAGATATTTTAAATTCAAATCTTACCTGTAAATCCAACGGTCACGTTCCTTTCTCGAGGCGCAAGCGAAATATCGAGGAGCGCGATTCTCAGCGCTTAGGGCGAAGCAATGCGGCCGGCCTAGCACCGACGAGTGCAATGCACGTATTTCCACCTGGATAACAGATGCATATGTTACGCGGATCCACGAAGGGGTATATCCAAACGTTCTAGCTTTGAATTTGAGATAAACATATCTCATCATAGCTTAACAAAGCTATTCCACAACCTACATTCAAGTCACAACCAAAATAACCTATCTCAATAACAAACACTATATTAGCAGTTATTTTTCAAGTTTAGTAAATAAAATGTGAAATGTGATTTAAATAATATTTTAAAATAAAACCAAAAATATTACTGTTATGGTATCGCTCGCAAAATTAACTAGCTAACCCACCTGATTTGGCGGTCCCAAATCCATGGTGGAAACTGCAGGAGAATGCGCCGATAGTAAACTCTCGTGCGATCTGGAACAATCGATTGAACTATTTAATAAAATCTTAGGTAACGTATAGAGACGGAGAGAGTGGAGGAAGAGGGGGGAGGCCTTTGCCCAGCAGTGGGACACAGTGGGCTCTGAATAATAATACAATAATAAACGTCTCTGCGCCACCATTCCAGATACTGAGACAGATACATTCGAGATACCGGGGGCATCAATATCCAGGAGACGACAGTTAGGAAATTCTTCATGTAGGTATTATTCAAACATTTACCTAGAAAGATATATAGGATAATCTACGTACCTAATTATTTTTGCATAGATATACCTAAATATATGAATCTACGTTATGTCACGCAGAAAATTCAATTAATTAAAGTTACACTAGAGCTGCAAAGTTATAAATGATCCGTATAATATAGGTAACTACACCTACGCAAACGAATTCATGTTAAAACTCAAGTTACCTACACAAAGCAATATCCTGGGATCATTTCACCTGGGTTTAACACTGTCCCCTCATAGTTAACAGGTAGTATTTTAGGTAATGGACAGTAAATACTCAATGCAAAACTTGTATTCGAATTGGAATAGGATCCTAAAGTTACGCAACGCGATGGTATTGCAGGCGCGAGTAGATCTATCTAAGTTTACCGCCCGAAACTAACGTGTAATAATAGGAATAGCGATGAAGTTGTTCGTGTTTAGTTAGCGGGGAAGTAATTAAAGAGCCACCAGTAAATAAGGCGCGCAGACGGGCGGGGCGACACTCCCATACCCACAACATTACGCCTTGTCTCGGTAACGTAGTGGGTAATGTCACGACATATCGCTAAATAAAACATTTTAAATACATACAGATACACACCAACAAAATCCATTTCTATTATCTCAGATAGGTACAGGTAGTTGTTCGCCAGTATAGTAAGTATTTAGCGATATTAGCGACTACTTGTTAAGCCAAATCCTATGCCATATTTCAAGTCACTCGGTACTCTCTATGCGCCCACACTTAGAGATATGTACTGTTAACTACCATGAAAGGTACCAACTCCGACAACTGCACATGTAAGGGATTTCTTATCTCTAACGCTGTCTAATACGAGTGCTATCTGATGTTGTTACCACGAAACAATAAAGAATATAGGCAGTGAAAACACACTAAGGAAACCAGTCTGCGGACAGATACGATGTTTAAAGCCGACGGTTATTTTTCTGTGCATATATCTGACCTTTTGTCACAGAAAATGAAACTCCTATACATAACATATCTTCAGAAAATACGCGTTAGAACGGGACATCGGGTAACAATTTCAAATCTTTGAGCTGTTAATAACTATTGAGATTACTTACTCGTATCGCGAATACAAAGAATACTCATCATTTCATGTCGATGCATTCGTGTACCTACTTAATGTAGGTGCACATTTCAATTAGTATTTTCAAAGAGAGACCTCGCTGGATGCAAAAAAAAGTTCACATTTCAATAGAAGATTGGTGAAGTAAACAAGCGGTAAGTATGTGTTATACGTGTGTGGAATGACTCCACAAATTAACATCAAACCGAAATAAACGAATTGCATTGAAACCTAACCAAATTAACCCCCACCGCGCTGGCCGAATGTAGAATTAGTCTAGTTCAACTTCAAAGTGTCGGAATTCTGTAGCGTGGGATTTTAGAGTGTTATAATAGGGTAAATAACTATAGGTACGCATGAAAGCGAAGTAGAGCTTATTGAAAATACTGGCAACTGAGATAATATTACATATTGTAGTAGGCAGACAGGTATTGTATTCTTGTTTACGAGTGTATTCTAGCCATGCTACAATGATCTAATGATATTGAAAAAGGTTATTATGTTATTCATAATAAGGTACGTAAATATAATAAATTAATGATGTATAACGTAAGATTCCTTTTGTTATCCTGTCACTTGTTTTTAAATAAAACCCGATCCCATATATGTCCTCTCTCACTCCGTTAAAACCGTTATTTTGTTAGAAGATGTATTTACGTTCCAGACTAAACTAAGGGAGATTACAAAGGGAAAACTGGCATAAAATTATAGCTGTGTCGCCTGAGTTTGTACCGTGGAAGTCATCAGTTTGACGAAAGCCATTGCTAGTAGAAAAATAAATAAGTGAGAAACAATGAACTAAAGCGGGTTGCTAAGCAATCTTATCCAATATCAATGTCTGAAACATTACTTAATCGAACATGAAAGTCGAACCATATCCAATTTATTTCCTCGACCACAGTTTTTTCTATTTGTTGCGCTTTGTTATACCAAATCACGACGTTGGACATAAAATCGAAACCGCAACGTCGGTTAAATATTCTTCAGAAACGGATAGCTTGTGCTCGCGTATCTAATAAAGTAATAATGCAGAGGAGTTCAAAATAGATTTTGAACTACTGCTGCTGCTAATCTGCCGCTTAGTCTTTGTGGATGCAGTCAAATAGTTAGGAAGTTTAGCTTTAAAGTAGTTGAGGTTTACCTGGAAGTCCTCAAAGCATGCGAGGCCGGGTGCGTGGGCGGAGCTTGTAGCGCGCGGTCGCGCTCCAGCTTGGTGGCCGACTTGGTCCGCTTCAGCGGGTTGTTGCGGAAGGACCGCTTCGAGAAGAAGAAGGAGGCGAGCCGCGAGGGGCTGTGCTGGGCCTGCGCCCCCGGCACGGGCGTGCTGGGCGCCGACCCGCGCCGACATGCTTTCTCGTATGATGTGTCTGTGGGACAAAATTATATTCATTAGTGGATATTTTTGGATTGATTGGGAATGATGCGCAGTTGCTCTCAATAGCGGAAAACCAACGCCATGATTACAAAATTTAATTGAATTTAAATGGATGATAACAGTACTTATTATACGTAGCCTGTTTTATATTATGTGTTTGATTTACACAGGAACTTTAAAAGAAATCGAGTAGTAGTTTAAATTAAACAAATATAAAGTGTACCTACTAAGAATATTCGTAGGAAATGGACTATACTACTACATAAAACACGTGCTAAAAACTGCACCCTACTCTTATAGCTCATGGTTTAAAAGAAAATAACTAGAGTCCTGACAAAGGGGGAATGTACATGTTATGGGCAACTTACATTTCCCTTGCAAATGAGTCATGTGTAGCACATGGGCACGGCGGCCATATCGTTTGCAAATCTAAATTAAAGGCGGGTTCAAAATTGAGTCGTGTAATAATGACAATTTTAAACAGTTGCATTATAATAGATACATAGTTAAGGTGGTTCGCTTTTCATACAAAATTCAATCAAATCTCATTAAGTAACTACACACTATTAGTACATAAATATTTCCGCATTTATCTTCTTTCGAATATTCGTTTGCGCGAAATTAACAGGAAAACAATGTTTCATACAGAAATCATGCAAAAATCATAGTTAACTTTTCATCAATTTTACGTATGTGTGTGTCACAAATGTCGTGTACAGATACATTTGCGACGTTGCCATACCATTTCCGACGTTGCCGGGCTGACCACGGCTCGAATTTGGAGTGCCGTCATGTTTAGTGCAATTTTGTTGACACTGATATTTGACAGGTAGTTAATTGACCTAAGCGAGAAGTTCGTCAGCTTAGCTAAGAACTATCATGGCGTGTTATGCAAACAGTCGCTTTTTTGCTTGCAAACGGAAGATTCCCGGTTCGATCCCCAGTCATTGTATGCTGGAACATAACTTTTTGTATTTTTGTTACACCTAAATTTCGTATTGTTTTTTTATTTTTCTTTAATTTTTCTTATTATCATAAATCGATTATTAAGTATGGGCTACACGTATTCTTTTATTTTTACAAAGATAATTAGAAATTATACTCTTCCTAATCTCTCTGATTTTTACAATCAGGACATCCTCACTGCAATAAAAACCGAGCAAGTGCGAGTCGGACTCGCGCACGAAGGGTTCCGTGCCATAATGCAAAAAAAAAAACAAAAAAAAGCAAAAAAAAACGGTCACCCATCCAAGTACTGACCACTCCCGACGTTGCTTAACTTTGGTCAAAAATCTCGTTTGTTGTATGGGAGCCCCGTTCAAATCTTTATTTTATTCTGTTTTTAGTATTTGTTGTTATAGCGGCAACAGAAATACATCATCTGTGAAAATTTCAACTGTCTATTACGGTTCGTGAGATACAGCCTGGTGACAGACGGACGGACGGACGGACGGACAGCGAAGTCTTAGTAATAGGGTCCCGTTTTACCCTTTGGGTACGGAACCCTAAAAATAAGTGTATAAAATTTTTCGTGTGGTTAAAAATAATGGATTTTGTCTATGAATGAAAAACACAATTATTACTATAGTTTGTTTTTTTAGCATTAGAAATAAGGTAAACAATCTTGACGTGTCTTTTAATTGAAAAACACATTTTAATAATAAGTTACGGCAAATATGTAACAATTATAAATCTAATACGATCATTTATATTCGTCTGCTTTCATAAGTAATCGTTTTTGATTTTTAAAAAACCTGATAACACTGAGTTGTGGGGGAAGCGCTGCTGGCCTAGCGGAAAGCAATTCGGAGGTCGCGGGTTCTAACCCCGGCTCGTACCAATGATTTTTCGAACTTTTGTACGAAATAGCATTTGATATCTACCTATTTATACACCGATACCTATTTTTCGGTGAAAGAAAACAATGTGAGGAAACCGGACTAATCCAAATAAGTTTACTCTCTGGGTTGGAAGGTCAGGGCAGTCGCTTTCGTAAAAACTAGTGCGCATGCCAATTCTGTGATTAGTCGCCAAGCGGAGATTGAATATCTGGGAGACCGACCAAAGCTTACAAAACATAAAAACTCAAAAATGCGCGTTTTCTCATAGACCTAGCTAAGAGATCAAACCCCTTATAGCAAATTTCATCGAAATCGTTAGAGCCGTTTCTGATACCATCCAAATATATAAATAAATAATTATATATCTAATAATTGCTCGTTTAAAGGTAAGATAACACAAAGGAGAAACAAAAAGAAATTACCTACTCGCACCAGTCTTGAACCCCAATCCTCTTGCACGTATTTCCACGAACATACCGTTACGCTATTGCAACATACTTACGTTGTGTGAAATTGTCTACTACAAGGATCACGGAAACACTGTTTGCATGTGTGAGTAATAGTAGGAAAAAGCGTGACAGCAACACTCCGTCGAATTAAAAAGGTGGTTTTTGCACAATGAAGTATTCAATGTTTATTTGAATAGTTCAATATTTACTTAAAGAGTGCGCGAAACATACTTTTAAGTATACAAACACCAAGACCATTTCACAAAAAAATAAAATCTGAAATTTTGCAAAAGTGGTGCCATCTAGCGAGAGTTAAGTTTTGAGTAACCTAGGCGAACCACCTTAATAGACATTTGTCAGCCTCGCTTGACAGAACTGGCCGTGATTGGAAACAATAGTGATACACAAGGTCCTTCTTTACCACGGACCGATGGTATAACATACATACTAAACCTTACGGCAACGCAGACATATTTTAAACGGACTGTTTGACTAGATATTATATATATTATATTATATATATTATGTAATACTCACGTTTATATATAAATATTCAAACAAAAAGAATGAATGTTTTAATTCTGATCTAGTAAATCATGCATATTTTGCATTCATAATTCATTCCTATTGTCTTGGCGTAGATAGCTACGCTTGCAAAATAAACAACAACGGTATAACAATATATTGATTACACCATATGAAAAAAAAAATATACCGCACTTTGGTTACTTGCATAAACGACAGTTTTAAACTTCACGGCCGATCGAAACTGCTATACCTAAACATCAGATGTTAAAACTTTCAAATACTTAGCAAACTGAAACGACATAATTTAAAGAAAAGTGTCACTTATCTAACACTATCCTCTTGATTACCTATTCCGATTTTGGTCTTATTTCCTGGTTTGACTTAAAACTTTTAGTTGCGTATGATAAAAAATCAGCTTCCTAGCTTTTCCAAAAGTATTAAAAGAGTGAAGGTACGCGATATTTCGGTAAAATGCTCATGCAATTGATCTGTTGAAGAAATTGCCTACCAGGCACACTATACTGACGCGCAACGCATGAAGACATCAACATTGACATAGATATAGTGTATTATAACGTATCGCAGACAAGTGACGGTGTTGTATATGGCGTGGCGTGGCATCCGCCGGAAGTGGCGTGCACGCAGCCCGTGACCAACGTATGCCTTTGACAATAGCTCCATTTTTTTCAAATGATACTTTTATCAAAATCCTTATAATTTGTTCTGAAATCAAACCATGATTCAAATTTTTTTACTCACTAATAATAATCTCTAAAGTTAACTTGCGTACTTTCTTAAAACGTACCTCTGATGCATCTGTTTTCATTTGACATTATCGTAAACAAGTACTATGTGACATGCATAGAAACATTCCATTAGTTATTAAAAGTGTGGCGGTAGTAATCAACACCAGTATAGCCTGGTTAAATAATCAAGCTACGAGTATGTACTACAAGCACATCGAACTCAGTCAAAAGCTTGGCTTAACTTAAACTTGGCATTCTGGTCAAAAATTATATATATGTATTTTATGTGAACTGGCACCGGAACACAAGTGTTAACAACGTGTTAAGCGAGGAAACGCAAACTCGAAAACGCCGTTATCTGTAAATGATTTCTTACAATAAGCTCGGTACAGGTACGCCAGTAAAATTGTATTGAAATGCTGGGAGGTGCCAACGACACGCGCCTCTATAAGCAGGCCTGTGAAGCAACAGATGTTCCGACGAGGGAGCCATTCGATTTACTACACCGACAGACAATAAGGTCGTATATATGTAGGACTTTATATACCACATGGGTCCTTGTTATATTAATAAAACAGTTCCTTTAATATTGCGATGTTATTTGCGCCTGACATGTCATTTGAGAAGCTTACAGTATCTAAAGCTGATATCCTCATTCAAATTGTCCAACACTGACATACTTAACGCCAACTTGAGTCCAGCATTGATTATTTTTTCAACATGAAATCGACATGAATAATTTAATTGTTCATTACATTCTATTACATACCTATTACTCTGGACTTTACCAGAAATAAAAAAGGTGATAATATACAAATAAAAATTAAATAATTATATTGGAGCGCCTTATGCAAAATTAAAATATGTGTCGTTATTCATAAATGTTTGTGTAATATAACAAACCGTTGATAATCGTTTGTCTCTATGATTCATTTTGATATTACTGTTTGTTAAAAAGTCAGAGTCAAAGGTGTATAAGAAGTCACTAAGTTTTATGCATAAGCCGTCATAAGTTACGTCTTGGCATTTCTAATGAAAATATTGCCACACTTAAGTTAATTCAGGGACATAGTTACGAAATACCAAACCTACACCATAAAATATAAATACATAGACGATCGATGGGTGTCCACTATAACATTATTTGTAATACTCGTATGTAAAGTGCAAAGCTGCTGCACTCGTTTTCCTGAGTGTAAATAGGTACTACAGGTTTAGTTCGATAAGATCAACAAAACAGTTCAGTCCACATATTTTACAATAAGGCCGGAGCCCCACTGCTGCACACGCTATGTACACGACCCACGTTCCTATACAAAATTTCGTGGGCTGGCCCACGGTTTGTATTAAAACGTGGGCCGTGGACGTAGCGTGCGCAGCAGTGGGGCTCCGGCCTAACCAATAAGACTAAGTTTTGTATTGTATTATCGTGTCTATAATAAATCTTTAATAAATGTTTCATTCAGTTGAATATTCCATGTGTTTGGTTCAGTATAAGGAGCGTCAACGGTCGGCCACAGTGGATGGCTCTCGCGGCCGCAATCACTAATTGCACGTCGCGATAACGCTCCGATAAACGCCCACGGGGAAGTGATGATAACGACGCCTGAATAACTACTGATTTAACACACAATAAACACATTTTATCAATATTTTTTATTATTGTACATACTACAATAGGTACCTATCCAACGACGTCGGTGATTGTCAACAAACTACGAGTGACATCGTCCACAAGCCCGAATACGGCCCTTCATTGTAATGATAACTATAAACATTTTTTGAGATTACGTTCACCTATGACCTGTATCCCATACAATCAATTTACCTACAGATAAATTGTTACAGTAGCAATGACATGCACTTAATAGCAAATTAAAATGAGTCCCTTTGTATCGACAATTATATGTATACAAAGCCGTTTTGATAAAGTACAAAAAGAAATCTTACTGTCTCATCTCTCTCTAGCAAACAGAACAAAGACCTGGTATTTGTTGGCTTTGGGTAAAGCTTTAGTTTATTGCAGTAATAGAATAATAAGAAATGGAAGGCATATATTGCGTACAATAATAAAGGAAATACTAAGTGAACAGGTCGAAAGGTTTTGTTATTGTCTTCACTGTTGTAGTACCAAAGCTTTCCGCATTATAATCTTAAATTTGACGAAGGAAACTAAGCATGATACCGTTCCTTGACGTGCAATTAGTGAGCATTGTTTTGCAACGTGAGTCGTCAAGAAGCGTGTACAACTCGGAAACAGCGGAGTCATTCATATTAAGGTGCTGTTGGGCTGAAGGACGCTTACTAAGCGCACTTCAACCGCGTCTACGCGTTTCTACATAAACATATTTTCAACTCGACTGTTCTGATACATTCACATTACGTAACGGACTGGTATAACGTACTTACTTTCTGTTCACACCGTGAGTATTGTTTCCGGAAAAAAACGAAGATTCTTTGTGAACCCTATCGGTGTAAACAGTTATGAAAACAATTCTAATTAAGATAACAACATTAGCTTAATATCAAAAGCCTATCAAGCGATCACGACTCAATATCTCACTGGTGCAACGAGGTTATCGAGCTATTAAATATTACGCAACTACCATCGGGCCACAAAGCATGGCAATAAATAATGTTACGTTAGAGTTGTCAGGTTGTAAACGTGAGATTAAATGACGAGCAGCTTACCAGAATGCACGGCGACGTCGTCGTCGACGTCCAGGTATCCCCGCCGAATACTCAGAGGACTGTTCGCTAGTTGAGCTTCGTGCTTCTTGATCAATGCCCCGATCACCTGGCTCTCGCCGCCGTTGTCGCCTACGAACTTGTCATAATTATCCATTAAGTCGGTCACTATAGCCTTTTCATCCGCACATTCTTCTATATTTCTAGCAGTAACACTCCTCAGCAATGAATTGCTTCTCGATAACTTAGTGCTGCGGGAGCGTCGAATGAAATTCAAACCAGACATTTTGCCAGGACTTCGACTTGGGCTGTCTGGTGTTATCATAATTCTTGGAGTTTTAAATATAGAAGTTGAGCTACTGCTTCCTCGAATTGGGGAAGTGACGGTGAGATTTTGTGGTAAAGTTTTTGATTTTTCTTTGCCTGGCGTGAGAAGTTTCGGAGAGTCGGGTATCAAAGACAAATTAGAATTCTGCATCGAGTTTTTAGTTCCAATACTGACTGTCGAGTTATTTAATTTGTTAGACGACATAGATCCACCCAACGGAGAGAATATTCTGTCATATCTGGGTTCGCACGATGTCGTGCTGCGCAACCTCGGTTTGTGTCTCGACAGACCGCTCTCAGCGACCAATCTCGGGCTTGTGAGGTCTCGGTGGCCTACTCTCGCCAGCGTCTCGTTGGAGCTCATTGTAGACGATAAAGGTCGTCGAAATCTGCGTTCCGGGCTGAACACGCTTATGTCGCTTTCGCTTTCCGTCAAGGATGAGTCGCCACGATACGGCAGTTGTAATCTCCCACTATCGGATAGAATTCTCCTTTTGTTTTTCGTTGGATAGGCCTCTAGGTGGTGGCCTGATATGAGAGCATCTCTTTCTTCGGGGGTGAGAGGTAAGTAGTTTTCGAAGCTTTCGAATAATGGCACATAAAAGACTGAACGGCGGCGGGTATTGTCGTCGGAGCTCGCGCCGGCACCGGGCCCGGGCGGGGGGGCGTTCGCCATGCCGGCGGCTGCGCTGGACTTAGCGGAAACGCGCTGCGTTAGCGCCGCCTGCCCTCGGCGGCGTAGCTTCGTCGCATCGTTTTTGCAATTCGCTCCGCTAGCAACGATTTCCTTGTCTTCCAGCTTCTTCACAGTTCACTAGCAGCAGAAAAAAAACAGTATTTTCCTTAACGTTACACTTTATAGCTCTAGCCCAGACTAGCACTTTAAGAAATAACGTTGGAGTATTCAAGCCCTTTTCCAATAAGAATACTATTGAGAATTTCTCTAGTAAACTGGGATGGATTCCTGAAGAGCCTTACAAAGGCCGCAAGTAGGTAATAAAGTGCAATATTATTGATCGCAGCACTGGGTGCTTTCAATGAGTAGCTGCACTTATCGAAGAGCGATAAGATTAGTTTTCATAGCCTATACTAGCGCTATAGCTGAGTCATCAACATTAAAACGTGCTGTGGCTAAAAAAAATGCAGAGGCGTACGGGACAATAAAAAGTTAAAAATTGTATATTGGGACACACGTGTTGAGTCCGCTCATGTCGAAGCAAGGAGTGGCGGTTGGCGTGCGAAAGTAATTTTAGCGCCGCGCCGCCTGTAGGATAGGATAGGTCGCATCGCCACGTAGGCGCGTACACCACATTTAGATCGCTAACACACTGGCTAATTTTAAAGGGCTTAGTATCTCATTCGTACTTGTTTTGATGACTCGACATGCTTGGTGTGTAAACGCTTTTGTCTAACCCCATTTATATTTTGTGTCTAGGTACAGATGATTGAAGTAGCCACGAACGATCGTTTGTTACGTATATGAATCTCATGAGAGACCACTGAACTAAGTACACAAGGTATATTTAATAATAAAAAAGCAGTGATGAAAAATCGCCTTAAGGCAAAAAGACGACGACGCTTGGAAATTCCTGGCCGATCTTCTTCAAGCAATTCCAATCATTAAAGTTCTGTGCAGTTTGTTGTTCCCTCGATACAAGTGTTACAAGATGAGTTATTGGAACCGGACGTAATACAGAGGCGATTATTGAAAGACTCTCAATTGAGCAAAGCGAAGCACGCGTGACGAATGAGTATCTCGAAAACTACCAACTCATCATGGAATAAGCGATATTCTAACCCCTCTTTCTAGAAAATTAGATTTGAAAGCCTAGATAAATAAACCTTTAGATGTAATATTTAGTCAGAAATAAAGTGTTAATATTATTCTAAAGAGAAATTAACTAACTATTAAAACGTTTTAATGGGAGAGTTTCTAGCAGTTTGTAGCAACAATAACCAATAAAGTAATTGTTTTATGGTAAGTATTAACATGCTAAATAAACACATACATTTTCATTTGCGCCAGTGTTTTCAACTTTCAATAAAAAAAAAAGAAACATTTTAGCTATGTTTTAAGCTGGTTGGCACTCTCTGGCAGCCCTTTTTTACTTTAATATTCCATGTCTTTGTATACATAAACAACCAAAAAAGAATCTGATCCAAGTAATAATTCCTTCAAAGACCAATGCCCTAAAAAATCTTATTCAAGAAGTTCCAGTGCTGAATCCAAAGAGTGTATGCAAGAGAAGGCAAATAAAACACGATCAAGCTATTCATGCCAAGGTTTTTTTCTCGTGCACCCGCTCTCGTAATTCCTATGGCTGGGAATGATAAACGTCCTCCTCATGCAATTAGGATACGAGTACCAGCGGCTAAGTAAGTAAGTATTTAGACGTGTCTAACAGAATAGTAGTTCTTGGGTGATAAAGTTACATCCCATCAAAACATTACATGTAAAAAATGCAAGTCTCGCAACTCAACTGGCCCAAATTGTTACCAAGAAATAATTATTAGTTAACTAAGAAATATGATACCTTTTATGGATGTTATTCGAGGATAAAGCAATAGCGATATTATTCTTATCATTTTTTTTTTATTCTGAATGTCCGGAGTAAAAAGTATACAGTTATGTCAATATTTGTCTAAAGCAGGTAAAGAGTATTATGATCTCAACTGATCTACTTCATTATGGCGTCATACGTACCTAAATATTATTCGAACTTCAATGGTTTCTTTTGCGGTCGGCTATTAAAGCTCCTCTTAATTTTCCGCTCTATATTTGGCTTCATCATTTTTCAGATTCGGTGAGCTAGAGCTCTTGGTGTCGCTAAATATATACGATAAAAACCTGGTATATATATATGTATAGGTATTATGTATATTCAAAATCACGCGAAAGAGCCACTTTAGCTATTAGACTAATATTATAAGTAATCATTAGTAAATATAAGTACCTAATTACTTATTAGCAGTCATGTTTATTCAAGAAAACGATAAATATTTAAGTAAGTTTATAGCATGAATGTCACCACAACCATTGCGCCTTAGAAAGTTTTACATTTACCAACTCGCTCAATCCTTGAGCAAAAAGAGAAAACAAGTGATCATGCTAACGCAAGCCACAGCACCACATAAATAAGTATCATAATTACGAGATTACGGTGTATCGTTTTTCTGGGCAAAAAAAGTGATAATGAAACATTATTAATATAAGATCTGATTTGACACGTTAAATTCCACCTTCTCGATAATTTTGTTCTAAGTTACGTAACATTTTCTAGATAATACCCATGTTGGTATTTGAGAAAGACATTTCCGTCAAGATTAGAGGCAGGCCGGCGCCAAACGTGGTTTGAAACTAAAACATAGTTGCGAAACTTTCCTATAAGCTCTCGGAAAGCAATTCCAACCGCAGGCCCACTGGATACCATGAAACCGCAGAGATTGCGGCACTGACAATAAATCATTTAATACCGAAAGTTGATCGCTCATCAAGTTGCCTTGCGTTAGTTTAAAATGCACCTAGTCCTAGATGAAAGTTAATCAACTCAAACCTCCTGGCAAGCGATGGATAAATCAATACTAACGTCAACAACAACAAGAAACTTTCGCTTTACCTACTACAATACCTACAAGTGCTTATTTACCACGGCATTACAAATAGAATATCTGATTCACTAACTTTAAGGCTAAGGTAATTTTGTGTTATAATACAAATGTAAAATGGCTCTTGTTTAGAAAGTTAATTATTATTAAAACAAATGCTAAACCCAGGTTATGAATAAGTACCTACCTTTATAATGTTATAAAACAAGCATAGGCAACGTTTATGAGTGTGGATGGAGTCATTAATAATTGTGTAGGCAGATAAATAGATCATAGCGGCGTAATTTAAATTTTTCAGCATAATTAACAATTTGTTGCAGATCTATCCTCATAATAACATCATCGAATTTAACACAGACGCCCACGTGGAATCTTATTACTTACTTGAAAACTCGTTAGAGAACCTGTGTACAACTGACATAAGTTGTTAAAAAGTTTTGTTATCACACACAGGCAACGAAACAAACACTTTACAGTTTGTATACATAATTACTAAAGATTTCTAACAACAAATAAATTAAGCCGCAATTAACATTAACTATCTTTGATTGTTGGGCAAATAGATATATCTATATACAAATAGTTTAAGGCTTCACAGTTAAAAAATATGGTCCTATGGTACCTATAAAAATATGGTCTGTGAACTAAAGAAAATATGTCAGAATGCGGGTAAGAACAAAAATACCTAAGTAGAAGAATAAGAAAGCGGTGTAACATTGTATGTGAGTCCCTTTAATACACAAGACGAAGGCGGTTTGAGCGGATATGCTTTTAAGACTTCTTCGGACGCCGACTGGTGAGATGTGAGATTCCTAGCCACAGATACGGGTTTGTCGACCGGACCGCGCGGCACTATGTGGGCTCATATGTACACCGACCGAGACACCGAATACGGTCACTCACAACTATCATCTAAGATCTAAGCGATCGAGAAGATTTTCTTTCTCATGGAGTTACGTGCACAAACTTATAATGGCTAACGACAAATGAGAACCGGATAGCAGTTTATCGGATAATGAGGCGATGTATTTGAAGAACCTCTTGGTAACCAATCCTAGTCTAGTGATAGTAAGTTTGCTTTTCAATTAGTCTAATGACTTGACTATCAGCATAAAGATGCAGCTCGGCAACTAGTATGTCCGTCAAGCGTTCTTTATGCAGAGGATTAAGGTCGTCAATATGTCGAACCCTACGATTTACATAACTTTACCGAGGTACGGTAATTACTTATGTGGGATATTTGGTTTATCTGCGAAATGAGAATTTGTAATCTCTATTGCGTCTCAGTTATTCGAGAATCCGAAATGTTTGTTACATGATGCTAACTTGTATACATTATTCCGCACTATCTAAGATTTAAAGGTGAGAATGATTTAATGAACGGATACTAAAATACTGTTAATATTGCAAGCGGATACATTATACATTACCGTTATAATAAATAGTAAACAGAGTAGGTTAGGTACAACATACATCACAGCTGACTACATTTATAATTATCTTACATCGTAAAACATGCGCCTTCTAGTTTAATTACCGGATACATAGACAACAAAAAAAAATGATTCACTGACGATAATTACGTTAATTTTTCTTTCTAATCCATAATATCACTGCGTGAACGGTTCGCGAAACTTAATAATCGATGATTTTAGATGAATTTAGTACCTAGATACGCACATCAATAAGAAATTGTCAAACTACGGCTACATACTCGTAACTTTGCATTTTTCTTGTCACAATTTGAAAGTGGGTCCGGTAAAGTTATACTAAACAAATATCAGGAATATGTGTCATCAACCCTCGGGATATAGGGCAGGCGGAGAGGTCACGATAAAAGCTATTAGTTACAACACACGTCTTGTGTGAGTCACCAAAACGGGGGCAAGAGTGCTTAGTCAAACCACAAGTTCAGTCTCTTTTAGGCACGACTTTTCCAAAATATTTGAAGATGAGGATGCGAGACTATTGTGTTTTGCCTTTTCAAAACATAAAGTACATCAAAATTTCAAATCACCGCAGCAGTCTGACTTCTATGTAACTAATATCATGTAATCATGCGTAGATAGAATGTAAAAATAATCATCGGAATGCCTTTAGAATTAAGTTAGCCGCAGTGCGACGGTTTGCCTTGTGCAATCACAATTCTTTACGCTATGCGAGAACAACTACTGAGAAAAGTCAGCCACAGAAATGATCAACTGCCGTATTCGAACTTCAAGATATTCACAAGAGACGACACGTACTAGATCCATTCTAGATACGTTATACTAGTTTAGATATCAACTAGTTCTCTTTTGCAGCGCAATTCGGGCAACCAATGTCACTTTTACGTTAGATAGAGTAAGATATCTATTAGATGTGAATTGGATCTCTAAGTCATATCCTGTGGAAATCGTTCAAGAGTATCTCCAGAATCGCACAAATGTCAAATTTGACAAGTTAGACCTTAAACATATCGTTATTTTATCTTAGTGATGTCTAAAAGATATCTAATAAATTTCAAAATCCGAATCGGGCCACAAATGGGAATGTCGCTTACGCAAAACGTATTTGGCCATGAATGTCATGATAAAGTGCTTTAGATTAGACACCTTTCTCTACGATTTAAAATATATTTTTACAAGTTTTAATTAATAATGTTGTATTGTATTTACGCTTAATTAGCTGTAATAACTCACATTGCGCTCGCCTAAATAAGCGCATGTGACTCACGCCACGGCAGCCACCTATATTGCCTATAATAAGTTGAAAACGCTGTAATCCGTGAGGTAAAAGAAATATTGGTTCCATGTTCCATGTCACACAGTTATCAGTCTTTATAGCTTCTTCGTCGAGGAAGGGACCTTAGCAACTGGCATGAGCCTGCAGCATTGTTAACTGTTTAGTTTTCGCTCGAAGTCGTGACTTGGTGAAGCTCACGGGTTTAGGTTGGGTTGGAATAAGTTGTTGTACGTTCACTAGCAAGGTCAGGACCAGACGGTGTGACGACGACGTTAATGTGGCTACACTAGCAACTGATTTGAATAGTCGAGGATCGAATAAAGGCTCGAAAGGTCAATATTGTCATAACTGGACGCCAGTCCATTAAGACTAGTTAGAAGGCCATGATTTTTTAATAAAGTTATTACAACTAATGAAACAAAACAATGCATCGCATAGCTACCACTTATTTTAAACTGAGATTATGCTAAATTGCTATTTCAAACAAATACGTGTAAATAAATATTATTAAATTAATTATAATAGCGCTGAAAACAAAAGAACGTAATGTCAAGAATTACAATAATCACCAATTTACGGACGACTGGCTAGATTTGCGTGGATAATTTGTGACTGTACAATACAAGGGGCGGAAACATTCATTAACTAATTAACAGTACCTATTTGAAGGTTTTCAATTAATGGGTAAATTGGGTATAGCAAAAAATTATCTTCGGTGTGTCAGACTCACTTACAATTAGTTGCAGTTGCAAATTTATCATTCTTCATTACAATTCCCTTTATGACTTTCTAAAATTGCAGTCTACCTCTCTAGGCTCGTCTCCAGTTACTAAATGCTCTAAGTATTTATTTATATGAACATCGTAAACCTTCGAAGCTCTATTCCAATTTCTAAATGACTAATTTAACATAAAAACGTACAATAAATTCAATGCAGTTAGTTCAAAAACCCGCTTAGGAGTTCGCAATAAAGTAGCTTTCACGATGAATCAACTCTTGCAATGATTAGTGTCAGTGACTCACCTCACTGACCAAACTGACCGTACTCCTAGAAATACTCTTCATTTTAAGATTAATTATAAAGATATCAAATCAAACCAGTTTTATTGTGGTATAAATGTCATCTTCGCACATATTCTTAAACTTAAGTTTAAGAAAATGTGCGAAGCACTATAATTGGAAAAAAAGTCGAGGTCCGCTTAAGACGTTGTTTCAAGACATGCAACGTCATATTATGTATTATAAATTATAATTGTTATTAAAAATTAATAAACGGATAATTTAATAACATAACGTAAATAAATAGATAGTAATTTCTTGATTACAATAATCCTATTAATACAGAAATATAAAAGTTAAGAGACAAGGACTTTAGTGAAAACTAGCAAACACACTGCCTCACCCTGGTACACTTCACTTACACAAAACAATCAACTTTAATTTGTCCCTATGCGGTTTCCAGTAAATGTCACAGTGATAACCCATGTTTCCTGTTTAGCCGTTTTGTCTGCTACCATACAATAAACTTAGTTAGTTACTCATTTTAGGTCATGGGCCTGTGTTGTTATATTGGATTGTAATTTTAATTTTGACAGATAAATAGTATTGAAAACTGGTTTTGTCATTGTCTATGTTCTACAATTAAATATTATGAATTAAACGGTTTCGTATTATACCATCAAGCTGGCTACTGCAATATGGAAACATAACATGTAACGAAGGTACACTAAACCATGAAGATTAAATCGAGCGTGAAGCGGAGACAATCACCGTACTCATCTACCGCGCCGATGCAATTTTTTTTTCTAATGCCTAGCCAAAGCTTTTGTAAATGACTAACGAAACCGACAGTGATCTTCGATACCGGAGAATCAGGCCGCGTAGCCAACATGCCAATCGCTTACGCTTCGTAGCGATCGAAACGCAACTGTGATTGTCGCACTAATATGAAAGAGTAATAGAGAGACACAAAGCGTTTCGTTGTCGAAGCGATAGCGATTGTCACCTTGGCTAAGCCGGCTGTGCGGATTAGACCTACTCTTCAGTCTTCTATTTGATGGGCTTAGTGATCCAGAGTCGCGGGTTCTACCCTGGCCCGAGACATTGAAGATTTCAACTTTTAATTTAAATATTTAACAAGTAATCTGTAGAGGAGGACAGACGGATGGCGGCGGCCGGACAGATGAAGCATTTTTGCCCAAGCAAAAAAGGAAACACTTAGCTTGCGTTCGGCGCTCGCTTGGTCAATATGTGTACTACGGCACATCTGTACAACTAGATATATACATTAGGATATTAGGGTGGATATTTTTTTGTTATTCTGTCCCGTCAACTGGTAGTAGCGTAGTTTTTATTATGCTCAGTAAATAACCCATTATGAAAAGGGATTATAACATCCATAAAAATGTATGTTTGGTTGTTTTAAATAAAACAACGGTTTTCAAAGAGTGACCCAGGCGGCCATAACCATGGTGACGAGAAAAAGTTGATTCATCCACTAAATTCTTATATGTATATAGTTTGTTCGACAGTGAAATAAATAATTGAAAATGTATTGTCATTAAAAATAAACGTTTCCCTATAAAGGCGGAAATAGAAATTCGTTTAAACCTCAAATCATTCCGGCTGTCGGTTATAACATAATATGTGTATACTAAATACATACTCAAAAAATCCCTAAGAGCAAGAGAGAAAGGCGAATTCAAATCACCTGCTTAGTATGTAAAGCGACACCTGCAGGCCGACAGATGGTGTACAAAAAACACGCCCCTTCCTTGCCGGGGACTCGGACCAACGAACAATCAGATTAAACCCAAAAACCTACCTGTTACGCTGTTTAGCAAAAATAGCTAGGCTTAATACAACACCACATAAAAGATTGCGAATCCACACCCACATTTGACCCACAGAATTTATACAGATCAATTGAATTACGTAAACTTAAGGACATCGAAAAATGGACGAGCACAAACCGAGTCCGGTTTGGCGGAGCGCGGCCGCTCGCAGGCCTGGAATGTGACCCAGACCTCGTTGGGGACTCGCTGCGGTGACTCACACCAATGGAATACTATTTTTTCTCAAACAACAGTTTGGCGGCGAACCGACTACAATTCCTTCTGTTTAGAAAGTACGGGCGCGTGGGTGGATAAAGGATTATACTCCACGACACCCACTGCCCACTACGTTTTTAATCATATACATCGTCCCACGATACCTAAATACATCAAGGATGATATAAAATACATTTCAATAATGTTACATTCATTCATGTTATTAAGTAGTTTTATTAGACCTTACCAACTTAAGGAATTTTCTTTAGTCCATTGCAAGAACATAATTAGTATTCAATAAACAAATCAGAGTTCGTTGTAAAGTTAAAGTCCTTAAGCCTCATTATGATTGAATGTGTTTTGAGATATGAGATGATTCAGGAAGAAGGTTAGCGTCCAGCGCCCATGTCCATTAAGTAATGGTGATTAAGCAAACCAGATCTAGAAGATTAATATTCCTGGTATTTTCTACTTTCAAGTAGAAAAATCGTAAAGGTAGGTAATGATATCTTCGGTAGCCTTGTTTGCATTGCCGAAGGAAGACAATTTGTTCCGGCGAGCTATTTTTCTAAACACCATCCGCATCTAATGGTAACCTTATCGCACATTTTGTATAAGTACGAGTACAGTGCCGAAAAGTAAGAAACAAGTAAATAAATTTGTATTTAGAAGCTAAGTATATACTTAGTCGGATCCGTTCCACAAACAAAGCGAAATGTCCATCAAAGTCCAATGATATATTTTTATAATTTGCAGAACTGACTGCTTGATATTCGTTTCCACGTTTCGGTACTAGATAGACGTCCATGCGTGGGGTCCATAAGTCTAAAGTTCATTTCGTTTATTAGAAACTACTACCTAGGAGCTAGTTCCGTGACAACATAGGTACTTACTAAATATTTTCAAGGCGAGAGGGAATAGGCAACAAAAAAAAGTTCCTGTTTGCCCTGTCGATACGTCAATATTTGCTTCCTCCTCCTCCTTAAGTCGTTCCCTCACTGCTGAGGATCGTGGCTTCGACGGAAACGTTGCAATAGGCTTCTCCATATTTGCTTACTTAAAATAAAATAATGAATAATCACAAGCAAAACTGCTCTAGCCAGTGGTAGAGTCAACGTTAATTCATTTACTAGAAATATAACCTATGTAGTCATATTTTAAAATATGTTAGATAAAAATAGCTGAGAGGTTTTCGCAGATGTTATTGAAAGGGATAATGGAGCATTGTTTTTTTGTAACAATAGTGCAGTCACTGCGCCTGCTGCGGTGCGCAACAAGTTGGGACCGGGGAAGGCACGTGCAATGCTTCATGCTTGGATTAGACTGCCGTTCATTACCACCCCACACAGAAGGGTGTCCAGCTCAATGTCAAATAGCATTCACTACACTAAACAAAACTCTACAAAACATATTTTAAGAGTATATGTCGAGGTGTAGAGCGTTTTATATTAACATAACATATTAAACAACCTTTCGGGTTACTGAGCATAAAATGCATTTATTGCTACGGAACTGGGTGCGTAAAGTGCCAATAAAGTGATCAGTTTAGCTGCTTAGTGACTCGGTTAATGTTTAAACTAGCCTAAGAATGCTATGAAAGTATATCGAACTAGTGAAACGTAGGTATACAGACGAAAAACATTGAATGTTCGACACAATGCGTGACACGAAATTGGGCAAATCTACTATTTGAAATAGATAAGATAGGTGTATTACTTGAAACAAGTACGAATGTTTCCAAACAACTATTTAACATGTACACCCTTTTTTTAAGTTTTACCAATAATAAAAATATTATGACTGTTACAACATGAATTCTTATATGTAAAGGACTTGTCATACTCCAACTTTAATAAAACTTATGAAAAAATATACCTCATCCAAATCCAATAAATACGTACTAAATTGATTTTATATAATAGTATGGATCCCAGTAAAGTATAGCACATTTCACTTGTATCACATAAGTAATCACATAAAGCCGCAACCGAACAAGTTCTGATACAGAATCAACAGGAGGGCGCGCGGCCGCGAAGGCGGTCGGAGGAACTTTGTTGACAAGCGCGAAGCGTGCACCGCCCGCCATGTTTGGGGCCTTCGGCTTTCTCCGCTGGTCTTCGGCTATGTGAAATAGCTTTGTCCCGCTCGCACTCTGGCTCTACAACAACATTGGCATGGCGATGTTAACTGTAAAACTGCGTACACTTCGATGACAGTATATTATGATTATGAACTAGATAATAATATAGGAATGCAAACAACTTTGTAAAAAGAAGAACTGAGCGTGTGTTTCCAATCTACTTGGAATTTGGAACTCTACATAAAGTAATTAGGTAACAGTAAAGCGACGAACTAGACTTATTGAAGTCTGACTAAAGCTCACAAATGACCGCACATGTATTGGGCCGCGAGTGATTCAAATTGGTAGCTTCAAACAATATTGTAATGCCACGCAAGTGATTTGATAGAGTTATGCAAGCTAAGTTAGCAGCAATTTTGATACTCAGCCCAGACTGTACAAGTGTTATTTGAAACGCCAAACTTCTATGAACTTATGACGTTTAAATTTCACTTGCACAATCTGGCTATCAAAATCGCTGCCATTAACTAAGTGTTAATTTTAACTTGTTAAACTCTACATAGTCTATATATACACTCTTTATGTACCAGTGTACCTAGATTATAATTTTTAGCATTTTATATGGCGGAAAATTGTATACACAATCTGGGTAGTATTCAAAGCAGCAGGCGAGTTAAATTTATGGAGAAGGGATAACTATGACATGTGTCAGATAAGTGTCATTTATTTGCACCGTTTTCCGAAACTGAAACTGTACTGAGTTTCGACTATATACCTTTATTTCGCACTTTGAATTACCCCATGTAGTTGTAGGTCCGTAATTTAATCATCCTAGTAATAAGTTCTAAGTATCAAGTAGTACAGTCTTAGTTCTAAGTATCAACTAGTACTAGTACAGTATTACCTACAATAATATAAGGCACTTCGAAGGCCGCAAAAATAGGTGACACGCTCTTAGTTATGCCATGACTCTACAAATAAAATTGTTTCAGGTAATTTTGCGGCCTTCGTTGTGTAACATATTATTGCAGCTGACTGTAGAGTAATAAATTTCGGGTATGATGGAACTTGATCGAAGCGATACTTATGGAAAAGTTAAACTATGGGTTAGACCACCTTATTTTGAGTTCAGTCCTACACGAAAATGTATCGTAACTAAAAGTTTACCTACGTAAATTACCTATGTTTGTTTACACAAAATAAAAACTCACACTAATTGCATAAGTACATACATCATTTAAGAGAGTAGACACATTGTTTCCCGCATTAACACAAAACTCCGCTTTTTCTGTTAATAACAGCAGCTATTAATTGACTTAATTTGTATGCGTACTTTTCATACGTTTATACCTCCGCTCCGCTCTGAGTTTTTTTGTTTCGGGTATCGCCAATTTTATATTGGTCTCAGCCGTGCATTACCTTAACAGCGAAGGTGAAAGGCAGCATGGTTCCGATTGGAGTGGCGGGGGTCGGAATAGCTCCCTTCTCGGTCAGTTTTTGCTTGCCGGAGGGCGAGTGGTACATCGTAGGTACACGTTTAAATCACGACGCAGGCTTGGCATTATGCGCGAGGCGATCGCGCCGGTCATGAACCTACTTAACTGGTTCTTGCTAGTATTGTTCTTGGGCCAGAACAAGGTAACAGGCATCACGATTGTGTTCATTTTCGTCGCGGGACACCACGTGTTCTGTTTCGTAACCCAAACGGTTATGAGGTGAACCAATCCAGAGCATTTTTATTAGACAATATCATTGAACCAAAACTTTTTACAGAAATACCTTACAGTACGAAGGATTTGCGATTTAATCCGGACGGGCAAAAACCGGCCGTTGACGAATTACAGAGGTTTCCGGATAATCATCTAGAGTTTTTTTTATGAAATATAATATAAAAACCTTTTAATTAAAAAGTACAAAATGGAATGTATGTAAGTAATACCTATGATGTTTATAATGACATTCCATAAATTGTTCCGTTTAACCCCGGTGCAAAGTTAGCTTATTATACATAATTTGTACATACATAATAATATGTAGTATGTAAATATGTTATGTAGGTAGTTGAAATTAAATAATGGTGTGAATTATATAGATAATACCTGTGTAACCAACATTTCTGCTACATAAAAATGCTTGGAAGCGGATTGTTATCCAAACCATTCTCCTTAGTAAGTATAGAACTAGGGGCAGCGTTGGCTAAATTACATTCTAGTAGATTTATCGCTACATCGTCATTTCAGGCGTGATTATTTAATTGTTATATAAAGTTTTATTGTAATATTTATAATGCAAAAATTTAAAGGGTCAAAGATATAAGACAACTCATTTACTTTTCTAGAAGTAAGTCGTTAATAAAGTATCTCTATTGGCACATCCTTAATGAGTAAATACGGGATAATTACATGTAGGTACATAGTTAGATAAGTAAGTCCTATGATAAAGAAAAGTGTAAAATTATAAGTATTTAAAATTAGGTATCCCTTAAATCTCTGCATGCTTACTTAATATGTAACGGGGGCTTAATGTATATGGGGCCTATGGGGCTTTATTTTTGATTTTTTTGCCACAATATGACCAAACCGGAATGAGAAAAAAATCTATGAGACCTAAGTTAAAATTATAAATAGGTATCTAATCATAGTAATCAATCATAGAACAGGTTCTATTAATGTTTGCTCGTGTTAATACTTAAATCTTAAATAAGTAGCTCAATTGATGTAAGTTGAATTTTACATCACTTCTAGAATAATAATAAAAAATACATACCTACCATTGAACAAGTTCAACACTTTCTACAAAATCGACTTGTAATGATATAACATGTCACGCCATCTACCGCCGAGTGGCAAGACTACAATTACAAAGGCGCATAACAGATGGCGATACTAGTAACTTACGAGCCGTTAGTAGTGCTTGTGGCGACCACCGATGTGACTTACCTGAAACAATAACAACAAATATATAGAATAAGTATTAAATATTGTAAATTAAGTAGTAATAAAGTATGTGGATCAATAATAGATTTCCGTTCTCAAACGTGTCAATATATAAAAACACCTGCTTCGTTTCGGATCTCTACCAATAGGAAACCAGACAATATTTATTCAATTTAATACAACAAGATCTAGGAGACCGAGTTTTGTTCGGAAAACATAAAAACTAAAAATGCGCGTTTTCCCAGAGATAAGGCCACTAAGACTAAATCGATTTTGCGCCCCCGAAAACCCCCATATAGCAAATTAAATTGAAATCATTAGAGCCGTTTCAGAGATCTCCGAATACAAGAATTGCTCGTATAGAATAAATAACTACATAATATAAGAATATTGTTCTGGTTATTTTCAGTGCATCTACTATTCAAATCCCCTTATTCATAAACGCGCTACAAACGTCAATTAGCTATAATCATTTGTCTTTATCTGTAATTTTGACTTACGTAATTGAAAGAAAGGGATAAAACATAAAGTTTTATGAATAAGGGGGTAAGTATGGCGGCACCGCAACTTGCCACTGTACTGTACCAATTTACATGCACACTGACATTTCCGGCTTGCGACACACTTTTCACATGCGATAACAACTTCAGAACGCAGACATCAGCCCAACTCACTATAAAATTGCACCATTCCGTGTAGTTTTTGAATTAAGTTACAAAAAATAAATCGTAAAAATGAAAGCTTTTGGAGGTATAAGTATGTTATCTCAATAAAGGCAATTTATTTTATTTTATCGTATGGCATTATTCGAGTCGCTTAAAATATTAGAAAATATAATAAAGAACTATATCTAATGTCTTGGCCCATAGGGTGCGTCTTGACTAGGAGCGAGCGAGTCTTAATGGTTACACTAAAGACAATTCAGTACAATATTAACAATCGGCTCGATTCTGAAAATGTATTAGATCTCTACTAGATCTCAGCAAGTTACGATATGGATAATTTAAAGAACGATTTCGACAAGTTATGACTTAGATATCCAAGTCACATCTAGTCGATATGTAATGTATATCTAGTTGATCTCTATATCGTTTCTAGATCTTGTGATTATCTCGTTTCCCCAATACGCGTGAATGACACGGTAATGATATCATTACAACGCGATGATGGAATCAGGTGTACGAGTAGGTGCATACAAGCATACGTTCGAGTAAAACTAATAATTTCTTACATTGCCAGTTTACCTACCTGTTTGACATAATTCTCTTACAGTAAAATGTTTCGTTCTTAGGCACTCTCGCCAGTTTACAAATACATACATTTTCAGACAACCATTGCACGTATTAAAATAACTGATTTGCTAGAGCGAAGTGATTCCATAAGTGTTCCGTAAACAAAGTTTTGTACGGAACACTAAAAACTGTATTTTGGTTATATCATTGTGATACGAAAATGTGGGATGTGATTAATATCGGATATGTAACCTAAGTGTTGTACTTAATTGGTACGACTTATGTACCTATATACGACATAGGTACGTATATGTTGCGATGAGTGCAGGAGTGATCTCATGAATGTTATGCGGGCACGCGTTGTGGCGTTGGTTGTGACCTACACGCTTCACGCTGCATCGAATCAACTCTACTTAAAACATTGCAGTTTGAACTGTGGGATCATGTGGTTTCATCAAGCTTAATTGACTTCCCAATCTGATGTAGACAGGTAAATCGGATATTATTGCGTTAGCGAGGGTAAGGTAAAGGGATATATTCAGACGAGATTTGTACATTTTATTTTATTCGCTTGCTGACTGCATGACTGGATTTATTCATAAAGTGCACTTTTACAGCTGGCTCAATATAGATCGTACCAGCCCGTAAGATATCTGTACAAATTAATTCATAAGAGCTGGCGCGAAATTAGTAATACTGAAATGTCAACATGTTCATAGAAAATCCGCACCAGATTTATTGAAACAATTTTTTTGTTAAAGCAGAGCCGCATGTTGGATTCTGCCTTGAAAGTGAAGTGACCTCAAATTTACCTTGTGGCATGTCGGCGCTAGTTTGATTTTGGTACACACACTTCTTCAAGAGCTATAAGAATATTGAAAAAGAAATGTGAAATCTGTAGAAAATTTATATACTGAAACGGCATTGTGCCTAAGCCAATTCGCCTACATTCGATCACACAAATATTTTTTGCCATTATTCGATGTTTAAAATCAATTTACACTTTACTTTCTGTGTGAATGAATAATCTGAAAACAAAACAACACTAAAACAAAACCTTATAAATAACTGACATATACTTACTAGGTCAGTAAATGAATGCTCAAAAAACGTTGTAGAGGGAAATGCTAGGAACACAATTTTTGACTCCGTAACTTTGTTTAGACTAGTTAGGAGGTGAACATATCAAAAGTCCCCGGCTATAGCCCCGGTGCTGCGGGGTAGAGGGGGGTAAGAAGGTCGAATTTTTCGGTTTTTCATTGATATCTTGGAAACTTTGCATCTTAGCGACATGACTACTAAGACAAACCGAAAGCTCATAAAATTAGTTACAAGTTTTATCTAGTCAAGTTTTTCGATATCTTGAATAGTTTTTGAGATACCCGCTCTTGAAAGTTTATTTAGGGATTTTAATTTTATCTTGATATCTACATCAGTGATGCTGTTAGGCCATGTTTGGTATAATTTTCGTATAAATCGGGGGTGCTGAATTCATTTATGGTATCACATTGACACTATTCCGAAGTAAAACCAAAATTAAAAAATATATATTTTTAAAAATCCCTCTTCACGCTTAAACCGCTGAACCAATTTCGTTGAAATGTTGTATAGAAATAGTTTCAGTCTCGACACAGGACATAGGATGGTTTTTATAACCAAAAGCATCTTTTGAGGATGTGAAAAGTGGGGTGGAAGTTTGTATGAGGAGTCAATAACCGCTGAACCGGTTTAGGTGAAATTTAGGATGGTATACATCTGTGATTTAGATGAAAATGATACCTAACATGACTTCAAACTTTACCTTAAGCAGTATTTACCTCAGGAATTCAGTTTCGTCGACGAAGTTGAATTCCCCCCATACTCCATTTCACAACTTTAAAGGATGATTATTGAGATAAAAAGTATCTTATGTCCTGTCTTGGGACTCGAAATATCTGTATACCAAATTACAATTAAATCGGTTGAGCGGTTTAAGCGTGAAGAGGAATTTAAAAAAAGGTATTTGTTTAAAGTTTATATGTTTTTTCTAAGGAATTGTGTCAATGTGATACCAAAAATGAATTCAGCACCCCCGATTTATACGAAAATGATACCAAACACGGCCTAGCAGCTTCACTAATGTAGATATCAAGATAAAATTGAAAGCCCTAAATAAACTTTCAAGAGCGGATATCTCAAAAACTATTCAAGATATCGAAAAACTTGACTGAATAAAACTTGTAACAAATTTTATCAGCTTTTGGTTTGTCTCAGTAGTCATGTCGCTAAGACGCAAAGTTTCCAAGATATTAGTGAAAAACCGAAAAATGAGACCTTCTTTCCCCCCTCTCCCACCCAGCACCGGGGCTACGGCCGGGGACTTTTGATATGTTCACCTCCTAACTAGTCCAAACAAAGTTACGGAGTCAAAAATTGTGTTCCTAGCATTTCCCTCTATAACTTCTTATTTCTTGGCCTATACGCTCTAAATTTTCAAGACGTTCCGTATTGTTCGTCAACAAACTCGCATAACTAGCAAGGATATTTACTTATTCAAAAATTAACGTGTCTAGGGCCTTCTTCCTGTTCCCCTCTCCAAAATTCATTCAAGACTCAACAAAAGAACTACAGGATGTGGTGTAAATAGGTACATATCAGCACTAATTTGACAAAAAAACAACTCGTATCTTGTTCTGTTAATCAAAAGAAAAATGTGGTATCTGTGTATGGGTTGCATACAGAGTTACTGCCTTTCAACTTTGAGTAGCAGCATTTTTTCAAAGTATTGATGATATATATAATATCTCGTAGACGTAGGTAGGGATTTACAACCCGTTTGGCTTCCTCTCTTAATTGATGGTGCAAACAAAAACCAGCCCCAGCCGCTAACGACATAGCATACCAAGGATAATCCCACTATACCGGATTGACAATATTGACAACGTCCGATACTAGGTACCTACCTACGGAGTAATAAATTATCGTAGATATAACTAGTTCATTTACAGGGCTTACAATGTATTCATTAAAATTGCCTGGGAAATATGATATAACAGAAGCAGATATAATACCTATTTCAGTGAACTGACATTGTTACGACCGATAATCCCAGTAAAAGGATTATTTTTTAGGACAAGCTCAATTAAAAAACCGGCCTAGTGCAAATGAGTCGCGCACGAAGGGTTCCGTACCATTACGCAAAAAAACCGGCAAAAACATCACGTTTGTTGTGTATGGTTTGGAGCCTCACTTAAATATTAATTTTATTTTGTTTTTAGTGTTTGTTGTTGTAGCGGCAACAGAAATACATCACCTGTGAAATTTTGAGTTACAGCCTGGTGACAGACGGACAGCGGAGTCTTAGTTATTACTACAGTACCCTATTCTATTGGGTACTGTTTTACCCTTTGGGTACGGAACCCTACAAATGAGATTGTTTGAAATGGTCGGACTCGCGCACGAAGGGTTCCGTACCATAATGCAAAAAAAAAAGAGCAAAAAAAGAACGGTTACCCATCCAAGTACTGACCACTCCCGACGTTGCTTAACTTTGGTCAAAAATCACGTTTGTTGTATGGGAGCCCCATTTAAATCTTTATTTTATTCTGTTTTTACTATTTGTTGTTATAGCGGCAACAGAAATACATCATCTGTGAAAATTTCGACTGTCTAGCTATCACGGTTCGTGAGATACAGCCTGGTGACAGACGGACGGACGGACGGACGGACGGACGGACGGACGGACAGCGAAGTCTTAGTAATAGGGTCCCTTTTTACCCTTTGGGTACGGAACCCTAAAAACCTTACAGGAAAACGAATAAAACGAAAATTATTTAGTGCTGTAAAATGGAACGGAAGCATTATTTGTTCGCGGTAGGGTTGCACAAGCAGTGTATTTATAACAAAAGATCGTATAGCCTCGGCTAATTACTCTATTTTGGTCCTTATCAGCTTGGAATTGGGGTTGGTTGCTCGTAAGGGACGCGAGGCAGGAACCGGATGCGCGCGGTGCTGCGCCCGCGCCGCGCCGCGACCGCGGCACAGGTGCGCCAAACGCACACGCGACCGGAATCACTAACATGGGACGTAGGGAATGCAATACCGGGATACCAGGATCCCGAAATACCGGGATCCCGCATGCAATTTGCGGGATTAATCCCGCTCGTAAATTAAGCGGGATCCCGCGGGATTTGCGGGATCGAAGAGCGACGTGGTTCTTACGTGTTACTACAAGGAACACAAGCTCGGGCACGTGCCTACTGGCGAAAATTCTTCACAGAGCCTAAATGCATCTATGGAGGAAAGGGGTAATGACACGGAAGAGCATTTTGCCCGAATTTGTCTATTTATTTCATCACACTTGCTCGTAAAAGGTGTTATTTTACGTAGGCGACGCGGTCCGTAAATCTTAAATTTGTACCCAGGGAATTTTGTTATGTAGGTACGTCCGAAATTAGGCAGATTTTTTATTGTTTTCCCTCTTTTTTCCTCACAGGTGTGATGAAAAACATCGTGTGTGCCACGAGTGGTACAGGACTTACGAAATCGCGTTAATTAAGCCTTTATTTACGTTCTTAAATTCTTGATTACTGTCATTATACCGTATTATTTTAATACAAAATGTACTATTTCTAATTTTAGTTTACTTTTTGTTTTCAACCTTCAAATTTAGTACTAATTCGTAAAATTGTATACTAACTTGCGGGATCCCGCAAATACCGGGATCCCGCGGGACTTAAAATGGCAATCCCGCGGAATACCGGGATGGAGTTCCTCATGCGGGATTGCATTCCCTAATGGGACGTGATCTAAACTAAACGCAAACGGTTGACTTTAAGGGACTTCAAATTACAGGAAATAGTCACGGAATAACAAAAATCTCAAATTTCTTTATACTTACCTGCTTGGCGCTAGTGGAAAAGCCGGAAATTTTAAATAAGGTAAAACGTCTGGTGCTCGCCGCGGTCCCAATGCCTAAATGTTATCTTGAAACTTAAGTCATGGTTAATAGAAACGACAGCAAGGTGTCATCTAATTGGGCATTAGCATGTCGAGTACTAGTACGTACGACACACAATTAAAAATCACCTTTCAGCCGGGCTCGTCTCAAAGTTGATACTTGTAAATAACCAATATTAAAATAATTGTTACATAAAAATGTGTTTAGGTACCTGCTTTACTGTAAAGGTCTAAACTGAAGTAATTTTTATTAGAATCAATCAACAGACAATATAAAATACACTTACAATTTTTCGATTGCAACGATTCCTTCGGTGTCAAATACCGTCTTCTGTTATGTAAACCAGTTATACGATAGCGTCGATAACCGCACACAGTTCGGGTGATTCTCAATGAAAGGTCTGAAGCATGTCTAAAGGCTTAACTCGATGACCACTCAGGTCACGTCAAAGCGAGTACCTAATAGTGATCGATGAAGGAGTTTTTTCTTTGCGAGTCTGTTTATAGTGAGTAAAATCCGCCAATAACAATCAAATGCATGAATTGATTTTATTAACTCGGGATCTCCATCCACACATAGCTTTCTCGAGGAAATAGTCGATCGCTATTGTCCCCTTCTCGTCGGCTAGCATGCATATTATAATTATGAGATTTTAAATTCCAATTGCTTTCCGTCAAAGGAGGCAAATAAGAATAAATTTCTACTATTGTATTTATTGCTATGAATTATGATAGAGTGGAGACTCGGCAGTTAGAACGCCGTTACAGTTTTGTGGCATCTCCCACTACTGACTACCGCTATGCTAGTTACGGAACCAGGCGGTATAACGCATATCATAACGTCATTCCCGGGATTGTGTAGTGAATGAATGCGAATCACGACCACAAAAGCGCAGACCGGTCCCGAGATTACTATAAAACTATAGGCTTAATATATTCAACTTCATTTTATTGGCGCGTAAATAATTCACAAATAGTAAAAATAATAATTCAGTCTATATACTCGTAACTATGTCCCACAGCTGGGCACAGGCCTCCTCACATCCGCATACACATTTGCACTTGTATGCAGGTTTCCTTCAGCGAAAAGGTAGTGGTAAATATTAAATGATATTCCGTACATAAGTTCCGAAAAACTCATTGGTACAAGCAAGCATTTGATTCCGCGACTTCCGGATTGAAAGTCGGACATCAGATCCACACGGCCACCACCGCTTTTCAAACAATCGACATAATAAATTAAATCTTGTTTATTTGTACTTGTGAATACATAAGAACGTATTTTGTATAACATAAATCTGTTTCAATAATCAATTATAAACTAATTTTTTCTTTGGCGTTGCATAGGGTAAAAATAAGATCTCGCATTGGCTGCAAAAGAGACAATTTAAGCTAATAATTCCCATTACATTGCATTATTAATAAGATAATCTTTAAACGTGTAGTTGATGTTGATGTTTAACCATCTACCATTTAGTATTGCTTTTTGGTTTATAGTTATTATATTATTAAACACCTACCATTATTTTCCTCTTGTGTAGTTTCAAAGTCCGCCAGGGACATATTGGAGAGATCCTCGACGTAGACCTGCGGCTGGCGACTGAGGGAGTGGCGGCCCCCCAGCGAGTGGTAGCAGTTCTCCTCCTCGTCCGCCGCCTCCTCGGTGGAGGATCCCTTCAGGCACGAGTGGAAGCTCCGGGAGAGACGCCGCTCCGTACTCATCGTGGCACATGTCCTGACGCACCTCACTTAATCCAAAACTCTGGCACTAAACTTGCACTTTACTATTAAAGTTCACGTTAGCATCACGAACACAAACTACGTATTATCTGCCACTAGTAGTATTAATCACTTAGATCAGAAGTACATTTTTAAGAACTTGCATCATCTGTGTATAAAAAAATAAACGTCACATACTATCAATATGGAAGCGTTCCGTTGTATTCTTATAGAATGCAGTTCCAAGTATCATGACCTAACCGACTGCTATCTACCATGTGTGCTCTACACACCTTCTCAGATAAGACTGCATTTGTTTCACGTATTACAATATTAGTTTTTTATCGTCCGTTATCATGAAGTACCTGTAATCATACGACATCAGCGCCCCACTGAGCCAATGAACTATATGCATACTTACTATAAACATGTGTAGGTAAGATAACGTACTCAAACTAATAAGGTAAATGATTACAACCTTCGAACACTATTTCGAACAACTGAAATCTTGATTTTAAGCACCGTCGACGATCGCGATCGAAAAAAGATCACGTTTGCTGGACCCTGTTTTACAAATTGTCTGAATAGTTTTTGCGAGAACAAGCAATTGCCACATCCTTTAAGATGAAGCGTCGAGGACCAGACAAACACGTTATAGAGGAACTGAGCGGGAACGTGGGACTCGACCAAAAGTGAGTTCAACGAACCTCTAAAGAATGAGGTCTTCAAATGTGACATACGACTAATGAATGGCAGACGAACAAAGGCACATCGCTGTCGAGCTCAAACACCGAAGCTACCTACCTAATGATGAAATGTTGTACCATTTAAAACCTTTACTACCCATATTCTTAAAACTAAAGCTAACCTATAAGCATTTGAGTACTGAATAAGGATATACATAAAAAGCAAGATTACTAGAGGAAAAAACGCGAGTTTCTGCTGCAATTTAAAAAGACACGATTTGTCTGTTTTATACAACAAACTAGAATAACTGTTTTATAGCTTTGCGTGATGCAGGTACTCAAAATAACCATACCTCTTACACCATAACAATGTCTTAGTTGTAGAAAAACTACCGTAATGTAAAGTAATTAAAAGATAGCGCAACGATAGTTGCACAAACGGTTCGTAGCCTAGCCCTGACCACTTTATTTGAAATACCACAGCAAATCGTAGATTTAAAAAATAAAGGTTTATCCAATAAAACGTCAAGAAAAGTATTAGGTACTGAAAATAAAATAATGCGTCGTACCGTTTCCGTATTAGGTGACTATACGTAAAGATGAGATTCAAAACAATGATTCGCTGACGCTTAAATTGCTCTCGATTACTTTCAGTTTTTGCAAGTTGCGCAAGAGTCGAATCACGCGAAACGTGAAGTAGGAAGAGACAGTTGCGATTGCGGGCTCATCACACGTGGTTTTAATTAACACCACTATGCAATAAGCAGCTTACACATTGACAAAAAGAGTGAAATCTTCAACGAGCCATTGTCTCGGTGGAAAGTTCCGCGTGGGAACGGGATGTGAATCTAGTCGTTCCGAGGAGAAAATCGCGAAATAAACCTTTATTACAATACATGCTAACAAAGACATCGAGGAAGAGGTACCGTTGTGAAATGTTGAAAGTCTAAACTACCTACAAGACGTAAGTAACACGACACAAACCCCCGTGTCTATCCGTAGGTTCAAGTAAAATGAAAGCCTTATTAGGTACTTTTGCCCAAGTGCACTTCCCGTTTTATTGAAGATCTTGCTTGTGGTTCAGCTGGCTATCTTACTTTCATGCAAGAAAATAAGATTCGGAACCACGACAATGGGGAGGTGAACTAAATTTACCGTCGCATATTCGCAATAGCAAAAATAGCATGTGGCCGGTGACCGTCGGTGAACCCGCGCGGAGGAAGTAAGGGCTACGTTAACATTCACACTTCGCATTTGCAAAATATTAGATGGTCGTACGCACGTGGTGGCTTTACGAGTACGATACGACAGCGACGAGCTGTTGCTAGGCTCCCGTCGGGGCAAACAATCTGCGCCTACTTTGCGGTGAAGGCCGTCTCAAGGTGCCAGCCCATCCGGAACGCCCAATAGCCATGGCAAATATTTTATAGTTACAACACGTTTCCATTCAACTCATTGCAATTACAAACCCCCGCACTTCCCAGACAGTAGTATAACTGTAGTGCAAAACTATAATGCGAATCTCAATACAATAACAAATGAAAGGCGACTCATCCACTCGAAGAAGATAAGGCATATGAGCGACGAGCAATCAAATACTGAAGCTTATGCGATATGGACGACGAAACAACGTGATAAGAGTGATAATTGCAACGGTTGGATTACGATATGAATGGGAAGAACGGTGTGTGCTATATGAGAAGATGGGATGTTTGACGCACGGTTATGGAAACGAAGTGAAGTGGGTCACGTTTGGCTTGCAGCCAACACTTTTAGGGGCGAGACCGATATTTCCTTGAGATTAAGACTGACCAGTCCGGCGGTGTTCGCGTGCTGACTTATCGCTTATCAGTGCCATTATAAATGTGCTGCGTTGACATCGACTTATTTAATTACCGTCCACTGCCTACAACGTGAACTGAGAATCGAATTACTACTATACATCAAGTTTAAACTCCCCTTCCGATTAAAAGAAAATAAATTTTACCTAAATATGTAGAAGTAAAAAGGAAAAAGGATTAACAAAACATGAATATTATCAACTGCTGAGAATAAAATAATAAAATTACCTAACGTCTATCTTAGTAGGGACGAAAATTAACATTTAATGTTTTGTTTTCTAATGTTAATTCTTACTTTAATAATAAGGTAGACAATACACAGGTTTAAAGTTTGCAGGGGCAAACTTTTCCTTGGGAAAAACTAATGGCATCATAATTTGATTTATGCAATTTCCTGAATTACTAACTAATTCAATTATAATTTCTTTTGGAAGTATTCGAATGGCCGGTAGGTACAACTTTGATGATATCACTGTAAATTCAAGCAATTATCGTTAGTTTTCATAACATAACATTTCATATTTTTGTAAAATACAGGGTGATTTCTGGGTCGTGATCCAGAACCACTTTTTCGGATTCTGTAAATGATCCACATTATCATATGGTAGTATTTGATTAAAACATAATTACCCTAATTATTCTTATTTTTCAAGTAAAATTAATGTTATACTAAGTAATTATGGTCACCCTATGACTTTTGACATACGCTGTATGGAAAGCGACAAGACGTCACATTGAGTAGGGTCACCAAATTGTATGCAAAAATGTTTTTTTGCTACTTGTCATCTGGAAAATAATCATCATTATTGGTGATAAACAATAATTAACAACATAATTAGGCTCATCTTTGGATTCTGTATGATGTCTGGCTCTCTTGCTCCACGACCCCGAAATCACTCTGTATAACAGTTTAAAAAAATCCTGGGTATATTTTATGTGTTCAAGACGGTATAAATTGCCTAACATTTGGCATTCAAAATTATTTTCAACGGTATTAAGTTATCCGTTGTTCATGAAACAGTCATTACAATATGTGGCAGCTGCAGCCAACACGCGTGCGGCATTCTGCTGCAAATTGCATCAATGTTTAGGCGTATGTAAACATCTGCCGAGTCGATGTATGCCAGTGAAAGCTTTTATAGCCTGGCTATAGTAGCTATACATATGTCGACGGCAACTTATGAAGGTAAGCCACACATTACAAAAGCAAGTGGCCCTAAATAAACGTTATGGCTAACTTTCACTCGAAAAGTACTGTATCTAATAGGAGTAATGATCTCCAAACAACCGAACAGCCTGAGCGCCGGCTTGAAGCGCGCTTTTGTTCAGTTCATATGAAAGGCTGTAAATAGGTTGTTCGAGCAAATAAAACGCATCCGCTTGCGACAAACGCTGACATCGTAACTAATGACGTGGCAGGTATAAATCATGTTTATAATAGCCGGGCCCAGGCGAAGACGCCGAAGGAAACGGTCGATTTGCGACGGATATGGCCACTGGGACAAGTAGAGCGAGGTACTCGCTCGGCGAAATTAATCTCATTCCATGGCTGACGCAGTACATTACCCACTTAAATGGTAAGATGATGTTACTGAATAAGTACTGAAGCCGTACAGAGCAAATCGGACCTATTGGTCAATTCGATAATCGAATTGAACTTTTAGCGTATGGGTTACGTAACCGACAAAATGCGGCCTACTTATATTTAAAGTCAAAAATAAAGACTCGCTGGTTGGTTGGATCAAGGGTCAGATGAAGGCAGAAAAAAGCGCGCATGGTAACTACGTGGGTTCCTCACTCTGCCCTGATCACCGGCAGCTTGGGCCCTGCCCCGCTGCTGGCGGCACTCTGTTTTTATATTTTAATTTTATATACATGCTGTAAAAAACTAATCTTGAGAAGAAATATGAATATAGGTAAATTGTGTCACTAAAATTTAGTAAGTACAACGCTTCAACCAAGTAGATACCTTGTTATGTATATGATTTCTGGGAGGTATAATAATGGGCATAATAGGGTCGCCCACGATATGAATAGAGTCAATTATGAATCCATAAACTATGGCAGATTAGTTTTATATCAACCACACACAATTTCAATGTAATTGAGTAGGTAGGCCTTGCGACGGCAAATATAGTATGTATTAGTTATAAAACTTGCAGTTTTAGGCAGTTCAATTTACAGATGTGTCTATTACAGTTAGGGCCACTTGCACCATTCACTTACCCGGGGTTAACCGGTTAAACCTAGTGTTACCACGGTTACCAGTACAGTTTGACACTGCACTGAGAGAAAAATTATTAGTAAACTAACCAGGAATTAAAAAAACAGTGATGGGGGAAAAAATGAAGTTTAGTAACAATTATAGACGTTTCACTATTTTTTTAAAGTTTATTTATTTCTACAAACAGCTCAGTAATCCTAAATCTAATTTCAACAAACAGATAATAGAAATTGCAAGAACTAATAGAAATTGCAAAAGTCAATTTGTTCCTATTAGTTGACTCTCCTTGTCCCCGGATTAAGTTTATTTTTGTAATTCTAAGTGTGTTTTATCCTTTTCTCTCAGTGTGGGTTAACGGTTTAACCGCTTAAGCCCAGGTTAGTGGGATGGTGCAAGCGGCCCTTAGAGTAGGTAGAGACCACATTTTTCTATAATTGTATGGATTATATTTTATGTATTATGCAGTTTTAAGAATTACAATTCTGCATCGACCAGGACAATTATTATATTATTAGTTAACTGCATGTCACATTCCGTTGCGTTTTCCCAGTAATTAAAGAATATATCAAAAATGTCTATAAATAATACATACTACAATACTGCCAGAGTACGACTCTAGTATACGTAATGAACGATAGTAATTAAAATAAGTTTGTTGCAGCTCTCGTTGTGACCTCAGGTACGGCGCACAGCGATGACGCCTCACCGCTTACGCTAAACAGCTAATTAACAACGTTAACTACACTAACGAAACATCCACAATACCATCGGCACAGAATTAGACGCACCGAAATAGAGGCAAACGTCATAAACAGAACAGACAACACTCGCGCACTGACGGTACTCTCGCCCTACTGGGCTCGTGTCATATCCGTTGCGAAAGTCGGGCTCTCATGCCGGTCCCTTCGGAGACGCCTCTACTTTCGTGTCGCGCAGACAGGCGCGTGTCTGTTTCGATTCAGAGGCGCGGGCGCACTGAGACCAAGCGAGACGCCAGCTAACTGCGTGCGCGCTCGCCCTCCATGTCAGTTTATTTACTATTCAGTTTGGAATACGAGCGTGCTCCAATAATTATCATGGTTGTATGTGGGCCGTAGAACTTCACACAATATTGAAGCTCTTGTACTAATTCAATTATGAAAATGTGTAATGATATTTGTCGAAATAACCAAATCACTGTTAATTAAACTAAAGAATCATGCGAGTTATTTTTTTTTACAATGTACGTATTGTGTTTTATAAATTGATATACCAAGATCGTAATAAGTCGTAACAAGTGCCATCATGAAATAAATATAAAAGTGAAAGTCACTTTGGTTTCAGATCAGTTCGTAATCAATTAGAAGATCAACTTAATCATTATAAATCAGCGACTGAATTAGGTACAATAGCAATAGTTAATAACAATTGAACTGTACCTATTGTTCAAAAGAAGGAATTGGTACTCCTAAGCAGTAACTAGGTATGAATGACTGAAAACTTATAAAATGTTAAACAAATTACATACCTATCTTCAGCTTCAAATTATTTTGCACTGTCTCATAATTGGCAAAAAGTAAAATGAATATAAAATAAGTGTTCCGTAAACAAAGTTTTGTACGGAACACTAAAAATAAATAAAGAATCAATGTTTAAAATTTTACAAAGATTAAGACCAAAGTTTCATTCATCTACCAGGTAGAGCCGGGGAGCGAGGGTAGCGTCCGCACCAACACTTGTGTAATTATTTTAAGCCGCGGGAAACAGAGATACACGATGGAATGCCGGCTGGGTGTTTAAGGATAGATTTACGCCGTTCTATCATGTTTAAAAAACATCACTCTTCTGTCGGTGACTAGCACGGGCCTCTTATTGTAAACTGTCAATAGATCATATTTTGATGACTAAAAAAAAAAATTGTGATCGCCTTTATGAAATACCTTCTATAAGATTGTCAATTATTCCAGAATCAGGTTGTTCAGGACGGTCTAATACTCTGAAAATGATTTCGCATGCACTTAAAGTACAAGAAAATCCTATTAGTACTACGTATTATGAACAGACCTGAAAATATTTACTAATATGCTTAAGCAATATTTTGCATGACTATATTCGTAACATATTTAAATGATTGTAACATAGATGATAAGGTGACTAGTTAACATCGATATAGTTATGTAGTAAAACTACGACGACTGGTAACAGTAAGAAGTCGGCCTTGAGCACGGGGCATCATTGCATGCCAAGTGCAGTAACGGATGCGTAGGCACATACATATACCTAGCTACGATAAACGATAACGTAGAAAAACGAGATCTTAAATATGATGGGAACGGGATGAGACTTATTGAGACAGTAGCAAGAACACTTTATGAGCAAAAACGTGTTCGAGGAAATGTACTATTAGTTGGTAGTTACAAGTTAATACTCCATGTATTTGGTAGAATAAAAGTATGTTTTTACAAAAACGTAATAGCATGAGAGATGAGAGACTTAATTTACAAAGTCAGGAAGAGTTAACTTACAACCAACATCAAAAATATACCTATATACATATATATTATGCGGTAAAAAATCCATTATTGTTGATAGCAATGATCGAGTTTTGCAATAAAAGCCCCGGCAGCTTAAACATCAACCTCATAATTAATTAAACAACTTTAATTTACATCTTATTACAAATTGTCCGTCTAAATAGTGAGCATGTGGCGTTGTAACACTACCATGGCAAACTGAGCTTCGTTACCGGCAGTACACTTTATCAAACTCTGCGTAGGAGAGCAACTTAGATGGCTGTGGGCGGTCAAAAGATGTATTCTAAACAGAACTTCGATTACTGGAGTCAGTTATGTAACGCTGCCATACATGACCCAAAAATTTTTTATTAAGCTATGAGCTTCATCACATCTGATATTTGAGTAATTCTAAGCATTTCTAGCCTGAAGTGGGGGGGAGGGTGGTGTACAAAGACGGCCGCCATCCGTCATCTTTAAAAAAAATCTACTCTGATCCTGGTGGGTACTAGGGCAAGTTTGGTATCATTTTCGTATAAACCAAAGACGTAGAATTCATTGCTGATATTTGTTTTTTCAATTTCATAGTAGTTTTACAAGAAAAACGTAAAAAGGTGAAAAATTTGGTTGGAGATTTTTGCTACGCGGAGCCGAAACTACAAAAGATAGAAAGTTGAAATTTGCACACTAGATTACATTTATAAAGTGTACAAGAGATAAGAAGCGATTTTGAGAAATTCAACCCCTAAGGGGGTTAAAAAGGGGATGAAAGTTTGTATGGGGTTCAAGTTTTATTTTAAGCTAGGAATTTGAAACTTCGTAAAACGATATATTATTAAAATACAAGAAAACTAATTTCAGCGTTTTTGAAAATTCATCCCCTAAGGTGGTGAAAAAGGAGTTGAAAGTTTGTATGGATATCAAAAAAATTTTCGAACGCGGGACTTGAATCTTTGTATTTGGGGATATTATTAAAAGACAGGAAAAGTAATTTCAGCGTTTTGTAAAATTCATCCCCTAACAGGGTTAAAAAGGGGTTGAAAGTTTGAATCCATTACAAATCCGAGTAGACACACATTTCTTATTGCCTCCCAGGCTTGAAATGCTTAGAATTACTCAAGGAACATATGTGATGAAGCTCCTAGCTTAATAAAAAATTTTTGGGTCAACTTTATAACTGCTTCCGCTAGATGCAAACACTTGGTTAACAAGTCATTTACGCTTATTACGAGCATATATTAATAGTTCGAGTACGATTAGTTTCAAGTTTTACTGCAGAATTTGTCAGTTCAAATTCTTGTGGTATTAACATCAACCGATTTTGTATATTAATTCTTCCATTCAATGAACACCAATGCCATTCGAAGGCAAACATTCAATAAGTTGAACATGAACAAATTCTCTAAAATGTGCTTACTTAACAAATCTACTGAGTTTTAATATACCTACCTAAGTGGATTTCCAAGAATAATACATCCTCAATTCCTCATTAGCTTCTATTCAATTAATCTTGCAAAACCTTATCATCATCTCAATTAAAGAGATAATCAACTGCTTCAAAACAGTGATGTTCTACTAAATCGCTATCTATATTAAATTCTTGATAATGGGAAGAGGGAGACCATTGAGAGAAATACGACATACACAGCTCTGGTTTTTTAAGCCAGGCAGTGTTTGAAATGGCATGGTAGGCAATATTGAAGCAGTTGACGGTACCACAGAATAAGTAATAGTCAATCTCCTGATGCAATCCAATCTCTCAATGAATTGAGTTTTATTTTTATTGAGAATGTATTGATTAGTGATGTGCAAAGATTATTTACACTATTGTGTACTTACAGAAGAAAAGAAACAGAGATCGTCAACGGCACGCCTACGCAGCCAAACGGATGATTCATCTAACGACCTTGACTGCCAGTGCCTACAGCTTAAACGTCGATTGCCTATCAAACAGCATTCAATGAAATTATTCATACTCGTACAAGATGTTCATATTAAATCATATATATTTCTGTTGAACATTTTTCTTGAAGAATTACAAGTTAACGTTAATTAAAGAAACGCGCCTGGGCGCTGAAAATAAGCTACATACGTTCGTACGTAATAATCTAGTTATAAATGAACACCCACTCTCGATTACAATTACAGACAAGTTACATACGCACAGATGATTTACAAAATGCCTGTAAACATATTTCTAAGATTAACATTAACTGCAACGGACAAAGTAATGCAAGGCTTACATAATTATAATGTAATTTCAATTGTTACGCGCGTGTTAATAGCCAAATTAATCAGTTCAATAGTACAGTGGATCATTCGATCGGCTAATGGCGAGGAATACGCAAAAAGTAGAATACGTAAGTAACAAACTTTCGTTAGAGAAGTGTGCCAGTAGAATGCTGGCGTTGTGCGTGCGGTGTGCGAACTGTAAATGCGCACACGTCAGTGAATAAGTGCATAATGTACTCGGGTTCTACAGCCATTGGCGAGACTGATGGCCCGTCGCTAACGAAGTTATCCCTTCCCTGGTCGCACTCTTCGCCTAACAAGCAATCTGCTATTGATAGACGATCTGCATCAATGCTTAAATGCCCTATTAATCTAAAGTAACTCATATAAAAATCGATAGACGAGACGCCGCAATTGTTTACCTAAATCACCGTTAAGATTCCGAAGTAGCGTAGGTATAAATAGCCCACGTTGCTATTGGGCTAGAAAATGTGGGGCACATATCGTGTCGTTGCAAGAATTTAAAACAAGGACGTAACACGAATATTTCGCCTTTCTGTCCGCATGGAAATTACACTTGCAACTCGGACGAGATTAAGCACGTCGGCACCGCGACGGTGCATTAAGTGCATCACACTGCACACTGACACACATCGCCGTATTAAACCAACGCACCATGTGAGGCTTCTTTGTTACTTGTGAGACTCGCAAACATAAGTATTTGGAAAGAGTATTACTTAGAGATGGGTAGGGGTGAGTAAATACTGAGTATTTACTCGGTATTTACTCAAAGCACCCGATAAATACCCGTATTTACTCATTTAGGTGGGTAAAAACGATTGCTTATAAAATATTCATAAAGTGAGATTAAAGAACAAAATTGTCTTTTGTTGAAGAGTGCTAACGTGTATTAACAATATCTATAAAATAAAAAGCATAGAGGACGCTTAATTTAGGAAAAAAAGGTAATTATTAGTGAGAGGAAAATTTTGTTAACAATTATGTTTTAAATAAGAAGGTATTTACTTTAAAAATATGAGTACTTAAATAAGTGCATGTCGCGCAAAAGTGCGTGTTTACGCGGCACTTACGACCTTTTATTAAGGGTTTTTTAAAGAAAACTCAAAAATGGCTCAACCGATGATGTTCAAAATATTGCTTTTTGAACTCTATTATGCGGCTAATCTCCCGATATGTTTTCATATTTTTTCTGAACTTTGGTTCTAAAGTTATAGAGAGGGAAACATTATTTTGGCCTTTCGAAAGGGTTTTTTTCCAAAAATATTCAATTTATCCAAAAATGTTCTTAGAAACATTCCAGTTATTTTTAAAGACCCATTTAATGATGTGCAAAATGTTGGTGGTTTCTGAGATTTTTTTTTGTGACAATTAGTTACATGTATGGAGTGCCCCTCTTAAAAATACATTTCTTACAATTTTGAGTACGTAATCCAGTAGCGGCTTACAAAATATACCTATATTTCAAATTTATATGCCCCTTTCAGCACTCTAAATAGTTTATACCCACCAATTTGGGTATAAACGAGTAAATACGGGTAAATTGAGTAAATACTGAGTATTTACTCGGTATTTATCCGTGAGTATTTACTCACTACCCATCTCTAGTATTACTTAATAAACAAAATGCTAATAAGAGTAATAAGCAATAAAATTCATTAAATTGAAGGTTTCTTTGTATTTAATTTGAGTATTTACAGTACAAAATGAACTTAATATACTGTTGCAAGAGGTCCGCTTTTTTTATTTTGCTATCACAAGGGTCGCGATAACATAAAATGCTAATACGTCACTTAATTAAATATTTAAATACCTTTAATTAATAAATTATTATATAAAAAAGTGAAACTATGTGAAAGGAGAGTAGGACTGTCGATTTCATTCACGGTTCGAGATTTGTACCTACTGCGGTAAAAGGAGAGCGATAAAGCAACAAATCGGAGCAAAGCTAGGGCCCATGTAGAGCACGTCGATTCGACCGTTATTGTTCACTTGGTCCCAAGTCTTGGTGGCAAGAAAAATCGCGACAACCTGGGTAGTCCTGGGCGAAATGATTTCTATGCAGGGAGGGTCAGTTATCTCTGCAGCAGATGTCATATTATGCATCATGCTGTAGTCACAGCGTGTAATCAAAATATCAAAATTAGCGAACTTACATAAATACACAACAGAAAGATTTTGTCCGTCCAATATTTTGCATCTAATATATTATTGTATATTATGTACTCGTATAGATGGATGTGGCCATAGTGAGGAGCAACTGGGCCGCGCTCCACAGCGGTAGCATATTACAGTGACGCGCGGCAGCTTTGTAAACATCGCCCGCTATAAACCGTTGTTTGGACGGTCGCCAGAGCGCATATGAATCATTATAGTCAATATGGAAACACCTTTATTTCGAACCCTCCGTTTGATACAGTCTTCAAACTCAAGTGTAAGCATAGTAAGTTCTGGAGACTGCAGTAATAAAGGTAATTAAGAAATTGAGTTCCACTGTCGCCATCAAACATATAACTTACCTTACTTCTCTTACTAGCGCGAAGTTATGTACCTATTCTAAGCAAGAGTGACGAACATTCTACTTGAATCAGTCAGTAATTTAGTATAAATGATATCAATCACCATTTCGCCATTTAACTTGTCCCTTACCGACATTAACGTTACCGGCACAGAGCTCATGGAGATTGAATTCGTGACTATCTCTAACAGCAAAATGCCAAATTAGTAAACCCTACCGCACGACCACTAGGCTTAGTGTTTCAGATTCAGACTTGCTTAATGCAGATTAGGTGACCTTTGAATAAGGTCAAAAAGCCATTAGTCCGTTTAAAATCCGTTTACGCAATGAAATCCGTTTTCACTCTAAACAAGTTTCTATTATTTCGCACCCAAACTTCAATCTTTACAAAACATAAATTAGGTAAATAAAGGGTAGTATTTGACAACTGCATCTTGCTACTCATGCTCATACATTGCTACTGCCCATATGAGTTGGGCCAATTTTGAAAATGATCATATTTATGATAAAAGCTAAACTGGTAGTTCCCGATCTGTATGAATTATACAATAGCCAATGGCTGACTTTCAAACATACTACACACAACTGGCTTCTAAGAGTACTGCCCGACAATAAAACAAATCAGTAAAATTGAAAATCCGCAAATGGCAATGGCCAAATAGACATTAGTCAGATTTTACTTAAAATTAACCTACATACCTACTGCATATACCGGGTGTGGCCTGTAACACGAGCAAATAATTAAAACATAGATGGTACTCCTCAAACGGTGACACTTTTGTTCAACAACTTTTAAAAATTATGAAGTATTTAAACTCCCTATTTTTCATACAAAATAAATAGAATAGAATAGAATAGAATAGTTTTTATTCGTAAACACACAGACAACAGACATACATAGAAAAAACATAGTGAAAAATAAAGTGTCACGAAATGGTCCCATCTCAGCATGTTGCTGGCGACTTCCAGCGCTGATCTTCCGATTAGACCATCAAGTGAGAAATAATCACGGAAGGTAACAGACAAAAAAATAAGTAAAGAAACATAAAATAAACCGAAAAATAGATTACACACATTTTACACAGCTAATACAAAAAAGAGATGAATTAAGTACACAGATTAACCGATCGAACTTGTACAATCCGGTCGGGTCACATCGTGGCGCGGCATTAAGCGCGCATAACTAGCGCCAGCGGTAGCTACACGAAATTAAATTCGATGACAGATTTGACAAACAATAAAGTGAGTGAATCTAATATAATATTATGTAAAATCTCAATCAGTTTTAACTTTTTAGTCATGAAAACAATGTTACAAAGTTGGCTAAAATACATAAACAAAAACAACACCAAAGTTAAACAAATAGAAACATAATGAAAATGACACAGATAAAAAGGATGGCGTGTCGGGAATGGTGTCGACTCCTATGCGGAAGGAACAAGAACATTGTGGTAAGTAACAAAATTTTATCAATAAAATATTATCTTCAATGGACGCCATCGCCACGCCATATCATTGTGATTGACGTTACTTGTCACGCCTTAAACATAACAAAATTCGCAATACATTGCGTCTTATAATAAACTTTAAAGTGTATTAAAAATCAAACCACAAGTTAATTTTAAAAGTTGCTGAACAAATGTTGGTCAGTATGAGGAGCCTACAGTTGAATTTTTTGCTCGTATTACAGGCCACACCCGGTATATTTACTTATAGGTATCTAGATCCATAGCTAATCAACACATTTTCTATTCATCTACTAAACATAAGAGTTTTTAGAAGTACGCAATGAACATAAAATTTCAGTGCAATGTACGATTCTGAAATAGCCCAACTGTAGCACATGATTGCAAGCCGATATCCGGTCAGCGCATAGGTAGGACACCGGAAGAGAGCGGCCAATGACCGCGGCATCCGTATTCTACTAGTACCTACCTATCGGTGTGATAAAGGGAGTTTCACCTAAAACTACAGGGAATGTACCTAATCAAAATTTCGGTAATAACATTACTCCTTAATCTTTTCGGCGCCACGTCAATAAAGTAGACGCCATGTCAACAATTGCACGTAAACAACCGCATATTAATTCGCGGCGTGTGGGGCACAAATATGTACTTTATAAATGTATATCAAGTCAATGGCGGCGAATAGGTTGACATATTGGAAAAAAAAAACACTTTACGTTTCGGACGGAACATTTCGCTGTGTCCCCAAAGAAGACTAGAGGGACGGGCGATTTACCAGAGCGTTGTTTTTTAAAGATTGTGTAAAATTTTAAGAATTTGAATCGATATTACATTACTCTTTAAAATGAGGTTTTAGTACAGGTTTTACTGATACAGGTAATTTACTGTGAAAAGTAATCCAGTAAAGTAATTAATTACTTTAAGTACATTCTCGCACGCTCCCTGGTTCAACGCCATGCTTTATTCAGCTATGTAGCTAAGTTCAATTACTTAAGTTCCATGTGTGATATACGAACAACATAGGTAAATACAATACACTAACACTGGACTTTTATTAGATATAGCCCGATATAAGCGTTCACACTTGAGCTTACACCCGATCTCGGCTTACCATTAGCCATACAAATAGAGCACAAATAAGACCAACACATTGATGAAACTCGATGACATCGCGTCAACTGTGAACCACTACGTAATGTATTAAATTACTCCTTCGATCTCGTTACAACAGGAAAAGCCACTTTTTTATAAAACCAAAATCCTGCCTCAGTACGGTTGTCCCACTTCAAGGGATAAAAAGCTTATTCAGAGCACACTACGCATGACTTTACCAAGTCAAACTCCTGTTTCATGTTTAAACTTTAACTTGTTAAGTTCCAGATTATCCCTACGAGTATTCTCACGGCAGTTATCGGCGACGCGGGGAATTCGGGCCGCTGACGATAACCACACTCTTATCTGTCACCGGGGCTCTCTAACGCGATTTATAACACCGTCTACCAGAAACTATAAAATGAAGAACCGCCTCATAAAACTTTCAAATGCAAGGTACAAGTCCAATTTCGAATATTTTATTTGACTAGAAAATTAATATCTTTACACATTTACACAGCCGGCTGTTTCGCAAATCTCACTTGTGTAAAACGATATTTTAGGTGTAACGGCGATTAAAATTCCAACGTTTGTTGAACGGCCGGTATCAAATTCTTTGCGCATACAACCAGTGATGTACGGTGACTATAGGCGAGGAACGTGCCCAGAGTGACAAAGAGGTAGTAGGAACGACCGCCCTATTATGATCGTTTACCTGCATTCTAAAGCATTTCCAGAGTTATTTGTAATATAATATATAATGTAACCGCAAGATCATGTCAAAAAATCATAATTGTTATGGACGTTGTCGAAGTAGCTTTGGGATTCCTAACCCAAAAGTTCAACATTCCATTGTTCAAGAGAGATGAAGTGCACTGATGACGCACTTGAATATATTTAAAGCGTGGGGTTTTTGGTTAGAACAATACTGTGCTAGCAGGTTGTATTGTAAGAGAGGCAACAATGGTGGGCCAAGCAGGTAGCGGGGTCTGCGGGATGCGGGCCCGACGCAAGATGTGCACGACATGCACACGCTTGATTTCAGCCACCCGGCGCGACAGATGCTTCCGAACTTTACTTACTAATATGTAATAATAACGTAGGTAAATATATTTTAAAATTTTAATGGACGATTTTGCTTAGCCCGTAGTGGCCCATAAACAAACTATGTAGGGTGACTGCTTTAGTAATTCTGCTAAGTGCTTTAGGTCACTCTCAACAATAAGGCTTCAAGTGACTTGTTTATTTCCGATTTGTTAGGAGTGGCCAATAACTTTACTATAACAGTCACCCAACTTCATGTAATCATCAAAAACGAACGAATAGTTATAACTTTAAAAATAACGTGAAGTTTATACAGCCTTGGAAAAAGGTAATATGCAGAAAATTTGTTGTTAAAAGGTATGGAATATTATTTACTGTCGTTCGAGCGTATCAAAAGTGTTTTTATTATTGACAATTGAACCGAGAAGCGATGGTCACGTCTGAGTTTATAAAAGGTTTTGAGAGGGGAATGTCTTAAAAATTTGTGAAAATCTCAAGCTTTTGTGTTCCTACTTACAACTGGAATAACAGCCAAAATTATTTTTAAAATAGTTAAGGCAGGTTATTTGCAAAATACGTCGATTAAAACGGCTCTATTTTTCCTTCCGACTTCAGTGCCTGCATAGGTACAGTAGGTACATTTTGCTTTTCCTTCCTGCATGTCATGTAACATGTTGAAAGTGGGGGTAATATGGATTTTTAATAAGCCTGTTACAAGTTGAACGGTGAATGCCATGCTATTGCAAAGGGTGACGATCGGCGTGGAAGTGTCTAAATATAGTATTCTCCTACACACCACAGCATCCTAGCGTATGATACGGTGCTAAGGCCAGCGGAGTCAATCGATTTGCTGGGTGATTGATTATTACACTACATCGCTCCCTGAGGCCACTGCCATATTCAAAACAAATATGACATTTCGGTGACCCGCCAAATTTATCTGGCGAGTCTCGCGACGTCTTTGACATTTGAAAGTTCGGAACGTAGGTAATTGAGCAGATTATATAACTTACATAAACTTGTTTACAAACTTGCTCGGAAGGTAAACTTGAGACGTTCGAGATACAGTAAATTAGTCACGGATACTACGCAATTCGATCCGAAAATTTAAAACATCATCGACATGGTCAATGGATTTTCGTTGTACCTACCTAATGTGCAACAATGATTTACAACTGCCTCTAATCCAGGCAATAGAGTTAGACCAAGCTAAGTCGGCAGCGATTTTGATACCACACACACAATGAGCAATTGTTATTTAAACGTCATAATGTCATAGCAGTTTCACGTTTAAAATAACACTTGCACCAGTCTGGGCTATCAAAATCGCTGCCAACTTAGCTTGGTCTTACTCTAAACACTTTCGACTTCTTAAGCCGAATAACTAAACCATAAAAATGATGTAGGTACCACCAGTGTATTGTAACTGACACGAATAAAAACACAAACAGACCCAATGCCACCACATATGTATAATGTTCCTGAACGTGTCACGCGGAGTTCCTGTGTATTGTAAACGCGTGGCGAGGGACAACGGAGCGCAGCACCCGAGGCGAGACGGGCAAACGAGCACACCGAACCGTGGTGGCGACCGAGCGCGGACGTTCGGCGCGCTTCGCGGGCTTGTTGCGACTGTTTAGTGTTTACCAACCATCGAGACCCAACGCGGCAACTTAGGGCTGACGCTACCACAAACTATTCATGCATTATTAAGTCATCACTTTATAAATTGCCATTTACTTTTCATACTAGGTACTACGACTATCTATGCAAAATATACAAGCAGTTTGTCCCAGAATATTTAGGAAATATATATTTATTATTATTGGAGGAACACCAACCCTTAATGTACTACGCGGTTTTGTGCACCGACGATGATAAAAAGTACGGGCCCGTTCGAGTGGGTTCGCAGAAAAAACTTGAGTCGCACGATAAGTACGTTATCAAGCCGGGACTACAGCGTTATCGATGAGTTTAGTTACACAGTAAGCAAAAGCATGGATCAGATATAATGGATATCTATTTAATGAGTAAGGTACTTTTATCCTGATTTTTATAATTTATTATATATTATTAATACAATACATGCCAACATTATGCATATTTTCGCTGAATTTATAGAAAACTGCGTTTAATAAAATATATATCATAATAAGAATATGTACAAGTAAACAATCAACTTAGTCACGACGAGTGACTGACACTCAAGTTCGAAGGAAGGGCAAAGCATAGGTTATTATCATACGTCGGACTCCAGCGGGCATTTTCGTGGCATGTCAGAATGATAGGTAAGGTTCGCAAATCAATCAATTCACTTTCGAGTATTTACTTGTACAGTGAAACCTGGTTAATTGGCACCTGGATAAATGGAAAACCTCAATAATTGCAACCAAAAGTCCGGTCCCGGTCCCTTGAGACCAAAAGGCCTCTATAATTGAAATTTTGGAACCTCTATAATTGCAATTTATATTTTAGTGCTTTTCGTAATTTTGCCTCTGTAATTGACCACATCGCAAATTAAGACCTCTATAATTGACACTGTGCTAAAAAAATCCGTTATTTTTGCTCTTTTTTTACCTCTATTATTGAAACGAGTCTTACTTATTACCTGTGTAATTGAAATAATGTAGTTGTAGACAGCAGAAACAATTTTTTTAATAGCAATGATAATTTTATTTATATCTCCATCCAGAATTCAATTTATTTATTGGGTATCTGTCACTGGCCTGTAGTAGGTGAAATAGTTTTGATCAATAAAAAACAAAGTATGCTTTTTACATTCTAATAAAACTTTATTCTACAATTCAAGGGAATTTTTTAAACCCAAATGATAAGAAAATAAAGTGGTAATTAATGTAGTGTAAAAGTGCAAGTATAGAGAGAAGCAAAATATAGACCAGAAACCCAGAATGTAAGCGTGCAAATCTACTTTAAATGGTTTTTTGCACCTCCATAAAAGAAATTTGTCAGAACGCAACCTCTATTAATGAAAACCTCAATTTTTTGAACCTCGTTAATTGACACGACCTGCTTAAATGAAAAACCTGGTTAATTGACAAAAACTGGCCGGTCCCTTGAGATTGCAATTATCCAGGTTCCACTGTACTTAGTATTTGGTACCTAGTATTTATAATGTGAAATTCCAAATATCATAGCAACTAACTGCGTTATTTATAAACGTACTTGGACTACACATAAGTCAAAATGGCGAAAAAGTTCGTTTGGCTTTATCCGTCACTCAGACAATTGCAGCTGTGAGAAAGGAACAAAACAAATGAGTTAATTAACTGGGCATGTCAAGTTCTATGAACACGGCTATGTTACAAATACTAGGTACATTATGATACTCGTAAGTTAAGATTTTTTTGTAAACCTTACCTTGCCCTCAAACTGCCCCCTATAGTCCGACGTATGGTTATTATTATACCTATTGCCAAAATGGCATGTATTTATTTTCAAGAAAAATGGGAAAACCTAAATGAGCATTGATCAACATTTGAACCCTCAATACATGAGACTAGAAGTATCTAACTATTTATATTTAATTCAATAAATAACTTAGAACATACTTTAGAAAGTACCTAAAAACATAGCTATAGGTACATATGTATATGTATAATCAAAATTAAAAAATTAAACACTAAAATGTCTAAGAAACAATAGCACATTAGGTACCTACATAATACTTATTTATTATTCTAAATAAAATATATTTCATATTTTAAATAATAAATAAGTATTATGTTCTTATTAATGTGCTATTGTTTCTTAAATTTTATTATATTTCTATGAGTAGAATTGCGAAAGTCACGGATGATTTGGAAGCTGAATATAAAGAAATGAATGATGATCGAAAAATTTATGAAGTTAAAATTCTAACTGACTCGCTCTTTGTCGCGTCATACCGGATCCTTAAGTTCCTTATTTGTTAATAACAATTAAAAACATTAGCAGTTGTGTATGTACCTAGTTAAACCCATGCAGCCGCAAAATTGCAAGACCCCTTAATTCATGAATAAGTTCCATATACGTGGTAACTTCACACAAAAAGTAGTTCACGCTAATATAAATATTTACTCAATTGTATCAAAAAATTTTGATAGCCTAATACGTAACCAATTAGTTAACCTGAAGACAGAGAAATAATGCCATAAGTGGGTACAATAGCCCAAATGACAACGGCTTGTCCAATGAACAACATCAACAACAACTACTCTGGTTTTATAAAACACTTAAAACAGTTACTTTAGCATTACCAAAAATTAAGAGGGAACATACCGAACAAAAGCCAACCGAGTTCATCGTCGCTCCACGAGGGGTCCATAAGTAAACTCGTAGGCAACTTACTCACACTAATTGAAACTTCACTTGGACAAATTGACACTGATAGCCGAAACGAGGGCACGCGACGACATGATAATTCCACAAAACTCTTTATATCGTCAACTCGATAGGGCACGCGAGTTGAAATGAACTTTTATGTAAATACTGTTTTGGTTAGGCATGTCAATGTGCAAACGACAACTGTGCAACGATTGAGCAATGGCGATAGCGCTGATAGGTAAATAGGGCTGTTGTGTCACCGTTCTATTATTACGTGTATAAAATAAAATAGACACCAGCTAAGTAGTGTTACTTGTAGAATGTCAAGATAAGTATTACTTTACTACCCACTGATATGTAATAATGTAATAACTAAAACAAGGCAAGAATAATTAAGAAAAAAACATCAATAATATCTAAGGTTTTGTAAAAATACAAATTGTTTACACGTCGCTGAGATTTATGTCGGGCAAACGCCGGAAGGCGAGGATAAACATAACTTTTCTCGGCTATAATTAACATATAATAGTACATTTCGATGCTAGTGCGGAAGGTATGTCATTACTTCACGAGTACCGAGATATCTTGCCACGAGCCGCAGGCGAGTGGCAAGACTCGGGACGAGTGAAGAATGACATTTCCGCACGTGTATCGAACGACGTTTTTTAATACAGTTGCGAAAAAATAAGAAAAACATTGTTAATCGTACACTAAACAAAAGTGGTAACAGTGACAGCTCGGTTAGACGTCGTCTTTAAGTATATTATATCTATGGGCGTTTGGCAGCTATTCCGTTCCATTCAGTCAACTTATTAAGAACGGAATTTTCAATATTGAATATTAAAAAATAAACGTGTTATAATGATGAAGAGGTAAGTAATTAAATATGAAATATGTAATATTTTTCGTATTCTTACATTAACGGTAGGTTTTTATGCTGATTACGACGTTTAAAGGATACTAATATTAACACTCATCAATAAGTAGTCGTGAATTGGAACAAGTATAAATTTAAAAAAATTGGAAAAGTAAAAAGCACTAGTTCGAGATAACCAACTTTCCGCACGCTAAACAGCTACGTAAAGTAGCACTTTTTGAGCAACTGTATTAAAAACAGAGTAAAAGCTTAGCTGTGCTGTCGAAGGCGTAAACAGTACAAAAGGAGATATAAAAGGGAAACTGTACTATATCGAGACGGACTCACTGAGTCAACGCTGTTGCATCAAGCACCTACGTTTCAAAAAGCTTAAGAATGAGAACCGTTTATCGATTCAAACGACGTTTTCAACGTGATGAGTACGCTTCTCCCACGTGGGGTCACACGGGCACACGGGGGCTACATCAAATCTGCCCAATCAAACTCAAATAAACTAACACCAATACAATATGTTATAGTTGTCTAAACAAAACCAAAGCCGTGCATTAATTTGTTTGGAATTTTTCCTCCGAATGTATAGCTGTAGAACACGTTCCTGGCCCAATTTGTATGCGTGAAATGGCACATCTGCATTGGCGTTGGATGCGGAAATAATATTTTTGGCACGAACTCGTTAAAATCAGGCCAAAACACAACATTATGGAAGTAGTAGTATTAGTTATTTACTGGAATATAGAACTGGTTTTTTTTTAACTGAGTAGCTTATACCAGTTGTTTAAATAAAAATATTATTACGAAATGATAAAACAGTAACGTTCAATATTTTTCAATTACAAACGACGGTATATCTTACGACGTGCACATATTTTAAAAAGCACAGGATCTAACGTCTGTTCTATTATTCATACACAACAATGTACAAGGACAAGGGAAGCTGCTTAAAAATGCAAAAATGTTAAACGGCTACAGTGAAACTCGTTGCATCGTTACAATTACATCATTGTACTTAAACTGAGTAAAAATAACGGTAACCGTAGTATTAGATATACATACCTACAACATAATCATATCATTAGAATATTAATAGTGTAATTATTTATTTTATTCTCAAAAAACTTGGTTTCACATACTTACTAACATAATTAAATTAATTATTTATATAAATAAAAATACACATTAAAGTTCTATTCTATCCATTATTAAATTGCACAAAGCACTGCCCAATAAAGTGTTTGTCAATGTAATGCAGCATTCAACTTATTTATATTGCCCTGCGTTCTCAGGAAGTCAGCAGGACTGCATGACGGAGGCGTGGATAAAATAACTAATAAACAAGATGGAGGATGTCCAACACGTTCCGATTCGGGAGCGAGCGGATGCGACATACCGATTCCTCCAACCGTATCCCACGCGCAAACTATCCCTCTCGCGCTCATGACTATTAAAAGGGACGGTGATATGTGGTCTCGTTTTATGGTGTCGATGCAGAATCGACGTATTAACGGTGATCTCGTATTCACAGCTTCCACGGTAAAGTCGACATCCGGCGGCAACGGCGTGTATCAGCAAACAGTGCACAATTATTTACTACCTGCGTTAAACATGGTTTAACTATCACATTTTCTGATTGTTTAAAGATATTGACTTAAACTCTTATGATACTCAAAAAATCGAAAATGAGGCATGTATAACTATATGGTTAATCTACAATAAATTATGTTAACAACATTTTCCATAATTTCAATAACTAGGGAGGAAAATGGGGACTACGTTTGTATGATGAAGCGGTCGACCAATATCGTCTTAATTATTTAACCTACCTTCTTTGGAATACACATGCCGTACGCTATCATGTAAGTTTAGTGTAAAGGTCAACCTAACTCATCAAACAATTGTTTAGCATAAAAGTAATTAAGGGTGATAGAACTGGCCCATTATCCTCAAATGTGTTTTCACGTATTCCGATGATATGGAAAACGTATGAGTTAGTTTCATGCGTTATCCCTCTGCCGACGCAGTCAAGTATGCAAAGTGCGGCTTAGGTACTGATAGGTAATATAGGTATATTGTATATTGACTTTGTTTAAATTTTAGTTTCTAAATTATGTCCGTGGTTAGTGATGGACATAGTTCATCACGCTCACTGAGTAAGCACTTGAGCAGCAAGTGGGCGAGCAATTAAAATAACAGCAAACTGCAGCAAAAGAAAGCGTTAGCTTTTTGTCACGCTCTCTAAAGCACAAGTCTTAACACGTTTACGGGTTAATAACAACACCCTTTCTTCGCTTCGAGTTTGGGCCATCTACTTAATGCGAATGCGAACTCGCACCTTTCATCGAGCAATGTTTACTCGTTTTAGCCACGTGGCAAAAGTAGCAAATGCCACGGCCCCGCGCGTTTGGAGGCCCCGCGCTCCTACGCATTGTGGCCGTAAAAAACTTCGACAAAATTAAAACAATCCAAGGCCCCATGATAGAATTTACTACAGGCCCCGCGCTGCATGGCTTAATCCGGCAGTGTTTACTCTTTGCGTTTCCTAATATTATGTTACACGGTAGAACTGATATCATCAGTTTTTAAAACGACACAATTGCGAGTTGCTAATAATATTTTTGATGACTACAATATTAAGTAGCTAACGTTAGTTAATGTAATTTGTCTGAGCGACCCTTGACTTAAAATTAATTAATTCAATCGTAGAATTGCCTAGGTCGCCTTCTTGCTTGGAAAATAAGTTGTTAATCGCATTAGCACAAAATAAGTAATAGTACAGTACAGAAAGGACACTTCCTACAAAACTGAAGTTTGACAGCGATTCAGGGTTGAATTATGATATCCCTTTCTAACTTATGGCACTACTTGTGTCAACCCTAGTAATTGCTCGGAGTAATGCTGAGAAGAACGGAGCCGAGTTTGCCAAAGTCAGGAGTGTCTCCTCACTGGCAGTAGTAAAAACTAGTGTCTGCGTGAATTACTTACAGGCAATAGGTTCCCGCGTAGACCCCACACTCTATCAGCAAGTCGTGGTAAAAAATCCAGGTGACGCGACGTTATGAAGATGAATGTAGATTGTAACTACTTACCAACGAAACCAACTGGATACATAACCTCCAATAATAGAGGATATTTCGTAACTTAATATCGGTACTTACCTGTAACAAAAATAAAAGGGCTTAGCTTAGGTATTAGCAGTCTTAACAAGCATTGACTTATCCAGCTTACGTTTACTGGTTGAAATGAAATGGTGTGATTCGTCCATGCTAATGCATATAAAAATCTCACTTTAAAGCAAATAATTATGGCATCCATGCTATTTTCTGCCTTATATATGGCAAACAAAAACATACAAAAGAGAATTATGCATATTGGATTGATTCTAATGTTTCCTGTTAAAATTGTGTACTTCTGACGAAATAAGAATTGAATTTTCGTGAACTCAAACAACTAGTGCGGAAGCTGGATAGAGTTTTTCTCTTGAAGAATGTGGCAGGTAAAACAGTTTCTAAGAGCCAGGGCAAATAAAAAGCATAGACAATTTAGTAATGATCGCCTTCCGAGCGTAACTAGTTTTTTATAGCGCCGTGCGCTCTCTCTGTCAAGTGCTATGGAAGCCAGTTTTCTCTGGGCAAAGCTGGTTCGCATATATGGGGCTATTAACAACTCTGTGCCACCTTTTGGGATCGACCACTATGTATAGATAATCAGCAAGTTGTTCGAGTTCTGATACAAATAATCTCAAGCGTGGTTTAAGCATGTTTCGATAAACCTGCTAGACTTAGGCCTAAAAGAGCGAATAATAGGGTATGTAGGTACTGTAACTACGTACAATTGCTACATATAACACTAAAGTCCGCAGCGACACGCATCGTTCGCAAAATGTTCTTTGATGTCTTTGAACTTGTAAACGTTACGATTTTCGGAGTCTCTTATGTAAATCGCTGCGTAAGAGCATTGACATAAAAGAAACAAGTCGTGCCCCAAAATAGTCATGCAGATGAAACAATCCGGCGGACACATCTCGTTCTTAGAAGTGGGAAGTTTTAATTCTCAATTGAGGACAAAGGCGGCTCTTGTATCGCGAATTGCCATGATGCAGCACACGCCACGTCACACATCCCTCTAAAACTAGAAGGCCGCAACTACAATGAGATTTGTGAATCTTAGTGTGAACCTAACAACTGTGTGTCAACGTTCAAATATAATTGCTTTACATTTTTTATTAACAACACTGGGTAAGAAAATGGGGCAAATTACTTTTCGATTGAATAATATAATTGTACCTAATACTTTGTACATAATTATAATTAATTAACCGAAAGCTGACTATGAATGAACGGAAATTGATCCAATTTTACATGAAACTGTATATGACGCTATTGCAGCTCGAAGTATGAATTACTACTATTCGTTATTGTTGCCTATGTTGTGTTACACAAAAAAGGCCTCCTTCCTTTGTAATCACTCAACAAAAACTGGTACACGCATTGCATTAAAAGTTAATTCATTTAATCACAGACCACCTCGTGGACTAAACATGTAGTAATGTTAACACGTATCTAATCCTTCCGGCAAGATATATTCGTCTTTCGGGCTTTGCTAAGCAGGCATGACACTCACATGGAGATAGCTAATGGAATTGACAAGACACATGGATCACAAATGGAAATCTAAAGTTGCAGTAATATTTTTATTTAAAATACATGATCGCAAAAGTCCTGTACAGTAGACTGACTTTAACAAAGCCCAGCGCAAACCATTCGATCTAGAAAGCTGAATTTTTCACAATAGGTAGTTTATTTATGTTATTATAACGTAAGCATTGTAAGCAACCATTGAGAAGGGATTTTGAAATATTCAACCCCTAAGTGGCCTTTTTTAGGCATTTTTTAAACACGTGAAAAGTAATTTCAGCAGTTTTTAGTAATGTAAATTATTTTGGGGTTAAATGGAGATTGAAAGTTTGTAGCAGTAATTATATTTTTAGCGGGGGACATAAATCTTCTTAAAAATTTTTATTAAAATATAAGAAAAATACTTTCATTCTTTAAACAAGAATATAGTTTTCAACGACGACTAAACTACCCAGTGTAGTGGTAAAGGGCGTGAAAGTGCTTCATTTCAAATTCCACATAATTAACGTCGATAACATCTAATTACAGCAATCGTCTGAATCTTCCTTATAGCGTAATGAAAACATTTACTACTCAGTAATCTAGAAAGCTACATATCCATAAGATTTACGTGTAAACATACTACATTTATGGTCCCGAGCGCTAGTAATTACGGATAATAGGCGGTACAAGTCCATGAATATTGAAGTGTAAATAGACATGTAGATCAAACGTTGCTCACGCATTTCTACTGTTTGTGGTTGACCTAGTAGGTTCTGTCAGACCTCCTTTGGAATTTCAAACTAGCACTCCTGAGTCACGTATTGACACTGAGGAAAATATAAGCATTGTTTAAAGGATTGTAGTTATTGACATTATTACTGATTTATTGAATTATAATAGTAAGTAAGTACATTGATTTATTTTTTTACGGAAGTTAATATGAATACCATGAAAAAGGTTACTATTGTGCTTGTTATATGAAGAAGAGTGAACGGAACGTCATATTATAGTAGGTAGTACGTTGATTTTTTTTTATGGAAGATAATATGAATACCATGAAAAAGGTTACTATTCTGCTTGTAAAGGTTATATTGTTATATGAAGAAGAGTGAGTGAGTGAGTAAATAAGATGAATAAGAATGTAACATCGAGCTCTATCGGAGATTGTATGAATAATTATCTGGCCCGTATAAAAACCTATTCAATAGCACAATAATGCTCACAATTTGCTATTGAATTTTTTTCAGAAGTGTAGAAACATTTCAATACGTCGTGTAAAAGAGCAAGTAGTTAGGAGTATTTACGTAAATCCATGGAAACTGTGCCGTGGGAGCCATATTGTCTGCGCTTGGGCGCCTCGTCACGACATCTACTATGTGTACCTACAAGTGAGGCGACATTCAGGCCCAGTCAATGTAGTCTGCGTGGACGCCTAACTACGCGTCATAAAGTCATAAGACACCGTGTTGTGCGTGCGACTCGATTGGATGATTTACAAAAGAAACTAATATCACTCTTGGTTTAATCATAGTCCACTAGATTTCTCCGTATTAGAGACATCTGTTTGGTTTTTCATTTATTTGCGAACCATGTCTAGTGAAATTCAGCAAACTGAATTCTACTGTACATTAAATAAATAAGGAAAATCATGTTTCCAGTGGCTATGTATTATGCTTGTAATTAATTAAACTCATAGCAACAACACAACGCCATCCATGTGTCCTCCAGCCGCGCCTACACCTACCAGCGTTACATACTGAGAAACAGCTTTAAATTTTTTCACTATCACAAGCATGCAAATCCCAGCTTGGCCTCGTGGCTGCATATACTTATCGGCGTCGGTGTCAGTTTCTTTATTGGTCAGCTCATTGTTCCAAAGCTAAACAAATGAAGGATTACTTCACATGATTGCCAAGCGTCGTCCTTTGACGCTTTTTGCCGCGCACAAAGACAATAATTGTTTCTGAGTAAGGGTTATGCGTGGGTTATTGTTCCGTTGCTATTATGAGGTCTGGGTTCATTAATTTCAGGAGTTGCGTAAAAGGTACATGGGTAAGCACTAGGAACTTTAAGGCTTAGTTCTAGTTCCCATAGTGCTGCCATAAATAAAATGGAATTGAAATCTACTGTGCGATTTCTCGAAGTAACTAGTATGTTGAATTGTTGATATAGAAACAATAGCCTTGTTTAAACTAATGTTCCGTGACAAAAGTTTTTTTTTTTCTTAGTAGGTTCCGTCAGTTAGTTTATCATTATCACTGCAGTATTACACAGTATTTTACCTAGTAGCTGCTGATAACACTTTGAATTTATTGAGATAAATAATAATGATAAGTGATAAATGGGTATTTATATCTATGATTTTCAAGTTAGTTAACTATTTCAAAAACAAATGATAAAATGATAGCAGGTACAAAAACATTGCGTCCTTACAGACGCCTCTAGGTACCAGTGAAATACTAGTGTAGGCAAGAACTTAGGTTAACTGGAAGAGCTCCCCGAAAGGGATAAGTGCACCTTTGTACTAAAGATGTGTATTTTTCCTATTTTACGTTTATTTATTTTTTGTACAATAAAGTGTTGTTACTACTACTACTACTACTATTACTAAGAAAATAAAATAGTTGACGCTAAAAACAGTTTTCATTTCGGCGTTAAATCAGGCATCTTCTATGTATTCATACTATTCAGAGGTCATGAAGGTTATGTGCACAAAAAATCACGCGAGCTATCCTTATACAGAAAGCGGCGGTCTCTTGTTGCGGTCCGTATCATAAACACAATGGTGCAAGTATGAATCACTTCAGCCACTAAGTACAGGAAACTCTTACAGCTCACGGCAGATGACTATATTCCAATGTGTACATGTGACTGAGTAAATACACCATCAGCTAAACTAGGCGCCTTGTGCGTGGGACATTAATTGCATTCCAATTATTACGCAGCAAGAAAATCCAGTTAGCGTTAAAATTTGAATAATTTGCTCAGGTACTAGCACTGTTATAATCAAGTACACAACATCTACAACAAAATCAATTATTTTTCATTATATTATTGTATGTTAACAATACAAAGGTTTGAAAGGCTTACTATTTTTATAAGTAAAGTAAAGCAAAATAGAACAGTGTAAAGTTCCGCCATCTAGCGACGAGTAGCCAAAGTACTTACATGCGCGCAATGCATTAAGAGATGGCGGTAGCGTCGACGCGCAGCCTCCTTGCATCGCCGCTAGGGCGGCGTACGATTCGACATCGCATGGCAGTGCTTCGCTGTATTTTCTTTTCCTAAGGATGATGGACTTCCACATCTTGAATCTCGTACTTTTTGGTCTTTGTAGACTCATTACATGGTTTTCACTTCACTTTTGCACTAAAGGTCACTTTAAAAAATATAGCGGAAGCAGTTATAAAGTTGACCCAAAAATTTTTTATTAAGCTATGAGCTTCATCACATATGTTCCTTGAGTAATTCTAAGCATTTCAAGCCTGGGAGGCAATAACAAATGTGTGTCTACTCGGATTTGTAATGGATTCAAACTTTCAACCCCTTTTTAACCCTGTTAGGGGATGAATTTTACAAAACGCTGAAATTACTTTTCCTGTCTTTTAATAATATCCCCAAATACAAAGATTCAAGTCCCGCGTTCGAAAATTTTTTTGATATCCATACAAACTTTCAACTCCTTTTTCACCACCTTAGGGGATGAAAATTTAAAAACGCTGAAATTAGTATTCTTGTATTTTAATAATATATCGTTTTACGAAGTTTCAAATTCCTAGCTTAAAATAAAACTTGAACCCCATACAAACTTTCATCCCCTTTTTAACCCCCTTAGGGGTTGAATTTCTCAAAATCGCTTCTTATCTCTTGTACACTTTATAAATGTAATCTAGTGTGCAAATTTCAACTTTCTATCTTTTGTAGTTTCGGCTCCGCGTAGCAAAAATCTCCAACCAAATTTTTCACCTTTTTACGTTTTTCTCGTAAAATTACTATGAAATTGAAAAAACAAATATCAGCAATGAATTCTACGTCTTTGGTTTATACGAAAATGATACCAAACTTGCCCTAGTACCCACCAGGATCAGAGTAGATTTTTTTTAAAGATGACGGATGGCGGCCGTCTTTGTACCCCACCCTCCCCCCCACTTCAGGCTAGAAATGCTTAAAATTACTCAAATATCAGATGTGATGAAGCTCATAGCTTAATAAAAATTTTTTGGGTCATGTATGGCAGCGTTACATAACTGACTCCAGTAATAGTAGGTAATGTTACAAGCCGTGTCCAGATAATATATACTATACTACCTTGGGATTACTGTTATTGTATTAGATATTTATGTTGATGTGTCAAGTGAACCGCCACCAAATAGTTGGCGTAATAAATCAATATGCACGGAGTTACGAGATCCAATAATCTTCTATGAGCATAGGGGTAGGGGTCAATTCTCTATCTAGAATCGGTTGGGATTGTGTTATCATAATAATATACGATCCTGCATGAGAGATTGCAATTCTTACTATACTCGTACATTCTTCTCAGACACTAATAAATGAGACAGACCACTGACCAGGGAGACCGCCACTTTATTTTTTTAATATAGTGTTGTTCTATAATTTTATGAGCATAGCATAACCGTTACGGTATTGGCAAAAATTACAATAGTTTAGATTGTGTAACATATGTGCTCCGATATTAACATCATCACCGATATTAAAAATATTATGACTGCAACCTGCACCTAGACAATAGGTACATACATCATCTGTAATTAGGCAATTACTGAGACGTGAACACGAATGCCATTAATTAACCATATCACGCACATGTGATAATCCTACGCAATGCAACTTACAGAAAAACTTAGACAATGAAATTATGTACTTAATAAGTATCTACACTTATCTAATTAATTTTCTAAGGCTATTAATGCAGGTAATAAAAATAATACCCATTCTAAGAAATTAACTCAGCGTATTAATCTTTCTCACAGCACGAACTAACTTTTATTGTTCATTAATTTCATTATGTATATCCTCATTACTTTATAGGCGTCAATAGCATTAATTAACTTCTTGGATTAATATAAATGTGTTGTTTAACTGGCCATTATTAGCTCTTAGCGTTGGGAACAAAAAATACCTCAAAAACTTTTTCTCACTTGTGTAATCATTATTTTTTGCTATGGTGTGGATATGTTTAATTATACTTTATGATGCCTACTATGCTTTTTACGCAAATAGCTGCTTAGCTGCCTACACTACACCTACAGACTTTATCAGTGTACTTAATCCAAATAATGTCTGACAATTGACAATGAAAAGTATTCTTTGTAAAGTTTGGTTTTTATGCAACTATTTGTACACGTTGTCTCAGTTGCTTCTGAATGGGTAAAGATGTCATTCTTTCATAAATATTTGATCGAAATCATGACAAATATTTTGATCAGAGTAGGAGGTGTCCCAAAGCCCATATAAAAAATAACAATGTATTTTTCTGCCTAAGAAATCGACTGTGCATTTCTTTTCACGTCCAAGGGGTTGTGCGTCATGAAAAATATTTGAAATTCTCCTTGAAAACCTTCCTTAACCAGGCATAACTAGTTAGTAAAGCGAGCTATCATCATATTTTAAAATGAAATCAATTCAATGCACGTTCAAAATCGAATTCAATAAATTATTTTCAATTAGTTACCCCCACCGCAACGAACGGATCACGCACAGGCACCTTATACGGCCAGCTGTAAATTGGATCACATAACAGTCCGTGATACTTTGAAAAACATCAGGGCCACTTGCCGCGGCGCGAACCACTTTTTAAACATTATCATGAAAAATATAGCAAAAGGTTATGACGTGGCAATTTTGGCAAAAATGTTATTTCATATTCATCGGAAATCGGGAGGTGGGTCATATTTATCTTGCAAGATTTGATTACAGACCTACACAGACAGACAACAAAAGGTGAAACTAAATAAAAGCTTTTATAGAAGGAAATTTATAACGCGATTTGAGGATCATTATGTGTGCTGTGCTGCTGTAAGGGGCATTTCTTTTAAATATGGATCCAATGAAGTCTAAGAGATACTTGGTTGTATTATGGCCGTATCGTATCCATATTGATAATATAAGGCCAGTATCAAGGTAATTTAATAAAAAAAGTTGCAATCTGTTACAGTACGGAACTCAGCAAATAATTTATTAGAAAATTAATGTTTATTGATGTACCTATACGTAGCTAAACAAAGAATAAATGTTATATTTATTTTAATGATTATGTAATCTTAGAACAAAGAAGACAAAGAAACGAGTCCAGTGTTCTTTATGTCGTGAACATATTTACAAGGCTTTGGGACACAGCCAACGCTTTGTAAAAACCATGAGACAAAGCGCATCTCCGCAACGCCGGAGGATTTTCCTAGGGACAATAGTTTTATACCCTGTTGTGCAGTTTAGGCTTGGTTTCTCATTACAACGAAATGCGAGACTATATCGTTAATTTAAACGTACCTAGTAGCCTTATGTCAGGATAAACATTGTTGTTGGCGTTATTGTACACATATCTATTAGTGCTTCTTAGCTAGTAGGTACTTAAGGTGTAAATTTTAGAATGTTCAATGATCAATTTGAGGACGACTTTTATGACAGCATAATCATAACTATTTATATAAGGTCTGTTGCAACTATGGAGAAATACGACTACTCTAAAAATAATTTACATGTTTTCGAAGAAATAATTCCCTTCAAGCTGGAAATCGTTTTAATACCTTCATTTATTTTGGACCTAAATGCGTGTAATCCGAGTTTGCCTAATCTCAAGAGGTACCAACGCTACGTAGATATTCTTTTGTTCATATGTTTGCATAATATTAATATTGCAGTTAGTTAACAAATTGTTAGCAGCTTTTGTTTGAACGCCATTGTTCCACCAGAAAGAGCCCAGACAGAAGGCGCAAGGCAAACGCGGAGGCGGTAAATGTTCTTTAGATCAAACCTTGGAACGAACGTAGTCCTAGGCTGAGGTTAGCGAACACAGAACCCTGCGAGTATGCTTACATATTATATACATACATAAAACCTTACGATATTGCGGTCCCGTCTTCTCATGAATATCCAACGAGATACTTTAGAGTACCATATACTAGCTACTTCTTTTATATGTTGTCGGCTGATGATAAGACCCCCAGAACAAAGTAGCCTCTAATTCGAAAAGTTTTATTTTATTACAACAGAATGCTTTTTAAATATTAACAAAACCTCAATTCTACTTTTGAAACATTTTGAAGTTACGTTCCACTCGAGTACATTTAGATAAATAGCTAATACGCTTGTATCTTACCCTCTGATCCCTGCGCTCAAAGCTTACCGTTGGGTGTGTGACCCAAACCAACTGTAGGTACATACTTACGGAAAATCGTTTGCATACAATAGCAAACTTATAAAATGATTCAACGGTAAATAAAGTACTTAAGACGTTACTTGCGGTCACGACCGCTGACCATCGAGCCTTAAATACCTCGTCAACGGTAACATCCTGTCATTTAAATATAGCTCGTATTTGTACTACTCAAAAGTCTTGAACTAACTGCCGTGTATTCTAAGATTGCCACAAATCTGATTAAGTAATGTATTAAGAAGGATAAGACGCAATAGGGGGCTGGCAAACAGGTGTATACATTCACAGGCTGTCTTAATTGCGTGGGAAACGACCATGTAAGCATTCATATGTGGTGAGAAAAATTATATTAACGCGGTAAAATGAGTCCGCTATATGTATGCAGAAATGTATTTTTGTACATTGTATTGTGTGTTTCGTACATTGAGTTAATCCTGAGCTAGCAATAATTTCTTACTGTAAAATAATTCATTCTTCATCCATCTCTAAGACGTGGTTAGCGAAATAAACAAAAACTTCTTTAACTATTTAATTATTTTTAATTCTTCAAATATATTGCAAGTTAGATAAACTAAGTAAGTACCGAAGGAAATAATTAATCATCTTTAAGAAGGTAAAAGAGAATATACTTAATAAATGACCTAAAAACGAGTTACAAATGACGGTCAATTCACTACAACATTATTACGTCAAAACAGTTTCTGGAGGCAATTAGTCATATTCAAATCCCCAGACTAGAAGGCGTGAGGGCACTACCCACTCGATACTTCGACTGTGTGTGTGTATGACTCACAGGATATCCTACAACGCAACCTAAACCAACACGACTGTTATCTGCTACGCAGAGAGAAATTAATGAATAAACATAATATTGTAGTTTCTTACTTATTCTCTCAAAGTAAGGCTTAACTACCAACGACCTAACGAGTATGGAATGTCAATGTCCAAGCCCGGTAACAGACGGAAGTAAATAAAAAGTTGTTTATCTGTTATGTAATACATACGTATATCCCATAATGTATAAAGCTCACGTTATCATAAACGTTCAAATAATATAGGTACCAACATTGCACAAGTGTGCATATTGTGCATAAGTATGTATTAATCTTTACATCCTCCGAGGCGTACTTATTATGTAGGTACTTTTAGTATATTAAATATAGCAAATTTATATTCTCTTATCTCTCTTATCTAATCAAATGATCGAAGTGAACTTTTGTGTCTACTTAGGGCATACCTACTGAAAATTCCTGGAACTGGCCACTTAGAAAAAATAAGTCCTCTCATATATCAGAATCCAGAAACTTTCAGCATGGCCCACGTATAACACCAAGAAAAACACTAACTATGCCGACGATTCGTATGGTCCCCACGATTTGGTTGTCCTCTGTCTTAAGATGGGCGTGCATTGTGCCAGGTGTCAACTAGCCGTGACCTTAAGGATTAATGAATCATACTCTTCACCTGAAGACATACTCGTATAGACGAACGTAGGTACCTACGTTCGTCTATACGAGTATGTCTTCAGGAGTACATATAAATCGCGTTAATAGCGCTAACCTTGTTATGCTCATCTATTGACGCCATGGGACGTTTTCCATTCTAAAAAGTCCAAAGTATAACCGATTTTATAATAGACATAAGCCTTATTTTCTTTGACGTTTATATAATGGGTAATTACTAAAGTATGGACCAGTGCCAGCTTCATTGTATATGCAATAAACGGTTTTATACCACGAGCCCTACCTACATACATCCTACGATTGTTTAAGCGAGACTGATGATGATAATGATGATCTACTTGAAATAATATTATTATAGAATACTGTATTTGTAAATGCAGAAGCTCACGTGACACGTGACCTTAAATAATTGTATGTACATAATTGTTAATTTACGGACGTGTGGATGGATCTATTCTGCCCTGCTAAGCCGAAAAGCGCTATCTCATAAATGATTTTGAAAATGGAATTCTCAGTTATAGAAGCTAAAGTATAAATTAGCAATGGATTTTCTTTTGAGATAGCGCCACTTGGCTTAGCAGGGCAGTATTTATCCTAAAGATAGATTTATCCTTTAAGTCCACCGCCAGGTGGCTTGGGTTCGACGACGGTGCCGCCCTTCCACACTTCGACTGAAACCCCTTTTCTACCCTACCTACATATGTCTTACCTAACCCTTTGCCTATGTATTACTTATGATTGTTGTTATATAGTTTTGCTTTCATAAATAGTAATACTCTTTATCCTTAAGATAGCTTGTGAATAACATTAAGTTAATATTTTTCGGTATTTACCCATGTATTTTGTATTATTCATATATTTACGAACTCGTAATTACATACCTATACGAGTATGACCTAGCAATGCACGCACAAGAACTTTCCAAAGTTGCGAAACTTTCCACATGAGAAATTCTCGGTAACTTCTGAGAATGTTCTCGAGAACGAGAATTTATTTATTTATCGTAGTTTATACCATGAATATTCACGATAGTTTAGGTGTAGTCCTTACCCCCAGAAAATTCCGACTTTTGGTCGTCCGCTTCCGGTCAGAAAAATGTATGACGGCCCGGCCAAACGGTCAGACTTAGGTAGGGGGTGCTCGTACAAATGTCATAGAGGGACCCTGGCAGTTTTTGACGCCGCCATTTTTTTTCAATATGGCCGACTTTTTTTTTAAACTTTTTTAATTTTGTCCTAGCGCGCTGAAATTTTGGTCACGGAATCTCGGGATCCCCTAGATACTTATGAAAAATTTTGTTTTGGAAAATTGCTACAATTGCGGGAAAACTGGCCACTTTTATTTTGTATGTGTGAATTTACCACTTCATAAATTTAAGTCGCACATTAAGCACTCCTTGTTACGTAAGGCGTACTACACTGTAAATGATTTTATAAACGATAGAGATGCTTTTAAGCCGGTAGCTTGATTTCATTAGTATAATAAGAATTAAATAAATATTGTTTTTTTTTTTACATTGTGAATTAAATATGCTAGTGTCCAGTAGAATTGACACATGAGACAATGATGTTCTCGCTTGATTATATTGTTTAATTTAATTTTAGTTTTGGACACTTGGAGACCTTATACATCTCTAAGTACATATTTATTTATTTGATTTTTATTTTTGATTATACATACTTACCTATATTTTTAATGTTTCTGACACTTAGAGACCTTTACATCTCTAAGTCAACTTAGGCTAGTAATTATGTGAAGCTATATTACTGTCTTTTTATGTAACATATGAGCACAAAATGCCGTGTCTTACAGCTACATGTTATTACTATTTTAATATTAATATAGGCCGGTAGCTTGAACATGTCATGCTCGCTTAAAAGTCTTTGCTTACGGTGGCGTTGTTGATCGCGTCGCCACTTTCCCGAATGAAGGTTGAGGGAGGCGATGGCTGAGATACGCGTCATACTCGTGAACGGGTGCTGTTTGTGGAGACTGGTCTGTTAAGCTAACACGAGCTATTATACTTAGTAACTTTTATTAATTAATTACAGTGAGACGCCTCATTCTGTTCTCGTATGTTTCTTTTCTTTTAATGAATGTATTAATTATACAGGATATTGACTCTTGGAGACCTTATACATCTCTAAGGATAACTTGATAAACTATATAATCTTATAGTTCTGACACCTAGAGACATTTACACCTCTAAATATTATAGATTTTTTTTGTGTGTGTTTTTTTATCTGTATTTTGTATGTAATTCGACATTAAGAGACCATATACATCTCTTAGTAATTGTAATACGTTAGATTGAATTGTTAGTTTTATTTTATAAAATTGTTGATGTTATTATTTTTGCTTTTATGTAAATTCAATGTTGACGTGTAAAAGTGCCCTTGTGGCCTATTTGCTGAATAAATGTTGATGTTTGATGTTTGATGTTTATGGCAACTTTTAAACGGTGCGTGATAGGTGGGGGGTGCTCGACCAAATGTCATAGAGGGCCCCGAGACAAAACAATCTGCATTAAAAAAAACAAAATGGCCGACTTTTTTTTTAATTTTTTTCAAGTTGGTCCGAGCGCGCTGAGATTTGGCATGGCGGGAGATAGAGGCCTCTAGATTCTAATGAAACAAAAAAAAATTTTTGGAAAATATTGTCGAAAGTCGAAATGTTCTCTGATATACAGTGAGAATTTAAGCAACTTATTAGTAAATTTATCACATCAACAAAATAGCTAACTGTAATAGACAATAATATATGCATAATAACATTTAGTTTTAAGTTATGCCTATTTAAACTTTATTTCAAGTATATTCTCTTCTTTAAACAATAATTTCCATGTTGCAGGAATGTTCTGAGAACATTCTCGAGAACGTTTCCGCTTTTTGGGAATGTTCTGCAATTTGTACATTGCTAGTATGACCACGTTTGATATATTGAATAGCTTCACTGCCAAACTTATTCAAACATCGGAAATGCTAGCTACGACGAGATACTTAGTTAAATTAAATTAAAACATTTTGGGCAAAATGGTTTACCGACTGACATCTATTATAAATATTATAATACACTTTCAATACAATATGAATATGTACTATTTATTTCACACCCCAATACACATGAATACGTAATAAACAATGAATGTAAGGTTGACATCACGATACCATTCTCAACCGGCGTAATATTTATTATTATAATATGTTTCGATGTAACATAATAACATGACTTATTTAAATATCACCAACTTACTGATCCGTACACTATCAAAAACAATTGGTTTGAAATGCAGCAGCTCTTGATTAGCGTACTTTAACAAAAAACTAACGACTGGTACGGGACACAGATATAAAAAGAACTTATAAACATCAGATTTCTAACGAGACGTAAGTCTTTGTGCAATTAAAACCATATGATTGTCGTGCTGCACACGTGTGAGAATAAATGGATCACAAGCAATATAGTATATCATGGATACATGTGGTACTATAACGTGTTTTATATAACCCTTATGTCCGTATGATCTCGAGACACGAGTATGAGGAGCCCCAAGGTACAGTAGTGGATTGTTTAGCGATGGGATGCAATACTGGCCTACTGTGTAAAGGCGGGCTTAAATTGAGTGACAGCTACGCTAATAACATCAATAAAACATCCTTACGTTCGGTTTAAAAATATATTACTTAAGAAAATGTCAGCCGGAACTGCGATTGGAATGTATAAGTAAACCAATTTTTTTTAAGTATTTAAGTAAGTACATACATTCCTAGTGTATTTATAAACAAAGTGAAATAAAAGGTTTTCAAGCAAGAGCATTAGACAAGGTAGGTACAACAGGTTTGACGCGTGTCCGGTGGAATGACGTCTGCAACCGAACTTAGAAGGTTAGATCACGCTAGGCGATCTTTCCAGTGAACGCCATGGTCGTTAAATTTAAATATAATACACGGCATGCGCTGGTGGCCTAGCGGTAAGAGCTTACGACTTGCAATCTGGAGGTCGCGGGGCTCGCGGGTTCTAATCCCGGCTCGTACCAATGAATTTTTCGGAACTTATACACGAAATATCATTTGATATTTACTTTGCTTTTCGGCGAAGGAAAACATCGTGAGGAAACCGGACTAATCCCAATAAGGCCTATTTTATGCTGGTATAGTATTTCATACGAATGATACTAATAAAATATTTAAAATAATTGTAAAGTCGGATTAGTCGGACATCAAAAAAACTATAGCAATATTGGACCATTAAGGGCGGGTCGCATTGCCCAGTGGCAAAGTCCACACTGTCCAACTTTCGATTTCCATACAAGATAAGTTCAACTAACAAGTCGTAAGTAACGACGCTTACTATTATGAACAGTTTGAAAAACCGGTCCTAAATGGGTTTGTATTTTGTAAACAATGTTGACACAACGTTTACGCTCGTGGCTAGATGACCTTATCAACTTAGATAAACACGGGTAATTTAGTTCGACCATAACATCTTGACTACTTAATCGATAACGGAAATAATTAAGTACGATAGACACAACATAGTCAATTGAAAAACACATTAGGAGGTGAAAAGTTCGTAGCTGAAAACGTCAATCAGAGCGCGGTTTAAGATCAGTAGGTACCTACATTAAAGACCAACCTGAACTTTACTTTGACGCAGCTAACGCAGCGTAAACGTACACAAAAGAAGCCACTGGCTTGCACATGCACTTTTGCCAATATTTTATTTCATGTAAAGCCGCTTTTTTGACATGAATTTTTGTACATATATCAAAAATACCTAGCAAGATTGTTTTTCTGTCATGATATTTATTAAAAAAAAATCTACGCACTCCAAATCCTAATTTTTCGAAGTAGTTAAACAAAATGTGACTGTTTTAACTGAAATATATAAATAGGTAAAAAGGCTTTAAAATCCTACTTCCGACAGTGGAATTTATGATGGTGATATTAAATACCTTAATAAATAAGCATTTAAACCTCACCACTTTATTGTTAGGTGACATTAAAAAACGTAGATAAAGGACGAAAATTGAATGTTTTAAGTTAGAAAGATATTTACTAAATTTATTAAACTAAGGCGGGTGGAGGGTGCATAGTGGAACCGTCGTAAAGCGCAAAGCGCTGTAAAACAATACATAGAGAGCCAAATACTTGAACCTGCAAAAGCACTCGTCAAAGACCCCTCTGTGCCTGAAGGAAATATTTCCTTAGCCAGCTCAACAGCTTCGCAAATCAAAAAGGACGCAAGTGGAATTGAGGTTTCATTAAACATAAGCTTTTGTTTATACAGCAGAGTATCGAGAGGCATGCGTTTGCTGCTTATCTACGCACTCATTGCACTTAAACGGATTCAGCTCCCCTCAGAATTCCTCGTTGCAGAGGGGTCTAGGTCACCCCCAACCCCCCTAGGGTTGAAGATAAATGAATAATGCTTAATGAATTACGCCAGGGCTCAACATGTTACAGAGACAGGGGATGCTTGCATAAGCTTGCAATTTAGGGGCGAAATTCGATGCATTTATCAAGTCACCCTTTACAAATAGATGCATAGGATTTAGGTGCACGTATCAAAACCGATTATATTGTTATGGAAAACATTGAAACTAGTTACTTTAAACGACTAGATATTTCTTAAGTTTGGAATAATTTAAAGCCTTTCTGTAAAAAAGGGTTGGTTGAGTTTACAGGATGTAAACATGCCGATTGATAGGTAACTACACACAAAACGTACTATACATTGGTAAATTAACGTCATATGCAAAGTTTCCTGGCGCCAATAGTAGCGTTTAATAAGCTGGTTTATTGATTTATATAAGCGACAAAGCGGTTAAGCGAAAGGAAAACTGCTGTTCAATTTCCATAATTATACACATACATAAGTATGCATCCGCCCAAAGCAACTTTCGCTGAGAAATGCAAGTTTCTCTGGTCGCTGTCACGAGATCAATGTAGTTTGACAACTTCTAGGCTTGCTGGTGACAGTGGTGATGGAATGCGAAACGGGAATGTTATGTAAGGCTGGTTGCCACGTGCTTGGTCGCGCGAAGGGTGTGCGCGACGTGCGCCTGCGCGTGCGCCTTGCACTCGCGGTTATCGTCACATTCGACACTTGGAATTGCAATTGCTTAATTTGTCACATCCTGTTTACTTGTGACCCTAATTTTTTACTTATCGATTTAAATAATATGCCTTTACGTTACATAATATTTTAAATTTAATCATGATGACGGTTGTATTGGGAGATTGTAAGAATTAACTAACTACAAGCTCGTGCAATCCCCAAAAAACACATTCAATTGTTAGATTTGCAACATAATCAACGGTCTAATTAGGCTTAGATTGAGTGAAACATTGTACCTCCATACGGATGAAGTGGATAAACAGGCAAGTGGCAAGTATCGCACTGAGATATCAGAAAGTTAGACAGCAAGCGTTTCCCCTCGCGTGACCGCTTCACCAATTGATTCAACCACAACATTAACAGCTCAACTCGCTACGTAACCGCAGTAACTTACGTCGTTTTTCAAAACAACTATTTCAATTGATGCAGATGCTCACTAAAGAAAAATGGCCCCGTTGAATGCAGTAATAGACGGAACGAAATATATAGTCCGTTGCATCACGAGGAAGTGAGCATTACAGATAATTCGTTTGCGAATTAACATTACTCTGAACGAGCCTGCACGAAGGTGATCGGTCAGTGCACGATACCGGGGCCTATGCTTATGCAATATCATCGCAGAAAAACTTGTATGACATGGATGCCTCCATGTCATACAAGTGAACATCCAACCAGTGAACTGGCTGCGCTGCATTATTTATCTCGTTTCGATTTAATGACCGCACTCGCTGAAATCGGAGAGAGAAATATTTGGGCTGTCTTTTACTCGTAAGATGCCAACACACTTCGCATTTCATTTCTGTTCTTAGAAACCAGAAGAGATGCAGATCCCTATTTGTAATTATGTATTACTATTTGCGCGAAGTGGATAAGCGCCATAGACACAACGGCTCCTCAATTCGTTTGACTAAAGACCTCAAGGAAAATGCAGAAATTTAAAGAAAGATGATAGTAGAAGCTTTCAGAGTTATCAAATGTATTTATTCTTTAGATTTAGACTCTTAAATAAATGAAATATTTATTCTACTTAGAGCGTATTTTTCAGTCCACAGTTAAACAGACGCAAAGGATTTATTCCATTGATATCACGATTCTCATGTCTAACTTAATTCGTTAGAATAGATAGCGCACGAGTTAAAAGGTAATTAAATAATTGGTCCTTAATATACGTGTATTTATCAATTTGTGTTTTGGTTTGTTTACTCACTAAGTATTTACGTTCAATACTGTAATTAAATTTAAGTGACAAATATAAAGAAGTTCTTCCTCATGGCCATGTTTGTAATGAATAATTTCATTGTCTTCTCTACAATGACCAATATGACCATGGACTATGCACCACGTACCTACATATATTTATTATTTACATATTTAGGTGAGTAGGTAATTAGGTATATTTTGACTTTAAATTGCAAATCATCTATTTTTCCCGATTGCAAAACATACACATTTCTAGTAAGATGAAGTGTAATTATGTAAAAACATGTTCAATATAAATGATGGTAGCCTGAATACTCGATGCTGGTGATACCGTACATTAATGATAGTGATCAAGAGAGACTGGTACTTCATTATTCCTATACTGACTCATTACGTAACCGCAAGTCTCACACTCTGGTACAGATGTAATACATACCTAATTGTTTTCTATCTTATTTTCTCGGAAACGTTCGTATTTGTCATGCTACTTCAGTCAACCTCAGTACTTATTGTACCGAGACTGACTGAAGTAGCAAGATACATTCGTTCGCTTCCGTGAAAAAACCTATGGTAAATAATTATGCACTACATCTGTATCACAAAATTACAAGCGACGGTAGCGGAGTAGCAAGACGTGCGGCTTCCGAACCGGAGGTCGCAGGTTCATCTTTCGCTCATACTAATGAGTTTCTTGGAACTTATGCACAAAATATCCCTTAATATTTACTAAGAAATATATTTCAATAACACATCATCCGGATACCGGTCACACATTATCGGAAGAAGCGCTAACATAGTATGACAAAATTAGTTATAATAAACGAGGTTAAAACTATTTTCCTAAATCAAATCAGATCACCATTTAGGTACTTATATGTTGGGAACAACAATACAAATATAAACAGACATAGATCCCGTTATCATAGCAAGACCGATTCTTCATGGAAACACTTTGGTTAGAGGTAGGCAACATAGCACGAGATTATCGGTGAACATACTCAAATAATACCTAAACTTATACCCCCAAACATATAGATAGAGTTGCCTCCTCATTGGGCCTCTGTCCCTGCCTAACTTTACGAGTATAAAGGCATCAAAGATATCTACTTCCTTATATAATATTACACACACCTATGCATTATTATTCACTCAAATTATTGTTACCCTGAACCCTTAATTTATTTAGCTAATTGTCTCTCGGGATGGTTACTGAATAGTACTAACTATAATAGCGATGACAAATACCAAACAGGAAAACACCTGTCATAACAGTGTATGATTCTGGAATATTTTAGTTGGACTTTAACAACAGGTAAGTTTTTTATTTGGGTCTCTGGCGGTATTCAAATATGTAAATGTAATATGTAACACGTCCGTTTTCCAAATGGAATGCGCAAAAAAACGTATAATTGTTAAATTCTGAACAGTTGTTATTCAAGTTTGACCTTACTATCGCATAACAGACAACATACCAATATTTAATCTTTCGTGACATAGGTAAGAGTATCTAGTCGAAATCCAAATATCTAAATAAATAGAGGCATATACATGCTTGATTTAACGATCAACAGAATCAACACGTTAGTTTACAAATAGTATATACGATCTTAGCATTCTTATGACTTCCTAACGACTTGTCGCATAGTTTGTTTACATGCCCCGATAAGAAATCTTACACTGTACTAAATTCAGCCAATTTCTGTATGACACTATTGACACAACTTGTAACATTACACGCCTCCACTTTGCTTTACGGTCACAAAAGCAACGCGAGCGCGAAAAAAGTTCATATTTACGAAAGAATTCGATATTTAAAATCAAAACCCGATGTGTCGCTGGTCGGAAGCGGCATCAAACTGGCGCGTACGGCGCGGCTCTACCAACTGCCATTGAGTCAGAGAGTAGTAGGGGCGTCACACTCGTTATTTTCCGCTTATTGAGAATTAACACTCAGCACAAGAAATATGTTAACGATTGCCCAGTTTTACATCTGAATGACTACATCGCACACGATAAGATGATATGGAGAAAGTTTTATTAGTTCTCCATTAACATCAGTGGATTGCGAGCGCAGTTTTTTAGCACTTAAGAAGATATATTTTTGTCTTTAATAAATAAACTAAGTACAGAAAATTTCGGGAAAAATCTGATAATTTTCTTTAATAAATCTACATTATTAGAAATCTTTGTGTACTTCATTGAAGAGATGAATTTAATGATTAATTATTTAATCAATTTTGAAGTCATGTCCACATTATTGCAAGCAAGGACGCAAATTCGTCCAATTTCTGATTGATCACGAAGCACGCGAGGGGAGAGGCAGCCCTGACGACTTAATTACGAAGACAATAGGCATAGAGCAACTACTACGCCGCGACGCGCCGCCACTATCGCCGATATAACACCAGCGCCGGCGATCGCCTCTTGCGGTCATGTCAGCAAACGCATCCGAACCGACCCATAATAAATGTAAAAATTTACATCCGTTTCCAGAGTTCCGTACTTACAGTTATAGGAAAGAAAAAGACTAGCCAAGTGTGAGTTGGGCAATCGGCATGCGCTCCGAAGTTTCCGTTATTATTGAGGACTTAGGTATTTAATAATGTCATATTTTTTTGCATTAACACCGACAGGTTTTTATTAATAATCTCCTTCGATATCACGGGCCTATAATCCCGGTTTTTTGATAGGCTTGCGTGGGGACACAGATCCAACACGTAGAGGCCTCTTGGAGAGCTTTAATGTCATGTAGAACGCCTGCTGGAACCCGTTCACAGGTGCAACATTAATAATTATTGTTATATAAAAGAGTAAAATGTTGAACCGACATAGAGGTTCAATAAATATGTACTTACCGACACAAAATCCGGTAGGAGTGGTAGGACATACAGACATAGGATACAAGTAAAATAATAGTACATTGTGCAACGAGGAGAGTAAGAGAAATTTTGCAGGTCTTTAATTAAATATCGAAATGTAGGATGTAGGTAACTTCCCGTGTGTGATATATGCCTACAAAGCGATGTAAGGTACAAGAGCGTATACAAAATAATATATGTATAAGTGTAAAATAAAACGAAATGGATGCAGCGCTGTCATTAAAAATGCAACGGCATGCTCGAAACATACGTACAGCGCAGTCAGAAATAAGATACACTTTTGACAGACAGGCGAGCGCAAGAGACAGAGCGGGCTCTCATGAAAGTTCAATACCGCCCCGTCTGGACGAGAGAACACCTTTTAAGGGAGGGCATGCGCTTTCAACCAGTTAATTGACTATAGAAACAGTTCGGAGACGTTTAGTAAGAGGAACGGCGACTTAGCGATATCCGACAGTAGAGACGAGAGTAACGAGTAGTGTCTGGCTCTTGGAAAGCGATTACCGAACGCTCCTCTGGAACTACTTGAATTTTATAAAGACTACATCGGTGCATATTACGTGCTACTGACTCTCTGTTTTTTTAGGTTATGCATGGACAGATAAGTACATTAAATAATAGGTAGTATTGCCCTCAGACCGCAGTGTTCGGAGACATTGTTTAATTGATCTATTGAGAAGACTAATATATGATGGATGGATACGCATAATAATCAATTAATCAGAACTGCGTGTGTGTTCTCAACTAACAGACTTAAGTAAATAAAACCCATAAGCTATATTTAGTGAGACTATATTTACAATTACTACACCTTATAAAACAAAGTGCCCCGCCGCGTATGTCTGTTTGTGTGTCTGTGTCTGTATGTTCGCGATAAACTCAATATAGTCAATAACAACTCAACGCATTCCATGTGGTTTTCACCTATCGATATAGTGATTCTTGAGGAAGGTTTAAGTGTATTAACCCGTGCGAAGCCGGGGCGGGTCGCTAGTTGTAGATAAATTAAGTAGATGTAGACATACCTATGGAAAAACGCTATTAATTTATATTTCTCCGTTAAAACTTACAACTAGACGATGTCAAATTCATAGCCCCAAGTAGGTATAACGCAGCGTCATAAATATATTAAATATGAATGTCTTCGGCATGGTCTGCAGTGCACAACTTTTCGATACAGAACTCATGTCTCGCCAGTGATAAACCTTTCAACGGCAACGGTCCAAACCCCAATATTTACTATGGTCCTATTTACTCAACTGCGACTGAGATTCCTCTGGTAAGAGTAGGTATAGTAGGTACATATGTATTTAATTCTTCTAGGCCGAGTTTTTAGTTATCTGACGACATCTCTGACGTGTACACGCTCATTCAAATTAGGGTAAATACAAACATTCCATATTATTGTAATACTTGTAAGTGATTTACAAAACAATGCGCCTACAAATGCGATTATAAATCAATAGGCATATTAAACGTTATGCAAAACTAACAATAAGATAGGTAATATCTAGAACTGTAAATTAGTTTTAAGTGTATCAATATTCGCAGAATGGTTATACATTATGGTTGTATATTAACCACGGTGAATCCGTGCGCCTCATTAAAGTTTTATACTTATACGTGCTTAATGATAATTTTCCTGTTACATCGTCATTTTATACTAAAACTTTCCTTTTGAATATTCCCCTTGTGCAATTTTAATCTACAGGCTATACGGGTGAAACTTGAGTCATCACTTATAGTTACATGAACACAGTCAAAATAAATAATGACACCTTATAACAGGCCCAATAAATATAGTACTTACTAAATATAAAAGCCTCTCAAGATGTTCAAGACTTATTAATTTAAGATTTTCTAATTTGTAAAAGTATCATACAAAGAGGAAATTCTTGTAAAACGCGGAACAATAGTACCCTGTTGAGTTTAGTCTCTCATTTCTGAACATTCGGCAGAACAGGTTCGTTTACACTTGAATTACTTATGGCAATGTCATTAGTATGCCTGAGGCACGCTGTGGTAGTGGTGGCCAATCGGCAAGCGGAGCTAGCTTCCCTATTAGTACCTTGTGATTATGAGTCATGGCCAATACACGTTTAATGTGAACTGACAAATACATTAATTGTCCGAGCAAAGTAAGATTCGTTAGGTAGTTGCAACATGTTCACCAATTATTAGATTGGTACGGGTTAAAAAGTTATTAGTTACCTTTCGTGAATTAAAAATGATTAATGTTTTCGATTTCTTGTCTATACGTACTGGAATTATTTTACTTAAAACATTAGTTTCTTACTGCGTGCTCTTAGCCGTCGGCTACCGAAATATGGCAAACAGGTACCGCGGCCACCGACAAAAACAAAAGCAAGCCGACCCGCTACGGAATTAGAAATTTCTCCAACAGGACGAACTGGAGCCGTCAGTTATTTCGAGCTCGTCAATCGCCCGCGTGTTTCCTCTACTTAGGAAATTTCGTAGCAAACACGCAGCATGTCAACCGAAGCTGTAAAGTGGTTGTCATATCCAAAAAAAACCTGTCTGACATTTCGCCACGGTGTGGTTCTACAAACTTAGAAAAAAAAACAATTGACGGCAACAAGACTAAACTGAAAACCATTTTTAAGTGCGCCCAAGTGTAACATCACGGCTTAAGAGGATTTTAATTCATGCATATCCCACATACATCGGAAGGGAAATATTTGCCTATTATGCAGGGAGGAAAGAATGCTATTATTTTTGTATTTCCGTCTAATAATATCCATATTTTAAGAATTGTCCAACTAATATTAAGTAGTTATTTTTTCTTATACATTAAAATACATACAACACCTCTTGAGCACGAACAATATGCCAAAGCTTCCTTTATTAGGATGAGTATCACAAGTAAACTGATTCTTGTATCGTAACAAGCAATTTTAACGGTGATATAATATAAATAACTTCCAGTGTAAACAAACATATTGTAAAACTGTTAAAATATTTGTAAGCATTAAGTCATTAGTCATTACGTTACCAATACATGCGCCTACTTCAATATTTATGGCACTCCCTCGAGATCATATTTCCAATATAAAATGCTTTAATAGGTATTTTTTCTATATGTGTTTCTTTTTCATTATTTTACAAAATGAAGTTATGCATTAATTGTATCATAATTAATTCATAACATAATATTAAATTTATTTCTTGAAACACAACTTGCCAGTGTCATTAGTAATGTTATGAATTTACATTCTAACCTGCTATACTATTACTTATTCTGTGCCTGCTATTTAATTAATGTTAAGAGTTTATCTATATTTATTTACAGGTTTCAACGTCTCTGTATGTAGGTATAGGTATTTATTGTATCGAGTGCAAATTGAACAAAACATTAGATGATGTCAAGATTAGCTTTAATTATCAGACAGAAGCCCATAGAATTGATTTATACTCCTTTACGTATCAATTTCCTGCAGTTACAGATAAGGACGAGTACGAGACGTACGACATATTAATCGTATTTATTGATATAAATGAGCAAACTATCAGCACTACCTATTGATGTTCGTGTCAGAACTAGACGATTCAAATATCATTGTCGATGTCACAGCGGACTTGAAGGAAGGTAAGTACTGACAATATGTTTTAAGTACCTATAGGTACCTACTTTTACCATAGATATTCAACAATCAACACCAACTATCTACTTTATTCCAGATAATATTAGACTAGAAGATGACAAGACCTGGAACTGTAAATATTTTTTGTGTAGTTGTAATATTAATTATTTTTATGACCTAAAGTGTACCAGTTGTAATATTTAATATTTTTATGACCTAACATATATTTGTGTTCATTACAACAGTAAGCAACTAGCCCTACATCTAGACAACTATACTCGTACATACAGTACAGGGGTAGAAGCGTACACTAATAAAAGCTGCAGCCACTGGCACAAGCTATGCTGAGGAGAATTCATTGCGCTGCGTGTGCCAAGAAAAACTGTTTCGCCACCGTTTTAATGGTTACTGGTGATATACGACAAATGGTTCAGTAATTTGAAACTTCTACTTGAAAAACCGTATGTGACCGTAAGGATTGCGTATGCGGTTGCTACAAGCTGGTTTGGTGGTTTGCCGTGCGGGGTGTTTTTATCATTACATTCATTACATTAGTGGACCTTGCAATTATTATTTATTATATTAGGTTTATAGACTTGTCATAAATAGCTAAATCCTATCTTCACCGAAAAAAAATATTGTAAAACCAGCATTACGAGTAAACTACATACTACAGACTTAGCTACGAGTATTATGTAATATACATAATATGGAGAACGTAAGATGCTTGCTAAATGTTTAAATATATCAAATTACTACCTATGTCCACTATGTCCAGTTCAGTTAGATAACACTTATACATGTAGTCATGTTATTACATATATTGATTTTAGATATATTTAACAGCACCAAAGGCAATAACGTATAATATTACAGGTACGCTTATAATAAAACTAATTTGCTACAACGGTAAAAAAATATTATTTTTAATATCTGAGGACAGTCTTACATAGATTGACCTAGCCCCAAACTAAGCAAAGCTTTTATTATGGGTATATATATATACCTACTAGTCGACGATATACATCCTCATATAGGTAAATAGTGTAAACATTACGGAGCGCATATCCTCAAGCACACCAGAATATACATAAGTGATCTCCAGTAGCTCATTGCTATTACGTACTCATATTAAAAGCATCAAGTTATATTAGATGAGAGCAGGCGGTTATGTGTTTTAGCTGAATTTAATCTGCTGCATCACGAAAGACGCGACGCGACGCTAATCGATTCTGTCCCGATCTTCTGTCACGCTGCATAGTTTGTCACTTCTCAAATAACAGGGAGGCTGAAGTTAATTTTTTAACTGAACTCGGCTTTAAAGACCGTCACGCTTTGGTGGCGATTTTGAGGGAATGCCGGTTTGTTTTATTTTATGATGTTGATGAGGTACGAGGTTCAATTTTTTATTAGAGATTTCGTATTAAATTTTATTGTTATTTCAACCAATATGTACTCCGATATCATTGACTTGTTTCTAGAAAAAAAATACCAGCACTATACTGCTAGATATTATCATGCTAAGAAGATGGCACATGTACCTACCTGTAAAATTAATAGATAGCTAATGTATTTAACTAAATTCCTAAACGTAGAGACAAGAAGAAAATATTCTAATAAAAATATTTGTACATGGCATCCCGTCAAAATTCTAGGTAACCCCTTAACCCTTAATACCCTAGGGATCTTTATCCACTCCTCATTTCTCCATGGCATTTGTACCCTCGACCCTCGATTGCCCTGTTGTGTCACATGATGGAATGTGGCACAGCACAGATGTAGTGCATAATTGTTTTCCATCATATTTTCTCGGAAACGTTCGTATTTGTCATGCTTCTTCAGTAAACCTCAGTACCGATACTGACTGAAATAGCAAGACACAGTTCGTGACTTTCCGTAAAAAAAAACAATGGAAATTATTATGCATTTCTGTACTTATACGAGCTTGTTTGTCATGATGTCAGAAGTAAACTCTTATTCAACTATTTAATCAAACAAAAAAGGTTTACAGTCACATACGTTATACATATTTGGATTTACAGTAATAATTAGAATTAGACTAGGTACTTATATTTTAGAGAATGACTGATGCGCATTGTATTGAACTATAAAAGGCAACTTAAATAAAGGTTGGTGATGGTCAGTTTCACTTTGTTACCTACGTCAACTGTAGACGAATGTCTCTTATCAGTTAAAGTTTTTTGTCTTAATATTTTTTCAGTAACAAAATAAAGGTTAGTGATGGTCACTTTGTACGTCAATTGTAGACGAATGTCTTATCAAATTATCAGTTAAAGTTTTTTGTCTTTTAATAGTTTTTCAGTGACGAAATAAAGGTTGGTGATGGTCAGTTTCACTTTGTACGTTGATGTCTCTTATCAATTAAAGTTTTTGTCTTAATATCTTTTCAGTAACGAAATATGCTTAAAATACATAGGCACGCCATACCATTTGACACCTTGGTAAAAATCGGCCATAACATAAGGCAAGTTTGAATGCGCTCGAAATAAAAATTCGGCCCATGGGTGCCATTTCGTTAGTTAGTGCAACTAGCACTGAGTCAAAGAGTAACTGCCTATCAGACTATCAGGGCATCGCTTCAGTACCTTAACAAACGCTGCTATTTTGATTTGAGTGTGACAGCGCCCGATGGCTACGCGAAATGGGCACAATTAGGACTCGTCCGCCTAATTGACGCGTCGCTTGGGGACGAGGGCGAGACACCGTGAAATCAATCTCTGGTGAACTGAACCCCGCACATTACGCAAATCGACTATTAGAAATACCTACGCAAATCGACTATTAGAAATACCTACACGTAGCAAATGTGAAAAAAAGCGTGGGATGTTTTTTACACATGGCCGAATCACGCACGGATAAGAAAAAAAATACAATTTCGCGTGTCGTCGAATATGCAAACCTACAGAAATTACTTATAGTTAGTGTTTATAAGTTCAAGATTAGTCCGCGAAGCATTACGCCCGTATCACAAACCAAATTCCTTGGAGAAGCAAAGACAATTCTTAATTCTATTATTAGTTAAACGGATGATCTAAGAGTTACGATTTTCATTTGGTCATTGTTTTTATCCAAAAATACGAATGAGTCATAAATATTACAATCATTACACCCTACTCTCTGCCGTTATTAAAATATAGTAAACAACGCCATCTATGCCACCTAAGTATGAGTTATAAGCGCCACCTAGCGTGACATAACAGTTCGCTGTTCAAAGGCGGCCTACTTGTTTAACAGCAGTCTAACCTCGTCATAGTACCGCTACTCGACGCTAGATGGCGTCTTAAGCAGAACCGTGCAAACTAGAGAGCGTTGCATCTACCTTTTCACGGTGAACTTTGTGCTTTAAATACATAAGTATTAGGTCCTATTTCTTACCTTGCACAGGCAACGCTCTCAGCGAGATAGCATCTTCCTCGATTTCGTCTTCAGCTTCCTCCTCGGTGATGGAGGGAGGTGCAGCCCAGCACCGAAGTCGCGACGCGGCGTTACCGTTTGCAACTTGACCACCGCCATCGAGCCGGACTCGAGGCAAACTTCTTGTGTACTCTGCGTTGTTATTATTGTTGTTGTTGTTTGCCTGTAAACAAAAAGGAACATCGTATTAATAGTTATGCCGACGATGAGAGGGTAGGGATGTTTTAAAGAGAGGCACAACTGTAGTAGCCATAGGTACTGCGCACAGATATCTACAGTTACAACAGTCTAGCTAGAATAAAAGTATATTATATATTATGTATGCTATCGTACTTAGAGCACAGAATAAATAATAGTACTTGGTACAGAAGACTGACTCTCTAACAAAAGGCGTCTGTTAGGATCAGCACAGATATATTATGGCCGCTAGGTGCCGACAGCGCCACGCGCGGCTTATGGCAAACCCCAAAATTGGGGCCGAACGGATGTACTTTTAGCTACCTGTAGCAAAGTGACGAAATCGCGGAGTGAGACACGCCTGCTTAGAGTTAATATGAGGTGACGTTTTCGGCTTAGCGAGATCGTGGTGGAGTGAAACACCTCCTACATTACACGACCTTATTGCCTATTATAATATTTGGGTTCTGTAGACTGTTGGGTTCTGTGTGCGTGTGTGTGTGTGTGTCTCACACATGTGTGTGTGTGTGTGTGTGTGTAGAGATATGATATTTTTGGGTTGTTCTGATGTTAGTCTAGATTTTATTTTAATACCTATGCCCCCACATCGTCGGGTATGACGAAAGTGTATTGGATATTGGTTCTACAGTGTCACGCTTTAAACCAGACTTCAGGCATAGACAAAGGAATCTACTTAATTCTCTCTGCTTCAGGGATCGGCCTGAAAGTAATGTCTAACCTATCACCTACTAGGGCTACTAGGTATACCTACAGTCTACACTGACACACCAACTTTATATAACAGACTTTGCAGAAAACTCAATTCGCAATTTGAACTACCTTTAAGAGCTTATTTCAAAGTTAACCCTTGCTTTTCTCGAAACACATGAGTATGTATTCCACCGAAGTGTTTTATCATTGATTCGCGAGTCAGCCCTATTGATAATGGCCCGCATTGGCCGGCAGCAGCTGCTAACGTCAGCCCTTCCGTATGTCGAATCACAATCGCACGACTGTTTTATTTTAAGTTGACTAGTGTTGTGGAAAAAGCTTAGCACCTGGCGAAATATATTAACGTTAAAATGTTTGTGTTAAAAATATAAATGAAACCATAAATCAAATACCAACTTATACTATGTTAAACAATGTAATGAGACTATAGTTTTAGTTTTCGTCATCACCGCGTTATCATCATTAAAATGACTTCCACGGATGTCCTCAGATATTTTTTGAGAAAAATGGAAATTCCTCTGAGCTAAATCTGGCGAGTAGGGATAGCCGATAAAAAGTGCCCACGATAATTTTGGGGATTCGTAAAATTATGTGGGCACTTTTTTATTAATGTATATCTCCAATATCTCCATACGCAAGTATTTATTAACCTTGGTTAAAAATTAATGTTCCATGACACCCACATAAAATCCATTATTCTGACACTGTTTTAATACACAAAAGATCTGTTAAGATTTAAGATTGATTGCGCGCTACCAAATGGAATCATTAGTATCTGCTACTGGTATGATCGTTGAGAAATCATAGAGTATGAATGTGAACGGTGGAAATTGTTGAAGCGTGATGTCAATGTAACTGGATACAATACTAGCTCGCATACTATCGCGTTTCGGCCTTGCATCTCTATAAACAACCGACATTAAAAACATGGATTGCCTGCCATTAGATCTCGCATTTTCATGGATCCGATCAGCCAAATCTAGAAACAACTCTCCGTTGGTGATGACAGCAGCGTTCCGAAGGTGAGTTACTACTGTGTATTACCCATTCCATTGCACAGCGTGACAATTAATGTATTTGAGGTATTTCCGTCTGTCATGAACACAATATTCTTGTAGCCTGTGCAACGGATGGACTTCCTTGGGCTGATATATCAATCGTCTATACTTATGAATAATTGACCTATATGCTGCGAATAACTTTCTAACATACGACACAAAAAAAAACCAGCAATAAACACGGAGTTATTACTTAATTACTAAGCAGCTAAACGATTCAGCTTGCAGCTTATTACTTCACATGACCATGTGTTCACGTTTAATACGGGCGGTAAGAGCGAACGCGGCTTTATATGTTCCATCTAGTGATAGATAGTTAGTGATGTTTATAAAAAGGTCGTAATTAGTTGACTGAGATCAAAGCGTACGAGTATATAAATATACACGAGCCTCACTTTTGTTTCAGTGACACGACAGATCCGCGGAGCTCCGTGATTTGGTTTGCATCCAGCAGCAAAACAATTGTATAAGATTATGCAAGAGTATGGAAGACACGCGCTTGAGAAAAACTGCGAGACAATGATGTTAGCGCATGTGAATCTCATAATCATAATGCTTATGTTTAAGTATTGAACCATCTGATTAGTCATACAGCATGTACATAAGTCATATTACCATGCACAATTTCAGTAGAAACTGCATGCTAATTTGAATCCCTTCCCATTGCTACTAATATGGGGAGAAGGTACATTAAAATAATTATTGCTTCAAATTAAACCAGTTCACTAAGTATTGAAAAATCATAAAACTTAAAAAAGTTACGTGTGTCAGTGGGAAATAGTGGGAAATATTGCTAGAATGCATACCTACTCGCACTGCAGTTTCGCTTGGCTTTTTCTTAGAATATGCCGGATACGCTTCTTAGTTATGATAGTTAATAATAGCTAGGTTCAAGTTCTAAAGTACTAATAATATAATATAGGTTAGGTACATACAAGCGAGTAGTTATAATAAAAACGACATTTAATGTAAAATTTTGGTTTGGTAAGTTTTTTCTTTACAAAATGGAAATCTGTTTACTTAAACGATATTGAAGCAATCTTCTCATGTACATTGTACAGTTGACGTCAAAGATATGTTACCATTTTTCACCTTATTACAAGGGAGTAAAGTGCAAAAGTGTAAACATGTCTTTGACGTCGACTGTACCTATGAATTTATTTATAGAAAGCTTCGTGTTTATTTTTAGAACGACATTAAAGTGTCCTGGCTTGCGCTGTCTTTGCGATGTTGATGTAATGCACATCCATTAAAAAACACTTATAGAGCAAGTTTCCGTATAAAGCGATAGGTACCAGTATCCTGTAAGCGATTCTAAGTATATAATTGAGCGTAATCCATGGTTTGAGGCGTACTTCTAGCCAGGGCCAGAACCGGAAACTCGAACCAATTAACCAAGGGAAATTAACGATTAAAACCACGCTCACCTCATTGGCCAGGAAAGTCGGAAAGTAGAAACGAGTAGTTACAATTACACACTGATTAATCTCCGCCTATATATTTACAAAGTAATACCTAATCTTAATCGGACGCGCTCGAGTAAACACAAAAATCCCCTCTTGGGCTCCCCTACTATCATCAGTGCGGCCTAAAGCTCTGTGCTCTTCGTAACACCTAATACAGAACACTGTTCGCTATTCTGACTTATCCTGTTCTTGTTTTCTTTAGGGTTGCGTAGTCAACTTCGCCATATATGTACGTCTGTCTATCTTATCTATTTGCTGTGCTATTTGGCATGGATATATAAATCAATCATGCCGACAAAGGTAAAATAAAATGTAGAAAAATAAATGGGATCGAATGGGCCGTACTCGTAAACTGGGGAAATATTTATTCGCTTTTACCCTATAGTGTAGCGTGTCGTTGGATAGATAGGTCATTCAAAACGAATGAAATAATCGTTGAGACAGATAAAAAATATTTACTCTAATATTTATTAGAATTGGGATAGAAAATTAAAATAAGGTATTTGTGCTGAGTATTTGAAAATTATGCACCGGTAGCTACGAGTAGATAGCATAAAATTTTTAGTCGCCTATATATGCCTACATTGAAACATCACATTAAGTACTTACTTCATTAAAATTAGAAATAATCAACACAAAATAAACTGGATAAATACTTGCTGAGCAAAATTTTAGAATAGTATTTTGTAGAATCCGCTCCGAGTCCATCGATAGCGGTTGTGTTCCAATCCGATAAAAGGGATGTGATTGCGCATAAATTGTTACAAAGATAGGTTAAGTCGCTATATTTACTCGTAGGGCGAAGTGTATTGACAAATACTTGCATTTAAGAGCGCAAAAGCATTTCTTTCGAATTTAAACTGACACGAATCCTGCTAACATTAAGCTATTTGTATACGCGCGACATATTTCGGAGAGCCTAGGTCTCCATTTTCAAGTACTAAAAGTGCATGAGCAATTACTCACATGTTCAATTGAACAGCGATCAGAAATGTGACTGCAAAAAATGAGAGTCAAACGTAAAATTAGCTTATTGTCAGTATTTTTTTTTTTTGAGTTTTTACGTAAGTATGTCAATCCGGAAGGTTCCGGGTTAATAGGGGACTTTGAAAATTTAAAAGGACGACGTTCGTCATCGTTCGAAATAATGACTCTATTTTGATCAATATTGCACTTACGTATGTGCACGATCAACTCACGATAGGTTAAGATGTAAGAAAGCGTCATGTGTATATGTACATATTTACACTGTGTACGTACGTGTATGCAACAAACATATACAAAAAAACATCAAATCAGGCTCTTATTCCACGGTTATATTTCAGCGCAGCACCAACCATGTACGACATGTACGTTATCGGAGCGAAAAATTTAAAAACACTCGGGAGATGACCTAAAAAATAACTGGGGTGGCGGTAACATGGCGAAGCTGCTTTGTGCGTTAACATGTGTTGACTTGCTATTACTACAATGATTCGACGGGGCATCCAGCTCATACATTTCATTTCATATAAATTCATAGGTAATACTAATACCTCAATGTAGCATGACTACATTTAGGTACCAACTAATACGTAAAATTAGAAACGTGACACAAGTAAAGACTCGCGAGACGAAGAGTTTTTTACTTGAATATTGCATTATAAATATGATGCAGTCAAGTTTCCGGTAGCGATTTAGTATTCGTAGTATGTATGTTTACGGAGACATTTTAAAACGGATGTTGCCAGGAGGATGCAATATTGCATTAGGTTGTAAAAACAGGTAGCATATGCAAGCTAAGCTAATATAAGACTGTATTAAATAGAAAGACTGTGCAAGTATTTCATACTAAAAACTTTGAATAATTTGATGAATGCACGAACTTACCTTCGTATGTAAGTACATGTATGTACCTAGGTTCCATTTTCGTATGAAGAAAAATAAAAAAGCATTACACAGTTCTACACTAGCACAAATCTTCAAGAAATTAGTTCTAATTGACATCCTGCTTCAGTCTTCAGTAAGAGTGACATTCCATTTCCAACTGCAGCTGCAATACTGTTCATTTTACTATGGAAACGCGTCGCTGTCATTGTCAATTTCCATAGAAAATGAACAGTATTGCAGCTGCAGTTGGAAATGGAATGACACTTTAATAGTTAACACGCAATTGACAATACTTGTCCAAGTTTCTTTTGGTCATACCAGAGCAATCGACTTAAATACTCTTAAAGCTCAAATGATAATTATTTCTGTCTGATTCGTAATATTTTAAATTAAATATTTACTTAAAATGGTTACGTTTTAAGAGTTACTGTTGTAAAATGTAATATTATTGATTCTTAGCCCCTCGAGTCCCAGCCATACTTAGAGACAATGACCTAAATCCCAGTGATTTTAGACTTGGTCATAAGTATTTTGTATAAAATCTCGTATGCAATATTTATTTTATTGCTATACCTACGTAATTTCAATGTGTTCTTATAACTAAGGGAGATCAGGCAAACTATGACCTCACGATCCATATCAACTATCCGTAAACAGAGATCGATCTTATTACGCTTCGGAAGTGGAGAACAACACCCTTTACGTTGTCAATGCGTACCATACCTAGATATGTACTCGTATTTGTCACAGCGTAGAATGTCAACACGTCAAAAGGCATAAAGCCCGTCCACGAAAAAAAGTGGTCGGTATTACAACGACAAATTAGAAAAAAAACTAAGAAAAACAATTTCATGGGCTGTTTAAATTAAAGTTTTATTAGTGTTCTTTAAAATTAATAAACCTCCTGTTTAACAAATTAACACTGGTAAAATGCCCTGACTTTGCTTCGGACTCCTTCCATCAATCTCTGTACATCACTTTCGGTCACCTTTTTACATGTCGTATCCCACATTCTTTTGAACTGTTGCTCATTTGTAGCAATTTTACCACTATTTTTCAATTTTCTTTTCATTATTGCCCAATAATGCTCTACCGGCCGGAGTTCTGGGCAGTTTGGTGGATTTGCTAATTTCGGTACAAAGGAGATATTATTTTCAGTGTACCATTCTAAAACAGATTTGGCATAATGTGAGGACGCTAAATCAGGCCAGAATATGACAGGCTCGGTGTGGTTTCTTATAAACGGCAATAAACGTTTTTTCAAACACTCTTTCGTGTAAATGGATTGGTTAATCGTACCCGTAGTAACAAACGATTTGCTTTTTTGACCACATGTACAGATGGCTTGCCAGACAAGGAATTTTAGGTTCCATTTTCGTATGAAGAAAAATAAAAAAGCATTACACAGTTCTACACTAGCACAAATCTTCAAGAAATTAGTTCTAATTGACATCCTGCTTCAGTCTTCAGTAAGAGTGACATTCCATTTCCAACTGCAGCTGCAATACTGTTCATTTTACTATGGAAACGCGTCGCTGTCATTGTCAATTTCCATAGAAAATGAACAGTATTGCAGCTGCAGTTGGAAATGGAATGACACTTTAATAGTTAACACGCAATTGACAATACTTGTCCAAGTTTCTTTTGGTCATACCAGAGCAATCGACTTAAATACTCTTAAAGCTCAAATGATAATTATTTCTGTCTGATTCGTAATATTTTAAATTAAATATTTACTTAAAATGGTTACGTTTTAAGAGTTACTGTTGTAAAATGTAATATTATTGATTCTTAGCCCCTCGAGTCCCAGCCATACTTAGAGACAATGACCTAAATCCCAGTGATTTTAGACTTGGTCATAAGTATTTTGTATAAAATCTCGTATGCAATATTTATTTTATTGCTATACCTACGTAATTTCAATGTGTTCTTATAACTAAGGGAGATCAGGCAAACTATGACCTCACGATCCATATCAACTATCCGTAAACAGAGATCGATCTTATTACGCTTCGGAAGTGGAGAACAACACCCTTTACGTTGTCAATGCGTACCATACCTAGATATGTACTCGTATTTGTCACAGCGTAGAATGTCAACACGTCAAAAGGCATAAAGCCCGTCCACGAAAAAAAGTGGTCGGTATTACAACGACAAATTAGAAAAAAAACTAAGAAAAACAATTTCATGGGCTGTTTAAATTAAAGTTTTATTAGTGTTCTTTAAAATTAATAAACCTCCTGTTTAACAAATTAACACTGGTAAAATGCCCTGACTTTGCTTCGGACTCCTTCCATCAATCTCTGTACATCACTTTCGGTCACCTTTTTACATGTCGTATCCCACATTCTTTTGAACTGTTGCTCATTTGTAGCAATTTTACCACTATTTTTCAATTTTCTTTTCATTATTGCCCAATAATGCTCTACCGGCCGGAGTTCTGGGCAGTTTGGTGGATTTGCTAATTTCGGTACAAAGGAGATATTATTTTCAGTGTACCATTCTAAAACAGATTTGGCATAATGTGAGGACGCTAAATCAGGCCAGAATATGACAGGCTCGGTGTGGTTTCTTATAAACGGCAATAAACGTTTTTTCAAACACTCTTTCGTGTAAATGGATTGGTTAATCGTACCCGTAGTAACAAACGATTTGCTTTTTTGACCACATGTACAGATGGCTTGCCAGACAAGGAATTTTTTTGCAAATTTATCAAGTTTTTTTGTTGTAAATTTTTTATCGGCATTCCCTCTTTGATTTGCCACATAGAACTGCAAACCTGGTAATTGCTTAAAATCTGCTTTCACGTATGTTTCGTCGTCCATCAAAATACAACCAAACTTCGTCAAATATTTTGTATACAACTTTCGAGCCCGGGTTTTACATAATTTATCCTTTGTAGCATCGCGATTAGGAACTGTAGTTGCCTTGTACGATCGTAAACCTGCACGCTGCTTGATTTTTTGGACATACGATTTCGATACCTTACATTTTCTGGCGACGTCACGGACAGAGAGAGTTGGATTCTTCTTAAAATGCTCGATTACTTTTTTTGCCTTAGTTTTATCAGCAGGACCGCGTTTTCTACCCGAACCACCTTTTCTTGAAACAGACAATCTGGACTGATAATTAGCCAATACCTTTTGCACGGTTGACTTCGGAACTTTTAATAATTTGGCTAAGTTTCCTTGCGATATACCGACATTTTGGTTGTAGGTGTACACGATCTTTTTTCGGATGTCCAGTTGGCTAGACGACATTTTATAAATGTTACGAATTTATAAACTCCAAATAGCCCTAAACGATAGTTTATTCTTCCCGCTATTTAACAATCAAAGTGACAGATGTCAGTTGTCTTTTATTTTATATATTTTTTTTATTAAATGCTGACCACTTTTTATCGGGGACAGACCTTATATGTATTACCTGTCAAAGCCAATTGTGCTACAGTTGCGAGAATTCCAATTAACACAGGTCTGTCTCAATAGGTGAGCGAGGAATTAAATGCACCAGATTCATTTTACCATTAGTGCATACTACGGTACCAAGATAAGTACCAAATACCTACAACGTGCTCACGAGCTTTTTCGACAGTAGCTTTTGCGAAGTGTTACTTGTCACATTTTATTTGTCAAAAAGGATATTTAGCCTAAGCTACATAGCGGAAACATCACCATCAAGAAAGCGTTATGCACTAAGTAACAATATAAGATATAAAAATATGTTTTTTTTAGTCTTAACTCCGAAACTAGGGGAATTGTAGTCCAATAATTCGATAAATACAGTGATTTAGGAGCTCTGTTCTAGTTATAATTATTGTCAATTGGTTTGTGGTTACGCCAGTTCTGAAACCCTTTTGTTCATAAACATCAGTACAATTTATAGCCACGACGTAGGCAATTATTACTTGACGCTCCATTTAATTGAAGCCGGTACCATCTGCACACTCCATTATGAGTTAACGACTAACGATCCCTTAAACTTTGTCTGAGAGCTCTCTTTCTTATACTAAGTACACAATGTAATTATATTTTTTTTGCTAGCTTACCTAATCTGCTTTCTTTTTATTTTCAAGATAACAATTTTAAAGTTGGAATGCCGCTCCTGTGTTAAATAATTTATTATTTTGCCGCGTGAATACCATTTTCGCGCATCACCGAGCCTTGATGATGAACCTTTGTTTCACAGCCGAATGTTTTGCCACGGGAATTTTCGTTAGCATTTTATTTACTATCAAGTAAATAACGTACCTACGCAATCACTATATTTTACTTTATGGTGATTTATAGGAACGATGTTACTGTTTTTTAAAACGCAATTTCCCTAGATAAATGTATTTGTGCATTTGCATTTCAATTTATCAAGCAAATTCACAGTGACTTCGCCTCTTTTCCCGCTGCTGCAGCATTATTCCAGTAACGCTGCTGCAGTTGTTATCCAAATGTCACCTTAAGTTATACGACTATCAAGCATATCTTTCATACTTATGGACTATGGATTTCACGACAAATATCCTACTTATAGGTATCAAAAATTCCATACAACGACTTTGTAAACGGATTTTTATCGACTTGAAACCGGATGCTGGGGGCCGGAAATTCGAACGCTCGATTTCGTCACTCGAAAATCGGTGAAAAACGGTGAAATGCTATTTTTTTTAATAAGAGCGATAGAAATTTGGAATAGAGTGGTATTGAGCACTCGTTTTCAATTCATTCTTTTAGTAGAATTTAAATGCATAGTGGTGGAGATATTATTGAACGAAATACACGAAATCGAGCGGTCGAATTTCAAAAATCGGTGCCCTGGTCGTTTCTTGTAATTCATTGATAAGAAGAAATACAATATAGCAACATTCGCTTCCAAAATCTCTAACTTTTATTCAGCAATAAACGATTTTTATGATGTTTATCTAGACACGCGGCAGCAAAGGAACTGGCTAGCCAGCGCCGAGTGTAATATTACACGAACCACTTGGTGCCACTTTTGACCCTTCTATAACTCAAAACATCTTTGACGTAAACACATAAAACTACGTGTGTTTAATTATATCCATAAGGATATCTAGAAGCCCAAATTTCATGAAGCTAGCTCAAACGGTTATAAAGGTATGAAGGTCAAAAAGTCGTAAATTTTAAGACTGACTTATGACTTATAGTACCTAAACCTAACCTACTTCCAGATGACCTAGAAGGATGAAATTTGGAATCCAGCTCGGTTATTGTGTGTAACCGTAGGAAAAAATCTAAAAATAAAAAAAAGTTAGAAAATAGGGGGGGTCCCCATACAAAAAAAAACATTTTTTATTGGGACTGACATATAAGTACCTAAACCTAACCTACTTCCAGATGACCTAGAAGGATGAAATTTGGAATCCAGCTCGGTTATTGTGTGTAACCCTAGGAAAAAATCTAAAAATATAATAAACTTTAAAAATAGGGGGGGTCCCCATACAAAAAAACCATTTTTTATTGGGACTGACATATAAGTACCTAAACCTAACCTACTTCCAGATGACCTAGAAGGATGAAATTTGGAATCCAGCTCGGTTATTGTGTGTAAGCGTAGGAAAAAATCTAAAGATAAAAAAAAGTTAAAAAATAGGGGGGGGTCCCCATACAAAAAAATATTTTTTTATTGTAGCGTTGGAACCGTTACAAGCAGATATTTGAAACTACCCCAATATATGTATTATTATATTTGCTATATTAAAATTTAGTCAAAAAATAAGTGGTGTCCCCATACAAAAAACTTCTAATACGCTCTAAACAACCGGCCAACGGTGTGTCGTCGGCGGCGCGCGGCACCACATAATTATACAAAGAACAGAAGTAAAAACCATACAGCGGAAACACAAGAAAAAACATTAAATCTCAATACCTGCCTAGTTTTCTTTACAAAAAGTATTGATATCCCACCAAAAACATAAATGTAAAAAAGGAGAGCCAAGTTCAATACAAAAATTATGCTTGGCTGTGGGGCTCGCCGCAAAAAGAATGGAGATCTAAATGAGTGCCACTGCCAAGTTCTATGCAAAATCCAAATATGTATTTATAGGAACAAAATAACATTATAAACAAGTATTAAACTCTATTTCTTTGCTTTATTGGATACCTATAACAATTGCTGTTATTAAAAAAAATGTGAGATCTTAAAGTAGGTTAGATTTGGCTTGGCCAGGTTTTATCAGAATTACAATATAAATAAAATGATTGATATAATGAAAACTGGCCAAGTCAAATCTAACCTACTTTAAGATCTCACATTTTTTTAAATAACAGCAATTGTTATAGGTATCCAATAAAGCAAATAAATAGAGTTTAATACTTGTTTATAATGTTATTTTGTTCCTATAAATACATATTTGGATTTTGCATAGAACTTGGCAGTGGCACTCATTTAGATCTCCATTCTTTTTGCGGCGAGCCCCACAGCCAAGCATAATTTTTGTATTGAACTTGGCTCTCCTTTTTTACATTTATGTTTTTGGTGGGATTTACTCTACCGCATACATTTACCTTTTATCTGCAATTGCAATCGCTGCAGGTGCAGTCAAGGTTAAACGCCTTTTCACGAGACCAATCGCGATATACTCGAAATCTGTAAGTAGGTACATATACACGGTGTAACATGAGGAAACCGAATAATTTTAACAGCGTATTCCTGATCATATTCAGAGAAACTTTTTTGAAATTCGCCTAGTTTCAGAGATATTATTAACTTTTAAAAAAACAAGTTTTTGTTGTTACATAGTGTAAAAGGCCTTTTTGATGGTGATGTTGTTGCTATGGGACGTAGTCTAAATATCCTTATTGATAGATGTCAAAAAGTGACAAGTATCACTTTGCAAAAAATAGGTTTTACGAAAAAAAAAATGTAAAAATCAATTTTAAGTGACAAGTTTACCAATAACATTTATTTTTTATGTACAAATACATTCAAAAAATTGAAAAAAAAAACAACAAAAAAAAATTTTTTTTTGGCGAAATTGACCTAAACTCATATTACATTTTTTACTTCTTTTGACCTCAAAAATGCGTGGTTAAAATTATTCGGTTTCCTCATGTTACACCGTGTATACTTTCACCAGCGACCCGCCCCGGCTTCGCACGGGTTCACTAATTATACACCTAAACCTTCTTCAAGAATGACTTTATTGATAGGTCGTTTTTGAGTATATCGCGAACATACAAACACACAAACAGTCAGACTCGGCAGGGGATTTTGTTTTATAAGGTGTTGTGATTAAATAAAATCTAAATCGGTTGAGAAATGGCGGAGTTCTGAGGTAAAAAACACATACAACCACACTGGAACCCTTTTGAAATCAGGTAAAAAAAATGACCACATTCGAATTAACGAAGTAACAAATCAATTCAATCGAAGAACATAGTATAAATTTAAAAATTAAAAAGAAACATTTCAGTGAAGCAGATGGAAATGTGCTTGATCTTGTTAAAACTAGATTTTAAATAAACTCCGTGAACCGGTACCCACGAGTAGCGAGATGATTATGTAGAACTACGCTGTTTGAAATAAATAAATATGTAACGCGATATAAATAAATCCATTGAAAATCAATTTATCTTAGACACAGTCCCCATCAAATATCGGTATATTTCAATGATGAGTGCAATATTTGCTCCGTAATTAACATTTTACGAGTAATTTAACGTCTAGGCGTTATGGTACTTGTTGTGATATTTTTAAGGACTGCATATAATTTTTATATGCAATGACTAGTGACAAAAATAAATTGTTGAGCACACATATAACCAATACTGTCTTTTTCGGGAGAGAGACACATGCGTATAGCTATATGAATGGTATGGTCGCGGACGGTACCGCAGATGTGCGTTTATTTGCCATGACATCATGCAATGTGTTTTAATTTGGTTCCAAGAAAAAGGAATGGGATATTTTAAAATTAGAAATAAAGGCAGAACGGTAGGTATGAACGTGCTAGTACCTACTGCTTAAGTCAAACATACACATATAAGTAGGTACACCAGCAAAACGGCTAGCACATCTTGCCACGAATAGCGCGAATTCATGTATATTCAAATCTCCTTTCAGTGAACGTGCTTCATTCCAAAATAATTTCAAACCACATTAGATCGGTCCTGCGATCATGTCTACAATCATGCGTAGGTAATCAAGCGAAGGTAAAAAGCGGTAAGTCTATATTTTTTTTATTGTTCATATACATTTTACATTCCCTGTGGGATTAACATCCAATAACATCCATCCATACCTACCTTGGTTATTACCTAATGTTTCATAGAAATAGATGAGTATCAGCTCTTTTCCAAAATGGTTTAAGGCATCTTTAGCATAAAAAGGATTTTGTTGGCATAGCGTAGGGTTTTATTAATTTTTTTAGTTAATAGTCACTGAGCAAAGATATCATAACAGCTAATAAGGCTGTGGGTAAATACAGTGCACCGGCATGCTATTGCGCCTATACAGTACCTCGTCATTTATATCTTTATTGGGCTCATTTCGTGGCAAATTTTGTCTACTTAAAAGTCTTCTTATCAACTAAATAAAGTAACAAATACAACACAACATAGGACAATACCACACATAAACACACATCTTACCTTGTAGTCCAAATAGAAACCCGGGAAGGACTGTCCGGTTGCGTGCAAAAAACACAAATGCATTAGAAACGAAAACTAGAAAATTCATACATAAACTTAATTACCTATCTATCTAATATTTCTCATTTCATACAGTTAAAGTTCAAGGGGGCATGGCATGACTCGACAGCGCACTTACGAGGTTCATTAAAATTTTAATAACATATGAAATTCTAGGTTTCCATTTATTATTCTCATTGTATTTCAGTCAGTCTCATCTCAGTACAAAAAGTACTGAAGTTGACTGAAGTAGCATGAGAAATACGGATGTCTCGGGTAAAATACGATGGTGAATGATTATTTATGCTCTACATTTTGTATCGAATGAGCGAAATGCACAGATTATTTGTTTATCGTGAACGCTCGTCAATGTTTTACACATAATGCTACGTGCTACGGCGTAGTACCTCTAGATATGCGCTAACTTAGATTCGTAATCTTACCTCAATAACAGGACAACAAATTAATAAGCTCGGTCATTAGATTTATAAAATATACCTATACAAAAAATAAGAGTCATTAGTTCAACTTTAAACACTATTGGATTATTTTCTCAAGTCAGCTACGCGTATTATATATACCGTAAAACTCGCATTAATTCCGCATAAAAATACGTAGCCTAGTTACCTAATTAATACAATTCCCATGTCGATTACGCAACGCCTACGGAACTTTTCATGTATGACAATGTTGTGGTACGTATGAGTTAATGGCAACAATAGTAAGAAGTTACCGCGACACTTATAATCAGGTAATACTCGGTTCATCTCCGTGGGAAGCGGAACGCAGCAGTTCGCACTTCCGTCGACATTGTTCCAAGACATCCTGCATGCGCCTGCGATTCGGAACGGTGCGTCAAGTCTTTAAGGTACCTACAGCTGATTTATGGAACAATCATAACTAGTCGCAGCGGATACACGGTGACTGTCTTATATCTTGCATATTTATCGTACGCTTTTCTGCGTAAACATTTTTTTACACATACAGTGTGGAAAGATAAGTCGGGCTCTGGATGGAAACTACCTTAAATCCTTAAGCTGGCTCATTTTACGTAAAGGAGACATTCCTTTATTTTTAAAAATAAACAAAACTGCATTCAACGTATTTTTCTTTTTTCCTTCAATTTGGCTTGTCTAAAAAATTCTTGAGTACTAAATATTAGATTTTATGGATATTTTGTACGACAGACGAGTGTAAGACCTAATATTTCTTGGAGAAATGTTATCATTAACATTAACTGTATCGACTAGTAGAATAAAATTGCAAATTTTTATTTTTTGGAATTTTTAGTCAGTTCGAGTCCCGGGCGAGGCAAGCGACTTTTAGAAAATCTTTGCACGCAGTTTTGTTTCTATTCAAAAATAAAGGAATGTCTCCTTTAAGTAAAATGAGCCAGCTTAAGGATTTAAGGTAGTTTCCCTCCAGGGCCCGACTTATCTTTCCACACTGTATATCATATATGTAAGTACCCTCTATGATGAGTAAAATGCATAAAAACTGCGAAATACGACCAGCACAAATATTAACTGTTTCTTTCTACGATAATGTTATTATAACATCGAATTCCATTTTATCGTTTAAGTATACGTCGGCGGACATACGAATAATAGGTATAGGTATCTTAAGTGGAGCGAATTTGACTGGAAGTATTTTAAATAAATATTATGTCTGTGCGCTGCGGTCGCCTCTGATTCACAGTGGAAGTACATAGATACTAATCGAAACAAACATACGTCGAATCATACACCTACATATTTTCGTGGCTACTTGTATAGGTAGTTTCAACAAAACAAAAGTGAACGAAAATAACTTGTAACTTAAAGAAAAACACAATCTGAATCTAGAATCAAGATATTTAAACTGTAGGTGGAAGGAGAGACTTCATCCAATGGCAAGTATCTGATACCTCTATTTGGCTTTAAATGTAGACATTTTAAGCGTCTGATTTCAATGAGGCGCACGAGAATGCTTTAACCGTTTAATCTAATTGCTCGTTAATAGAAACTAGACAAAACAGTGAAGATCCATTAGCTAGATCCTAAATAAATAGGTATTTATTTATGGTTAGTACACACCTAAGAGCTCTTAGTAAGATTTCTTCAAACATTATATGAGTTTACCTAACATTTTATGAACAGACTCTTCGGTATTAAATCAACGGAGTTGTGGTTATCGAGGAGATTTATTCCAATAATTTCAACCACAACGCCATATTATTTATTCAAAAATGTATAGGTCGCCTATAAATTATCACAATTATTTTAAGTTTAAAATGTAACAAAGTTAGTAACTCAATCTTTAGCATCACCGTAACGACGTTTCATTTAACGCCACATTAAATAAAAATGTTGATCCCGGCATCAAATTCCTCAATCATAATTTTCGTGTAACATATACATATCTTATAAGTAAATATGTATGATATGTACATGCAGTAGCAATTACTCGAAATTTAGATAGCATCTTAAACGTACAGTACATTAATGTACTATATGCTTTACTACAATTTAACAACGTTTTGATTCCAATTAAGATGTGCAAGAGTCGAAAATTGTAGTCATAAAAACCATAACTACACGTTGCCAATAAACATTAACCTGGCTTTGATACAAACAGAAAGTATGACGCTTTATTTTCAAACGACCTCGTTGTCTCCTTGATCTTAAAATTAAGATAATTCGTTGTAAACAAAAGCAGAAAACAGTTAATATTAAACAGACTTTTAAAAAGTATAACGACTTGGGTACTTTTCTTTTTAACTGCTATTAACCCCTTTTATGTTTTTGACTTTGGTAGAACTGTTCTTTTTTGTTGTTTACACGAATGATTAGTAATTCAGATTTAATAAGACTTTGACGCATATAAATAAAGTGGAAACAAACGTTAATTCACAAAATTATATGTACATATTCTGCCCTGCTTATTGTATGTGCAGTACTTGCACGAAAATCATCGTTTAAATAAAGAACTTATTCAAAGAGAACAAGATAAACAATTGCATGACTTTTCCACTGCGATTACTACATATGTTGTTAGCACGGCAGTATTGCCTTCCTTTACTATTATAGTATTGCTCTAAGGACCACTTTAGTATCTATCTCATTTCTTACTTGGCATAAAATACGTAAGTAAGTCACAGACCGGAGTTCATCCATCTTAATCTCGGGACGAAACCCTCCTTGCTTGGTTTATTTTGATTTATGCAGAGTGACGGCACGGCGGCGCCTACGCATCGTAAAGCATGCCGGCGTTTATTGCCCCCAAGACGATCCTCCATTGTTTTTGCACTCAGATACTGTTTAGAAAGGGTTAGATTATGTATGATAGGTGCATTATGTGGAGTGGATATCACTAAGCACACGCTTCATACTCTTCATAGTCAAGCTCAGTGAATATCTCGTTTAATCAACGACCCCCTAGCCTAGTCGGTACGGGTGTGCCCCGGTCGAATTCTAGTAAGAGCACTTGTTTGTGTGTTTATCGCAGATTTATCTTTTTCTATCTGTTACAAATATCGTCATCGAGTATAAGTTGTATGGGATACCTATACTCACAACACAAGCTTTGATGCGCTTACTGCAGGACTGTGTCGATTTGAGTGAGATGTCCCATAATACTTATTACTTATCTGTTATTTATTTCTTAATGATAATATTGATGATGGTTCGAAACTATCAAGACATTTATAACATCAGGGAAGGACTAGCACACGAATTATATGTAAGTAATGGATCTATTGGAGAGAGCGGAAACTGAGTAAGTCGTAGTTTATTAAGCTTAAAACTATCCACGTAACATAATTCTTATATTATGTTTCCCCCATAAACGATAATGACGATAATCAAAAGCAGTGTAACGCTAGAGAACGCACGCGTTCGCTCTCCTGAGTACTTTCACTAGACTGCGTGCAGCATGATGACTCATTACGGCGATCGTAATCCGTTTTACTAAGGGCTAGAATCGAGTAACTATACAGATAAATTATAGGGTACTTTTAATTAGGGTTACCACAGGTACAGGTAAAAATCGATTGCTTATTTTTTAACCCCATCTATGTCTTTACGTGCGTCTGAAATACGACCCATGTCTCTTACCGAGCAAGGTTACTTTTGTAACGCTACAGTTTAATTACATACGAGCTTGAGAAAGAAGGCAATTGAAATGCTTTTAAAACGCTAATTTCAATAAATGGTCGATTATACCAACTTGCTCATGCCCAAGTCTATTAAGTGGCGCAATTTTTTGTACCTGTGAAGAGTTCAACACGAAACGATAATGTAAATGTGCTTATAATGAACATATGCTTACAATATTTGCATATGTATTAAGATTTTATACGGCCCTGGCAATTGAAGACCTTTTTAAATTTTTAAACTGGCGCCAAACAAAAAAAAATTAAAAAGAGGTCTATTTATATACAAATACATTGTAGATTCTTCTTGCAAGGGACCTAATTATCTGTACTTATTTTAAACCACAGTTTTAATTTTTCTTATATATTTATGAATTATACTGTTATAGTTACTAGGTACCTATGTCTTTTTATACTACACGTTGAGAATATGAACTAATACAGATAAACATTCTATTTCTTCGCTCATTTACGATTGTTAGCTGTAACAATCTATGACTAACGCATTACCGGTGTTAGCCAACTTAAAGTAGATACTTACATACATATAATAATATGACTAATATAATGAATTTTGGGCGTGATGTGGTCTGAAGATTGAGTTATAGCTCTTTCTCACACTAACTCCTCGTAGTTACAGCATGAGTGAGAGAGACAACACCAAGTAGTCATTCAGCGGAATGCGGAACATTCATCAAACGCGCTTTTAAGTGTTGGGCAATAGTCCTATTTTTATACGTCATCACCATCGGGACACGTTATAACGCTGAATTGGAATCACAAAAGATCTAGGAGATTTTAAAAGCTAGACTAGACAAGCTAATAAAATTACAACTAATTAGGGATGACCTGTTTGGATTGCTTTAATGAAGGGTATTTTTATAAGTTAGATAAATAGAAATTTATTGTAAAATAAAAGAATCTTACTCGACCTCGACTCGGTTATACGAAAGAATGCTTCGCAATTTATATATTTACTTACGAATATTTTGAGTTGTGCTTTTAAAACATTAATTTTGGAGCTGCAAATGGTTCGTGTAATATATTTATGTATAGGCCGCTGCGTTACCATGTTCTCTTCTTTTGAACTTGGCTTGAATAGGTACTCTACCCACATCTAGTCGTCTACGTAGGGGAGACCGACGTCAGTTGTGACAGAGGAGAGTTGTGACATCTTCGATTTTTTGGAATCTATTAACTAAAAACTAGGTCGCAATAATGCGCGTTTGTTAGTTCAAGTTACGAGCTAACAAACGTACATTGTTACGAGCTAGCTAACAGTTATTAGATTCCAAAAAATCGTCAATGTCACAACTCTCCTCTGTCACAACTCACCTCGGTCTCCCCCAGGTACATTAGATTACGCAAAGTAATTCTACTTGTTAACAAATCCAAATGATTCAATCGAAATTATACTACGTATCATAATTCTATTAGTTGCAATCACTCAGAGCTCAGTAAATATTAACTAGGATACACCAACATTTCTAACACAGTGTTCAACCACTAACCAAAAGTGTTTGCGTGTATAAACTGTGCCATGAATGTTGTTTCAAAACTAGCTTTTACATGTGTAGTTATACGAAGTAACACATTTACATTAAAAACCAATTTCACTTATACACTTACTAGTGACCGCCGCGCTCTATTGGTTATCGGATTTAGCAAACTGCGTCCGGTGTGCAAAAACTTCGATACATTTACCTATTGATCCGAACAAAATATTTATGAATGGCAGCGCACAAAACAAAAGAAGTTACACAAGTGTCTGTAAGGTGTTGCGTTATATCCGCAGCGATTGTCTTTAATTAGGGATACCGTTTAGAAATACACCGTTAAGGGGTTCAGTTCAGGGAATATCGACAAAATAAAACTAAAAACTCAAATATACCGGACATAACTCAAAACGTATGCAAATAATGCAATAAAAGCTTTATTTTATTATAAGCCCAAATTGTCCCACTGCTGGACAAAGGCCTCCCTCTTATTTCTCCACGTATCTCCAATAAAAGCCTAAGTTATTGAATAATGATCCGTACCCACCGTGTACACGTCTAGCCAAGCGCATTTGCCTGTAATAACAAAGGGTACCTAAATTTTTTACATTTTTGGGTTTTTACCCATAAAATAAATCTTGGTAATTCGTCAGTATGTCGTAATAATAATAAAATCTTTAAAAAAACACGAAGGCTGGTATTGTAGACCAATACAGTATACTGGCCACTGGTGACGGCTTGGCTGATCGATTTTAATGTCAGTAATTTGTAAAATCAAGACTGTATTATAATATAACAGCTCCAACCGCATACATTCAGCGCAACATGATCTGACCAAATTAAATACGCAAATGTGACAAGACAAGTTCTAAAGATCTGTGGTACTTACAGCAAGCTCCTCGCTAGTGTAGGCGGTGAGGACCCGCCTGTCCTGCTGCAGCACGCAGTAGAAGGGCTCCCATGACGGCGGCACACCCACAACGGCGCCGCTGCCTGCGCTAGGAGCAGTGTCTGAAACAAACGATATCGCAGTCAGTTACTGTCTCTTTTGCAGCTTAGCAAATATGATCCAAAATTGTCACACTGTTTTCATTTATTTATGTTGGTACCCAATTGGCGAGGTGCATACACGCTGCAACGCTGACGCCATTGACGCCGGGCCGAAAACTATATATTTGTTAAAACATATAGCCGGTGTACTGTTATAATACATATACGAGTATTTCGCGACTTCTTTAGTTCTTGAGTTACTGAAGGACTTTCGAATGGTATGCGGTTTACTTGAGTGCAGTGGTTAATCTTAGCCCAGTTATCCTAGTCTTCGGTAGTTATTATTACGAATATAAGCACTTTAAACAAGCTAGCAGTACAATTTAAGAGCAGAACCAATATTGCGGTAACGCGGCAGCTCGGTAAACTTTTCCGGACGACTAGTTCCAGTTCATAGTTGTTTCAAGTTGGAAACCCGGAATAATTAACTTCGAGCAAAACTTCAAAATGAAACCTCAGCTACATAAAGATTCCTGAGCGATCCTGTAATTGATTATTCAAACGTCGTTATTTCTTTTGATTCAGCCAACACAGGCACACTGATACACACATCGAAATTACTTTGTGTTGTGTATTGAGGGTCCACTTCCAAATAAGTACGTATTAAATTGGCTAACAGCAATTTACTATTTGTATATCAATAAGGACCTGTTAGCAATGAATAAAGCTTTAATCAATAACAATATTTATGCAGATAGATAGTAAAGTATGTACAAAGAGAACAGACATTTAATTTAAAATGCACCAGATTTCACAACAACTACTTGTCTTCAAAAACGTAAGTGCACTCGGAAAATGTATACATAAAATCCTCGTAATTTTTTTACATTTATAACCAAGTAATCCTAGATCCGGTCGATGTTTTAAAAGATTTTCCATTTAATGAGATCAACTTTTAGAAAGTGGGGCTGCGGGGATTTTTAGCTCAAACATTTATGGACATGCACTATTTCATACCGCCCATAATGGAATCCCGACCTAAAATGTGTTTTCAGTCGAGCTAGGACGTTGAGGTAATTAATGAAATATATGGCCAAAGGGTATATATGTTATGTTATGTATATGTTTAAAGCACCATCGACGTAAAATTCATTGAGCAATATTTAGGAAAACAAAATAATGATAAAATGTCGAAGAAGCTACACGACCTAGTCACAGTATAATAAAGAGTACTAACGTACAGTATGGACACTCCCTGCCTCCCGTTGAAACTGCCGCCCACCCGCTCTCGGTTACCTCACAGTTACCGGCTGGCAAGGACGCGACGACGCGGTGCGCAGAGCGGAGGCCACGTAAATTATTCAAATATTAAACAAATATTTACAAAACCTATCGGATCACACTGAAAACAACACAATATCTATATGAACAAAAATCATGTTTTCAACTTACGTAATATTTAGGTGGCCTGTATTTCCTTACAAAAATTATGTTACTTCGTTTATATTGATTCAAAATAGGAAACTATTGTATAAATCGAGTTTAGAATCTAAACTTTAGATACCCACCTTAGAGTATAATACGATTCTATTTCTGAATCTAAAATAAAATTAATAAGAATCCCTTTGTGATGCGAACCCGCTATGGAACATGAAACACAAATCAAAATCCTGAAATACCTACTCTTGGACAAACAAAGATTTGCTACCAGTGATATTGGATTTTTCGTGACAGTGTGGACGTGAATTTCAGTGTGAAACTCGATAGGTAGATACTGGAAGTGCTCCAATCACATTGTAGATGCAGTGGGAAACGGAAATGAAATACTCAAAATGAATTTTCATTTTATAAAAGTCTATGTTTATGAAAGCTTTTCCATTTCAGAATTAAATTATGTTCGAAATGCGGAACACCTTTGTCGGTTCAAAGTATTTTTGCACGAAACATAAAAGGTATTTTTATTTAAATGAATATAACTGATGCTGTTAACTGCACAGTTTGCGTATTGACTTTTAGCGCAGTTCTCTAAAATGATAAAATTAAAATGTAACAATTGAAATAAGAATAAGAAAAACTGGCTTATTTTATTGTGTGAATTTATTTTGTCCATTTTTCCTTCCTTTCATAAATAAGTTGTTCTTATACTAATTATACTTTTTTATTGTTGTTTTGTATTTTTATTGTGTTATATTGTTCGTTGTAATAGGTACGCTTGTATTAGGTATAAGTATGTGTGTGCTTTTTTTTTTAATTCAGCTTGCCTTTGGCGGCGTGTTTAGGTTAGGTACACACTGCCATTTTACGGAAGCTGTCAAGAGGCCATATTAGGTGCTAAACGGGACCTGATAAACATAATACAGCCAGCATCAAATATATAGTGAGGGCCAATGTGGCCAAATATATCGTGACACATCCTTAACAAAGGTATGCTATGATATATTTGGCCACTTTGGCCGTCACTATCTATTTGATGCTCATTGTATATATCCTCAATAAGCTCTCTTGCCTCAAAAGTTGGGAAGCAGTCCTGAGGACGATGGAAGTAAAGTGGAACAATTGTTCAGCCAATGAGCGTTAATCTGTTAAACACTGGCGGGACGTCTAAAACAGTGACTCAATGCTACAGATCACTAACCTACTAGACAAAGTATAGAAGACGGCTCGCGTTCAGAACAGTCGCGATCAGATACATCGGAGCGGCCACGGTGTTCACAAATATCTGAAAGAATGCTTTACTGTTCAGCCGTTTAAGTGCATGTTTAGATATTTTTGACTTCCTTGGCTGTTCCGATGGCGACTGTACCTACGTGGCGCTTGAAGCTCAGAGTTTTAACCATTCCATCCTAGGGAATGCAATCCCGCATGAGGAACTCAATCCCGGTATTCCGCGGGATTGCCATTTTAAGTCCCGCGGGATCCCGGTATTTGCGGGATCCCGCAAGAATTTGATGGTTGAAAACAAAAAGTAAACTAAAATTAGAAATAGTACATTTTGTATTAAAAGAATACGGTATAATGACAGTAATCAAGAATTTAAGAGCGTGTGTAAAGGCTTAATTAACGCGATTTCGTAAGTCCTGTACCACTCGTGGCACACGCAATGTCTTTCATCACACCTGTGAGGAAAAAAGAGGGAAAACAATAAAAAATCTGCCTAATTTCGGACGTACCTACATAACAAAATTCCCTGGGTACAAATTTAAGATTTACGGACCGCGTCGCCTACGTAAAATAACACCTTTTACGAGAAAGTGTGATGAAATAAATAGACAAATTCGGGCAAAATGCTCTTCCGTGTCATTACCCCTTTCCTCCATAGATGCATTTAGGCTCCGTGAAGAATTTTCGCCAGTAGGGACGTGCCCGAGCCTGTGTTCCTTGTAGTAACACGTAAGAACCACGTCGCTCTTCGATCCCGCAAATCCCGCGGGATCCCGCTTAATTTACGAGCGGGATTAATCCCGCAAATTGCATGCGGGATCCCGGTATTTCGGGATCCTGGTATCCCGGTATTGCATTCCCTAATTCCATCCATTCAAGTAAACAAAACGACTTCTACAAAAATTCTGCACATCGCATTTCTCAATCGGTAGGTATTCGTGAAATTTTGTAAGCAGATTCGAGATAGGTAGAACATTTTTGTGAATTCAGATGTTTCAAAATGGCGAAGGGGATCGACAGCTATTTAACATAGCCACTACTATCAAATGATGTTAGGTGTGGCTCACTGGTACAGCTCCCGATGTAAATTTTCACAAGTACCTACTTTATGATTGCTGCTAGTCTTCCTAAACGTTACATAATGAGGAGTCGACAGGATGTAGTCTATGCCAACGCACAACTTGACTGTTTGTTAAGGGCCTTCGGCCCTAAAGCAAATTAAATTAACGCTCGATTGATACAAAGATAACGTTCACTTTAACCCTAATTTAAAGGTTATTGTCCAATGCATCCAAGTAAGAAATTCGAAGACATACCTGAAGCTTATTTAGAAATATGTTGTGTATGTATTCTACCACTGTAAGTACCTAAATATTGAAAATGTAATAGAAATATGTTGTGTATGTATTCTACCACTGTAAGTACCTAAATATTGAAAATGTAATCATGAGAGTAATGTCAAATGAATACCATATCTAAATTAGGTGGCAATTATTTACTAACTTAAATAGAAAATGCGTGAGTGTATACAAAAAAGAAATATATAAGAACCCCATACTGTCATATTTAGATAGAAAACTGCATAAATTGTTACAGGGCACTCCAGTTTATATTGCCACCAACTTATTTAAAACCCTGAACTACATCACGTTTTGCAGTTTTAACTCTTTTTCATGACTTGTACTATACTTATACAGCTTCGCATAAAAACCACAGCGTAAAAGTGACATTCCATTTCCAACTGCAGCTGCAATACTGTTCATTTTCTATGGAAATTGACACTGACAGCGACGCGTTTCCATAGTAAAATGAACAGTATTGCAGCTGCAGTTGGAAATGGAATGTCACTTTAATACGTTGTGTTGCTGTGATTTAAGATCTTATTCAATTACCATCTTCAGTTTAGTTCTTCATCTTAAAACTGTAATAAACATCCATATACTCTAATATAGATCTTATTTTTAAAATATTATGGTATATTTTTCTAACCATATTACATTTTACGGAGGACCGCGTGGGAGGCACCGGTTTAACGCCAGACCGGCCTGTAACACGACAATGAACTTAACTATTACGAATAAACAAACGAACATCGCCAACCGGCGACATGTTGCGTTGCCGATATATTTATAAACACACTACTATAGTTCGTTTTTTTTAGCATTAGAAAGAACTCCACAGAAGTAAGCGTACAGTTTTTATCAGGCTCTTTTATTGTTAATAATTATTGAATTATCTAATGTAGCACGGTCAATACATATAATTTACTTCAAATTATTACCGCTAAAAGTGCCGGATTTGGAACCACAAGCTTACTTCTGCGAAGTTCTTTCTAATGCTAAAAAAAACGAACTATAAACGTGGACAAGATGCATGTATCGCAGTCATGTGTGCGATAACCGATAAGTATTGGGACGCAGCGCAGGCGGGCAGTGCAAGAAAACCAAAAGGTATGGTATAATCTTAGTACCATCCATGCGCCTCTTATTGGCTTTCCATTAATATTTATTTATTTTAATCTTTATTGCACAATACATGAAGGTACAAATGGCGGACTTAATGCCTTAAGGCATTCTCTACCAGTCAACCAACCAGTCAGTAATATTGTGCCACCTTTAAAGTTTTAACAGCTAAGCTTTGCTGTAGTACAATCGCCATTAGATAAATCGGAGCGGCCGAGGTGCTCACAAAAATCTGGACACGCACTCTGACACATTGACAATAGCGACCTGTTCAGATATCTGTGAGCACTTCAGCCGCTCCGATATATCTGATGGCGACTGTGCATCAAAAAAAATCAAGTTTACTGTAATAGGAAAAAATTAATAAATTTTGTAAACATTTTGTTATAGTCTGAAATCTTCTCTGCTTCGCTCGTCATCGCATCAATTTTTGACTCTAACAGAATACCGTGAATACTAGTTTTAACTGAAATTTATTTAGAATAATTAGGGATAACGAGTTTTGACTGAAAAATCCCAGCTCAAACTAGTTTTCACCAAGGCATTTAGGAAAACTACTTTTAACTATACTTCGTTTGTATTAGCAGTAGAAAAGTTAAAAGTTTAACAGGAGGAAATGCGTTTATACTTAAAACGGGGGTTTACTTAAAGCATTAACACCTTGAAGCGATGCTGCATTTACACTTTATTCGCATTGCCGAGTTAACAATGAAGTATTAAGATTTGAGATAAAAATTAAGCTCAGCATTAAAAAATCACCCTTGAATTAAAGCTTACCTTGAAGTAATATTATGTGAACCTGTATTTTTACTCACGACGTATTGCATATTGTTTTTTTTTTGTTTGATTGTATACTCGGATGAATGCTTCCATTAATCTCAAAAATAGCCGTTTCGTCATCAGCGGTGTCTTTTCATATCTCGGGACCATGGGGTCCCGGACATTTGGGAGGCGTGCGGCAATACGCAAAGGGCCCTTTAACCTTTGGTCTGCTTAGGAGCAGATTTACTCCGTATATAGTCAACTTAAACATGTTTAAAAAAGCAATTTAACTCGTATCGTGTTTTTCCGGGTCATGTGTACTGGAAAAATTTATTAAGAAAGCTACGCTTTTCTTAACTTACTCAATATGTATTTATGTTATGGTAATTCGTTGGCCTGAATACTTAAATTAAATTACACATCAAACCTTTAAACATCACGTAAGAGACCATTGGTCGAAGGTTATCTCAAGTGTATAAGTAGTGTGTGATTGGGTTCAGAGTTACAGAAATAAGCATGTTAAAAATTGGTTTCTGAATGTCAATCGACCCTATTTATGCGAGGATATTAATTGTATCTGTCTGAATCTGTGTGAAACTGCATTAAATTAGTGCAAAAGTCAGCAATGAAAGTCAATGCCGGACATTTCTATAGATAGAGACCTTGCAAACGGCTTACATTAAAGTCTATTTTTTTTTTCGGTAGATTAAAATGACATTTCATACTATGAAATGTTATTTTATGTTCACATTGTAAAATGTCATTTTAGTCTGTCGAATAAAAAAATAGACTTTAAAATCCAACAAGTGAAATGACGGGATTCTAAATGTAAAGATGTATCTGGTATGTCCCTATTTAAAGGTGAAATATTGTACTATAAAGTATCTTTTTGAGGATTCTGATAGTGTCTAGCACTCGTTATTGCAATAAAAACTTCTAGGTTATGCCTGTTCGAAAAGAAAAGAGTAGTAGAATAGAGTCTGGCTAGCCAAAAAATGTTGACAGATATTTCGTAGTTGTATCACCAATTGTCTATGATTTAAAAAAAAAGCTGAAAGTCAGTTGTCAATTATTTATGTCATTCATTCAAATTGTTTGCGGTTTTTAAGGGGTTTATTTTTAATAATATGAATTATGTCTGTTTTGAGTGAAGTTCGCAAACTATAACTTAAGCTCGTAAATAATTACGACAATGTGCGAAGTCGACGTGTAGCGTTGTATCACGAAAATACAATGTTTACAACTCCTAAACAAATGTAAACAAATCCGAAGGTTGGTGCCCTATACATATTTTGATACTTAGCATTTAACATATTTGGCATAGTACTTATGTATTTTTTTGGTGATGGATTAATATTACGGTATTATCGAGCTAGGTCTTATTTACATTACATTTCATTTTTCGCCTTGTTACAATGGTATATATATGGTGAGAAAGTGTTATCATGTGTTTATCGATGACTGTACTTAAATACATAGTGGTAGAAATTATGTGCGCTGACTTTGAGTGCACGCCAACGTATATTTAACTTATAACTAAGGTACCTTACTTATGCACAGAAAATCAAAAATATTGTCTAGTATCAAAACTATAATTCCTACTACACAAAGTGTGACCAGCCCAAGATTTTTTGAATTTCCCGCCAAACATTTGTGTAATATTTCAGTAGCCAGACTCTATATTGGGCCCTATACATTCCACGACTCTACCTCTTTACTGAGCTTACTGTTTACTGAGCTTACTGTGGAACTTGTCAATTTGTGCAATTAATGTAATTATGTTATATAAAAATATAAACGTATCTAAAACATAAAAATAATGGAATTTGAAACCTTTGTATATACATCTTGGTAGCTCGAGGTTAAAACGGTTATAAAGTTAAACGCTTGCTTGAAATTTTTACTTAGGTAATTGTACGATTTGCCTATTCTCTATCCATCTATTGTGTTATGAAATTCTACATCAGTCTACGTCGCTATTATGTTGTTTAAAATCCGCAGCGTCACGGTTCTGTGTCCGTGGAAACGCGGTGGAAACGCAAAGGTCAGTTGTCCACCGCCTGCAAAGGGCGTCGCCCCACTCGCTATGCCAGTAATTATACAGCATAACCAGCAGCCGCAGCACATACATAAGCTCTAATTATATTACAACACCGTATGGATATACACATGCATATGGATGGAGATGTCCACACATCTACTTATGAACCGTGAGAATGTTATATAAGTTGGTGTTTGTTTTATCAGGCCACTATAATAGCCGTAATACCTTAATATTATGGCCACAACATGATCAGTACCTTCACCTTCAGTCGAAATTTTAATTCACTTGAGTTGAGTAGGCTGACGCTTGCGGGTGCACATTTGTTATGATTTGACGTATAAATAAGAAGAATAATATTCATTTACTAATTAAGTTACCTTATTTTCACTAGTCGTGCATTACTCATTTATATTATAATAAAAAATAATTGCACTGACTGCAGTTATTTCTTTACAGTTATGTATCTAAAACTACGACTGTAAATTAAATATATGCATAATAGTAACTACGAAATATTAAAAACAAATAATTACCTACGTCACATTTAACAACCAAAGTGACTATATTCGATTATAACGAAAAAGAGTATGTATACCTTAAAATAAACGATTCTGTAAAATGTCACATAAAAAGAACACACTTAATACCTTAATTTGATCGGTAGATATTTATGTAAATGCCAGTTCTTAACATATTGAAATAATTTGTACAGATATTAAAGTAACTTCGAGTATGTAGCCATTTCGTTCAATGCACTTTATGTTGTTGGAACAATAATTAAGCTCGATGTATTCAGGGATTCCATTAGTAATGTCCGTGGTGCCAATTAAAGTGTACGTAGGGCCGTAGGCGTAGTACTTTTGATATTATATTTTGTTTATTAAAAACGTGACAGTCAATGAACATAAAATTAATTTATCAAGAAATACGCAGTATAATACAATAAGGTCAATAAGTAAAATACATAAAATAAATAATTGATGTTATTTTGATGAACCGTTTTATACTTTATACTATGCTACATTTGTCTATGGTAAGGTATCCCATTTCACCCGGGTCTCTCCTGAGGAATTTAATACCCGAGATTGCATAACTGTAAGCTCCATTGATATTCTTCACAGATGTCACATTTTATTAAAGTGATAAAATAAATAAATAACATTATCACACAAAATATATATTTGTACCTATCTACTTAGCCCGACTGTAAGCTCATTAATTATGTTGTGATCTGATGACTCAACTAGTGTCACATGTAACCCTGAAAATGTTACATTTGCAGTGAATACGAGTAACCTTAACTGTGTCATCGTACATACGTTATTGATATGAGTATTTATTTCTAGATTTTCACTTATTAGCTCCAAAGTTACCTAATAAAAACCCCCCCTTTTTAGACTTGAATGCATAACCTGCGTTGTCTGCATTATTACAAATGTTTTCATTTGAGGCAGTCGTCGTGTTCTATTTATTACCGCAAGTGTGACTCCATTGTCATCTTTACTACACCGACTTTACGTACCGATAGCTATGGATACGCGTATAGCCCGTGAAGGTTGCTGACACTCTATTGAAAGGAGGCCGATCTTTACGATAGAGCAACCTACTACGGAACAGTTCTGTGGATGCGATGTTACAGCTTTTAGTTTAATATCTACTGACTTGACAGTTACAAAATTTGATAGATGAGAGCAATTAAAAAAGAATAAGTATCTTCACCGGTTTGTCCGAATATTGCATGAATATTTTATCTTTTCCTTTTGCAAATATGGGGAAGAGAATATGCGGAATTAAATGTCAATATTTACCTGACGAGATACGTAATGACATTGCGTAACAAGATTCTGTAACATTTTCCAAGTACCTACGAATAGAAGCAGTTCCATATTATCCGTTGTGTAACGAAACAATCACGTCGCGTCATACGCATTGTCGAGAAAATATTTCATTAATTTGTGTATTGATGAACTCAGGAAACGGTCTACCTTGGCTTGTGGCTCACATCACATGAATTTGATTGACTTCGGTAAGGGAAAAGGTGAACCAATATTTAAATCCACGTCCCTCCGCCAATGTTTCTATGTTCACATCTATTTATATGTGCCGATTCGTGATAGAGGGTTTAACGGAGGGTTTCTACTGAAATTTTGGCTTGTGGATCCAGGTCCGACAGATCTAAAAGAACAAATTAGAGTTGGACTACTAACCCTGTTCCGACGAGTTGTATAGAATCGGCTCTTTTGTATTTTTAATTTTTTTAAGGATACATATATGTACTCTACATATTATAATGTTTCATTAGTTTGGTCAGGATTTTGTTGTGCTCAGTGTAAACTAATTTATTATTAAACGCACATTGTGAACAACATCAATAGCATCACTACACATGGGTACAGCAACTAAAATATTTAACGTGATGTTGTTTGCCGCTAATTAAAATAATATACGTGAACAATCATACATAAAGGCGATTATAAATTAAAGCCAGCTAGCTTTAAAAGCAGTACGCAGTCAAGCTGTATTGTAAATTATAAGTCCCTCAATGTTTACCATTCATAAACGTGCCTGCATAGAACGAACAAAGGGGAATAAAGGTCACTTCCTCTGCTAGAGTGCGCATTCAATGTCTTATGAAAAGAAATCAATTAATAAATAAGTCGTGAATGCACTATTCACTGTGTGACACCCGATCGACGTGACTCGAGCCGAGAAACCCTTTAGGCTGACACAGTTTTCAACGGTACTTACAGCCTACATATGACTACGCTCAACTTAGAGAGCAACCTACATAATATATCATTAGAAATCATCGTTTGTTTTAATACATATTATTTATTCTACTCCATTTACCATCAAACAGAACAATAAATTAAAATCAGAATCGGGCTTTGTTATGGGAGTGGCGCTGGCAGGTTTAACATATACAGGGCGTCCCACAGCTATGCCACATGGAGGGAAAGTACCCTGAATATTGTAGATGGAACATTTTACTGAAAGAAGACATTATTTTAATTTTAAAAACAATTTAAACTGCATTCATGATTTTTAAATAATTACATGGTTGAACCGGGAATCGAACCCGCTACACGAGAAAAAAAAAACACCCTGTAGCTTTTTCATCCCGATCGAAAGGCTTCATCATAAGGATTATTTTTTGCTAAATAACATAGTGTCAGAAACTAAAGGAAGACCATGAATTTTAACATTTGATGTGAAATTTAGCGAAATAATCAAAAGAGAGCGGCTTTGTATTCAACAGAATGACACTCTTTTTGAGCATTTGATAAATTAAATTGGTTAATTTGAATTAAAAATGTTAAAATTCATGGGTTTTCTTTTTATTACCGACACTATGTTATTTAGCAAAAAATAATCCTTATGATGAAGCCTTTCGATCGGTATGAAAAAGCTACAGGGTGTTTTTTTTTTCGTGTAGCGGTTTCGATTCCCTTATTTAAAAATCTATGAATGCAGTTTAAATTGTTTTTTAAATTAAAATAATGTCTTCTTTCAGCAAAATGTTCTATCTACAATATTCAGGGTACTTACCCTCCATGTGGCATAGCTGTGGGACGCCCTGTATATATCTTTTAAAAAAATATAAACGAATATTTTGTTACCACACTGATCGAAGCCACGCAAATAATTCAAACAGTAATAGTAATTTTACAGGCCAGGTCTTAACTATTTAAACCATAATGAATCAGAAAGTATGCTGTTAAGTAAAACAGTAACATAAGAATTATTACACTCCCGCCGCGTTATTACTCTCTAGATATATTGTAATCACAAGTCAAGTCACAATTAAACGCGGTTGACATTTTTAAACTGCATGCGTTCACGCGATCCAGAGTACAGTACGGCCGTGACTTTATAGTTATTTAATCCCATTTGCATACGCAGACACGCCGTCACACTTTATATCACAATTTCTTCCTTTAACGAGAATACGTTTCTATTTATTACATATTGAAACAATTTGTGCCATTACAGAAAGAGGTTGTGTTTTATAAACATTAAACACGTGTTCTCCTATCATACGTATTGTAAATATAGTCCATAAATACTTATAATATGTAGTTGAATCATGAATCATGAATTACGTTTAAGATTATGTAGTAGGTTTAGAATATGCGATTTTTTATAAGGAAACTTTTTTTGATGGGTTAATCGTGTTACGGTGGACAAACGCTATAACACGTGAAATTGCCTGAACACTTGATTACACTCGATAATAATCAGGAGGTGACGTCAGTGTAGTCGGGTTGCGGGAGATGCAAACCTGTTTGGCAATGTTCGTTACAAACGAGGCCAAGCCTCTTTAAGGGGCAAACTCCAAGACATACTCGAGAACGTATGTAGTCTCTTCGACGCATATTTTCTAATGATAAAATGTATGTATAGTAAGGAATGACTACACATAGTAAAAACCTTTCTCCTTTGTTTTCCTTATTGCCGTTAGTTTTGATCGTAGCGCTACAAGTTTTAATAATAAATTTCAGATAAGGCATTAATTCAATTTGTATGAAATGAGTGAGTCATTCAATAAGCCTTACCCAAGGGCCCAGAAAAAGTATCAGTGGAAATACAAATATGCCGGTGATCATAAGTAGATCATACTATTACATCATCATATTTTTTTTTTATTTAACTATTTAGGATCACCAACAGACCAAGAGACATGAAAAAATAATCAGTAGCTTACATAATATTAAAAGTAGACGTTTGTCCAATCATAGGTAACCACAGCTTGCTCCAGTATCTTAGGACATACAATATTCGCTATGTGCACGACTGGTGCTGCCCTCATTTTGGCGGAATTTCTACGTTAAATCTTATGGAGTAAAATTAGTTCAAGCGGCTGCCGCTAGTACTAATCTCGGACATTCCATAAGATTACCTGTGTTTGTGACGATCAGCGCCACCGACTTCGCACGTTCCCAATAGGTACATTAGGTTAGGACATATAGACTTAAAGCTATTATTAAATAAAATTTAACAAATATATATTTTTTTAATAGAAGAGCATTATAAATGAATTAATTGGAATACATTCGCACTTTGCGACAGAAAAGCGACGAAATAAAACATCATTAACATTAACATTATTTTAAGAAGAGAGACAATATTACCGTCTCCCGTGGTCCGGGGTATTTGTACAATATACCTCGTCTGTTCATAAGTCTTGAGACGAATTAAAATGTTAAACGATTACATTTAACAACTACACTATAATTGAATAATTTAATTAAATTGAGTTTATTTAAAATGCCCTTCTATGTTTTTTATTATAGTCATTTAATATGTCGGCATTTAAGAGGTTGGGTACGAACAAATTTTCTTTCAAATGAGTCACTAAAAAAATTAAATAAATACTCACTACTCTGCAATTAAGCTCCGACGTACGAATGTACAAAGCTTTCGGAATTTGTGGTGGTACAGGTGCGGCGCAGATTGGTAAACGACTAGTTAAACGCTGAGGATTCTGATACAGTGTCCCCGTTCATAGAAAAAAACAAGTGTCCGACAGAAGTTTAGCTTTAGGTTTCGGCAGGTTTTGGATTTTTGGCATAAATATCATTCGGTTTTGACCACAACTGCCGAACCGTATTTTCGGTGATAACCAGTTTCGGTTTCGGTAGAAACTAGAGCAAAACCGAACCTTCGGTTTCGGTTTCAGCAAAAAATCCGATTTCAAGTGCAAGTCAGACATCTACCTCATCAACCTATCATTACACGTTTTTTCTGCACTCACATGATTGAGTTATTTTTATAATTCGTTGTTATACTTGTTATTGTATCTTTTGTTTTTTAATCACTGCCAGGTTGATGATAAAGTACATATTATTTTTAATAATTGTTGGACTACAAGCTAAAAATGAAATATTTCTTCATAAATTAGAAGGATAGCTAGAGGTCTTGTTATGATGATTTTATTTATCGGCTTTATACAGATTGTATGTACATATTTGCTTTGTTCATTGATTGTTTTGCGCAACGTTTACCTAATTAATATTGAAAGCTTAATAAACTTATAATTTAAGGTAACATCATGATCGATCCGTATCAATAACGATTTGCATCTAATTAAAAAAGGTCAAGATGATTTCAGACTTTTAACGCATTAATCGACAAGCAAAGAACCGAGTAGGTACCTAATGAATGCAGTGGCCCATAAGCAAAGGTTAATTGACACTAGAGGTCTCAATAAAACCTGTCATTGTGCAACCTCTACCATTTACCAAAAAATCAGTTGCATAATAAAATCTGTACATAATAATAACTTAATAACCGTTCGCTGTTAACATCCGATTTATAACTTTTATTAAGTATATTGAATTAACGAAATCCTTGGCAAAACAAAACCGTAAATGTTAGAATTCAAAATACGCCAAATAAAATAAGTAGATCGGTATGAGACTGATATAAAAAGTTACTCTCATTGATTAGAGGTTTGAATGATGAATCATACGAAGCGTGTCGTGTAATATTAAAGACGATGATTTGGCATTTAAATCTGTGAGAAACTGCGATAAATCATTATTCATTAAAGTAAATTAACCTCTACCTCTTTACATATTTAAGTTCTAAAAAGTTGCTCGGTCAGGTTTGGAGGTTTTATATTCATATCATATATATGTATACTTCACGTACTGCTTATTAGTGTTACGGCCTATACCAAGAAGTACGATAGCAAAAATATCTACAAATTATAAATCCATAAAAAAAGCATCTAGATACTTATGAAAAAACACCAACTGTTAACAATTTATAATGTTATAATTGGTAATTAAAAATGGTCTGGAATTCCGTGATCAACGCATTTTCTAAAGTACATTTAGGATGTAGTTTAGGTTTAATTATTCATATAATAAACACGAAATGAAGTGAAATTAAAAACTGTAGAAAATTGGTTCAAGTCAAAATGTTCTTCTAACCTTGTCAATAATCATGTGTCTTCTAATAGCAATATAGATACAACATTAAACGAAACTTCCGTGAGACACAGACATATTAAATCACACACATATTACATATTATTACACACAACACATATTATATTATGACATATTATATATTAATATATTATTATTATTTTATATATTAAAATACGTGAGTGACCCGTTTTTAATATATTTAACATTAAACGATACTCAACTTTCTAGCTGTCAAAGTAGAAAATGCTCTAATAATATGTGCTACGCATACTAGTATCTGCTGCTTAAATCTCAAACTGGCATGGAATACGTCTCCGCCCATTTAATATTACGGAATCACGATTGTAACATCAAAACCTAATCAACCTGCTAGCCCAATATTGCTTCTCGGGTTACCGACATTCCGTAACCAAAAAAGGTTTTACTACACATATTGTGTACGTTCAAGTTTTACTTGAGCATTAGCTTGGTGTATGTACATACAAATTTACAACAGCATGCTGAACAACGTTTTTACCACGTCGGTCCGGTCCTGAGTCTTTTGTCAAGGCCAATATACTGTCTGACTGTTACTTAATAATAACTCCATGAAACCTTCGGAAAAGGAGAAAGATTAGTGAAGTTCTTTCTACTTTATGTAATATTTGAAATAATCAAATTATTTCAGACAACGCAATTTCACCAGCCTTTCACTAAGGTTGAAGGGTTCAACCATTGGAGGGGAGAAAACGTTAGTATAGTTTACCTTATTGGTCTACATTACGCAATTACATAAATACTTGCCCTTACTCGAAACCACGACCACAACCGTAGCAGCAGGACCACCTACCGACCAAGCTTACAAGCTAGCCGGAGGTTAAAATAGACGAATACGAATATTTGTATATTCGTATAAATGCTGACATTCCGCGAATACGAATATTTTTATATCTATTATATGTTTAAGAAAAAATTCTCCTGTTATGACTTCTTAATATATCTTAGCATGTCCTAATATTTATGAAATATTTTTTCCATCGGACCGACGAAGTTGTGTACCTATAATATGTAAAACTATTACTAGCGACCCGCCCCGGCTTCGCACGGGTAGTAGAAAACCTTAACAAAGCATACATGTAAACATTTCACAGGAACTCTATTGATAGGTGAAATCCGCATGAAAATTCGTTCAGTAGTTTTTGAGTTTATCGCGAACATACAGACATACAGACAGATGTGGCGGGGAGTTTATTTTATAAGGCGTAGTGACAACAAGGCTTGCCTGCGGAAGATGCCGGTCGAATACCTAGTTAACGTCAAAATATTCGTGTGATAATCAAGTGTAAACGCTGCCCACATATATAATAACAATAGAACACGAATAATAATAAATAAGCGTAGTAAAAGAACACATAGTTTGTAGCAGCTATTTAGGTCCATAACTTGTTGTAACATGACACTTGGATGTCAAGAGAAATGTGGCGCTGCGGCCACGCGACGGAACCACTCGGACATTGTGGACAGCTAACGGCAAACCCACTTTACACACGCGTATCTCATGTACCTACATTAGATACGAAACACAATACCTACGACTACCTACTGGAGTAGTAGAGCTTACAAAAGGGAAAACACAAAGCATACGTACATAAATAAATCAGAGTGTGAGAATTTGCATCCAATACCTAACACTATTATTTAACATTTCCAATATCGCCCAGTTTTTCAGGTTTGTTTGTAGGTACTATTTACAAGTCAAAAACATAAGATTAGTAATAATATTTGTAACAAAATTCCCATCCACAAAAATTGTTGAGTTACTTCAAATAAAACGGTCACTACCGAAAGGCAATAGTGATATTTTTCTTAGGCCAAACATTTTGTTCCGTATTATACTCGTAATAATCATAATGAATAATAATAACCTTGATGTAGTTAAATATGTAAAAATAATAAGCTACCACCAGGACCACACCTAATGTCTTCAATATAAAATTATGCTATCCGCAATCAACCAAAACACGCTAACAACTGGTATTTCAATATCTGTCATTAATGCATTATGTATGTAGTTTTACAACACGTATTTCAACATGAGTGTCGAAGGTTGCTCCATTAGATCAAAATGAAAAATTGTCAAAATTAGTCTTAATCATGTATCCATTTCACAACTCGACGTCACGTTCACCGTGGGCACCGAACAATAGAGCCCGGCCAATGAAAAAAATACTCGATAAACATATTCGTCGAATGAAATAAACATAATAACCGGTTGAATCGACTTATCGAAGCCTTCGCGGTGGCAAAACGTACCCAGAATCCAGGTTATTGACTTGCATTGTCTTTGTACTGTACCTACAGTGACAACTCGCTTCCAAGCGATCAAACAAAAATGCCAACGGCCTTGTCGGCCACTTCATAAATCTGTAAAAGTATCGCATTGTATAATGAGACCACTAAGCTGACTCGAACAGGAACCGACGGCAAACAATTACCTATAGACCATTCTCTATCAATAAGTAATCAAACACAAATAAACCTTGAAAGCGGACAATATAAATCGTGTGCCAAAATGCAATATTATTACCATTTATTTGGGTGGTTAAACGAAACTAGAATGGTACAAACCCGAAAAACAAACAGCGGATATATCAGCAATCTAAAATTAGTGATTCAAGACTGATTACGAGCTAGTTAGTTACAGTTACAAGTTTTGTAGGTGGAATTCGGCAGACTAATTTGAAACAATGGTATTGCAAAAAATATTTCTAAACTTGCCTCCAAAGAGATACTCGATAGAAATTTATATGATTATATTACATATATATACTTAAATGCTGACAAGCAATGCACAGCCTAAACCCTAAACCATGGAACTGAAGAAACAGATATTCTTTAAATTTTGTAGAGCTCTATCCAACCCATAACAATGAAGAAAGGATTGTAACGATATATAGGCGGAGGCTAGTATACTATAATTTCGGTTATTTACGATACCTACTAATATGTAAATTTAATTTAAGAGTGATGTAAGTGATCCTTCTTACACAGTTACATCGAGTGCATTTATGGTATAATACTTAAGCACTAGGGGTTTCTTTGTTATAAAATAACACTTAACAATTGAAACAAACATCCCTCCTCTTGCTCCATCCAAGTGTTGAATAGCAAGTGTTAAATGCATATGCAAGCATCCTGTAAGGTAAACGGTCCGCAGGAAGGCCGCACTGGTTAGAAAGTATAATCATGCGATTCTATCTCCACTGGACAAGGATGCAGTCGTCATTGTCATCCCAGAAAAAACTTATCGAACGTGTTAGGAAAGCTAAAAACTGTAAATTTTTTAAAACAATAATTAAAATATAAATACCATATTAACAGGTTATTTTATAGATGCTTTGATTGGAATAGCGAAGCAGGTTATACAGGAGTGACAACATTCCGCGTAACGTCGAGCTCGACCGGCGTAAGATGGTGTTTTGTGAAGAACTGCAGGAAATAAAGAAGAGACTCATGAATAATTTAAAACGAGTGCGTCTTTTTGTAACATGTACATGTACAAATAGGCTTTTATTACTTGAGAAACCTAATGACTTCTATAAGATGAGTTAGGGCTCATTTAGACGATGCGAGAACTCGCACATGCGAGTTTCATTACATTGCGGATTTTGATCGGTCGGTTATATTTGACGTAACCAACAGTCCGCAATGTAACTAAAATCAGCCCTTAGGCACCGCGATCTAGTAAGCTATGAGCTATCGGCTATAAACACGAACAAAAGATAAGCACTCCCGTATAAATAAAAAATAAAAGAGACACGGCGATATTTATAGTTACTCGCCCAGCGGTGAGCTATAAATATCGCCGTGTCTCTTTTATTTACACGGGAGTGCTTATCTTTTGTTCGTGTTTATAGCCGATAGCTCATAGCTTACTAGCTCGCGGTGGGACCAGTGCCTAACTCTTATTATATTTTTTACAATTAAAATATTTTTGCTACATTTATTATTGTAACTCCAAATTTTAGTATCTAATCGGATGATCAAAGTACAAGTCACCATTGTCATCAGTCATGAACAACATTCGGTCCTAATAACAGAAATGATCGTGTGCAGCATACACACCACTCACCATGTTTTGCCGCCCGACACGTTTCCGGCTAAGAGACCAAACATGGTCTACATAACAATGTTATTTAAAGCAAGCGAAGAAAAGACATACCGCAGAAATGATTGTTCGGGCGCGCTGTTTGAGGACCAACAAAACATCGTAAAATATTAAACATTAACCTGGCCCTGAAACTTTCCAGGCAACTGCGTGAAATACCTGAGAGTATGAATTTGTAATTTACTTGGCTTGCTTTTCTTGCTAATTCTTTTGGCGTTTTGTATTGAGCATGAGTACCTATAAATACTTAGGATCGTCATGTACACTGATATATGTGTCAGTCGAGTAAAATTATATTTTAGCGGGTAAAAGATCAAAAAAGCTTACATAAGACATGGAAACGAAATAGGACAGATTCGGCCGATCATTGGTAATTTAAAAACACTGAACAACGAAATAAGCAACGGTAAAAGTCTAACCAATAACATTAAAAATTTGATTTGGTGTTTGCAATACAACTCTTAATTTTTTTTCTGGGATCTGACACAGTCTACTAGTTGCTCACGTTGGTCTCAGATACCAAAGACGATGAGTTAATAGAACTAACTTACCACCGGCTTGCCTGTTTCCTGACTGAGCACCCTGATTTTGCAAGTCTTACGTAAAATACAAAAATGGCGTCACGGACGATGCGTTCAATGCATCGCCACTGTTAATATCTATACTGTATATATACTCAAGTCAGATACACAATTCAGATTATAAATATACATGCTGTCTAATAAACCGAAATATTTACCGATATAATTACGAGGATTAGAGTTAGT